>NW_026898901.1:0-650329 GCF_033153095.1 Gastrolobium bilobum | reverse complement strand
ATAAAAAAATAATAGTCAAAGAAATAATATAGAAAATATATATATGATATAAATGAATTATTATTATTATTATCATTATTATATTTTCTATAAATAAATAAGTTAGTATTATTAATAAATAAGTAAAAAAATAAATTTCATTTATGTTACATGTGTTACTACATAAAATTATATGGGCAACATTGAATGTAATATATGATAAGCCTTATGATGAATACTATTTACTTATAAAAATTAAATAACATATGGTAAATAAAATAATTAAATAAAAGAATAAATTTTAATAAAATATATATATATATTAAATTAATTTCTTAAAATTTATTATTACATTAAAATTCTAATTAAATATTTTTTTTAGATATTCTAAATTATTAATAATAACAATATTATAACTATTTTAATTAAATGAATATTATAAATAAATTAATGTAATAAAAAATATATATATATACATGGCAAGGAGGGGGCCACGTGGGTCACACCTCTAAAGCCACATCCTAAGTGAAATGATGTAATACCAATGAGGTATGAGTAATGATGTCAAAAATAAAATAAAATAAATAAAATAAAAATAAGAACGTAAAAAGAAAGAAAGAAGTGGTGAGTCATCATATTGCATCTATATAAATTGATAACAACAACATCATTCAGTGGTCATTTTCAAGCAATCAAGAGTAAATTTCGTTACTTTGTTACGGTGAAGGGATCAAGCAATCAGAGTAAATTTCATTGCTTTGTTACGGAGAAAAAAAGAGAGAGACGTAGAAATAAGTAAAAGGTAATATTGAGATAGTAAAATCTTCTCTC
Source organism: Gastrolobium bilobum (assembly GCF_033153095.1). Classification (NCBI taxonomy): domain Eukaryota; kingdom Viridiplantae; phylum Streptophyta; class Magnoliopsida; order Fabales; family Fabaceae; genus Gastrolobium; species Gastrolobium bilobum. The sequence goes on along the minus strand of NW_026898901.1, from coordinate 649,519 downwards.
TACTTTCTTCTCTTCAATCATATTTTTATATATATATATTTAGAAAGTTATATGTTGTTGTTATGCCAAAATGTTCTCTTAATTTCTTCTCTTCTTTAGTAATGTTTTTTTTTATCTATTAATTTTACCTTAATCTTTCTTTTAATTTTGTTATGCTTGTTATGTTAATATGATTCTTTCAGATTTTGAATTTTTATTTTCATACCAATTGAATATTAAAAGAATGTGTAAATTTTATCTTAATAATACTGCTATGAAGTGACCCACAAAGTTTGGGATCAAAAGGTTTGAGGGTAAGGGACGCCTTATCATGGCTTGAGCTCCGCCATATTATAACCTTTCACATGCAGGAAACCCACAAAATTGGGAATTAAATTAGCTACAGATAAATATTACGAGATTGCATATTAATATTTGTGATATTATTCCAATTTATGAGAATTACTTGAGAGATTAATATTTTCCGTTATCACGGCTGGAAATGGTTATAGTTCAAAAATCTCAATATTACTGAGAATTATCTCACATTGTTTTATTTTGTGCTAACCTTTCCAGAAAATCATCATGCCTAACTTGTCTTTTTCTGGAGAAGGATGGACTGTGAATGTTTATTTTTATGACGATCGTTGGTAATTTTACATAACAGTTGGAAACCAAGGAGCGGCAGCTATATTCCATGCAGACAGTGTGGAGTCCTATACCTATAGGTTAGATTAGTCTGAGAAGTATGTAAGGAATAAACAGTGTAACTTGATGTAGTAGGAATGTAATATATATTTGTGGAACCATTGTAAAATATTTAGGATGTAATATATTTGTACTAACTTACATCCATGTGTAATAAATGAAGGATGTTAGCGTTTTTAGTTAATTTTTTTAGATTTATTTTTATTATACTCTTATTTAATTATTATAGCTTTAAAAAAAATTATACGATATTCTTTATACTAGAAAAATCTAAGGTTGTTACATAACCCCATGTCATCAGTTCGTGCGAAAATTTTCGACATAATTTCTTTTTCATCAAAAATTTCAACGGAATTTTTTTTGTTGAAAATTTCGAAGCAAATTTATTTCCATAAAAAATTTTGAAATGGATAAAATTTTTTGTCTCCTTTCGACGAAGCGTACTTTGATGAAAAAATTCGGTTGAGGAAATATTTTTCGACGAAATTTTCATTGTTTGTAACGAAAAAATTCAATAAAAAATATGATTGTTTTTAGCAATATGAAAAGTACATGAATCATTTTTTTAGAAATTTTAAATTTAATTTTATTTGTAAAGTGTAATAAGGGAGGTTATATTTACCACTATTTTTTCTTACCACTTCTTATCATTAAATCTTAATCATTGATTTCTGTCAATATAACAGTTATAATTTGTTAGATTACACTTATTAATTAATTATTAATTTCAAATAAATTATAACCGTTAGATTGATGAAAATCAACGATTAATGGTAAAAAGTGGTAAGAAAAAATGATGGTAACTATAACCTATTCTAAGTGTAATATTTATGGGTTTTATAAGAGTTATATTGTAGAAAAAATGATTGTGTCATGTTACTGAGATTCGTTTTTCGTGCCTTAATTTTTTTTTTTTTTGCTTCAAAAAATGCGAGTCCTATAAAATGTTGTGTGTAGAAAACTTTACCATGTCATGTTAAAGGACAAACGAAAACCCCAATAATTATATTAGTTTTTAAAGAAAAGGTAAAATGATGGAAATATCTCATTAACTCTCTATTTTTCTCTCTTATCATATTTTTAACTCTCAAATAAGGAAAGAAAATACCTTTTCCATTGGATCATCTTCCTTTCCTTTTTCTCTAAACTCTCAAACAAAGCCTAAAGCTCTACTGCGTCCAAACTAACCAAGCAGAGGTTTGATTTTCCATAACAGTGACTCCATCCCGGTTTATACAACGGATCTCATCTTCCTACATGGGTTGAACGGATACAATACACGCTCTCCAGTACACAATGCAAATAAATGTACTTCTCCTTAGCATTGACATTAAGAATAAATGGATATGAAATTCATTGGTTAAAGCATAATATATTTGTTATATTTTCGCCAACAATCTCTACAGTCACAGGGTACCAAATGGGTTTTCCCCTTATCGTGTATACAAGTTTCATCACATCTCCTACACAATGCCCTAAAATGGCTTCTAGATGACTCGTTTACAAAGAGAAAACCCAAGCTGAGGATAAAAAAGCCCAATTAAAAAGTCTTTTGCTAGTTACAAACTCACAATACGAGTTGGATTCAAGTAAGCTAAAAACCCAAACACCGTAAGTGGTAAGCATTCATGTGATTATTAGCCTTCACAATCAATAAACACCCAATGACATTCGATGGGGAACAACATCTACATCGCTGTTAACTGTACTGTTAATCAAATAAGAGCGATGATTATCTGTTCAAATTTTGCAGAGTAGCATATAATATTCTCCCATTCGCACTTGTTGAATAATTTATCATTCTAGACGAGATATTGAACAAACGAAAATTGAGTATAAGTTTGGAATAAAGAAAGAGTGAAAGACGTCCTTGGCTCCTCTTGATTCATTTTAAAAGATGAAATGAACTAATAGCCATCGATGAAAACAATCAAGAGTTGAAGTTTTATTAAATTGTAAAAGCATGGATAACATAGAAAGGATTTGTTTAAATCTCTACAATTGATTTTTTTTTATTAATTAATATCAATAGTTCATTCTATTATAAAAAGTGAATTTATGAGTGTCGATTTCTAAAGCGTGAAGCCGTACATTTACAAATCAGCTGGGGTACACTAATTGAATATCTCTCCACCTGCACATTGAGTAACTGAAGAAATTTATACAGTAAACTGATAAATTCTACCTAGCATATTTAAATGGTAAAAATCTACTCAACAAATTAATAGCCACAAATAAACACAAGTTCTCCATTTAGATTAGGTTATTTTTGTGTTAAAGAGAACTTGCAATCAAACTCTGATTGAAAGAAATTTTTAAGAAAAATTATTTCTTCTCTAAAATTTAATCAACACTAAACATGCAGTCAATACTAGAAATCAGCAATGTTCACCGAGGACGACAAAAAAAAATATTAACATTACCAATCAAGCCACCATACAAGCAAACTTAACAAAAAGCTAAGGTTCCTAATGGCTGTACAAGAACACATACATAATTAAAACTAGCTAAGAATAGCCTAAAAAAACACTCAAGTTGAGAGGGAAAGAATCTTCAAAATTTCCACATCATCTTTCCTGCTGAGCTGCATCAATACAAGATAGTTGGAAAACAATCAGATTGCTGCACTTTTGATATGATTATATCACCAAGAACACATAAAAATTTCCTTCTATTACACAGTTGAGGAAAAAATAAAATAAAATTACGCACTTGCATAGTGAGACCCAGATGCATTTCCTTCACTAGTGTCAAAGTTTATGGGATACTGAACTGAAATCAAACCTTCGTCTGCTGCAACTGCTGCCTCAGGCGAAGCCATTGACCCAACAGCAGCACTACTTGCAGATCTGATTCCTGCAAGCAAAGTCTAGCAACATGAGTGTTTCACAAAGAACAGACTTCCAAATGAGAGTTTGATGCTCATTACAAGCCAGATACACCTTACAGTTTGAAGATGAAGCGAAATTTTTTTGCTGAAAAACATCGTTAAAGTAAGATATATTTTACACGATAAACACCTATTTAATGAAAGCCGATTTTAACATGTCTATATATACTTACAGTTGCATTGACAAAGCTGTAAAAGCACAGAATAATACTATTTATGCAGCAACTCTAGGCCCTTCCAGGGCAGAAAGGCAGTAACCACATCAAGAGGTTTTAAACACTGGGGCATTTTCCAACACATTGAAAGAAAATCAATAAATCCTTGGCTCCAAAAGTAGGTTTACAATGTCTCAAGATGTTCAATCGAGATTCAAGAAGGTAGGTCAATGTAATTCCCCATCATATATACTCATAGGAGGATATAGTTTCCTTGTAACATAAAGCATATTCAATGCCACAGAATCCACCATTATAATGGGAAATGATAATTTAGTATCAGGGTACATCCTCAAAGCCGTCAAGCTATATCTAAATTCATAGCCAGATTTGAGTGGATTGTGACCATGAAATACGTATATTGAATCAGAGATGAGACTGATCTCACAAATACATGCATAAAATAAAATACAACTCATAAGTTTTGTCAAATCAGTATACATATTTGATTCCAAAATAGAGCTTGTTATTTGTTTCCATGATGAAAGAGTGGTAAAAAGTAAATCAGACCCTAGGATGTGCCCTATAATATCTTGGTGATAATGAAGTTACACAGTACACTCCATTTGACAAGTTTTTGTCTCAGTTAAGATAGATCTTAGGTGTAAGAGTCAGAAAAAATGGCCATGCCTTAAATATATATATTGAGAAGTAGTCAACTAATTACTTAACAATAGAATGCTTGGACACATTACAACTTACCATAAGGGATAAATATGAGAAAAGAAAACAGGAAAAAAGTGGGCATAAAGTAAATCAAGTTTCAAGTTTGGGCCATTAATATATACGTTACACTAGTCCCAGTTGCAATGCAAATGAACCCAAGCCAATGTACCAATATAGGCAGCTCTATGTTTCAGATTTATGTACAAAATCAAAAGAATAAATGCTTGTTTTAGTATTTATGGGAAGACAACTTAGCTGTTCTGTTCAAGTTTGCAAGGCCACATATATATGGCACAGCACCAATTTGAGATGTAATGATATGTAGTACCAGTAAACAAAAAGTGTGTGTTTGGATTATCTTATTTAATGTTAAAAAATAACTGCTTATAATCAAAATAAAATAAAATACTAAAAATTAATCAAAACCAATTACAGCATATGGAAGACAAATGCAACAAAAGAACTGCTTACCGTGGAATATTATGACAAAGAAGAAGAAAATAGTGATGACCATGGCAGAAAGACTGGTAAATGTTGATGATGATGATGATGACGAAGACGACTTGTTTGCTTTCATCTTTCTTACTGCTTTCATTTTCTTAATCCTTGCACGCTTCCTCAAGGCAAGCTCAGCAAGTTCCTTCACAAACTTCTGATCACCAGCATCTAGTGAAGGACCTTTAGGAGGCAGGGGTGGCTTTGGAGGCTTCCTTGGGTTAGTGGGTTTAGTCTTCTGTTTTGTATGATTACCATTTACATGAGACAATTGCTCTGGGACATGTTCCAAACCCTTGTCCACCAACAATTCTAAATTATTTTCATCCACAGCCCCAACATCACCAGATTTTGCTGAATAACTACATGACTCAATCCCACTTTTACTTTTACCCTTATCTGACCCATCAAAATTTAGAATCCCATTCCACGCCCAATTAAAAGCACTCTTCGATTCTCTCTCATTGCTTGCATCCTCTTCGCTAGTACTCCCACCACTTTCAAGGTCAAATTCAACGTCTTTCTCTCTCGGAATAGTATGGCCCATCTGATGTAAATCAATTTCACCAACAAAGGAGTTTCAATTTTAAAAACCCAGCTCCCAATCACGCAAAAGATAAAATTTTCAATGTTTAAAAGCTTAAACAGATTACTCAAAAGCAATGAATTCAAAAATTAAGATGAAAATAAAATAAAAATAGATAGCGAATCGAGATTGAATAAGAAGAATTTGAAGGAGGAGGTGGTACCTTAAGTCAGAGGGAAGAACCCTAGAATCGATGGTATGCTAGAAACATTCCTAACTAGGAATCTGTCGATGCCCGCAGGCGCACACATACACAGGCAAGACATTAATTAAAAACAAATAATAAAAATAAGAATTTAAGAATTTTCTCTTTTAATAATGGCCAATGGTTTTTCTCTTTCCTTTATTATTTATTTGTTTTCTTTTTAAAATATTTTTAATGAAGGTGGAACATCAATGGTTGAAACTTGAAAGGTGTTGTTTTCTTTGGAATAAGAGTCAACAGACTCACTCTGCCTTCCCAAGTTCCAAGTTCCAAGTTCCACTAGAAGACGGCAACGGCTATTTCCTGATTGTATACATTGACATTATTCATTACGAGTCAATAATTTCTTTTTTTATAAAATAAAAACTAGTTAATACATGTAGTTAAATAAAAATGTATTCATAAATCATATAATGACTTAGGGGTGTTTGCGGTCCGGATTGGATCGGTTTTGGAAGCAAAAATCATCCGATCCAATCCCTTCGATTTGATCATATAATCATCCATTCGGTTTGGATTTTTTTTCATATCTGATCCGATCCGATTCAATTTTTTTCGGTTTGGATTAGATCGGTTTTTCGGTTTTTTGAAAATTCTAAAATTTATTTCATGATTATTGTGCAAATAACATCTCTGTATATATTGTCTTTGTAAATTATTATTTTTTGAAATACAAAAACATTAATAAACTATAATATAATTATTTTTTTTGACAATGAGATATGAAGCTCTACAAAGATAAAATTTTGTTGATGAGATGTGATTAGATTTTTTCTTGGGTTTAGTTAATGGGTTAATGGGTCTTGGGTTTAGAAATTTTTAGGTTATGATTAGGGAAAGACCCAAGTAGAGGGGAATTAATATATTGGATCGGTTTTCATCAACCCATCCAAAAACCGATCCAATCCAATAAAAAGTTGCGGTTTTTTTTCAGTTTTCGATTTTTCGGTTTTCGGTTTATTCGATTTTCGATTTTTCGGATCGATTACCGCGGTTTGAATCGATTTGGATCGGTTGATGAACACCCCTATTAATGTCATCATTATTTGAATACATACATGTAGGCAAAAAAATTATTTGATATTATTTTTCAAATAAGAAATTAAAAAATGTAATAATTTGAAATTAATTTACGGATCTATAGTAACCAGTCGCGTCCAAAATTGAGCGGGACTGGTAGCGCCCTGATTTAGGTGCAATGAGTTCTTAGTCGCGCCCTATTTTGGGAGCGAGTGCACAAGCCAGCACCTCTATAAATACCCCCATTTCATTTTTTTCACGTCACTCCTCCTCTCTAAGTTTTTGTTTCGACTTCTGTATAGATTTCTTGTTGAGTTCTCTTTTAAGTTTTTGGCGCAACAAAGCTCTGTCAGGCAAGTAAATCTTAATATCTACTTTTTATATTTTTAAATTACAGCAGTAAATATGTTATACTAGTAACTTAGAAAATTGTACTAGTAACTTAGAAAATTGTTAGCGACTTATTATATGAATAGTTACTTAGGATATACTTTCTGCAACATAACATGCTTAGTGGCTTGGAACATGGTTAGTGACTTAGGACAATTATAATGACTTATAATATATGCATTGAGAATTTTATTCATACTTAATAATTTATATTATGCATAGATACTTTTAATATGCCTATTAATTTTGATTGTAGTTAGTCTAATTTATTTTGTGTAGTGACTTAGGACATACACAACGAATTTATTATGCTTAGTGATTTGCATTAAAATTAATAAATTTTTTATTTCTAATTTAATATATTTTGAAATGTTGTATTAGACATGTAAATTATTCGAAATTAAATAAATTATAACAATATATTTGTAAATTTTTATAGTAAATTATTATGGCTGAGTCGTCTTCATCCAAGTCTCCTCGGTCTTTATTTGAGCATGAGCTTGAGCCTACCGATCCCACCACACATGTTTTTCATGGACCATACATCTGGGACGTACTCAGGAGGCGTAAACATCGCACTCACGTTTCACAAGCTTGTAAAGAAAATAATGGCTGAATAGAAACACAAGATGGGAGGTGAATTGTGTGTAACTTCTTTCACAAGAAACAATCAAATACAACACCCTTTTTCAAGAAAACATGTAAACCGAATTCAATTTGAAAACAATCAATTCCCAACCGTTATACAGAATCAAAACTAGTTGTATACAACGAATATTAAAAGGATAGGGAAAAGAGAAGAAAACACCAAGATTTATCCTAGTTCACTCTCAAACCACCAATAGCTACTTCCAGACTGATGACGATCTGTTCCACTATGTTCAAGCTTCCAACCAGTGTCTGAAAAACCGATTTACAAGAGAAATTTTACAAGACCTACGATCTCCCTAGATCACGCTCAACCTGAACACCTTCAGGTTCACTCCAATTGTACAAAATGAATTTACAACAGTCCAATCTTTCAAAATAGACATAGGGAAGCCTCTCCACGTTCAGAATTACAAAGAATATCACAGAAATATTAAGAAACGAGAGAGATATTGAGCTTTTTCTCAAGAGTATGCAAATAGAGCCTAAATGGGGTTAATCCTTGATTTTTCTCGTTCTGGTGTTTTTCGATGTTAATTCTCGTTCAGAATCCCTAAGAAGTGTTTATATAGATGCCCAATTGAGTTACTATCCATTTATACCGTTGGACATCTAATTATATGGACAGCTTCAAGTTTCAGTCACTTAAAACATAAAGTAATTGTTTTCTCCACGATAAGTAATCAATTACTTCTTCAAAGCAATCAGGTAATCGATTATTGTTCATCAGGTGATCGATTACTTCTTCAACATACCCAGGTAATCGATTATCTCATGTAGTAATCAAATACTACAGAACAAATTTGCATTTTCACTTACAAATTTTGGTTCTAAGTGATACTTAGTGACCCCTAAATGATTCATAATCACTTCTAACACATGTATGAATATGTCTTATACCAATCTAACAACTTTCCATGTGTGTGTGATCTTGTATGCATAATCCAGCTATGCATGTCCATTATGCATGAGTTTATGACTTCTAAATGCAGTGCTCAAGTTAAAGCTCAATAAACTCATTCTCTAAGTTTATAAGACTCTAAAAACTTGTTACAAATAGTATACACATGAGTCTTCATCTGTCTTCACACTTTAAGCCTTGTAGTGCCTTTTATAGCTTAAATCCCTTGACTTTAAGTTTGACTTTGTACATTTGAGTAGTCCTTTCATATTTTCACTTTGTCCTGGTCTTTTAATGTCATTTAGGACTTGTTGTCACGCCTTCCATTGTGTGCCTCCATGTTGAGCTTATTGGTGCTTTGTTAGTGTTTTGTTATCATCAAAACTTCAAGAACAAGGTCTTGGTAACCTATGATTCAACAAGGCAGTGTGAAACGAGGAGACATATCGAGTGCTGATGATTTGCCAAGGAGCTAGATCTCTCAGGGGACCACAACTTGACGATATTTAAGACCTGGTTGCATAGTACCTGATTCAAGATAAATTCCACAGTAGATAATATGCTTCGTTGCCGATCCAAGATGAGATATATATTTGACCTCTGGGTAACATGCATACGAATGTTAGCGAGAAAGTATAACTAAGCTTCCAAGGTCTCACCCCCAACAACGGCAAATGCAAGTGGCAAACATTAATTATTTCCATTTGAATTCGTAGTAATATGTGATCCTCTCCTGAACCAATGCAATTAAGACAAAAAATACCATAAATTATGTATAATTACAAAATTATCCAATAACATACCTTGTACGGGTGAAGCAATAACATCATAATCAAGTTGTCTGTGATCATAAGAACTGTGGTCACTCAAGCAATTGTGATCTCCAGCCCATATAGTAACCATCCACTTTTCTTCGTATATTGGTTTGATTACCCTAACCTTCCACGCACAACCCTACTCATGTGCGTGACATTTCATGCTTAACGTTGTGGCGTGCTCTCACTCACAATCACTTCTCGATGCTCCTTTATGAGGTTCCATTTGATTTACATATGTGCCTATCTTCTTTATGCAAATTTTCGTTTAACAAATAACTTATCCCCTAATTGCCATGGACCCCGAACTGAACCTTCAGTACAAGATTCTTGTTCGCTCGGATGATCTCAATCAATGTATGTGTACTATGAAATTCCATCCCGAAAAAGGAGTAATGGCATCACCTGCATGCAATGTTATTAAAACTGGCCTGGTCATTGACCCGGTCGAGGTACCGGGTCATTGTTCAACCAATGAGTCATTGGTTGAACCGCATGATCCGATGATTATATGTAAATCTATAATTTATATTATAAAAATTATAAACATACTCAAATAGCTGCAATAAATAATATAAATTCTTAATATTTTAATATAAATATAATAAATTATACATTATTGTCCAATAAAGTATCAAACAAACATATAATGCTTGTGATACTGGTGTTTCAGATTCAGTAAACGACATCTCTAACTATAAATTAAATCAAAATTCCCTGCATAGTGCATAACTGAGATAATATTAGTATTGTAGGTACATAATCTATGTAAATTAATAAGCAACAGATCACTCAAATATGTCAATTATGAAAAAAAATTCGAATTTTTTTTCGAATTTTTTATTTTTGAATTTTTTGTTTTGAATAAATCGAGTCGGGTCACCGGCTAACCAACCTGGTCATCGGTTTTCCCCAAAACCGGTCGAGTCGCACTGGGACTAGTACTTGTCCGATCCAATGTGATAACCGGACCAGTCAGATGACTGGTTCGCTGGGTTCCAGGTCGACCCGACCGGTCCGGTCCGATTTTTACAACATTGTCTACATGTACGAAGTAATACAAGTAACAACATAAAAATAATTAATAAACGAAACCATGTATGTATATACATATTGTTTACTAATATACCTTCAGAATGTTGTAGGAATTGAGTCGAGACCATGTTATGATGTTCCGGAATCGAGACTCCCCCTAGATCATGATATTCTTGGATTTGAGTCGCGGGCAAACCACGACCTTCATCATTGTCCGAAGCACTAGCATCCTTGGCATTCTCTTTTTTCTCTATTTTTTTTTATTTAGTGGCATTTTTTATTACTTTATTATTTTATTTCTTTAATTTTTCTTTTTCTTTTTTCTTTTCTTTTATTTTCAAAATAGGTTCGACCTGAACTGATTTTGAACCGAACTGAACCATTTTTAAACCAAAACGAACCAGTTTGGGGTAAAAAAGAGAGAGTAAATATTTATTTGGGTCGCTGACAAAAAACACGGTCCCCATATTGGTCCCTCACAAAAATAAATTAGTATTGAGGTCCCTAATAAAGACAAAGTGGACCCACGTTAGTTCTTCCGTTATTCACAATCCCACGACGTCACTAACGGAGTTGATGTGTAACGTTAGTAAGGCAATTCACCTTTCACGGTTGACTAGAAACGTCATCTTATAGAGAATAACCTCCACGTTGCTGCAGAAACCAATTGAATGTGAAGTATTCTTTCCCCTTCAATATCTCCCCATCAACGTCGTCGTATAGTTTATGGTTTATAGAAACACATCAGGTGGGGATTCCATCGTCGTTTGTACGTTGCAATTTCGGGTTTACGAATTTAGGGTTTACTGAATATTTTGTACGTCCTTTGTAATTTAGGGTGAGGAGATGAATGTTTCTTCTGGAATGAGGAGCTTAAGCCCTTGCAGTTCAATTAGGGCTAGAAGCCAAAGAAGAAGTGCTGCTCCAAGGTGTAAATGTGGGAGGCCAAGTATAGTGTACACCTCCAAAATTAATAGAAACACAAATAGAGCATTTTTTGGATGTCCCAATTTCAAGGTGAGTTTTTTTTTCCAGTTAGGTTCATGCGTTTTTGTTTAAGTTGAATGTTATTATGAGTTTGGATTCATTTGGTGTTAGGAAAAGAAGACACATTGCAATTTTTTTAGATGAATGGATGATGCTACAAATGATACGATGGAGTTGGAAGATTGGGGAATTAATATGCTGGAGTTGAATGGAGTTGGAAGATTGGGGAATTAATAAGCTGGAGTTGAATCTAGCTGAAATGGAATTCAAGTTGAACTATGTGGACATGAAGTTGGATGATGAACTGCAATGAGGTGAATGACCATCAAAAATAGATTAATGAGCACCAGATAAAGATTAATGAACTATCAATGAAGATGCTTGCAGAGTTTGATAGGATGGAGAGGGAAATTAAGCAAGTGGGTAGGTGTGCTAGGGTGATTGCTAGATCCATTATTGCTATGTTCGTAATAGGTATATATCTTGGAAGTAGGCTAGAATAAAAAAAAAGTGTACTACTATTGAGATTGCTGGTGTATGTACCATTACATGTTGTATTGCTTTTGAAATGAAAAGAATTGTAATGGAAGGACCAATGTTGAAATGTAATGAAATGTTGTTCATCAAATGTATATTTGTCGTATAATGTACTTGACCTTATGTTTATTGGCACAAAATTCACTATAATACGAAGTAAGGAAGTAAAATGGACAAGCAGTATCGACATTAATCTGAGATGGAAAAAAAGTGATAAGTTCCAAAGAGGGTCACATAAATGTAGTACTGAAAATGAAAAGTAGAATGACACGTGAGAGAATAATAATTCAGCATAACTAATTAAGTATCTAACTGAGTACTATGATGGATAATTTTGATATGTGTATCTGCGCATTATGGTGGCACTCACATTTTGGCTACTTGTGGTTGGACTTATGGCCTTCATACCTGCCAAACATTTATGGTGGCACTGACTGTCCTTAAAAGTCTTATTGCCCTAGTATAGTGTGCCATATAACCAACTTATGGTGTCATTCATGTGTGGAAATTTAATGGTGTAAAGACTGCACAAATTAATAAGGGACTAAAAAGGGCGCCGATAATTTTGTTGAGGACCAAAGAGGGTTTATATGTATAAAACCAAGGACTGAAATGGTCCCCGATACAAATTATTGAGGATTTATAAGGGAAATACATTGCCGAGAGATAAGAAGTGCAATGATGCTCCTAATGCCACACATATTATACAACACAGACATTATATATACAATAGATTACAGATGAATTTGAACATGATCAATTCATAAACAAACAGAAGTGCACATAACAGACAATGTGGATCAATATTCCAAAAATGCACATGACAGACAGAAGCGAACATGATCAACTGATAAACAAACATAAAGCATGTATGAGAAGAAGCACCAATATCTTGTATTCCTTACAACATCATAACAGACACAAATAAACAAGGCCAATACCAAAAAGTTCCAAAAACAATTGTAAAAGGTTGAGAACTATACATGGCCAATACCAAAGGTATACAAAAAAGGCATAATTACAAATTTTCATAGGGCCAATACCAAAGTGTTTCAAAAAAACTGGCCTAATTACAAGTACTAATCATGGACATTACCAAAGGTATACATAAAAGGCCTAATTACATATTTCCAAATGGCCAATATCTAAGGTATACAAAAAGGCCTAATTATATATTTCCAAATGGCAAATATCAAAGTTATACAAAAAATGGCCTAATCACATTGGTTACACAATATTTCATTCATTTTAGTGGGACTGGCCTTGGTGGCTTGAATCCTGGTGTAGACATGAAGCTCATGAATCTGGCCCTGGTGCCACTGGTTGCTGTAATGATTGTCTTATTAGACACCACTTCAGTAGGATTTGATGGAGCTGGGCTACTACCTCTTGATGGTCCGGAACTTGGTTGAGCTGGTGTTGTTGCATGCTAGTTGCTTGTTTCTGGTACAAGGCATCCTTGAGTCATTAACATTTCTTCTTATGGCCTTAATTGAATAGTTACATTTACTGGTTTTTGCTTTGACTTTGAAGGAACTGCAAGTCCCTTACATGTCTTCGAATAATGACCAGTCTGACCATATTTGGAGCATTTATCTGTATACGACTTTTTCAGTTTCTTGTTGCTCTTCATAAGCTCTTCACTAGGATCCTTTCTGCGATGCTTTTTGGGATGTCCAATTGGCCTTTTCAGTTGTGGGGGTAGTGATTTAGGTGCATCACAAGAGGGCCAATACTGTTGAAAATTGACTGGGTTGAGTGTGTGTTCATAAGTGGCATGCAAAGCATCCACTGTGAGCCACTGATGAACATGATTTTCTACAGGTTCATTCTTGTGAGCAATGACATATTCACATGGCAATCCAATCAATTACCAAACATTACAACTACAAGACTGATTAGTTAAGTTCACCCCAACCCTTTGACTCTTTCCAGATACCTCATAAACATCTTGGACCAAGTTCCCATTCCATGTAGGAGTTCAAGAATTGCTAGCAACCTTCAATTGGTCAAGCCTATTCTGTTGTGCAGGTGTTATCTTGCCCCTAAATGTTTGCAGAATTCTCTTGTGTTCTACCATCCTTCTCATTATATAACATCTCAATCGTTCCTTCTCACAACCTTCGACCGTGGCTTTGACTTTTTTAAGAGTCTTGCCTACTGTAAGAATCTGCACCGTTAATTAAGGAAGTTAATTAATTAATTATGTGAAATTAGGAAATAATTCCATAATTGACCTTAATAATTATTATGAGGCTTTAATAATTATAGTAAGTGATTAAGAATGCTGAAAGTCGCTTTTCGGAAGAAAAGTGCAGATACCGGTTCTGTTAGTCGGTATAAATGTGTACCGAAAAAGTATCCCGAAAAATTATAATAAGTGCATGATAATTACTAGAATAATATGTAGGACTTCTAAAACGAGTTTCAAGTCAAAATAATAAGAACTGCTGCCAGAATCTGGTACTGGCTATGAAAAGCGCGTACCGGAAAGGTGCTCGCAAAAATATAAGAAAAATATGATAATTCTTGTAAAATTGAGTAGGTTAAGAATCCTGAGTTAGGGATTAAAATGCTAAGCGTAGCAATTAAAGTTAATACTGTGTGTTAAAGGCTTAAGTGACTATAAATGCAACTTATGCACAATACCCTAGGCCATATTGGCTTCCTACGTGAATGCTCAGCTGTTGAGTGCCTCTTCCTTTGCTGTTCATCCCTTCCTCTTCACCTTGAGAGCCAAGAAGTCATCTTTCTTCTTGGTTTCTTCATCAAACACTTAGTGAAGTGTAGTGTGAGTGGGGAGAGTGCTTTTGTTCTGAGTTTTGTCACTGCCTTGTGAGGTGTGAGGGGATGAGTTGGTGGTTTTGGTTGTGGGAACCTTGGAGTTGGCTTTTTGAGCTTCAAGGTGTGATCTTTTGGTGCAAGAATCAACCTTTGGTGTGGCATTTTCGTGCACCTTCTTGGTCTGCATTGTTGGAGCTGTTTGGAGAGCTCCATGAGCCTTTGCTTTTCTGTTTTGAACCTTGAGTAAGTGGTTCTACCTTTGATCTTGAGTTTAATGGGTTAAAGTTGATGTCTTGATATGTTTAATGGATTAAACAAGTAACCAACTGTCATATGAACATAAATGGACCTTAAGATGCATGTTTAAGCTTCTGGAAATGTTAAAAATGGAACCTTGGAAGGATATCTTCACGAAATGCAAAAACTGCATTCTGTCGTGAAATATCCGAATATCGGATCGAGAAATATCCGGATATTGATATCCGGATATGGTGATCTGGATATCCGGATATGTCCCGAGGAATATACGGATATTTTGGGTTTGCAAGGAACAGTAGCGTACTGTTCATCCAGAACTAATCTATGGGTTTGTGGACCCTAGTTTGAGGAAGTTGAACTTCTGTAATTAATTAATGTAACATTGACATAATGGCTTATGGCTTGTGTGAAGCCTTAAGACGTAAAACATAATGGAAATGCGTTGTCTTAATATTGTATGCTTGCGGTGCATGTTTATTGATATTTTATTGGTCCATAACAGATTGTGAATCTGCTGTGTTTGGACTTTGAGTTGTGGTCTCTTGGCTTTGGGTGTTAGCTTGCAAGGTAAGCTTTCGTGTCCTCGGTTTAGTCATGTTGTGGTTCCACCATGTCCTATGGGGGTATGGTTATATGCATGCTGTGTTACATGCTTTTGATATATGAAATGCTGTTGAGCTTTATGTGTTAATGGCTTTTAATATGCATGTGTTGTTCCATCTTGACGGTAAGCCTGAGCATGTGGCGTCATACAAGACGGCGATCCGGGGTGGATGCAAGTAGCATCTTGCACTATTTGTGGGTATTAGACGTATATAAATCCTTCATTTCTCTGACCAGTAGAATAGAATTGACACACATGACATTATTATCTGCTGCATTGCACTGTTTTAGAAATGATATTGATGAACTGCTTTTAAACTTATATTGCACATGTAAGTGAGCTTGAGGTGGAAGATCCTTGAGGACCCCTTGTCTTACTGAGATTTCTGGTTTAGAGATCTCACCCCACGTTTGGGGAATGCTTATTTCAGATTCAGGTAGTATGGTGACTGATGCCTCTGGCGGCAGGAGGCCAGAGCTTAGCTGATTAGGATATTTATGCTGTATTGCTGACATGACTAGATTGGATACTGTTTATGTTTTCTGCTCTTTATGTTTTGAGTTGAGACTTATGTTGGGCTTTGTTGCCTTATTTGGGTGAGCATGGGAGTTGTCCATGCCACTATGTTGTTAGTACTTTTGAGTCGAGTTGTATAAACTGCTAGTTAGTTCGGTCTACGTGTTGTAGTTCCGTGACTAGAGACATACATTATGTTATTTTATTAATGAGGTATTTCAGTTAGCGGTTTTATTACAATTGCATACAGGCGATGTTTTGAAGATGATTAAGTAATCAAGTTGGTAATGATTAATGACATAATAATTGAAAAGAAAAAGATATTCCGCAATTTTTAATTAAGCGCAGCTTAATATGATAGTATGATAACATTACCGGATATATACGGGGCGTTACAACTACTTTCTTCAAATTTAAATGAACATTGTATTCCTCCTTCATGTGTTCAAAAGCCTTTGACCTTGACATCTTGGGCTGTGTCAATATCTTTTTCTCTAATTTCTTGGCCACCCAATCTTGAGTAGCCCTTTTATTTTGCAACACTCTGCAGAAAGTGTGTCTTATTAAACGTTTTTATTTGGAATGTGCTTAGTTTGGTGTTCCAAGCACAATATATCATCCATTCACAGTCTTCAATACTACATTTTGCCCTTACTCTGACCTTGTCATTCTTTACCTAGATAAATTATCTTCCAAGACTAATGTTATAGTCTTTCACAACACATTTAAAATGCTCCAAATTCAGAAACTCCAAGCCAAGTTCTAAATAAACATGACAAAGGCAGAATGTTCATTAAACTTTGGTAATGCAGGTCTCACAGGTTCATCATCATCACTTGAAGGAGGAGTCCTTAATTCCTTATAATGATAAGTATATCCATGTTCTTCAAATGACATTTGGTCTTCCTCTTCATCAATAATTTCCTCCGAGTCTTCATTGTTGCTATCCTTCTTACTCTTCTTCTTCTTCTTTGGGGTATTTTTTTTTTGCAAGCTTCTTTTTTTCTTCCACAATGTGAAAACTTATCTCTTTCATCATTTGATTAATCCTCTACACCTGGGGGGAGGCTTATATGCCTCATTCTCTGCACTTTCATATGAATAAGAAGAAGCAATATCATCATCTACACTGTCATGTTCCGAAGAATGACCATCATCCTCTGCATTCTCATGCTCAGAATTTACCCCATCATCCTATGCACTCACATTTTCACAAGAAAACACCTCATCATCCTCTACATTCTCATGATATGTAGAATTAACCACATCATCCTCTACACTGTCATGTCTAGGTGAACCAAACTCAGGAATTTAAATGCAATCTTCGAAATAGATATGTATCTCATTGCCATTACCTAAATTAGCCTCACACATGGCACATACATCAGAATCCTTACTAAGAGGTTTGAGACCTTGCTCTAAATCAGGTTCACCAGGCTTTAGCCACATCATCCTTTTACATTTTTCATATCCAAATTGCTTAAATAGAGTGTCAAGGTCACGCAAATTAACATAGTCAATATCCATCTCAGGCAATGAGTCAACTCTACCATTTACATAAGTAAGCACTCAATCATCATCTTTAACTAAAATACCCCCATGATGATAAATAATGACTATATATTCAGCCATCTGTACAAAAAATATATATAACATTCTTTAATCCAATAAATTCCAAAACTCCCAACACACCGTAAAGGAAATAATTTATAATAACCCATGAATAATAAAATTAAACAAACAGACAAATAAATATTCTTTGTCCACTTTGCATGTGGTTTTACTAACGCTTAGGTCAACATTCGACCACTTTACTGTAACAGGGACCATTCACTTTAAAGAGTTGCTTATTTTAAACCCTAAACTGAAACATGGACCGCATTGTCCAGGGAACATAGACAAAAAAAACACACATTACACAACAAAAAGTACAGGGATCCATACACAACAAATGGAAACTGGAATAAAAAAACTCTACAAAATTCATTACACTTACCTTAAACTGAACGAAGACCCTCGTACTACACCCAAGCGTGCAAAGCACGAATTCCCTGCTAGTGTTAAAACGTTGTAGAATCAAAACGAAAAATATGTAAAGTGTAATAGCCACAACATGATTCACAATTCCTTATCAACAATGGATGTCGAACTTCCAAGCCGCTGAAATGGTAAAGTGAACAACAGTTAGGTGAAGGGTAAATTTGGATTTTTACTGGTTTCTGCAACAACGTGGAGGTTGTTCTCTATACGACGACGTTTCTAATCCAACGTGGAAGGTGAGTTGCCTTACTAACGTTACACATCAGCTCCGTTAGTGATGTTGTGGGATTGTGAGTAACGAAAGGATTAATGTGGGTCCACTTTGCCTTTGTTGGGGACTTCAAAACTAATTTATTTTTGTGAGGGACCAATATGGGGACAGTATTTTTTGTCAGGGACCCAAATAAGTTTTTACTAAAAAAAATTCAATTCTTTGAACCAATTCTCCAAAAAATTTAATTTAATTTGACCTGTGTACTACCCTAGTTCGTGTTGATGGGGTTACTAGGTTGGTGTTTCAATGGCATGTCTAGATAGTATTATTAAAGTTTGGCTTCCTTAATAATTTAACTGTGAGCACTTAAGAAAAGGCATGAATCTATTAAAATGTATGAGCATGGATGGTGTATTCTAAAGCTATATTTGAATATATGAATTAAATGAAAATAGAATTACTATATTATTGTAAAGATATTTTTAATGAAATAGAATACAAATTTTACTTTAGTGTTTGAAAAAATGAACATAATGGTAAGAAAATTAGTTATTTTATTTTGTATTTGTGAATTAAAAAATAGAAAAATTGAATACAATATGATGAAATAGATTCTATCGTACTTCATTTTATTTTTTCTGGATTTTAAATAATTCAAAATATTATTTCATTTTCTTCTACTCAATCAATTTAAACGTAGTATGCATTCACCACCAAAAAAATATAGTGTGCAATTAGTAATAAATTATTTTATAACATTAACTCAAAACACTTTAAGTTTCACATAAAATGTAATTAATGTAATTTAATAAAAATTAAATTATTAAATATTTACATTTAATATATTTTTTATAGTTATATGTTTTTTTTTATTTTAAAATGCTTGATAGTATAAAATGAATAATTAATCATAAATAAAAATAAAATAAAATAAAATGGAGTGTATTTTTTTTTATATACCGATCCAAATTACCACTTTGAAGCAAGTCGGTCCCCAAATATTCTCAAAAGCTTCAACTATTTTAGCCGTCTATTAGGGGTGTCAATATAGGTTATAACACATAGGTCAACCCGCGACACTATACGAAAATTAGTGTTCAGGTTGACCCGTAAAAAATTTTGTGTCGTGTTCGTGTTGAAAAAAATGACGCGCAAAAAAATTATATCGTGTTGTGTGTCGTGTTGTGTTAACACGAATTTGACCCATTTTTTTTTAGTAAAGTTCTTTTTGGATCCTCAAGAAATATCACAGAGCCTAATTTAATTTCTTAGGAAAAAAATTTGACTAGTGTTCTTATAAAATTCAAAATAGTCTATATTTATTCAAATTTAATCAGCTAGTTGTTCAATGCAGGTAACATATTATGGTATAAAGCAAAATTCCAAACCATAAATAGTATGAACTATGCACAAACAACTAGTATGTATAAGCTACAAAAGAATAAGAAACCAATGTTGTATTAAATGTGTTTTATGGTTGGTTCTATCTGGTAACACTTCCTTTATAGAAAAACAACTTTGAATCAACTAGGAATCAGTCAAATCATGTAAAAGAGATAAATATTGACATCTAAGATCTGCCACCCTAAGTATTTAAATGATATGCTTCAAATTCTTGAACAACTTCAAATCCAAGGCCAGTGTATATCTTGAAAGCTCTGCAATTTCAGTTAGAATAATTACAAGGCATATTATATAATTAATTATCCTTCAAATACTTGAATAGGCTGCAAAAATTATGCCAATGTAGCCTGTGATGTTAAGGGAATAGAGGAAGACTTTCAAAGAGCCAGGTATTTCTATGAGAATCATCCATTGCATACAAATGTCTCGAATCATCCAAGGGTTAACTCAACTGATCTTATTTCTAAATTCAAAACCTTCCTGAATTAGCACATGCTTCTACATCACAAGGGTGTTGGTTTATCATAGATTAATATAAGAATAAACCCTCTTGCTTAACTTCAATACAATAAATGTTTTTGAAATTCCATTGATGATGTTAAACACTTTAGGTTTAGAACCTTTGGTATGACAATGGCAGTCTTTGTGAAATAACTAAGCTAATAGAGATTTCTGAAATTAATTTGACAATAATTTATGTATTTTAGCCATGTTGACTGCATTAATTGGATATCAGCCGCACAATTATCATTATGAACATTGTATAATATCAAAAAATACATATAAAGAAAATCATTTCATTGCATTTCAATAGTGGTCATTCCATTACATTTCATTACATTTCAACAGCATTACACTAGGTACATTTTTCCTCATTCTAGCCCACTTCCAACATAAATACATACAATGAACACAACAATAACGATAGCAGCTAACACCCTAACACATTTATCCACATGCCTAATTTTCTTCTTCACCATATCAAACTCTGGAACCATCTTCATTGATAGCTCATTAATCTTTATTTGATGCTCATTAATCTTCATTTGCGGCTCATTCACCTTAACTTGCAGTTGATCATTCAACTTCATGTCCACATAGTTCAACTTGAATTTCATTTCAGTTACATTCAACTCCAGCTTATCAATTCTACCTTCTTCCAGCTCCATCATATCATTAGTAGTATCATCCACCCATCTAAAAAAAATCATGGTAGGGCTTCTTCTCCTACTAGCAAATGAAACTAAACTCAGAATAACATTCAACTTAAATAAAAACGAATTAAAAAAAAAGTGAAAATTAGATCATGTGTATACTTCACTATCAATTGCTCACATTGAAATTGAGACACCCAAATAATTCTCTGTTTGGATTTCTTTGAGTTTTGGAGGTGCGCACAACACTTAGCCTCGTGCATTTACACCTTGGAGCAGTAGTCCTTCTTCGGCTTATAGCCCCAATTGAACTGCTTCCACTTGAGCCCTCATCCCAGTAGAAATATTCATCTTCTCACCCTAAATTACAAAGTACAGACAACAATACCTAAACCATAATTACAAAATACAGGCAATAATTCTCTCCTTTTTACAAAGAACCCAACAACGATTCTCTCCAAATTACAAAATACAAGTAAGGAGTAAGGAAAAGGTTGGAGTAGCCAGAAGGTTGATCACGACGTCGTTTTATGTCTTATATGGAATGTGACTCAGTCAGTTAACATTACACGTGAGCAACATTACTAATGTCGTTCGAGCTTCACTTACAAAAGAACTAACGTGGGTCTACTTTGAATTTCAGAGGGAATACTAGTCGACTTTTTTTTAAAGGGATTAAATTGGGTCCCGTGATATTTGTTGAGAACCCAAAAGGGATTTTACTCTCTTTTATTTAATTTTGATCGAATTTTTTTGGATTTTTTTATCAGTTACCATTTTGACCCATAGTTTGCGTGTTATTCGTGTCGTGTCTTATCAACCCGCAAAAAATTCATGTCGTGTTTGTTTTGCAAGTATTCTTATCGTGTCAAATTCGTACCGTGTCGTGTGGACCCATTTTGACGTATACTAATCCAGAGTGTAATTTAGAACCAAATTGAAAATGTGCGAATATTTATGGAGTGTAATTACACAATGTGTTTTGTCCGTATGTAATAAGCAGAAATTTTGTAAATAAATGAGTAAATATTATTTTGGGTCCCTAACAAAAAATACGGTCTCCACTTTAGTCTCTTATACAAAAAATTAGTCTCGAGATCCCTAAGAAATTCAAAGTAGATCAATTTTAGTTTTTTTTGAGAGACTAATGTGGATCTTTTTTGAATTTATGATGGACCACGATTTCAAGAACCCAAAAATATATTTACTCTAAATAAATTGCAGCATATTTCGCATTTGTTTAGGAAAATATTAAAAATCCTCTCAAGAAAATAAAAAATAAAAAATATTTCTCCATTTCTCTGTGCCCATGTTTCCCAATTCATTTTCTTATTACTTTCAACTTAGCTCTAGGTCGTGTACGTGTTTGGGAATCGCAAAGCCCAACCCAATCGAATAGTCTATTTCCCTGGAGATCCTCACAACCACCAAAGAATTAAAGTCAACCACGAGAAGGGGTTCGCGAAGGCAACTTCTCCAGGTACAAGCAAATTCAAACACTATAGAATAATATTTGCAATTTTGTTAATGGACATAGCAATTATCGGAATTCTATTCGCGTTCTAACTAATCTCTGCCTTTTTCTCTCCATAATGCAAATTTTGCTTACTCTTTTCTAGAACACTTGTTAGGTTCGTTATGTTTCTTAATCTTTTTACTATTTTTGGTCCCACATTATTCCACTTCCACAAGTTGCCTTGCCATCCATTCAAGCTCCAAATCTGTTTTCTAAACCATTTGTTACTGAGTTGCAAAGATAGTGGCATGACATTCAACATATTCTTCAACTTAAAATATAGAGCAGCTACTAAGTTCACTGGTTAGTGGTTAATAGGATACACAGCAATCAATCATCATTTACATGTCTTTGTTTCAAAGAAATCAATTACGTAGTTGAGGTGATTTTCTTACTTATTTCACTCTTGCATATATGTTCATTTTTCAGTCATAACAGCTTTAGTTTCTGCAAATCATATTTATTGTGTCTCCTGAATTTTTATTTTTTTTTACTTTTTGAATGTGATAACTTAGATCACGTGTAAAGCCTTGAATAATTAAAATTTGAACTCATAATTGAGGACCACTTTGGACTAAACAACATTGAAAATGTTTTAAGTGACTTATCTAATTTGACAAGATACTAGTTGAGTTCAGTATTCTCAGTTTGATGTTTTTTCCATCTGTCTGCTCAGACTGGAAGCAATTCTCATTGCAGTTTCTTATTTGATATCCCTACAAGTTTTCAAGCAGAAGCTCCTTTAGAGTGTAACCGGAGGAATGAACACACCTGCCCTAATAGTTATTAGTACTGCCACAGCTGTGCCACTTGTGAAAGCAGAGTCTTGTTTTATCCCATTTGATCTTGTTTATACTGGGTTTCTTTAACATTGTTTTTGATGATTACTCTGATAGTTGGTGCAGTAGGAGAAGCCTGAGGAGCATGCCTAGTCTGATGTAGAGGAAATAATCATAGAAGTAGCAGCAAGAGCACAAGGATTATAGTTATCTTCTGTTCTTCACTCATATTTGTTGTCATCTTGCTCTCAAGAAGATGCTCGAAGACAACAGGTACATTCTCAAATGTATCTCTTCCATTAACAACTAAATCAAAATATAAAAAATCAGAAACCTTCTTACCCTCCTAGATCTTCATTTCTTTCTAATGAATTCATTAATGTTTTCAAAACTGTTGTGTATTCCCTTTGAATTTTATCAGGCTCTAATTCTGTTTTTTCATAGAAAAACATAGTTGTTTTACTTGCATTGAGATCCAACATATGGTATCATCTCTTCTTTATTTTGTACAAATATGATAGTCTTCCTGGATTTTGTGATGGCATATTCCTATTTGTTGTAGTAATTCTACTTTAGGGATCTTCATAAGAGTTTGCGAGTGAAACCAAAAGAGGGTTTATTTGGATCTCTCAAAATGGGTTTGGCTCAACCTACAAAATAGGTGGGTTGGGTTGCAAAAATAATTGAATCACCAGACCCTGGGTCACGTCGACTTCGCTCACATAATTTGTGGGTAATCCAGGTTCGAGCCGGGACAGCCCCTTTTTGGCATCTATCTATGTTCTGAGTCAAGGTCATGGCATATTGCCCCTCTGCCATCGTGAGTAAGTTCAGATTATCAAAGAAGAGAAAAAACCTCCCTTGGCCAGTGCCATAACCTAGACTGTCTGGATGAGCAACCACCACCGTGAATCTATCTCACCAGCAATTTTTCAGGCTCATTTTGAAAGCTGTAGGTTTGTTTTGTTAACGTTGTGTACTCCTGTAGTCCCCTTGGTTTTTAAGTATATCACATCCAAAACCATTAGTGATTCCCTTTCTCACTTCTTTTTTTTTTTTTCAGAGTAGCTAATTAATTCTAGTTTCTTCCTCTTAATTCTCTTGGGTCTTTTGTGCTTGTTGCCATTTGGGCATTGGGGATGGTAGTCTCTTGTCATTTCTTGCAGATGCTAAGTTTTTGCTTCTTGAAACTTGCTTAAAATATAAACATAGTCATACTGTGACACATAATTTTTTTTAAAAGAAATACTAATTTACTTCTTAGTTAATAAAGTGTTCTGTGTTTGTTGCTTAACTTCCTGTGGCCATGGTCTGCTACTTCATTTAACATGCTGTAATTATGCAGGAAACAAATCATGTTCATGGGCTGTCAGAAACCAGTACTTTTGTTTGACAGGTTTGATATTATTGTTATTGTTGATCTCCTGAAATCGCAAATTGTCGACAATTATTATCATTAAAAGACCTTCTAAATTGCTACGGAGCTTTTTTCTTTTGGGAAGCTAAATTGCTACGGAGTTAATCTTGTATTTGAGGTTCTTTATTTGTTTGCTTCACTTCGTTATTGTGAACTGATTGGTTCTTTATTCGAGTCAAAACAAAACTCCTAGTATCTATCTGCAAGTGAGAGAAAAACTCAAATCTTATTCACTTTCAACTATGATTTACAATGCTATTATTCTACTATTTATACAGCAATTCTCACAAACCAATTCTAAATGATGAATAAATATAACTAACTTGATAATTAACTCTTCTAATGTACTAATCTAGATTCGTGTATTCTATATATATACCCTTATTCGCATCATAAGCTATTACTAATCTGTAACTAGGAAGTGCACTTGAAAAGGATATATTCTGGGTAATTTCTTTCAGTTTGAGATTTAGACAACCAATTAGTGAGCTAAAATTTTCCTTATTAAAACAGTTGGAACTTGTGGAAATAGGATAATTTCTGGTGATTGTAAGAGGGGGGTTATTGCTGCAGTAGATTCATGTTTTCATGTAGGGCCATAATTCATACTCGGCTTGTCAATCAATGATCCCTTTGGATTTTTTTCCCGTACTTGCATCAATTGTGGGTGAGAGTCTGAGAGAGAGGAATGAGAAACTGAATTAATTCTGAAAGGCATGATAAGAAATGTGGCTCCACTACGGCTATAGGCACCACAAATTTTAGATTCGCTGTCTGCTTGGTGTACGCTTAAAATTTTAAAACACGGACAATTATTATCTATATTGGAGTTGTATTTTAACAGAAATGGCGTTTTCAGTTCGAGGAATGCAACGTTATAAACGGTGCCAAAATATCCGTCTCATGCTTTGGTGTTACTTTTCAGTGTCTAAATTTGATTGATCGTTGAGGTTCTCGTGTTCTTTTCTAATATCTAGTAACTAGATACTAAAAGGATCAATGATTGTTTTTTTTCCCTTTTTAATCCAAGTTTGATATATTGCTTGGTTAAACGAATCAGCAGGGTCGTAACGCATGACATTTATTTGTGTATGGAGGGAAAGAATAGAAGAATATACGCAATTTGATAGATCATTTTGGCTTTGGAAGAAAAGATCGGGATTACTGATTATTCCCCGTTTTATGCCGAACAAGTGAAGGATTTTAATTCGGTGCAATGTATTTGGCATTTGCCGTTAAAGAGAAAGAAAACGAAAGCGTATCAAAGAAAGAGAGGAGGCCCCAGCGGTTCCTTGGCGATGGCGTGTCGTACATAACCTCTCAGAATGTGTTGGCCTATGCCTATCCGTGAACGGCTATCAAACCTCAATTATTCTTGCCGATGAGTCTCAACTGCTCAATAAAACAAAACTTGAAAACAAGCACGGGTTGTCTTGATGCCTTAATAAATAAAGCTAACATGTGTCGTTATCAAGATCTATTCCATTATAGTGACCATATCAAACTTTATATGCTTAGCTTGTATAAATTTTTCTCCTTTTGTTTTTGTTCCTTTTTTAATTCCCCCACTCTCCATCACTCTTCAATCCATGAATGGATTACATCGCGTGCAGGATACAGAGAGGCATTTACTCATCCAGCTCAAAGTGGATCAGAGTGGTTGAATCACTGTTACTATTTATAACCTCGAGCTCATATTGGGATTGGACTTTCACCACCATATCCCCCTAATTTAAGAAAAAACATTTAACTATAGATAGTTTCTGGTCGATTTCCCGGGACAAAACAAAGTGAGCTTCCACACCAATTGTTCTCGTTTAAAAGGGCTTAACCTAACAATCTTCACTGCTGTACATATGTGAAATCAATGCACATTCCTTCATCAAAAAGAAACAAAAATACAAGACAAACGAGGAGTCAGAATCAGAAGATTAAAGAGGACAGAAGTCTATTTACTATTCTTTTATCATGTCCACACACAACCCAACCCACCAACCGAAAACTTTGTTCCTTTTTTGTATTTGGATCCACACTGTTAAACAAATATTGAAGCAGAACAACCAGTCAGTGACATGACTGAGGAAGTAGTAACTGCATTCGATCACAATCCATCATGTTACAGTGTAATAATCATGACGAGGCTATGTGCAAAAAAGATAAAGTAGGTTTTACAAGTATGATCATGATCCCTAATAACACCATCTGTCAGTCATCAGAAAGAAAAATTACATGTACCAGTACTGGAGTTCTCACCTAAGTCTCTCAGAAAAAAAAAAAAAAAAAAAAGTCAGCAAAAAATAAATCACATAGAAGCATTAATAGAGTTATCATCTTCATCATCTACTCTTCTTTCAACATATGTGAAGGAACAACATCTTGAAGAAGCCCATGATCCCTTAGAAATGCAGTCGTCTCAGGATTAAAAAGCCTTCTCTCTTGAGTAAAAGCACCGTTCTTTGAAGATGAAGAATCGTTGTAAGGGAAACCCAAAGAGGACAATGTATTGACAAGGAGTTGTTGTTGATGATGGTGGTGCTGATATTGGGACAAGTAGTTTCCAGGAAAAACTGAACCAAAGTTGGTGGCGGAGACACCAGGTGGTAGTGGAGCACCGGTGAGGCCTGAGCGTGGCATAACTGGGCTTGGATGTATGTGTTGGCCTTCATAGGTTGTCACTACGACGCTTGGATCAGTAAAAGATCGTTCCACGCGTTTCTTTACATTACATGAAGCACTGGTGCAACGATAATAGCTCCTACATATATATATACATACACAAACATATATTAATGTTAAGAGCATTTACTTATTTATTGGGGTATAAATTAATTAAAGCAAGAGAAGAAAGAAATGAAGGAAGGAGGTGAGTTAAGATTAGAGTGTTAATGGAGAATTAAAGCATATACCTTGGGAAGGGGCTGTTTTTCACAGCCTTTTGACCGTACTTTCTCCATCTGTACCCATCTTCCAGATGATCGACCTCGCTTTTCGTCATGAACGCGAATCTCGGTTCTTTATGTCTCTTCTGATTTGTCTTCTTGGCCTTCAACCTAAACCCAATAAGAACCAGATCCCAGAAACCATCAAATCTTAGAACGTTCCTAGCTAACATTTAACCACATGTATTATATAAACAAAACAAAACAAAACAAAAAGCAAGCCCATCATCTTATTTGTTTATCTAATTAATTGGATATATTGTGAAATATGTTCTCCCTTGCGAGATTAAAGCAAAAGTAGATACACAAAAACACGTATACTTTATATCAGGCCACCCAAATTACGTTCTTCACATCCCATAAACCATTCACTTGTGAAGTTAAACTTTTGAAAAAATGAATTTTAACAGACACCCCCCAAAAAGAATAAAAGCCTAAATATTAAATAACTGCACAAAATAAAAACAACCCACCATCCTTATCCTCTCTTTAAAAAAAATGAAAAAAAAAAGGATTTTCAGTAAGGAAACAAAAAGAGAGACAAATAGAAAAACCCACTGTTTCTTGGTCTTATTTTGTTGTCCTTCTTCTTCTGCTTGGTCTAGAGTCTTATTCTGTTCATCAGTGACTGCCTCGCTGGACGCTGATGAAATCGAAGAAGAGTTAGGAGTGGGAGGTTGCTGGTTCAAAACCTCAGAACACTCTTTCCCAGCATCAGAAGGAACCTTAACTGTAAAGTGATGAGGCACAGACATAGTTGATAGTTGCGGTAAATCAAGCAGAGGATTACAGTCCTGCACCCCTAGTAACTCCATAAACCCTAAAGAGTTCTTTTCCACCTCAGAGAAATGATCGAACACGCTCGAGAATGGATAACCGTTTGAATTATAACCAGGGAAGGAAGAGGACCCAAGAGCATCCTCCATCTTCACAACCATGTCCTTCTTCTCCATATGCCTATATATCTGATCTCTCTCAAATGCTCAAACCCAAATCCAAACCCTTCATTTCTCAGCACACGCAAACTCAAACCTTGTACACTTGAGGTAGTAAGAGGATGAGAAATATAGGGTTGATCTGGTTTATAGCTAGTGTGTGTGTGTGTGAGAGAGAGAGAGAGAGAGAGAGAATGAGAGAGATTTTGTGAAGGTGTTTTGGATTTACAAGAAAGTGAAAAGCTGTGTGGAAGGAACAAAGGCAGTAATGAAGGCAAGACTTGACCGGCTATTGTAGGTCATCAACTGGTACAGACAACGTTGTAGCCGGTGGCATTCAATGCATGAGGGGACTTACCATGGTCGACGCTTTCATACGTAGCGTTTGACCGCTAAATAGGTTTAGTGTGTGAACGGGGTTCCGCATGCACCGCCAAGTTCTGGATTCTAACGGCGTTAATCTTTTTCTTTTTTTCATAAATCACAGTTATTCTCCGCTGAGGTAAACTACCATCATTTGGTGGCGTTAAATATTTATATGTATTCATTTACAAAAAAAAAAAAAAAAAAAAAAATTTATATGTATTCTTTTGTAAATGCCTGTAATAGTGTTCGTTCGTGTGCATGTGAAGTGGGGATCCTCAAAGTTATGGTCACTTTCTTCACTTTTTTTTTTCTTTAGCACTTTCCTATTTTTATTTTTTATTTTTTGGTTTCATTACGCGAAACATTTGAAGCAGGTATGAACGCTTTTGTATTCGGCTTACTCCTTACAAACGTAAGGAATTTATGAATAAATTAAGAAAAAAGGTTTGCCTTTAAAAAAAGGCGCGGCATGACCCCAAAAAAAAAAAAAAATTCTGAAATTAATAAATTAATTAAATTGGTGACCCTTAATCCCTAATTCCACGTCTCTGACCTCATGAGAAATCAATATTTGACACTAATGTACACGCATATACGATCCCATCTCTAGCATAATTACCATACGTGTAAGTTGTCGGTGGATGCGTCTGTTTTTTTATGGTTTTTTCTCGCAAATAAAAGCATAAAACTCTTTTTAAATTTCATTTACAATTCTACATACACAATCGAGAGTTATAGGGAGAGAGTAATATATATCTGATTTGTATGAAAGGATTAAAACTTGAGAGTTAGAAAAGCAACAGCCAACAGGAAAGTCACAAAAGAAAAAAAAAAGGGGGAAAAATAAGAAATCAAAAAAGTTGCAAGATATGGAACCCTTTTCCGCAATT
This sequence comes from Gastrolobium bilobum, assembly GCF_033153095.1. NCBI lineage: Eukaryota > Viridiplantae > Streptophyta > Magnoliopsida > Fabales > Fabaceae > Gastrolobium > Gastrolobium bilobum. Next base: position 619,626 of record NW_026898901.1, on the reverse strand, counting down.
CTTCTCTTTGTGTGAATGGGAAAAGTTCATGCACGTGTGGTTTTAAGCGAGCCACGCCCACGAGAAGCATGCTGACATAGTTTCCGTGTTTGAGCACGCGATTCAATAATTCTGTTTTTTTTTTTTTTCTCAATTTGCTGAGTATTTCATTACGGGGAAACAATCGTATATACAGTACAAGTATGATTATGTAAATATCAATGAAAGCATTATCATATAAGCCATTCGTACACACACATCAGAAGATATTAATTTATATATATATGTATGGTCATAAGATATTCTTGCCATACAAATAAAATAAGAGAGAAAAAAAAATCAACAAAAAGAGGGGAGTAGAGGTATGTACAATAAAGCAATCATATAAGGTTGTTTAAGGGTATATCATAGCAAGATTGGTCGCAGAGGAGAGAGGTCTCTTTTCTCTTTTTATTCCCATCACTAATTGAGTAGTACTATGTACGTAAAGTCCGTTCAAGATTGTTTTGTAACAATGAGTAATCTCTTGGAGTTATCTCCTATAAACAGCTCCTCTAAATGCTGTCAGATCTGTTTGGTTTGTACCATTTGATACTTCACCTATTCAGCTATTCTAATGGATGCACACAAAAAAACCATGTTCTCTCCTTCCGTTTCAATTTCTTTAACTCGATGGGCCCCTAATCCCTACTCATAATTCTATCGTATCAAATCATTTACTGAATTGAAGTACCGGTCACAGCAGAGTGGAGTGGATTCAGAGAGGAGGGGGGGGGGGGGTATTGCGTTTTCAAGCATAAATATGTAGTTCAAATGAGGGATATTTCCTACTCATTAGGTATCCTATGGAGCATGTTTGAGTAAGTGGCATATACTAATTACTAAGCCATCTAGCATTAATTTTTTTTTTTTTTTTTATAGATTTTTCAATGATAATATCACATGAATAATAAATATCTTCTTATCAAATTTTTAATACAACTACGTATCCAAGGCTAGACATAAATGCATAACTTTAATCATAAATCTATGGTATTTTTTAGCATCATATGGAACAACTAAAATTTGAACATAGAAATATACGACCCGCGCGATGAATGCAGCCCACACTTTTTGACTGTCTATGAATACACCCTCCCAAAAAAAAATTTAGATTTAAACTTCAAATAAACTCATGGGTTAAGTGGGATTCTATATATATATATATATATATATATATATATATATATGTGTGTGTGTGTGTGTGAGGTAGGATCATTTGACACCAGTGTCAAATTTGAAATTTGACACCTCGTCTGAGAGCCGTTAGATAAAAAAAGATCAACGGCTCTGATTTGTAAGCATGTGATGACACCATTGATTTTTTTGATCTAACGGCTCTCAGATGAGGTGTCAAATTTCAAATTTGACACCGGTGTCAAAGGATCCTGCCTATATATATATATATATATATATATATATATATATATATATATATATAAGGTTATCTACAGCTACTCCTTTTTTAACTAAGTACGACCGGTCGTACTTAGTGCCTGTTTGGATCATCTCTTTTTTAAGCTAGAAGCTACTTATAAGCATAAGCTAGGCCAAACAGGTTTTGGGAAAAGCTCTTATAACGAAAAGCTCTATTTTTTATAATGAAGAAAAAAGCTAAAAACTAAAAGCTCCTAAGAGGAGCTTTTATTTAAGCTCTTATTTGTTTTTCTTGAATTGTGTACTTTTTTTTTTAAAATAAAGAGTGATAAAGATAGAGAAAGATAATTTTCTTGAAATATGTGCTTTTAAGTAATTTTCAAGCTAAAATTTTTATGTAATTTCCAAACAGCTTTTAACTTCTTTTTTTAAGCTCTTATTTTTAGCTTTAGCTTATAAGTAGCTTCTAGCTCAATAAAGCTGTTCTTTTTTTCTCTCTCCTTAGACACTGTCGGCTGACATGGCAGAGAGAGAAATGCACTTTTAATGTACGACCGGTCGTACTTAGTTAAAAAGGGATAGCTGTAAACAACCTTATTTAAAGTGGCTGCAGAAATATTTTTCATATATATATATGGGGCAGGATATTCTTACACCGGTGTAAGAATTAGAAGTCTTACACTCAATCTTGACCATTGATCTACTTGTATCCAATGACTCACATTACTAAAAAAATTTAGCCGTTAGATATAAATGAAATCAACGGATAAGATTGAGAGTGTAACTTACACTGGTGTAAATTGATCCTGACTATATATATATATATATATATATATATATATATATATATATATATATATATATATATATATATATATTTTTTTTAGAAACAATTCCACAAAAATTGAAAAGTAATGAAAATTGAAGGGACAAGAATTGGAAGGCCCGAAAGGGTTTATCCAGAAAATCCAAAAGAAAGATTGATATGATATAACGTAGCTAGTTCTCTTTGGCGATAGCATCACAAGCCAGGATACACGGTTGCCGGCCTTTGAGGGGTGATGGGTCCCCTTTGCATCTCCATGCGCGTGCTGAGGAGAAAAAATACAAAAATAAAAATGGCTACATGTAAAAAATTTAATATACTTTGAAAGTAATATATATTTTATTTGATCAGATAAATTTTATTAAACAATATTTAAATTTAATTTTTTGTTTACAAAATTACGCAGTATACATGTCATTTTTTTTATATTAAATTAAGTGGAGCTAGCATTACAGAGTTCACGTAAGGTACTGTTTGGTTGAGACTTTCTTAAAAGTTACCCATGCAAATCAACTTGGCAATAGTTAAAGTCTTTGTTTGGTATGTAGTTTCTTAAAATTAAGAAAGGCTTTCTATTTGCATAGTTTTTCAGATTTGGTTGTAGAAATCGAGCATCAATCACTATTACGAAAGACATCTTGGACCTAGTTTTTGTTAGTTAGCTTGGTAAATGGCAAAAGGTGAAATCCAACGCAGACCAAAATACCCCTTATATTTGTAATTTTATTGGACATGGTTTTTGTTGGGCATGATTTTTGGGGTTATATTTGTAATTTTATACAATTTACCCATCATTATTTTCTCCTCAATCAAGCATAGGTAACACAAATTTTAATCAATTTATCTGGTAAAATTTGTCCCAATCAAATAATTTTTTTTTAACTTTTTTATCTAATTCACTTTTCTATCTAATTTATTTTTTCGGTAGATTCCTGGTAATTATATTTTCCTGATGAATTAAAATTTTCAGTTCAACCAAACAACACCTAAATCCTATCTCGTCTTTTCCTTCGAAATCGCACACGAGTGATTCCTTATACACCTCAAACAGTCACTTCCTAATCCTATGCATTCCGTGCCCACTGACCACCCACACTTGGTAACCCTACGAGAAAAAACTTCAATTAATCAGACCACCAAACTCGATGTTTCTTTTTATAAAAAGAATTTTTTTTAACCTATACTTTTTTTATATTTCACTTTAAATATTAAAAAAAATTAATAAAAAAGAGCACCGAATTCAATAATTTTGATGCATTTAAGTGTTTCTCGTAACCCCATTCCTAAATAAATATATCCAAGCTTATTTCTACTTTTTGTATCTCACGTCATAACCACGTTATGCACTTCCTTTTTTTTTTTTTGGATAAACGTTATGTACTTTCTTTATTAATGCGAGGATAGGTTCTTCATGTTCCCAAGTTCCTTTTTCTGTGTTATCATATTTATATGGATCAACATATGGGAAACAACTGATCAACTATTAATTCTTAAAAGATTTTAGTCCTTTTTATTTCTCCTTGATATATGATTTAATATTTATCTAATCAATTAATTATGCCTAACTTTTATGGTTGAAAAAAGTTAATCTCTACCTGCTCAATCGGTTAATAAGGTTTCCACTTTCCACTCTCTACAACGTTACCAAAAAGTAAGCATATGCTTATTTACTTAATATATACAATATACCTACCTAACTGTTGAAAGACGTATTTCAACACCAAAAAAGAGAGAGAGAAAGGACGTATTTCAGAAGTTTTTTTTTCCGGAAATTGATACAGTATAATATAATATTTTATTTTAATAAAATGCATATTTTTTGCGTACTTTTGTAATGATGAGTTATATCTTGTTCAAGTTTTAAAAAGTTAAATTACTATTAAGACATTTTTATGATATATTTTTTATGAGTTACGGTTTTTGAATTAATAATTATGGTTTAAATATTATTTTATCATATTAGAATTTAACAAAAATCGAAATAAGATTATTAATTATTTGATTTGATCATACGTCAAATAATTCTTAAGTTGAAAACGTGCCCTTTAAAGGCATAAAAACATGAAAATACAAAGAGAGTGTTCAAATTTAACAATTTTTTTTTCTTTTCTTTTTTATAAGACTTTTGTGAGCTTTCCTCGTGATTCATCGGTAGAGGAGATTCTTCTAATATATATATATATATATATATATGAGTAAGGATATTATAACTATCAAAAATTCTTACTACTAACTTATTATCTATCATATTACCATTGGATCAAGGAGAGAGAATGTTAAAAAGTTTTTGAAGAGAGAGAAAATATTGATCTAACGGTGATTAGATAGGTAGTAAGTTGGTAGTGAAAAATTTTAGTAGTGAGAATATCTCTCCTCTATATATATATATATATATATATATATATATATATATATATTAATTGTTACTATCAATTAGTATTATAATCAATATCACTACCGGTTTGTTTCACCGTTAGATCGATTATATTGATCAACAGTTATATTTATTTCCACTTTGTACTTATGATTTCTCATATTTAATGTGAAAGTATTAAATATGAAGAATCATAACTATACAAATATAAAAATAAATATAAAGTATTAAATATAAAGAAAAAAAAAGAAGATTTAAAAAAATTAAATCAGAATGATTGGATTAACATAATCAATCTATCATTGAAATAAATTGGTAATAATATTGATAGTAACACTAATTGATAATAAGAATATCCTATCTCCAAAAATAAAATCAAAAGTTTCTAAAATTATAATGATTAGTTTTGAATTTGATCAACCCTATTTTGGGGTATATATTTCTAAATTTTCAGTCTTACCGGGGATTAGGGGATGTTTAGATTAAATAATTGCTCTGATAAAATATATTTCACTATTCATATATAATTAAGATTAAATCTTTTAATCTCTCTTTGTTATACTTAGCACTTGTATTAAAATAAGAGCAGTATCAATTTGTGTGAGTTTAATTGGGGTTGCTTCTCGGATACGTTTGGGGAGCTCAATAAAGGGACCAAATAGAGAAAGAAAATAAAAAATTGATTTGTCTTCTGGCGAGACGTCACCGTCTTCTCTTACAAGCCTAATCAATCTGCACCGGTCCCGGAACCGAAGAATTGACCAGGATCATGAGTCCACGCTGCTTATCCGATATTTATGTCTCTGTGTACTCGGTCAATATTTTTTAAAAATTTTGACTAATTTTTATTTTGAAATTATTATTTTTCATATTATTATTTTTTACGCATATAAAAATATATGAAGTTTATACGTGAATAAATGAAAAAAATATAAATTCACGTAACTTTATGTACGTAGACGACAAAATTATTTTATATAAAATAAAATAAAATAAATTTTTTATTTTAATTTTTTGGAAAATTTAATTTTTTATTTTATTCCCCTCAATACCGTAGGCCTCCTTATTTATTTATTCTCTTTGCAATGTAGTTGCATGCCACATCCACCGTAATTGTAAAACGTAATATTTCTTTTTTAAGGTGAGTCTATTCTAAAGTATATTTCCTTTCGTGTTCTCAATTGCATGTGAAAACGCAACAGAATCCCTGATTCTCTTATTGAGCAATAATTTCAATACATATTCGTGATACCCCGTCACTCTTTCCTATTTCTTAATTGTTGTTTCAATTCATAATATTATATACTTGATCATTGAAATCAAGCCCTCGTATCACTTGCCAACAACTAATTAGAAATTGAGAAAAACATATTTCTTTTAAGAAAGAAGAAATCACCAGTAGACAGCTCCAGCTAATTACTTGAGTTTAAAATTTGGAGGGAAAATTTTACCGTCCTTATGATCCTATATCTGCCTTGATCGATAGTTGATTAACTGATGAATCAAGTAAGAAATTTAAAAAAAATGTATAACTTTCACAAACGTAAATGTTAATAACTTCTATATTTTGTTTTAGATGAAAAGATCAATTTTTTTATAAGATAATTAAGTATTATGAGTATTTTAATTATTTAAATTTTTATACAGAGTTCTAATCATTAGTTTTATTTTTATTTAAACATATTATTTAATAAAGAGATTAATGTTACTGTTTTTAAAATTATTTTTTTGGTTTTCAGAAAAAAAAATAAAACACCCTAAGGCTTGTTTTGTAAAATTAAAAATTATAATTTTTTTCTTTTCTTTTTTATAATAAATTTTAGAGAACATGTCTAAGTTATTTTTGTTTTGTGTTTCGACCTTTAACTTTCAAAACAAAAAAATACAGAAACCGATTTTCATAACTGTTCTATCAAATAATTTTAAGAACAAAAAAATCAGAACACAATCAAACAGATCTTTTATTTCCTCTACCCAAAACTATATCATTTTGGGAGGTTTAGGAAAAAATAATATAAGTTATTTTAATAAAATTCATAATACAAAAAGAAAACGAAATTTCCAAAATAGTTTACATTTTTTTTCCTAAAAAATTAATTTTATCTCTTGTTACGTAAGGGCGCTTTTCTCTTTAATAAGATAAAAAGTAATAGAAATTTATTCTAATGAAGAAATAAAATATTCAAATATCTATTTAATGAACAAAGAATCAAAGTTTATTATTAAAAAACGTTAAATAATTTATATATACTGCCATGTTGATTATTTTCTTAATTGTGCGAATTTTTAAGGAAAACTTCATTTTTACCCATTGGGTTGTGGTTACAAAATTTTTCACTTAAACCACTCCTTGTGGTTTAAAAAATAAACATTTTAAAAACAAATTTAAAATAAATTTTCTCTCTTTTTTATTTTATATCCTCATGTAATGCATTTAGAGTTTGAAATATATTTTAAGTTATTTATTCTGAAATTAATTTTTAAATTATCTTAATTTCTTTTATTTTTAAAATATATTTGAAATTAAACAGATTATTTAAGATGAAATTAAAAAAATATTATTTCTAATAAATTAAATATGTACTATCAAAATAAGATATTTACTTTCTTTAAATAGATAAAATAAAAATATTTGATTAGAATTTATTTTCTTGATAAAAATAAGTGAATTTTCTTAGAATTTATTTTTAGTTTTTAAACCTTAAATGCTTTAGGTGAGGATATAAAATAAAAAAGAGGAAAAATTTATTTTACTCTTATTTCTTTTTTAAAATTTTAATTTTTGGACCACAAGGGTCTAAGTGAAAATATTTTTAACTACAAGGAGTCTAAGTGAAAATATGAAATCACGGGGGGTTAAATAATAAATTATTTAAGCACAATGGGTCTAAGTGATAAGTTTAAAACCACGAGGGGTCAAATGATAAATCACAAAACCACAATGGGTGAAAATGAAATTTTTGCACTTTTTAATTGCCTCTATGAATTAATTACGCATATAAATTTAATTTTATAAAAAAATTATATAATTACGTAAAAGTTTTACAAATAAATATTTTCTGATAAAGGAGAAAGTAAAAATTTCTTCTATCAATAAAGTCTATGTTATTATTTTTGATTAATTTGAAAAGTTAAAATTATTAAAATAACTATAAAATTAAATTATTTTATAAAAGAAATTAATCTTATCCGAAACAAAATGTGGTGGAGGTTATTAATCTCTACAATGGTGTAGTGTTAGCAATTCTAGCTATATATTATATTTTGTATGTTCTCGGTGTTGACCGTACTACTCTATCATTTATATGTTGATCTCTTCTAAAATTAACTTTAGTTTTTCTCTTTGTATAATAGGAGAAACGAAAAAAATATTATATAAAAAGGTAGACGTACCTTTGGGTTTGTGTTATCGGTAACAAGTAACAAACGCCTCCATTATTGCCGGGTCATAAGCTGAAAAATAAATTGGTTAATTGGTGGCATTAGTGGTTGCTTAAAGCCTAATGATTCATGTATATTTGATACAAGATTTCTTACCCCACCTAACCGTTACTTTTGATTACAAATGACCCACTTGGAGTGGTGAACTTATCCTTTTCATGACCGAATTAAAAAAATATTGAAGATTTCTTTATGATATTCTCTTCCCTCTCTCAATCTGTGGGACGACCTTCTAGAAGATTGACATAATTTAAGGCAACACAAGCTCCGGCATTTAGCTAAATCTGACTCGTGAGTGCCTGAGAAACTTCGCATAGTATTTTTTTTTAAAATGGTAATCAATATATCATCATTTTAAATTAATTTGGCGTTTGAATGAGTTTTCAAAGACTAACATAAAGTTAAAATGAGCGTTCTCGCTAGCTGCACATGGAGTTAAGTAAAAAATATTGACCATTTTAGATTGGCTTTGCTCGTATTCAAATTCAACCCCCACACATATCTCAAATGCTAATATAATAGGATTATATATATTTTCTTTGTCTGAGAGATAGTATTCCTGAGTGGAAAGAGACAAAAATCTACAATTTTCAAACTGTATGTGTGTAACAATCTCCTTTTCTTCATTATATATGTAGAATCCAATCAACAGAGTTTTTATAGTTTTTATGTGCATGCGAATTTTGTCAATTTTAAAAACAATTTAGCATGTGATCGATTCAGAAAGGCTATGAATGTCCAACCAAGGGTTGGTAATTATATATGGATCAGTATACTGCGGGAGTCTATGTAATATACATCACAAGGGATAACAGATCATTGTGCACAAATAATAAAAGCGTATCCCGACCGTGGGGCGAGTGCATACAATGACAGCTAAAGAGATAGGGAGCCAAAAGATATGTACCTGATGGTCTTAACACTTTTTATATGTGGATTACCTGTAGGTGCAGAATCCTAATGTGAGTGAGACTATTAGGAAGAAGAGGATAAGTGACTTATCCCCTATTCTCTAATGATAGGATAATATGCTTATCCTTGTCTCTTTAATTAGTTACTAGTTAGGTTGTTGGATGGGGCCCCTAATTAGGATGAGTCCAAAATAGATTTCCCTCAGTCTGGCAATCAGAGTGTTTGAGCTATTGGACTGTAATGCTACTTCACATGCCTCGGCTATGTCCGGGATCGTCATGTCTGGGACCTTATTCAGTTGATGTTGGCTTGGCGGCTCTAGTCGTCTTACGTGTTGTTCTTTGTGGATGAGCTTCACTCTATTATAGAGCGATTTAGGTCATGCGTTGGGTTGTTGCACTATGGCATGCTTGGCGGGTTGCCTAGGGCTGCTAGCAAATAGCCTTAGCTAGGTTGTGTCTCTTGAACGAGGTCCTTGTTCATCTAACACCACTGATCACCCTATGAGCCAAGTTGGGCTTCTTGAGTTAATCGGCATGATTGGATCAGTTGCTATGTCGTGCTCCCGTGGAATTGGAGGGAACTACTTTGTGGTGTCATCCTCTATAGGTCGTCGAAGAACGTGTGTTTACTTGTCTTCGCGTTTTGTGCGTAATGAAGGGTTGCATCCATGTCTTTGTCAAGGACATTTTGCCCATTGGGAAATGTCTATTTTGCCTTTGCCCTTTCAGATTCACGTCCAAAAGGGGTTATAGACGAGTGTTTTAACCCTTTGAAAAGTCATTTCATGCTTTTTGGTTCTCTAAGTTTCTTATTTATGCTTTCGCGTTTGGGTCTTCTGAGAACTTGCACTCCTGAGTTTCCTGGGCTTTTTGGGTTTCTTCTACCTAATCTGGCCATTTCCTAAAGCATGTTTGAGTTACTAAGGTTTTAGCTCTTCTGGGTTTTTGGTAGACACACTTGCCTTTCCTAGTACTTCACCATTGGGAACTTCAAGTTCACCTTTCCTATGGCCAAGAATAGTGCATATAAGAATGACAAAACGTGTCTTGACTTGTGGATCGACCAACGATATGATAAAATGCAGGTTGTGTCGACTCGTGGGATAAAATGGGTCGTGTGCAAGTTTGTGTAAATGACATGAATTAGTATCGTGTCATGTCACATGTTGACCCATGTGACCCACGTGTCAACTTACAAATTTTATTGTCAAAAAAAATTAAATAAATTGAAATTTTAGTTATTTTAACATACCTCATTGCAGGTCACAGGTCAACTTGCATATTTTATTTAGTTTTTCCCTTGCGACACGTCATGTCCAAGTTGGATAGTTTGACTCGCGAGTGAGACTTTACAAGACACGAATCTGAGCCGTGAGCATGTTTTGCCACTCCTAAGCACATATAACCTTTAAACATGTTTTCCTCATAGATTGCGCTAATGATCAATTCAGGAAGATCGAGAATATCCGACCAAGGGTTGGTAATTATATCTAAGATCAATACACCCGTAGAAGTCTGTGGAAGAGACATCATAAAGGCTAATAGATTAATGTGCTCGAATGATAATTGCATAGGCAGAGCATGAGATGTGTGCACATTGATTGCTAAAGAGGTAAAGAGCCAAAAAAAATGTGTACATGGTGGTCTTGACCCTTTTTATATGTGTGTAACCTGTAGGTACAGGGTCCTGATGAGAGTGAGATTGTTAGGAAAGGGGATAAGTGATTTACCACTTATCCTCTAGTAATAGGTTAACGTGCTAATCCTTATCTCTTCAGTTAATCACTTGTTGTTAGGGTGTTGGGATGTCAGCTCATAATATGGATCGAGAAGAGGATGATTGGTCAATTTTTTTATTTTTTTTGGTGGTGCCTTTGTGAAAGATAAATCCTAATTGAACATTTTTAAGCTTTAACATTTTGCTACAATAAGCTATGACATAAAAAAAAATCAGTACATTGCGACAAATGGCGAAAGAAGAGGAACAACCCGTGACTTAATGTTGGTGTAATATGATTGATGATCTCCTGGAAATTTTTCTCTACTTTCACGGGCTATATTGTTATTCTGTCCTGAATATCAAAACGCTTACATTGGAGGTTAGTGGTACCGACACCTTAATTAAACTGGAAATATTCTTCAGCGGAAATTGCTTATCCAAAACATTATAGCTTGGTCCTTTCCTCCTTTGAATTGCATTAAGATAAATGTTGATGGGGCTAGTTCTACTGATGGATTACATTCAGGCTGTGGTGGTGTCCTTCGGGATAGCTCCGGTGTTGGGTTATTGGTTTATGTAAGAATTTGGGAAGCGAAACAATTTTGAATGCAGAACTATGGGGCTTATTGGTGGGGCTAGAGGTAGCTTGGAATAAAGGTTTTAGAAATGTTTGGGTTGAAGGAGACTCTCAGTTGGCTTAACAGCTGTCCTTAAGGGATGTAGTCAATCTCATCCATCTTTTGCTTTGATTAGTCGCTTCAGGGATTTTCTGGCCAAGGATTGGAATGTTACTATTTCTCATATCCATCGTGAAGGGAATGCAGTGGCAGATTGGCTAGCCGCTTATGCTAGTAACTTCTCTTGGAATATTCAACTTTTGGTTCTTCCTCGTATTGAGTGCATGCATCGGTTGTAGAGTGACTTCATGGGAACTCACTGGCCTAGGCTTTGTGCTTAGTTTAGTTTGTTTGTTTCTGTTTTGTTGTTTTTTCTTTTCATCTTGCGTAAAAAAAAAAAACATTATCTTACTATTCCTACACAAGCTCTGATTCACAAGCTTAAGAGGTATGGAAATTAACTTACGAGCACCACGTCACCAACATCAATTAATGAACTGGCATGCAATTTCATTTTATGATAGTTTTATAATTAGTTATAGGGATTTGTCAATCTACTGTAACAGAAGATAGCTTATCATATGCTATAGATACAAATTGCATGGATCCCACCGTTTTTCAAAAAAAGAGAGAGAAAAAAAAGCAATGACATAGCTTTTAATGTTTCACTCACACGAGAGAATTCTCTGATGTGACATATGATAATTTAAACCCTTAGTTATATGCAAATATTTTAATTTTCTTATTTTTGTTGATAAAAAATGAAGATAAGAAGACAATAAGTTTCAATATGGAAATAGATCCCTCCAGTTTAAAAAATGACTGCAGGGCTGCAGCTGAAGACCTCATTATTCAAATTTTTTTTTTCCATGTATTTAACTTATCAAATACTGAATTAAATAAGGGGTGAAATTCACTGCAGTTTTTTTTTTTTTTTTTAAGACCGTATGGAAGATCTTGATCCAAAATAATATTAAGTATAAGGGTAATATTTTCCTCCTTTCACATGACACAACCAATTTTCCTACAGACACATAAAATTGGACTTATCAATTCTTTTACTTTTATTTTATTTTAAAAATAGTGACTCCTACAATTAATTGTCTCTATGACATGACCTAAGAATTTTCCTACAACATATTACTTGTTTTTTCCTAAGTATAAACCATATGTGTACGTGTGGTATTTTCTGATTTTACTTAAGTGATGAAATAAGCTAGCAATTCGATTGGTTTGACCTACTATTATCTATCGAGCATTAAAGGTATCATAATGATTGTGTGAGTCCCACTTGAAATGCAAAATGGCTTTGGAAATGTTCCGAATCCATGGCTTTTTGTGATAAAAGATTAGCTAAAACAAACACCGATCATGAGAAAGAGTGATCATGTGATCCTGTCACCACCAAAAAATTTTAAGCCTAAATTCAGTTTTATTCACCTCACCAGCCAACAGTTCTCGTTTAGAAAATAATAATGATAATTAAAGTAATTTAAATTTCCGTTTTGGAAGAATCACTTTTAGGTAGATCTCTGGACCTACCAATTCTTACCGGAAAAGCCTGATGCTTTGAAAATCCAAATAAAAAGATAATCAAATCTCAATCACTAATCACGATTACAAGCTATATAATATAGCTCATAGCTGTTGGATACATATTTTTTCCTCCACCACCAGTTCTTAATTCTCTCTCTCTCTCTCTTTGCTATAAGCACCAGTTTCTGTCGTGGAATCACAAGCATAAACTTTTTCTTTGAGCTTACTACATCACAACTTTTCGTTTTCGTTGAAGATTTACAAGGCCCAACAAGTAGAAAGCGGACTATGGATTTGATCGAATTACACCATTTCTATCTCTATCATTGAATACATCTCCTTTAGAAGCTTGTTTTTTACCCGAACAAAAAGCTTAAGAAATGGGCTCCAAGCCACATGATTCTGAGCAAAAATAAGACCCAAAAAGAAAAGCACTAACCCAAGCAAAGCATTGGAAATTGCCCCAAACAATCTTTATTTTGGATTCTTTGTGTACAAGGCCCACCAAGTCTAAGCCCAAATTTTACTTAATAGATGAAGCATTTATCTTTTCATGCGTTGTGAGTTCCACACTTTCCCAAATATTCTACATTGCCTTCAGAAATACTTGTCTTTGTCTCCAATTAAGAATACATTCAATCACAAAATCCAAGAAAAGGATACGATTTTAAGTGATTTCGCTATGACCAAAAAATAATAATAATAATAATAACAAACAAACAAAATTTCCACTCAGATAATTTCGTTTGGCATTCGACCCAGTTTCTCAGTCAAAATGAAATCATTTTAAATTTCCCCCCTAAGTTTTCTGTTCAGAGGGGACTTCCAGCTAATACCCAATTGGAACCTAACATTTCCAGAGTTACTTCAATTTATTCTTCAGTCTTCAGAGAATAAGAGTAACATATTTTATAGTATCCAATTCTATTTTTTTTTAAGCAGCGAATCATCCCGTTGCTGATTCTTTTTCCATTCTTACGCATCATATTCATAGCATCCTCAGATAAGAGCTGCAGTGGTCATCCCTTTCCCTTCGAGGCAAGAAAGATCGCGGTAGTGCCTGATTCGACGTGCTCTTTTTTTTTTCGATTTAAATAGGAGAAAACTTTCTTCGTTTAAAAAAAAAATGAATACCCATTTGGATACTCTGATGCACAGAAAAAAATGAATTCAAATTAATTTTAGGGTTTTTTTTTTTAAAAAAGTCGATAAGTAAAATTATTTTCAAATAAGATTTATAAAATTTATATGGCATTTGGTCCAAGTGGCTGAGTAGGACGTGACCATATCCTGCTTTATTCCGCGGAATTCCATTTCTTTTAAATAGGGAAATGACAATGATGTAACACTTGGTTTTGGTTGCATAGCGTAAATTCGTGTTGGACAGTTGCGTGAGTGCGGTAGGACCCGTGTGGGGCAAGTTGTGAAACTCTGCAACGACATTTTCTTCATTTTCGTAGAGAGTGGACGTATGAGAGAATAGCCTTTGAGGTGGAATGGAATAAAAGTTTAGGTCTTACTCTTGCATATAGGATGCAACCGAGAAGAAGATGGAACATTGGTTTATGTATCTCTACCCAAAAAACAAAGCAAACCAAAGATTATGTGCCTATTTGATTGTATTCTGATTTATTTTTATTTTTTATGAAATGTATTTTAATTTTTTTATTCATATAACTGTTTTGAAGAATAGTAGTAAAAAAGTAAGTATTTTTTATTTTTTTATCCAAAATTAAAAATCAAAACATAAAACAAAAATAGCTCAAACATGTTCTCTAGTTTGATTCTAGAAACAAAAAAAAATTATAGTTTTTATTTTATTTTTACACAACAGGCCTTACCAAACAAGTTTTTTTGTTCTAAAAATAAAAAAAAAAACTATTTTTAGAAACAGTTATCAAACAGAGCCTATGTCTTTAGTTTATTGGAATATGTGTCTGTTTCTATTGATTAACATATAGGACATGGACTGTATTACCTATTTTAAAAAAAAAATTGTCGGAATGCCTCCCCAGTCAAAAAGTTTGTCAAACTCCCACGTTTTCGAATTCGTTATAACTGTTGGCAAGTTTGGCTTGTTACGTGGCATGTTTTTTTAGGCCATCAAACTCGTTGCCGCTAACAACAATTTCATGGTCAAAACAGTTAGACTGTTGTCAGGTAGTTTGAAACTCACTTGGAGTAACAACGAGTTTAATGTGGCACAAAATTTCAGATTTTTTTTTACTCGGAAGGCCATATCCGGGGATTTGGTCAAATTCCCCCCACCCAAATAGACTTTTGTGTGCCCCGTTTGACATATTGTATCTTTATGAATGATGTTCTTTAAATTTTTACTTTCCAATACTAACAAATAATCCTCCGAGAATTTGTCAAAGCGTAGATCTCAAAAAGTTACATGGAATAAAAAAAATCACCTGATTCGAACATTCAAAACTTTTATAGTAAAATTACACCGTATAAGTCTAGAAAGTCACTGCCACTAACAGTGAGTTCCACATTGGCTACCATGTGTCCCAGCTTCTGAAGCAACTTTGATTGATTTGACCATTATACTCGCTGCAACTAACAATGAGTTTGGTGGTCTCATGAAACGTGCCAAGCAATATAACCAAACTCGTTGGCTGTTGTAACGAGTTTGGAGAGGTGGCATTCTAGCTGGGGTGGCATTCCGACAAAAATTTTTAATAAGCAAGAACGTTCAATGTCCCATTAACATCTTGTCTGAAAAAGTTTCTATATATGTGTTAGGGTTAGACAAGACTTGGCAAAACGATTCGTCCCGTCCTGCCTTTAACCTTCCAAAAATAGGGTGGGTGGGTTGACTCACAATTTGTAAGTGGATTAGAAATAACGACTCACCCCGTTTTGAGGTGTGTTGACGAATCAATCTGCCTAAAAATATTAAAAAAATATTTATATTCAATGCTAGCTAACAATTTGTTTCTAGAGAAAAGTTATACTTATAACTTATTTTCTTTTATAACCTCTTACAACCATACCTTAATCGTTAATTTCTGTCAATCAATGATTATTATTTATTGTGAATTAATAATTAATTAATGAGTTTGATTTGTAAAAATAGTAAACGTTAATTGGCGAAAATCAACAGTTAGGATATGGTTTTAAGAGATTGTAAATGAAAATAGTTTGTAAGTATAACCTTCCTCTTGTTTCTAATATCTAACATCCAAATAATTTTAAAATTGAAACAAGCGTCAAACAATAAGTCAATGACAAAAAAATAATTTAAGCCAATAATTTCATTTAACACAGATACACAGGCCATAATTTAAGATTAACTTATAATTTTAGTGTTATCATATAACAAAAGAATGATATCAAACATATAAATGTATGCAAATTAACACATCATTGCATCATGTAACTAAAATGTCATAAGTATCTAGTTTAATTTGTATAATTATCAACATATTAAGATAAAAAAATAAGCTCGTGACTCTTTTCTTTTTTGTGTTAATATTTTTTTTGTTAAATCAAAAGTGAATAAAAAATAACCTCTAAAATAGAACAATAGCATTATAGCCTTAAAATAAAATATTTTGTCTTACATAATAGCCATTAACACAAACCAAACAATCCATCATCTAACATTTAAAAAGGCGGAAAACCCGCCTCCAACTAGCCGTAAAATAACCTAACCGAACCCGCATCGCTTTTGAAAGTGGGTCAAAAATTTCAATTCACCCTAACCCGCCTCCAACCTGCCCCACCAATATATTAGAAAAATGAATTTATTTAAAAATTATACTCTCCATTGATGTAAAAGGTATCAAATGATGACAAAAGAGTTGTAAAAAATATCGTTAATTAATATTTTTTTTTAAATTAAAATCAACCTTATGGTTGAACCTGTCCTGTCGCGGGTTAAACCCGTTTTGACCAGCCCTTAAACGGGGCGAGTTCAAGCGGGTCGCGGGTTCAAGAGAGTTAGCGGGTTGGAAATTCCAACCCAACACCCCATTTTTGGCGTGTTAAATAGGTCAATTTGATGGGTTGAGTCCGTTTTGTCACCTCTCATGTGACCATATCCCCTCCACTATACGACATTCCATTTTCCTGAATAGGGAAATGGCTGTGAGGTAACACTTGGCTTTGATTAAGTAGCTAAACTTGTCTTAAAGGATTGCATGTGTGTGGTAGGACCCATGTAAAGCAAGTTATGAAACTTAACATTGGCATTTTCTTCTTTTTCATAGGGAGCGAAAGAATGAGACAATATCCTTGAGGTGGAAGAGAATAAAAGCTTAGGTCTTGCTTGGGATGCAGCCAAGAGGAAGATAGAACGTTGGTACGACGCATCGGGAAGGAAAGAAGAAATGCAAACGAGAGGTTATGTTTTAGTTCATTAGAATGAGTGTGTTTTTTTGTTGACTAACGTACTGTTTCAAAAAAATTCTATATACGCGTTAGGGACTAACGTGAGAGAAAGACAAACAACATATTTTATTTTTTCTTCTTATGTGTTTACCAAACTAATTAATTGATTATTGTATTAATTATTGTGCATATCTAACAAGAATCTTATTCAATGTTATGGAGAATGACTAATATCATATGTGACATGACTATATTAGCAGTCAAAATGTGTATGCCTAGAAGAAGTAACGAATGAGAAAATTCTTATAGGATAATAGGGTAAGAGAAGTATTTGGCCCAAGTGGCAAATCCAAGCAAAGCCCCTTAATTAGAATAGTAAAAATAATAACATCCACGCCATAACCCTTATTTACAATGTTAACAAACAAAAACAACGTAGATGACATCTGACTTCAGTGGTCATGACAGTTCATCGGTATGTTGGACGTAACCATTTCCTGCTTCACTCCCCGAGATTATATTTTCCTTAGTAGAGAAATGACAGTGATGTACCACTTGGATTTGGTTAAGTAGTGTAAACTCGCGTTGAAAAGTCATGTGTGTTGAAGAAGAAAGAGCATTGGCATGACGCGTCAGGAAGGAAAAAAGGAAAACAAAAAGAAAGATTATAGCTTCTTCTTTTTTTGGATTCAAGTTAAAATTGAACATATAATTTAATATAACCTATCAAAACCTCTCACCACTAGACTACTCCTAATGGCTTGAAAGGTTATAGCTTTTGTTCATCGAAATATGTGTTCTTTTTTGTTGCGGTGGTCCATCCTTCGAGCAATTGCAAAAAAAAGTGCTTGTTTGGATGAACACAACTCATCATATGCCTTGAAGAAAATAAAATTGTTTAAGAGAAAATATATTTCTATAGTAACATTATTGTTTTAAATTTGAAATTATCAAAATTAATTTTGTAACGAGTTGAATTAATTTAAAGAGAAATAATTTTTTTTTAAATTTTATGACAAGTAAAATTAATTTTAAGGATAAGATTTATAAATTTTTTATAACAACCTTTATATTTTAAATAAAATTAATTATTCTACATTTATTTTTAAAGTATTATGTATTATTAACGCTTTTACATTAGTTTTTTCAAATCAATTTAATAAAAATAAAAAAAACCTGTAAGCGATGTTCAAATGTCGAATTATTATTATTTTGGATAAAAAAGAAAGATTACAAAACAAATCAACAACATACCATTCTCGGGAAAGCTACTCAAATTTGGTCCGTCAAAAGAAACTGGTTGCACTCCAAGGGAGGGATGTCCAGAATCTCCAACTCCCAAGCTTGAACGGTGGAAGAGGACGCCAGCCAGTTAGCAACTAAGTCTCCCTCTCTATACGTATAAGATAATTCGACCCTTCAATCACTCCTAATCAAGGATCTAATCCTTTTTACCAACGAACAGAAAGGATGGCTATCAGCACAACCATCCTTCGAAAGCTCTAACGTCGTAGTAGTATCACTCTCAATGCAAATATTTTTGAAGCCTCTGTCCCACGCCAGAGTGAGACCATGAAATATGCCTTTCAATTTCGCTACTAGCGCATTATCCTGACCAGTATAGATCCTAAAACCCACAATCCAGTTAGCTCCATCATCTCAGATTACTCCTCGGTAGGAAGTGTTGCTTCCGTCATGGGAGCTAGAGCCATCCGTGTTAACTTTCATCCACCCAAACTTTGGATGATTCCAGTGAATGAAAGCTTTTGATCTTTGCCTGGGAATAATGTTGGTAGCAACATGCATCTTATCAGCAATGCTAATACTATCCAAAATGCTTCTAATGCGGATTAAGGTACATGGGGTATTGAGGGATTTTTCGTTGAAGATGAAGTCATTTCTATCAAGCCAGATACACCAACAAGTAACTCCAAATCTGATCCGCTTGTGATCCTCCAAGTTACCATATTTCTTTTATAGGTTAACCTCAAACCATGGATCCATAGGGAGATTAAAGAAGGAAGCTGGGATATCAACTCCTAGAATAGACATCCATACCCTATGGGTCAAGACGCAATCCCTGATCAAATGAATTCTACTTTCCACAGGTGAATTGCATCTATGGCAGTCAGCAATATCACTCATGCCTCTACTCATTAGAGAGAATTTTGTTATGGAGAAGAAGCCAGAGGAATAATTGAATTTTTTGCTGCCCATTCCACTGCCAAGGGAGATCTCAACATTAAGGCTTGGACGGGGGGCTCAATTCTAGCTTTTTATAAGCACTCCCAACTGAAAAGTCACCATTATTCGAGCCTTCCCAGATTATCCTGTCCTCGTTATCATCCGGAGAGGGAAGAGTTTGACCAGCTATGAGGTTAACTATTTGGGCTGGGAGATGTCGAAAGAGGTTCCAACTTCCAAACCCAGCAGCCACTATGATCAACAAACCTACTCACACACCAGCTAAGGCTTTCCTCAAGCACTTGATCAATCGCCGAAGACACCAGGTTCTCTATACTGGGCAGCCATTTGTCGCACCAGAATTTGGTGCTATTCTAACCAAGATTCTCAAGTTTGCAACCACCTTAGGCCAAGATTTTGTAACACCCTTCTAAAGTTTGGATTTGGTAGCATGTCTGTCAAGATCAGGCATAAGATCGTCATCGACACCATATTTGTTACGCACCACTCTAACCCAAAGGGAGTCTTGTTTGGTAAACACCCTGTGGCCAATCTTCATAATCATGGCTTTATTCATAAGCCTAGATTGTCTCAAACCAACTCCACCACTAGTTTTAGGAGAGCACAAGGTGTTCCAATTCACAAGGTGAGTTTTTCTTATCTCCGGAAAAGATCCCTATATGAAACTTCTTGTGCATCTATCCAACTCATCACAAAGACTCAGAGGGAAAGAAATCAACTGCATAGTATACATAGGGAAGGCTGAGATAACAGACTTGGCCAAAGTTATCCTCCCCGCTAGAGATAGCGTTTGGTGGCTCCAGCTTTTCAGACGGCTTTAAACTCTCACCAAAACATGAGAGAGAGAATCTCTAGACACTCGCTTGTGATGTAAGGAGATCCCAAGGTATTTCACTAGATCACCAGTAAGGTTGATGCTTAGACTTTTGCCGATCTCCTTAGCCCTAGAAAAACATATATTCTCCTAAAAGAGAACTCTGGAATTTTCCCTACTGATGCTCTGACTAGACGCTTGACAAAAAGTTCTAAGAATGTGATTGATCACATGCACTTGGTCTAACAAAGCTTCAACAAAGAGTAATATATTATCGGCAAAGAGAATATAGGTTAGAGAAGGCCTATTTTTTTCTTCAAAATAACCGTCTTCCAGGCATTAACTTGAGAGGCAGCCTGAATCATATTAGCTAGTCTCTCCATACACAGCACGAAGAGATACGGAGACAATAGGTCACCTTGCCTCAACCCTCGTCCTGGCTTAAACTCCTTAGTCTTCTTACCATTCCATAACAAGTTCATGGAGGAGGAGCTAACACACACGTCAATCAATTTGATGATATTATCATGAAGACCGATTTCCACAAGGGTGTCATGCACAAACCTCCAATCAAGTCTGTCGTAGACTTTTTCAAGGTTGAGCTTAATGGCCATCCACCCCTTCACACCATTTTTAGTCTTCGTAGAGTGAATAACTTCTTGGGCTATGACAACATTATCATTACTATTTCTACCAAGCACAAAACTGCACTGGTTAGGTGAGACCCATTTTTTGTATATGTTTTTCAGCCTGGAAACTAGAAGCTTGGTGAAAACCTTATACGAAACATTGTAGAGGCTAATTGGCCAAAATTGATTGATGCTTATCTGTGCCTCCACCTTGGGGATCAACATTAGGAGGGTTTGATTAATACCTGCAATTTTCTCAAGTCTCACAAGGACTTCTCTAATGAGTCTGCAGGGGGAATGACTGATGAAACTCCATTGGGATTGGTAAAAAATAGCTTGAAGGCCATTTGGACCAGAAGCTTTAAATTTACCCATAGCAAAGACTGTCCTTCGAATTTCCTCAATTGAAGGTATTGTCCCAATTCTGGACAAGTGAGCCTCTTCAAGCCAAGGAAAAGCATTTCTGATAGGAAATAACTCTAACTCTCCATCATCAGCAGAATAAAGCTTATCAAAATAGTTAACTGCTATATCAATAATGTCTTAGGGTTCCGCCAGCCACTCCCTATTATCATTCTTCAGCTCCGGGATCTTGTTCCTTCTTCTCTTGGCCACAGTATTTGAGTGGTAGAATTTTGTATTCCTGTCACCAAACTTGATCCAGTCGCAGTGAGTTCTCTGGAACCAGTCAAGCTTTTCCCTGATAAGAATACTCTCCAACTCATTCCACAAAGATCTCAGAAGCACTTCCATGTTAAGATCATACCTACTCATAAGATAGTCTTTGATACCCCTTATTCTAGCATGCAATCTATTCTTCTGTCTTTGGGAGATTTTGAAAGAGTTATTACGCCAGACTAGGACCTCTTCCAGGAATTTATCTCTAGCTTCCAGCCAATCAACAAAAGAGCTCCAACATATGGACACAAGATTGTTGAATCCCTCAGATGTTAACCACGAAGCTAAAAATCTGAAAGGTTTAGTTCCATTGGAAGCATTTAAGCCACTCTTGTTAGACAAGAGAATGTGATGGTGGTTTGATGAGTAGAATGAAAGGTGGGTCACATCTCTCTCAGGCCAAGAAAGGTTCCATTTCCCATTTACACACACTTTGTCAAGTCTTTCAAGTAAAGAGTTTCTTTTTCAGGTAAACTTAGGCCCAAAGAAACCCATACCCTTAATAAGACAAGTATCAAGGCAATCCTTGAATTCATTAGCACTTCTCCAGCAAAAGTCTCCTCCACTTTTTTTCTCGGAATTATGAAGCATGGCATTAAAGTCTCAAAGCACCATCCAAGCTTCATTATTTACAAAATAAGCTAGAAGACGGAGCCCCGCCCACAGATGCAATATTTTCATTCGTCTAGGACTAGAATAAATGAAAGTGGCTAACTCATCTACCAAGAGCGTGCTATGGTGCACTCTAACATGGATGAACTAGTGATGCGCCTGGATCACTTGGATAGATACCTCAGCCTCATGCCAAAGGATCAAAATGCCCCCTGAGTAACCCACTGCCTCCTAGCGAAAGGAGTTACTAAAACCAAACTGCTTGATTCTAGCATAAGACTTAGCCCCACTTATCTTAGTCTCCAAAAGTACAAGTATTTTAATCTTAAACCTGAACTTTAGATCACGGATCAAAGCCACAAAACCCTTATTATTGACACCCATACTATTCCATATACAGTAATTAATCATAAAAACTAACAAGGAAGAGGACAAAACAGGGGTTCCTATAGGGACAAACATTCCCATTAAATGGTGTGGAGGGTGGACCCCCACGCCCCAAGGGTAGTTGTCAAAGCCACATTCTCCTGTTCTTGTGACATATATCTCATGATTGCCAGAACTTCTTTCTCATTCTCAAGCATGGATGTCTTTTCTACTGGGCTAGGGCCAATATTCACCGTATCAATTTGTAGAGCGAATCGAGGACCACAATATGCTCCAATGGCCTGCTTCTTGTTCAGGCCCACGCTGCTCCTACTTCCAGCTCCCAGCGAAGCTGCGTAGGGTTTGTTTTCTTTTTTGTGAGCTTTGGTTTTGACTTTTGGACCTTCACTTCTCAAAGCTCCTTTATATTTTCCTATTACACTAATAGATTTGACAGGAGTCCTCTGACTCTTGGAGGATTGGACATTAACAGCCGCTTTTAGGGACAAAGGAGGGACACAAGCTTCCTCTTCCATATTGGCGGTATTATCCTCAAGTCTATGCTCGACTGCACTAATCACAAGAGTAACTACAACAAATTTCTGCCCTGCTACACTGTCGGCTGCAGATTTCTAGGGATAGTTTCCCTTTCCTCGAAAACTGAGATTGCTATTATCTCGTGTTATCGGAGGTGGAATGGCTTTTCCGGCAACCTGGGACTCCTATATCGCCTTCAGTCTCCGGGACTTAGGGGACTTCTTGATCACCATCCATTTCCCAAAAGCATTTGGATCCTCTTTTCTACTCACCTCTTCCACCATCTTCTTTGTAGTAGGCCCAGAAATGACACACACCTTCTTCTTGACCTCCTGCACAGGTTCAACATTAATCCCACAACTCTCCTTCCGGTGGCCATATTTTCCACAGCTGAAGCAAAGCATGTTTAATCCCTCGTACCCCACATGAAATACTTGGTCCTCAATTTGGAATTTAGGGAGAAAGCTTCTTCTTAAATCCACCTCCACACAGATCCTCGCGAATCTGGCCTTCTCTGTTATCTCACCCTCACCCGCTTCGTTCTTCCTGAGAGAGCTTTTATCCAAGAGATTGTCAATTCTTCAGAGATGATAGTTAGAATACAGCTTAACTGGGAGACCGAGAATCTTTACCCAAACTGCCTATTTCTTCACTTCCTCATCATAGGGGTTGAACATAGGTCTCCATCTTTGTACCACAAGGTAATGACCTGCAACGATCCATAGACCGTCCTGGAAGACATGAGTGTAATCATACTCCTCCTTAAACCTGATCAATAAATGTCCATTATCCAGGCTTATCAACTTATAAGTACTTATGATTCCCCAGAGTTTTTCTAGTTTCATCATAAGTTACTTAGAGTTGATTCTCCTACCAAGAAGTTTGATGATGATCGTTTTTTCCGTTGCTCACATTCAGCTTTGTGCTGGGGCTTTAACAGTTTATACACTATACATAGGGGTCTTCATTTATACTCTCAGCCTCCTCCATGTCTTCGTCTTCTTCCTCCCTCTTTTGGATAAGCATCCAATCCTCTTCTTAGTTATCAGACTCATATTCCTGACCGTTGAGCTAGATTACTTTATCCCTATAAGAGATACAACCCTTTGACTTAGCAGTAATCCTATCTTTGATATTCTGCACAACCAAACCCGTTCCCATGAGGGTAACTCCCTCCGCTTCAATAGGCATAACAGCCTCCTCCATAGCATCCTCATGAAAATCTTTAGGTCTGTTAGTACTTCTCTGTAGGAGATCCACATCCTCCTTTGCAGCTATATCCCGTTCGTTCTCACAAGCAATTTCCTCAGTGTTTCTCTTTAAACTACACAGTGTAGCGAAATTCTCCATGTTTGACACGTGACATTTTTGGTTTTGACGCGGCATATTTCACTACACCGTGTAGCAAATTATTTGCACACATATTTCGTTACACAGTGTAGCGAAATATGCCACGTGGCATTTTGACAAAATTTACTGATGACGTGACATTTTGGTATTTTTTTTTTTTTTGCCAAAAGTGACACTTTGGCCGATGTCCGATACTTGTTCTCTTCTGAAGTCGTGTTTTCAAAATTATTGTTACATTTTTGTTAATTAAAATGTTTTGAGGGGTATCTTTGACTCTTTGCAATACTGGGATTCACCAGGAGCGTCCCTGTTGCACTCAAATACTAGGGCAGAATAAGAAGATGCCGTCATTGTGGACCTTACCACTAACCATTTTGACGGGTATCTTTGACTCTTTGTAACAGTGGGACCCACCAAGAGCGTCCCTGTTGCATTAAATAGTAGGGCTGCGTTCAGATTTCCAGATCGTAAGATGATTGAGAAGGAGACCAGAAGAGAAGAGGGAAATTGCAGGTTTGTGCGTGAAACTAACGAAAGATTTTGAAAGGCTTTCAATTTTTCTCTAATCCATTTCCCTGTTAGTCTCACGCACAAATTTGTCATTTTCCTTTTCTTTACTTTTTTTCATGAAAAGCTCTTTCATTATTCTGTTGCGTTACACTTCGAATTTGTATTCAGATTAAGCGAGATATATAACGCCGCAGCTGGATGCCTTGCTGTTACACATACGGTATGGCATCTTCAATGTTGAACCCACAGTTTATTTTTTATTCATACGATAATGTTGTCGTGTAATTTTATTGAATATTGTAGAGAATATATATGAGATGACAAACAACATACGTGACATGCAGCGCCCAAGACACCTCGCCGAATTCCTCGAACTTTTCGTTCCGAATAGAAGAGCTCCTCAAAGAAGACACTTGAGGTGTCGGATTAGAGTTTATAAGAGAGAAAGAAGAGAGAAAGAATTGAGATGAGAGAGAATTGTCCAACAATTATATGTAATTTTTTAACTTTTTTTTTTTCCATATACCACCTGAAATTAATTAATGGTCCAATTATCATATCAATCCATGGCAAAATCCATCAAATGCGTAGGTCTTTTTATAAATCTTTTCCTCTTGCGTTCAATATAAGCGGTGGTGGATCCTTTCATTTGTAATTTCTCATAACCAAGTCATATGAAATTTTTTAACCCTTCATAAACAAATCAACCTAAATAAAGAAAAGGAAAAAATATTAGAATATACGATGTGAAGGAAAGAACTGATGATTTATCTATCAATCTTCAAGAACTACTCACATGATCCGATCATAAAAGGATCCATTTAGTGTTATGGGCTGAAGTGGAGTAGCCCCGGACCAAGATCAATATGAATTGCAGCACATATTCATATGAATATGCTTACACACCGCATTCATAGAATCATTAAAAAAAGAGCTGCACGGGTCCATCCATAAAATTTTCTTCAAGAAAGTTTCGCAGAAAATTTTTTTGTGTCCGTGTTTTAAATCTCACAAGTATTAGTGTTTTTCTACTAAGTTGTAAAACATTTGACGCAGATACCTTGTATATTATGTTTTGGGGCGAAATAACCAAAACGATGGAGCTTTCATTGGATTGCATCAGTGGTACAATTTCCACACTAAACTGATTTCAATGTTCATAGCAAAGAATTTATAGATATCTAAGTTAATATTATTTTTATTTTTCATTACATGTTTACACGGTTGTTGGCATTTTAATAGCAACCCTTGCACCCATTGGAGGAATATGAACAATTATTCTTTCTCTTGGTTGAAGCTAATTTGGTTTGATTAGAATAAGGTCACACCTTGATTTCATTCAATGTCACATAATATACCCCAAAAAAATAAAAAAAATTCAAGGTCAGATAATATTTTAATTTTTGTTTAAATTAGTTATAAAGTATAAGCTTTTTTATTTAAATTATTTTTTCTTTGCATAATATTATAATATTTTTATAATAATACAATTAATTTTGAAAAATATTTTATAATATTTTATAATTTTAGTTTCTTATTTATAAAATTTTACGAATTAATTTTGCACAATGTATAATTTTTCTAAATATATTGAGTAGACTAACGAAGTTATTATCACAACGTTAAGGATCCAGCACATTTATTGCCGGGTTCAAGTTTAAGTTAAAATAAATCAATTTCGATTAATGAGGAGGGTAGAAGAACTGTGACGTTAATTAAGATTTAGGGTTTAGGATTTTAAAAAAAAAAATTGGTACAAATTTATAAAAGGTGAATGTAACCAAATTGGAGCTCTCCAACTCTCAAGCTCATAATAAAAGCGCAGCTCCTGATATTCAAAACCTTAATGTGTTGGGTGTGGCTAAATTAATTATTTTATATTTTTCTAACACATGCCCTCACATAAGAGTCATTCGGGCTTAAGATGTAAATAAAAGTAAAGACGGTGAGGATCGAACGCGTGACTTCGTGATCACTAAAACTCTAATATCATGATAAACATTACTTTAACCCAAAACATTAGGTGATGATTTTTTAATGTTTTTTATATTATTCTCCAACGGTTCAATTTTTTATTTAAAAGTTTGTGTCTGCACGATCACTTGCGCAAAGTGCAGGTCCCTAATTTAGTGTTATGGGCTGAAGTAGAGTTGCCCCGACCAAGATCAATATGATTTGCAGCACATATTCATAAGAATATGCTTACACACCGCATTCATAGAATCATTGAAAAAAGAGCTGCACGGGTCCATCCTGATCAGACGTAGCTTTGAAGAAAAATGGATTTGTTTAGGATAAAATAGGTTTGTATAATAACATGATTGTTTTAAATTTTGAATTATCAGAATTAATTTTGTAATGAGTTGAATTAATTTAGGGTTCATTATTGGTTTGGAGCGGAAATTATGGTATTTTTATAATTTTAATTTATTTCAGGGTAATAATAGTTTTTATATTTATAATTTTTTAAGATTTCAATATTAAAACAACATCGTTTTAAGAATAAATGCAAATAAGTTATCTGCAGTAACTGCAAAAACATTTTTCTCATTAATTTAAAGAGAAATAAACTTTTTTTAAAATTTCATGACAAGTAAAATTAATTTTAAGGATAAGATTTATAAGTTTTATAAAAATGTTTATATATATATATATTAACATATATATTTAAAAAAAAACAAAAGTAATTCTTTTAAATTTTTTTAAAATTTAAATTAATTTTTTATTATTAGTTCTTTTACATTAGCTCTCTGAAATCAATTTTGTCTGAAAGAAAAAAGAAAAAGCCCGTATCGGCGTAACCAACGTTCCAAATATCGAATCGTTATAGAAGTCCTTGTGGACGCCATCCTATGACCATAAGGCATATATTCCTTATTTTGATATAATTTCTTAAAAAAAAGTAGTGTAATTTTTTTTTTTGGTAGATGTGTAATTTAATATTTAAATAATGTGCAACTACGTGTTCTCTTCTTTTTCTGATTAAAAAAATAAAGGTGGCCCAAATTGAGATGCACGTTAGTGAGTTGTGACTATCAAGCCACGCGGTCCAGTTTTTCAAAAAAAGTTAAATATTTTTCAATGTAAATTTCATTACCGCTAGACTGAATAAGAAGATGCCGTCATTGTGGACCTCATCACTAACCGTTTTGACTCTTAGTAATAGTGGGACCCACCAGGAGCGTCGTAGCGTCAAGTACGAATAAATCTTACGTGCATCTGTTGTACCTAGATTTAGTGCATCCCTTCAATGGAACCATTATACATTTTGGCAGAAGAAAGAGAATATTGATTGACATGTAATATTTTTATTAGTGGATGCACTGAATCTTTGGTGCAGCAGTAGCACCAAAGATTTATTCGTCAGTTACACCGTAACGTCCCTATTGCATTCAAATACTAGGGCTGCGTTAGGATGCCAGATCGTAGATGAGTGTGAAGGTGTGCAGAGGGGAAGAGGCAAATTGCAGGTTTGTGCGTGAATCTAACACAAGATCTTGAAAGCTTTCATTTTTCTCTAATCTATTTCCCTGTTAGATTCACGCACAAACTTGTCATTTTCCTTTTCTTTACTATTTTCCATTAAGAACTCTTTCATTATTATGTTGTTTTCACTTCGATTTTGGATTCTGATTTCCCCCTGTTTGGCGCAGGGAGAGAGATGGATAGCTTTTGTTACGCTACGGTATGGAATCTTCAATTTTTATACTGGAGTTTATTTTTTATTTATACGATGTTGTGTTTGTGAAATTTTATTTTAATTTTTCCTGAAGACCAGATTCGTAATTGTTGAATTTTGATTTGAGTTGAGGAGATTCTGATAGCAATTTGTCTGTTTGTCATGGTGATTTTTCTTCTGAATGGAATTTGTGTGACTGCACTAAAACTTATCTGTAACCGTTCTGCAACTCTTTTTAGATTTTATTTATTCATTAATTTTAGTTAGAGAGCAAATAATTGAAACTGAGATTTAGGTCCAAGCTATTGGTTTGAACTTTTCATTATCATACATGGACGGTAGTACTGTACAGTTGAAATGGGAAACAGGCAAAGAAGCCCTAGCTTTGTTTTGATATAAAATTCACTAGTCTGAACTCTATAATGCCTAAACATAACTTGACGGCTTTATTTTTCTAGATGGAGTGTTGTTTAAGGTGATTTTGCATTTTTTCCCCTTTTTCGAATTCCACTATGGGTAGAGAATGTTCAACTTAAAATTTTCAATATCTGGGGTTGGAAACGAAGTTTTGTGCCAGTCGGTTTTTTGGTTGTTCTCATAAATCTATTAATATGGGGATTGTTTATTAATAATGAAGTATGAAAAGTGCATGTCAGTAGACTTGATGGAATCAAATCTATGCTTATGCTGGCAAAAAGCAAAAGATTATTGTGAGGTTATCAGAGATTTATTTCATTTGAAGATTTATATTAGTAATGATTAATGGAAATTTGAGTAGTATCAATTGATTTGTTGGAAGACAAAAGTAGTACAAGTTTCCCAAAATATTGTGAATACATTCATTCTAGATTGTCAATATTTGTCCGCTTTGGAAAGCTCATGACCATCATGATGATAATGGAATTCTCTTTCTTAGCGGGCAGGGAATGATTGGTGAGTGGGGAGAATTTTGTGCAATTGTGGAGTAGCAGTGGGTGCCTTGCCCCCCAATGAGAGAAGCTTCTTTAGGAAAAACCTCTGAAATAGGTTGTGTAATTGTGACTCCAGTATTGTGTAAATAGCATCTTGCGTGTTTTAGGGTGGGGTGTGGTTTGAATGTAATCCCCACCTCTATTTAAGCAATGACACTTCATTATTTAACTTCTTGCGTTCTTTTTATTTTCTTTGATACCTGTTAACCACTAATGTTCGATGACTTGTGCGTCAGAGTATTATTTCAACTGTGTTTTATTGCAGGTACTCCCTCGGCAGCGTCCAACAGCTTGCTTAATGTTTCGTCGGAGTCCATGTGGCATTTATAGTTCAAAGAATCTGGTAAGCTGGAGTTCGAAAATGTCCTTTGATGAAAACTTTGAAATTCATTGGTGTTGACTTAAGCATGCAAAGCATGACCTCCAAGTTTGCATTAGAACATCTTTGCTATATCATTTCTGGCTTACACACAGTCTCATTAACTGTGTTAGAGTTAGCAATTTTTTATTAGGAGGTCAAACCAAACATATATTATATTAAAAGAGAAGAACCATCTACCAAAGGTGTTTTATGAAAATTTTATCATCTTGGGGGAATCATGAATCTCCCTTCCCTCCACCGCTTTGATCATGTTTAAAATTGAGTGTTAAATGCCAGGACGTCAAATATTCTGAGTGGATTTGGGTTAGAGTTTCCTTTGAAAATATAATTATCCTTTATAGCCAGCAAGTGCTGTGAGGTTCACCATTCCATTTCTATTATGGATTATTGCTAGTTATGCTATGAATGATTGGACGATGTGGTGATCAATAAGAGGAGGGTGAACATTACCCAACTTCTTTAACTTCCAGAATATATTTTCAACTTCTCCATAACTTTGAGTGTCTGCCAGTCCACGTTCTTCATCAGATTCTAGATTACTTTCCATGTTCATCCATGACAGTTGAAAATTGATAACTTCACAAGAGGGGCTAAGGGCTATGTTAAGTGGAATGCATATAGATATAGACTTTTCTCACTTTGACTTTAGATTGGAATCGACTCCTTTTAAGTTAGAACTTGACATGAACCTTTTGACAAGAAACTGCACTCTCTTTGGTCTAAAATAAAATGCAGAAGTTTCTCGTGGCACTTATAATTTTAATTGTATTTTGTATATATTATTGTTTTTCCACAGCTCGTTGAAGGTACTTTTAGGTACCGTCATTGAATAGTTAAATTGTCCAGTAAAAATAGCATGGCATACGGTGCTGGTTTCAATTTTGATTGAAGATTTTTTTTTTTTATACTTTTCCATGCAAGTATGGCTAAAGGTGACCGCACTCTTCAGTTCTAAATTGGCAAGAAAGTGACCTTTCTCTTCCTACTTATAAGACAACGGTGGCATCACTATTAATTCATTATTCAGCACTTCAACAAGTGGTCTTTTCGAATTGTCTTATATGCCTCGTGGAAAAGTCTTGCTGTATTTCAGAAAGTAGTTTTGTTTTAGCTCGTGACTACACATTGATTTCAAATTGTGTGGCTGGTTGATAGTTTGATATGCAAATTATTTTCTAAATATTAGTTTAATATAAGGAATTAGTGTACTTTAAAAGGATAAATATTTTTCCTTAATATAATTATTAAAAAATAGACAGCTTACATTAATTTTTTTTTCTCCGTATCTGTCAGGTAGAGCTGTCAAAATGGGTTAATCCGTTCCATTTGGCCTTAGCCAGTGTGAGTTAGGGTCAAAATGTCCGCAAGGCCAAATTAACCTCAATAATATAGGTCCTCACGGGACAAAAGTTTTATTGGTTAGGGCCAGCTCGCTGGTCATCCAAAATTGTAATTTTATAATTTTTTTATCGTATTCGATACATTAAAAGATATTTTAACAAATAAATATTTAACATTTTTTAACATATTTTTTACAAATTATAAATTTTTTATAATTTAATTTTTTTAAATAAAATAATATTTGTACACAAATATACAAGTGAAAATGTACACAAATTTTTAATATAAGTGAAAATTTACTTACCATTTTTACTAAATTCATTATTAAGATGCTATCAAATAAAGATTTTCTCATTGGGAGTCATAACAGGATACAACAATTATAGTAGGAAACTAAAAGTAATGATGGAAAAATTATTTTAATATCAGTATTGAACAACTGCTCTTAGTATGCTATATATTTGAAAGTAAAATCATTGATTTTTTTTAACTACAGATGTTACAAAAAACTTTTTAGTTATTATTATCCACAAAATTACTAAAGTGTATTTTATACAATATGTTTTAATACAAATTCGAATGTATTACATGCCTAGATGTTAATAGAAAATTTTATTTTTATTGATGCGAAAATGAAAATCTCTGTTAAAATATATCACTGCCAAAAAATTCATTTTTGTTGTAAAATATTATGGATGAACTTTCACATGGTTCATAACACGTGACTCTTTGTTTTCCATGACCTTTGATATATTCTATAGTCATAACATTAATGGTGTGTTGAATTGTAGAATACATCCAGGGTGTTATAAAATATTATGGATGACCTTTCACGTGATTCATAATACACGACTCTTTGTTTTTTCATAACTTCCATATTTAAAAATACATCTAAGATATGTCCTTATATAGGACTCTTCTTATTCTTATTTTATTCTTTCTTTAATTTTTTTCTACATTTCATTTTTTTCTTTCATATTTCACTTTTTTTATATTCTCCATCAAATTCACAACAAAGTTTACTGATATTTATAAATATTTAAATTTATATATTTTTAGTTTTTTAAATAATGAAAATTTTGATGAAAGAAAAATTTTGTTCAGCCTGTTAAATTATAGGACTTTGAGGGTTAATGTTAAAAAAGGCCCTATCATAAAAAGACCCTAATGAGTTAGGGCCAAATATAATACTTTGTGCTTTAATCCATTTTGACACCTCTACTGCCAAATATAAGGAATGAAATGAAACTACGAGAATCAGAGCAACATCATAAAAATTTGTTAATACACTTGGACATTGAAAAAAGAAAATAAAAGAAAGGAGAGTAGAAGTTCATTAGAATAAAGTCTACTCACCTCTTTAGAAAATTATGTTACATCTTATTCAACAACTTCACCTCAAATTAAATGATACCGACTTTCGAACCATAAGCTTTCAAAATCTCTTTGTTATGACAATTGTTATCATTTCCATTTTATGTAATAATTGGATAAACCAATCATTTACTGACACAAGATTGACCAAAGTTCCAAGACAAATTTATCTTATGAGAACTTCTGGCCTTCGAACATGTTGATGCCTTTAAGTACCTCCACTTGTCTCTATGGTCTGCTTATAACTGCGTCATGACAAAGCTTTTGCTTTCATAGTTTTAAAAATATTAACTAGAAGATATGTTTAATAAATATTTTATGTACCAAAACCACCAAATCACTGTCTAAAGTTCAAAGTTAAAATTATTACATGTGATATTATATAAAGAAAGTAGTGATATTATCTCAACAATGAATAAATTATGTAGGCCGTATTTTTAAAAATAAATAACAAATAATTGATTATTGAACTTCAACTTTATCCGGTGGTGTTGTTAGCTAGTATGAGTATTTTTTTTTTTTTTTTTTTAAGTTTGGTGGCGTAAGGCTAAATTCAGTTGTTCAAACAGTGCCCACCCACACACACAAAAAAAAAAAAAGCAGTTTGATTTATTCAACTGCTTCTTTTATGAAAGGGTTAGGTCTATGTTCATCCACTGTTTAAATACAATTTATGCAATCATTTCTTCTATGCTATTTTATATTTCTTTTTTGTGATTTTCCCTTTTTAATAATGTCCATCTTTCCCTTTATAAAGATGATTTAATATCCAGTACAAAAGGGTACAATTTATTCATTCAGCATTGGTTTGGTTTTTATTTGTCATATGCGTTTAAAGTTCCACCTAAATCTGGACTGTGGCTGTGTGGCACATGGAACCGTTTCATTCTTGGCATCGGAGTCTTCTAGCTTTGCAAATAAATGAGCAAAAGACTTTAGGCCAAAACTACACTTGTCAACTTTTTTTAATTTTCATAATAAACATCATGATTTTATTTCTCAATTAAATCACAAAGTTCTATCATCTATGCAACATATGCTTCATCATTATAATAAGATCTCACAAATAAAAATAAATGTGTTTAAATTGAGTAAATAAAAGTGTATTTGAGTTTTGGCGGTCAAAATTTCCATACATTTTAAATTAAATAAATAAAATATGCACTATTACTTACTCACTTTAAATATAAAATTACTTTAAGAGAGTCTTATTCTTAACAAACGAAAAAAAAAACTATCATGATAGGAATAGGTATATACATTTTTCTTTTTATTGTTGGGTAATATACTTGTATAGTTATATAAAGAAATTAATTATCACTAATTCTTTTTTGTTTCAATTTAATTTTTAACTCATTTCAACTAACTAATAACATGTTTGAGTTTACTAAATTATTAATTTTTTTTTTCAAAATTTAACAATAAAATTCTAATTAAAGCTAACTTTAAATATAAATTAAACTAATCTAAAGAAAGGCTAGATTTAATAAGTCACATCATAAATATAGGAATTACATCGCAACTACACAAAGCATTTATGTGTGTTGTCCTATATTCAGAAACATTTCGTAAAATGGGTGGTGGAGCAATATATGTTGATTCTATAAAATTATTTCGTCTGAAGTAATTTTGGAACGACATAGAAGCAACTTTCTCAAATGAACTTGTTTTTCATCATAAATATATAGTAGTTTACCTGAACCATTCCCTTAATTGGACATGGCTATTAGCTAACTCAGAATGTAATACATGGTAATGAAGTTTCCCTCCAATTTTCCTTTATCATTCTCAGAATCAAGGATTTGAAAATTTGAAACTTGAAGTTAACACGCACAAAAGAAAAAAATAAATAAAAGGAAAAAGAAAAAAAGTATTACATATGAAGAGAATAAAGGTAAGAAAATTACATAACTAATTGAGGACGAACTAATGGAACAAGCATCTCTCACTTTTTAGTGGGGAATGAGATAATTATTAAGCAAGGCTCAAATGGCGCGGTTAACAAGTTTGCTACTAAATTTGTCGTAACATGGTTTTCCAATCAGAAAAAATTTACCTAATTATTATAAGAGGAAAGTACTTCTTATGTGACTGCAGAAGGGAAAATTTGCAGCAACACATGATACGCGTCCGAATCCTGAATTTTTTTTGTTTTGATAGGATCCGCACGTGTATCCTAGGATCCGCACGTGTATCCTAGTGTTAAAAATTTGCTGTAACTTTTCTCATCAGCAGCAACATGAGAACCGACGGACCCTTATTATAATCCTCTTAACTTGGATAATTTTTTCTATCTATTCTCAATTCAATATATGAAGCTATGAAACCATAAATTATGGTTCAAAAAATTGAATTTGTAGTGTGTGATTAAGTTTTTGTAAAAGCAATAAATAAAGTGTTTTACTTTTCTCGTGTATAGTAAGAGATAAGTTATTTTATGTTGTGCAACAAAAAAAGTGAGATCCATTAATTTTATTTTATCATTTTTAAAAAAAGATACATCTTTTTACGCGAGTATAACATGAAAGATGAATCTCATGCAAACATAAAATTTATTTCCACAAATAAAACTTTTTTCATAAATAGAGGAGGCAAACAGAGGAGTATTGAATATATTTTTTATTTAAGTAATTACATAAGGAATAAATGTTAAATTTTAGAGTAAATACTTTGGTCCGTAACAAAAAACACAGTCCCTACTTTAGTCCCTTACAAAAATAAATTAGTCAATTAGTCACTAACAAATTCAAAGTGAACCCATTTTAGTCCTTTTCAAGGACTAATATGGGTGTTTTTTGAATTTGTGAGGGATCACGATTTTAATCCACTTTCAATTTCTTAAGGACTAACTGACTAATTTATTTTTGAAAGTGACTAAGGTGAGGACCGTATTTTTTCGCAGCGATCAGTATTTACTCTAAATTTTATTATGCGAGAGCACGAGTTAACCAGAGTGAA
Source organism: Gastrolobium bilobum (assembly GCF_033153095.1). Lineage (NCBI taxonomy): Eukaryota > Viridiplantae > Streptophyta > Magnoliopsida > Fabales > Fabaceae > Gastrolobium > Gastrolobium bilobum. Next base: position 584,056 of record NW_026898901.1, on the reverse strand, counting down.
TAAGAATTTGTCTATCTTCTTGTTTAATGGGTTAACTCTGTTAACTTTTGTTGCCATTAATACATTGAGAAAGGCATTGGCATTCCATATTTATACGAGACATAGCATTAAATCTCATCTAACGGACCCCAAGTACACATGCAATGCAGTTATTCAATGTGGATATGTTCACGCTTCACGCTATCCCTTAAACGAAGGAAATTACAAACATCCCTTTAACTCTCTTCCCTCTTAAATCTTTGCGTCTTTGCGTGTGTTAGTGTGTGAAACACACAGGGAGAGAAGAAACCCTTAAACACACTGTTGTTGTTCTTTTCACTTTTGCTTCTGTTGGTGTTTTCTTTTTCGTCTGAAAGAAGAAGTGCGTTTCTTCCAACGTTGGTGCTCTGCATGAAAACAGAGTCCTATTGTAGGTATTTATTACAATGAAGTATATTCGGACCAATAGCTTGAAGAAGCTCTTCTCGTTTGGAAGACGCAGTTATGGGGAAGAAAACGATGAGAGCTTGGTGATTCCTTCTCATGGAGAACACCCTCCAAGACCCTCTTGGAAATGCTTCTCTTATGAAGAGTTGTTTGATGCCACCAATGGCTTCAGCTCGGGTACTTTGAGTATTATTATTTTTTTCCCCCTTGTTTTGTTTGAAATTTAAAGTGTCTTTTTTTTTGTGTGACTTTGGGGTTGAAAGATGACATTTTTGCTTGTTGTGTCAGGAAATCTGGTTGGAAAAGGAGGGTATGCAAAGGTTTACAAGGGAAGACTGAATGGTGGTGAGGAAATTGCTGTGAAGAGGCTCACAAAAACTTCTAGGGATGATAGGAAGGAAAAGGAGTTTCTGACAGAGATTGGTACAATTGGTCATGTGCGCCATTCCAATGTGTTGCCTCTTCTGGGGTGTTGTATTGACAATGGACTTTACCTCGTTTTTGAGCTTTCCACCGTAGGCTCTGTTGCTTCTCTTATTCATGGTACATAAATCGACATCAGCAAAAAGAAAAGAGAGAGAGAGAAACAAAAAACTAAAAAAAATAAATCCTTTTTATGTTATTAAGATTGAATTTTGGGCTGCAAAACTTGTCATGTCATCTGGGTTTGCAGAAGAAAAAAAAAATGGGGTCTTAATAGTCTTTGAATCTTCCTTGTAGATGAGAAATTGCCTTCTGTGAATTGGAAAACAAGATATAAGATAGCTGTTGGGACTGCACGTGGCCTTCACTACTTGCACAAAGGCTGCCAGAGAAGGATAATCCATAGGGACATCAAGGCTTCAAACATTCTATTGACAGAAGATTTTGAACCACAGGTCCTTTTAATCTGTACTCTTCTTGCATACTATGGTTGAATCTCTGTCTCAATGACAGTACTTTTGATGGGTTTACTTTCTCTAATTTGGTTGTGGCAGATATCTGATTTTGGACTAGCAAAGTGGCTTCCATCTCAGTGGACTCATCATTCAATAGCCCCAATAGAAGGGACATTTGGGTACACCCTTTGTTTCCATGACCCTTTAGTCATAGCTATCAATGTAGTATATTGAAACAAAAACGTGGTTTTTAAATGGGAATGTCTTATCTTTTGTAGTCATTTGGCACCTGAGTACTTTATGCATGGAGTTGTGGATGAGAAAACAGATGTATTTGCCTTTGGTGTGTTCTTGCTAGAAGTCATCTCTGGGAGGAAACCAGTGGATGGGTCTTACCAAAGCTTGCACAGCTGGGTAGTAGCTCACCTTTGATCATGAAACTTTTGTTATTTTATGAACTTGCCGTATTCCTTAGGAAATCCCACATTTGGTTTATTCTAGATTTAGTCTTAGACTAATGATGACTTTAAAATAACATTGATTAGTTTTTATAAACGTTTTTGGTGTAAAATTAACTTTGTGTTATGACTTAACAGGCTAAACCAATATTGAACAAAGGGGAGACAGAAAAGTTGGCAGATCCAAGGCTTCAAGGGGTTTATGATGTGACACAGTTTAATAGACTTGCCTTTGCAGCTTCGTTGTGCATCCGGGCATCTTCAACTTGGCGACCTAGCATGAGCGAGGTAGATCAAATACATTTGCTACTTACCTATGATATTACTTTTTCAAATAATATGTTTATTTATTTATTTATTTATTGGGTTGGTTTAGTTTTTGTCTTTTGCTAATGGAGAATATCCCCAAGCCATATATATAGAGGGATTCCACCCAGGTTGTCAAGTTCTACCCTACTATTTAGCAGGGCTGGTTACATCTTAAATGTTAATATCTTTTAGTCACTCTTATCTATAATAGAAGAACTTGGTGTCTGCAAAACTAGTTGTCTTTCTTTCCCCCCCTTTATTTTCTTCTTTATTTTGGTCACCAGACTAGGAGAATAACTGGTATAACCACCACGACATTGCATAAGTAACAACACTATTTGATGTTTATCAAATTATATCCGATATTTATTGATACGTGAAGAGTCTGTGTCTGCGATTGGTCCACTTGGCTTTTTTATTTTATTTTTTAATCCCATTTGTATAGAGAAATTTATTTATGGGTTTTATAAGAGTTATGTTGTAGGAAAAGTGATTGTGTTATGTTATAGAGATTCGTTTTGCGTGCAAGAGTTTTTTTTTTTTTTTTTGCTGCGAGCCCCACAAAATGTTGTGTGTGTAGGAAAATCTTTGTGGTCATGTTAAATGATAAATGATAAACCCTTTATTTATATATATTTGACCTCTAAAGTCCCATATCCGCAAAACTTTGAAAATTTAATACTTTTTTTTTTTAAAAATGAAAGTTTTAATACTTCGAAGCAAACGACAACAGGAAACTGCAATATATAGTAATGGCAGCTTACTATTATGTATTAAATTCGTCGAAATAATTTTTTTATTAGTGTTCGGTCGTGGATTGACCGTATTGCTATACCGTGAAGTATGTGCTCAGAGATAGTGTATATCAGGTGTATACTAGGCTTATAGCCGAGGTCCCAATCACTGCGCACAAGCAATAAGCTTATAGCCAAAGGGTGGGTGTGTGCACAGTGTGGGCAGTATCAGTAAATAATAAATAAGTTAAAAGTGTTTACAAATAGTAAATAGGTTAAAAGTGTTTACTTGAGGTCCTTAGACTCTTATTTATAAGGATTACCTTCTTAGACTTGGGCCTTTTGAGCTCTCTCAATTGCAATAGGATTCAACTCCTTTTCTGTTGGGATGTGATCCTTATCTTGTGACCTTTGACTGTTTAGAGTTGTTGAGATGCTGGTGACTCTATCTTTTACTAGATACCCTGGTAGGTAGTTGGAATATGATATTCATATCCATAACAATTACACTTATACATATTGTTTGTGGATCCAAAGATGGTTCATTGCAAAATTCCAAATGACATTTTTTTTTTTTGCGTTAATGAATCTTTTAAAAAATGATTTATTAAGGTCGAGTTCACTTCTTCCATAAGCTTTTTCAACTTGACTTACTGTCAATTAGCAAGTGTGGCGTGTTCACTAATCCAGTTATGGCCTTTTAGGTACTGCGGAGTGACAAATAAACAATATATGTTGAGGTTCTGGGTTTCAAATAATCACAATGTCTAAATATAATACCATATTGTCAGCTGTCATTTTCTTTAATTACGAAAGCTTTCCTTAGATGACCATAATCTTCAGCAGTCTGATATGTGATGTAAGAAACTTAGATTCATTCCTATTTTTTAATTGCTATTGGTAGCATGTTGTTTTTTCTCCTTTTTTTTTACCCATGCAAATTGATTAGTCAGTGATGTTCTGTCCTACCTAACTTCTATTCTAATTAGAAAGCAGATAACATGACAATCTTAAATTTGATCTGAGTATCAAATAAAGAAATTATACAGTGAGTGGTTACAATTCTGGAAATATTAAGAAGCCAATTGAAATGTCATTACTCATTGGTGTCTTGTTTCTAACTTGGAAGTTAGAAATGGCCAACATGTGGTTTCTGTTCTACTGAACTTGTTATGTAAACTTTATTTCTTTAAAGGTCTTCTAGACAGTTGAAGTGCATTAGTTATTATCACCTCTTTGGTGCTGAATTGTACCTTTATCCAACAGAGAACACATTATAAATCTTGTACAACAGTTGAATGCACTTATGCACAGTTTATAAAGGGCTCTTGATACAGTTTATCCTAGTTGATGTTTATACTTTAATGATCTAATATACTCTCTTTTTTTATCAATTGATAGGTATTAGAGGTAATGGAGGAGGGGGAGATGGATAAAGAGAAGTGGAAAATGCCAGAGGAAGAAGAGAAAGATGAGGAATTATGGGGTTTTGAGGATCTTGAATATGAATATGACAGTTCAGATTCAATGTCTCTACCTGACTCCAACCGTAGTACTTAGGATAAAGCAGTTAGGTAAAACTTTCAACTACCTGTATATATGCGAGTTACATATATATGAAAATGCAGAGAAGCCTCTTGTGGTTTTTCTACTCCTATCTAATCAAACTATAACATAGTATTTTATTTACTTTTTTGGGATGAGAAATATTAATCAAAATTTAACTCAGTCACTTGGGCAACTCATGGCTTAATTTTGACCATATATGTTTCTGCCCTCTTAATGTATTACATATGAGAACAAGTTCAGATGCGAATGAAAATCACATGGCAAGGTTGTTTTCGTGCTTTATAATTCACAGTAAACATTTTTTAGTGAAACAGGGCAAAGATGATTGGGCACGGAATACCTGTAATAGCATAAGAATGTGTACGGAGTGTGACCAAATTTATTAAATTGGAGGATGGTTACTACGGCAAGATATATTATAGAGAAATCTAAAAATATAAATAACGAAGTAATTAAACCAAAGATAAAAACAATTTTTATAATATCTTTTAAAAAATTATGTTGAGTATATTATCAATAAGTACTTGTTTTACAAAACTCAAAACCTGCAAGTCTAATATAACAATTTCGGCAGTTTCCATAAGCCAATTGACCAAGTCACCTGCAATTAGTATGCAAGTATTTTTATTTTATTTTTTGGTTTCACATGAAGTTTGTGGAGAAAAGAGGTTGGTTTATTCTAAAGACAAGGCATATCATAAGTTGACTTATAACGTTATTTGTACATATATAATTTATCAATGAAAATTTATTAATAAAAATCAAATCCAAAAGTTTTTGTCTATATTATTCAATCTGCAACCCTGTTTGGCTTATTAATGTATTTGAGTACTGATGAAATAATTATAAAGAAATATTACAAGGATTAAGCACAACATCTATAGCTAAGTGGTGCACATATTTATTAAATGGTTATGGTAAATATAAATGTTTTTATGTAAGATTTTAACTTCCTACAACATAAAAACATTATTTATGAAAAATAAATTAAGTTGTTTAAATAATCTTAATTTTAATGTTTTTATGAATTAAGAAAAAATTTAATTATTTTAAAATCTGCTTAGAATTCATCTGTGGAGCTGGTCACTATCACTTATTTTAAAATAAAAATAAAAAAGCATATGCAACAATAAGTTTCATGGATGCATCAGCTCAGCTGTCATACATGTTGCCATATGCCTTTTGATCCTATTTGGAAATTGGAAGGCTCAGCAGAGCTGCCATGCATCCCGATCGTTTTTAGTAAAGAAATAACTGCAGAAAATCTTCACTGTGAAATTTTTTTTTTTTTTTTTTTTGGTAGACAAAGTTTGTTTTTATTTAAAAATAACACAATTTAAAAAAAGTTCTGCTTTTTTACTATTCAGGTTTTAGTTATCATACTTATATTTTAGTATATCTGAGTTTTTTTTTTTATATAACAGTATATTTGAGTTTTTACTTCAAAACAAATGTAATTTTTTTTTCTTCTAATTAAAAAATAATATCGTTTTTATATTTATAAATTTTGATTTCTTTGTTAATTTATGTCCTTCTATATATATATATATATTACTTTTTTGAGTTTTTTACTTTTTACTCATTAAGGCATCATCCTTATTTTTTTTAATAAATATTTGATTTGTATGATTTTAAATTATTAAGGTATTATTCTCTAAAAATAAAATTCCAAACGAATAAAACTATAAAGACTAATATAGAAAATAAATAAATTATAAGAACAAAAATTTAAATGAAATGTAACTGTAGAGATTATTTGTTTATTTTAACCAAATCTGTTTTGGGTCCCGATGTGCTAAAGCTCACAGCTGTAAGCTCAAAGGTTAGGTGGTGCCATGTGCATCACATCTGAATGAAAATCATAATTAGATTTCCCAATGACAGTTAATGCATCCAAGGTATAAATTGTAGCACAAATAGGAACAAAGATTCTGTTCTAAAATTATAATGGTTCGGTATGTATAGTTTCATTGGCAAATAATTAAATTTAAGAGCTTATAATTTTAAATCTTTCCATATTATCGTTGCCAACAAAAAAATAAATTTATCAAGGCTTTGCCCCCTCCTAATCTATATAAAAAAAATTATATTTATAATCTATTCAAGTTCACAACCTCGAATATAACAAAAAGTTTAATATTGCCAAAACTTTTACAAAAAAATTATGGGACTTGCTTTTCGCACAATTCATTACATATAAATATATTTATATGAATAAAGGAGTGGCAGTTGATGAACTGGTAGAATTTTTTGTACAGCAAAGATATTGCTTCAAAGTTGATTTGATTAATAAAATGTTGCATACATGATTTGTGGTGGTTGAACACTGCCCTAATCAGGCCACCGGGAAGTTGTTCAGGAAGTAAAAAGACACAAACTAATTAACAATATACCTTTCGAGTTTAGTTTATAATAGTTTTATGGGCTTTTTGATCCTTATAACCTTTTATTATTAATTAATTACCGATTTGACCTTGATTATAAATTATTTCAAAAATTTAACCCCCTCAAAAAACATAACACCAATCTACCCCTGTTTGACCGTTGACCACCAAGCCTACCCGGGTACACCCTTCTCTACCCGGGTATTTTTTGAAAATTTTTGTCTACCCAGGTAGGGAGGAGTGTACCCGGGTATTGTTCTTCGCACTTGAAAAATTGCTTGAATTATTTACCCGGGTAGAGGGGGTGTGCCCGGGTAAATCTTCGACCACCCATTTAGTACTTGCTATAACTGGGGCAACTTGTAGCTGATGGATATAAGAACAGATATGATTTATTTGATTTTGAGGAAAAAGGGGCAACGTGAACACCACCCCTTCTTCATCCTCACAGTCACCGTCGAATCGATTTTGAAACTAAGATGAGATCTAACATTTGGTTACCTAGCAAGAAAGAGAAGAGCTTGGCAATGTAAATCCACAACACACCAAACCTGTCAACAAGAAATTGTCAGCTTGCAAGTAAAGATGTCGTTATTAAATCATTTCCTTTATCTCTCTCCCCTGAGTCCCTTCAATGGTTTCTGCGTTCAGTTTTCTGAATTTTTTCAAAATCTCCGGAACGGTGGGATTTTACGATCTAAGAAGTCGATCTCATCCGATCTCACTCTCAACCGATCTTACCATTCATCTGTTCTTATATCCATCCGCTACAAGTTGCCCCAGTTATAGCAAGTACCAAATGGGTGGTCGAAGATTTACCCGGGTACACCCCTCTCTACCCGGGTAAATAATTCAAGCAATTTCTCAGGTGCGAAGAACAATACCCGGGTACACTCCTCCCTACCAGGGTAGACAAAAATTTTCAAAAAATACCCGGGTAGAGAGGGGTGTACCCGGGTAAGCTTGGTGGTAACGGTCAAACAGGGACAAATTGGTGTTATGTTTTTTGAGGAGGTTAAATTTTTGAAATAGTTTATAATCAAGGTCAAATCAGTAATTAATTAATAATAAAAGGTTATAAGAGTCAAAAAAACCTAATTTTATGCTGAAGGTTGTTTAACTTAAAAAAGACTAGGAGGGAATAGTGGTGCAACAACAAAGATAAGGCACCGAATGATAAATATTAGTATTGCTTAAACTGAGTGATTACATTATTGAATGTTTCATGGAATTTTTTTACTTTTTATTTTTGGATACATATGTTTCATGGAAGTTGATACTGGATAAATTAAACGATCAGTTTCCTTTTTGTTTTGTTTTGTTGTGTTTTTTTTTTATATATATAAAAAATATCTTCAATGTATAATAAATCATGGGAAATAATAATCTTATGTTACATAAGATTGTTATCTTATGCATAAGACACAAAGTAAACGTGGAATCCATTTTAAATTTTTTTTTTCTTCCTTATTCTCTCTCCTCTCTCTTCTCTATGTGTGTGTAGGAGATAGCTCTTCTCCTATGCAACATGAGAAAAGACAATCCCATAAATCATTTTGTTTAATTATCACATCTCAAGGCCTTAAAATAACTGCAACAACTGTATAAGATGCTTGGAAAGGTGAACTCCGCATTTCTGATACAAATGTGTTAAATTACAGTGATTCGATCAATGGTAATAATTTTAATAAAACTTTTGCAAAATGAAAAAGTGAAAACGGTAATTTTAAGGGTGTGTATGACAACCTTTTCGAAATCAATTTTTTTTTTTTAATTTCTGTACTCGGGAACAGAAATGGATAGAAAACTCGTTTGATAAAACTGATTTATTTTTTTGTTCCTGGTATAAATTGGTTTAATTTTTGTGCTGAAAAACAGGAAAAAGAATCATTTTTATTTTTATTTTTATTTTTTTGTTCCCGGGCACAAAATGAAAAACATTTATCTCTCTCCACTCTCCGCCTCTACCATCATCACCATCACCACCATCTTCCCGACACGACCACCGCCACCATCGTCGTCGTTGTGGTTGTACTACCAGTGCCGTCGTCACCACCATTACCATCACCTCCACCCATCACCACTATCACTATCATCACTACCATCACCATGCCATCGCCATCACCATGTCACCGCCAACACCACCATTACCACCACAACTACCACTACCATCACCACCACCGCTACATCACCATCGTCACCAACCACCCCTATCACCGCTGCAGCCACTGCCGTCACCACCATCAGCACCATGCCATCACCATCACCATCTCCGCCACCACCATCGCCGCCACTACCATGCCACCATCATCATCACCACTACTACCACCACCACCACTATCATCGCAGCCACTGCCATCATGCCACTACTACCACCACCAACGCCACTATTACCACCATCATCGTCGCAACCACTACCGTCACCACCACCACCACACCATATGGAAAGAAAAGTGATGATCCAAAATTTCTTTGTTTAATAGAAATTATTTTTTATTATATTATTTGTTGTGTTATCAAACACAATTCTCATTCTCAGAACAAAAATAGAATAAGTTATCAAACATATTTTTTTTCGTAGAAATTGTTCTAAGGCACAGAAATAGAAAATAATTTTCTTTTCAGAAACAGTGTCAGGGAACATAGTGGTTGTCATGCACATCCTAAATATAATTTTTTTGTTATTTTAAATTATATAATTTTGTGTTATTTTAAATGAAACATGTATATATAATTTTGCGAGAATAAGAATAAAAATGCAAATAATGATGTATTCATTCTTATGTTTTATTTTATATGAATAGCTAACGAACGAGATTCTATGTTTATGTTTGGTAGGGGTGTAAATAGATTAGGCCAGCCTATAGGGGCGGGCTTAGCTTATATTAGGCCAGACTTGACCTATTATAAATAGTAAAATAGAATCTACTTAGACTTTAAGAAAACCTATTTAGAAAATAGGCCATAAGCCTTTTTGTATATATCGGATCTATAAGTCTATAGGTTGGCTTATATCATATTATTTATTTTAAATTTTAAATAAAATTGTTTTAATAATTTTGAATAATAAAGTAGTATTATTTTAGTTATTCTTTTAATTGTTGAATATTTAATAGGCTTAAACATGCTAACATACCTAGACCAAGACTTTTATTTTTTAAATATAGGTCAGGTCAGACTTGTAATTTGGGGTCTACACAGGCTAATAGGCTAGGCCAGATCCAATTTTTTTTACACAAGCCTGACTTATTTAAGTCAAAACTTAGTCTAGCTTAACCTATTTACACTCCTAATGTTTGGTTATGCTAAAATTAATAAAAAAATTATTATTATTTTTACATTAAATAAGTTAAGTTGACCCAATTCAAGCCAGCCCAAGCCAGGTTTGCCTCACCAACTTAAGCCTAAAAACTATGGTTGGGTCCATAAGAAATTGAGATTGAACATGTGGACTGATGGATGGCCCTTTTCACACTTATATTTATTGAAATAGATCCTTCACTTTTTGGATCGAATGCCTATTCCCACAAAAGCAAACATGTTCATTCCTAATGCTCTTCCTATACATAATTATTTAAAAACTGGAGAATGAGAATGCGTTATTTTCATTTCAATTTCCAATCCTTTAAACCAAACAAGAGCTAATAGTATATATGTTTACCGTTCCAAGCAAAATAATCACGTAGTAGATCTCCAAACCATTTTGTGTCAATAAACTTTATATTAATTTTAAAATTTTAATTAGAAAACCATGACTTATGCAGATCCACATAATTAATATTGGCAATTTTTTATTTTGCAGTCTGAAGATATTAGCTGGTTAGTTTTCATATTAATTAATATTATTTTTATTAAAATTTAATAATGCGCTAAGCTAGTTATCTTTATTATTATCTTAAAATTGTATTCGTTAAGATCGTGCATTAAGATAAGCCGACATTGATATATCTCAACGATAGTACAGAAAAGGCTAGTACATAAAAGGTCGTACATTAAAGAGAGCGCACTAATCAGATAGTACGGTAAGATAGTACATTAATCCTTTCTTCTTCATTTTCCACTCACAAAGTGCAACATAAAAACCACGTTTTTTTTTCCCACTCTCTTTTCGTTGTTTCTATCCACGGCTTGTGTGGTGTGGTGTGTGTCTTTCACATTCACATTCCTCATAACTAACATTCAACTTTAAGGTTCGTTGTCTTTCAAAAAAAAAAAAAAAATATATATATATATATATATATATATATATAAGGTAAGATATTTATACTACCAAATATCAATTCACTACTACTTTAATATAATTATATATTCTAGGGAGTATATTAAATGTTGTTTTTCTTTTCTCTCTTTATAAACTTTCCAAAAATTACCGGCTAAAAAATGGGATCTGACGGTGATTAAAGTAGTATTATATAAACCATTGATGTGCCTTCACTTAACAGCTTAAGTTTTGAGTTGAATTGATTCTTTACATGGTATCAGAGTCTTGATGTCTCAGGTTCGATTCTCGTCATCCTATTTCCTTTATGGAATTTCTTAGCACAGGTAGGCTAAGCCCGATACATCATCCACATTTCAAGCCCAATGGGTTCTTGTGTGAGGGGCGTGTTAGAGAAATATATAAACCATTGGTTTTTTACATGGGATATATATTTGGGTTTAAAGTTTCTAAAGTTACTTTAAATAATTTTATCTAATGTTTATCAAAATACACATATAAAAATGTGTGGGGCCCATATTTTCTTTTTATCTATTTTCTTTTCACATGGACCCCACATATTTTTTTGTGTGTATTTTGATGAACATTAAATAAAGTTATTTAAAGTAACTTTAGAAACTTTAAAAGAAGAAAGTGAAAAAAAATGAACCCACATACTTTTTTATGTGTATTTTGATGAACATTAGATAAAGTTTTATCTAAGGTAATTTTGGAAACTTTAAACCTATTAATTATAAGTGTGAGATTATTTTATTTTTTTATAAGCATGTCTTTTCTCATAATTCTTAAATACTTTTTTAAAAAAATTTAAATATAAAAATTAGACTTATATTACAAACATAATACATGATATAATCTAAAGTATGTTTGGTTGACATTTAAATATAGGCAAACGGAAAAATAACACTTCCTAATATATTTTTAAAGGAGGTAAGTAATTTTTTATACCGTAATAAATAATGATACTAAAGTAAAATTCACTATTGTTTGAGCAAATCAAATTCTGTAATCTAATGGAGACGTTACCAAACCAACCATACTATAGTAAGTGTTTTTCTTCTTGGATCCAACAAAAATAAACATGTCACATGTGATTAAATCTTACAAAATCTATCGACTTATCTTAGACATTATCCTTTGCTAGCCAATCTATTAAAGTGTTTAACAGCTACGAATTTTTGATACACAAAAAAAAAGCTCGACAGGGTGTGTCTGACCTTAATTTGGTAAAAGGATAAGGTGAAGGAACTGTTACTGTAGTATGTAACTATAAATGCTGTGAAAAAAGGGGAAAATAAAATTTCAAGGAAACAGAAAAGTCTAAGTGCAACGCGAATAGCAATCGCGATCCTTCATTCGTTGAAGTGGAAGCCGCCACAGTTTTGCGGGTCAAACTGAAAGACCCAACTCATATAGCCAAACAAACAATCTTCAACACTCGTACCTTCCTATCTAAGTTGTTGTTTGTCGCTCATAATGCTTCGTAACATGTTCCTGTTTTTGTTTTTGTTTTTGTTGTTGTTGGCCTGGGTCGACTCGCACGAGGAGTCAGGTCCATGGACCTGCGATTCCAACTCGGAGATCCGAGTCGAGGCCGAGTTCAAACCCGGAGTTATTACACTCGACGGCCATGCCGACGATTGGAAAGGCATTGATGGGTCCCACTTTCCCCTTCTCCCAGCACTCGACCCTGATGTTGAAAATGAATTCAAAGGTGGAGCCATGTCCCTTAAGGTACCCTTAATTTGATTTCATTCAATTTATTTCTTTATTTATTTATTTATTGTTCACACAGTGATTGTGGATTTTTTGCAGACTCTGCATGATGGTCGCGATATTTTCTTTCTGCTTCAAGTTGATGGTGATTATGCGTACTCTAAAGGGTAAGTAAGCAATGTCATACAGAGAAAACAGCATCTAGTTCGTTAGTTTGATTTTATTATGCTTCATGCTAGCTTAGTTTAACTTGTCTGAATGCTAAACGAGCTTACATTGTTTCTATTGATAGTGTTTTAAATAATGCTTATGTTATTGGGGTTCCAACAATATTGGAAAAAAGAGAAGAAAAGTAAAAATAAAAATCATCTATTTTTAAGTTAATTTGTGACTAGCTTTTTCTCAGTTGGTGTTTTTTTTTGCAATGCAGCGAAAGCAACAAATGTCCATCTATTGCTCTCATGTTTCAAATTGGGGATAGTGCCTCTTATCATAATGTAAGTTGGTGAACTGAATAGTGTTTTCTGTTGTTCGAGTTTTCTTCAAGTTTTGGAATCCTTGTTGCTTTCAAGTATAATCCTGACCTTGCGAGAAGATCTTTATGAAACATTAAATGATATCAAATTGTGTTGATTGTTTGTTTAAAGATGGGTGGCTGTGAAGAACATTCAACCTCATGCACAAACAAGACCTGCAAAGGTCATGAAGTCGACATTATGCACTTTTCAATTGGAAATGCTATTCCAGGACGGCTTTATGGTGGGAATCCCCTAGACAATAGCAATGGAAATGGAGGTGACAGGTGATGAATAGAAAAATTCCTACACTTTCACTGTATTGGATGACGTTTTAAGATGAGTCTAATAGGGCTATTAGATGTGTTCATTCAGTTTCCTATATTTGTTGATACAGGTTTGGCCACTTGGTTGATCTTTATGCCTGGAATCCACACTGCAGATACTTGGATGGAACTGGTCCTTCAGGTTCCGGTATGTACCACTGTAACATCATCAATGGGAATTGTATGTTAATATGATTAAAATAAGAAAAGCAGAATGAATGGGATAAGAAAACCAAGTGGAAGTATCACAGATGACTCAAAGCCATCAGGGTAATATTTATAAAGGAAATATTTTCTCGACTTTTCCATTTAGTAGTTCACCTCATGCTTTGGAAACACAGGCTCCTTCATAGTCTAGAGAACTTTCTACAACTTTGAAACTAGTACTCTGTAGTTATTGTAAATATGACCATCGCTTGCTTTACTTCACTCTTGTTCACTGACTACATCTTCCTTGATACTTTTGCCTTTTATTCAAGTGTTCATGTATTTCTTTGAAGTGATTTGTACAGAAATCCAATTACTTATGTGAAACATGTTTTATTCTTCTTTATACATTTTCTGTTATCTAATTGCTTGTCTTTTTCCCTTCCAACCTTTGCTTTCCTCAAATGTATTCTATTGTACTTTATTTAGTTTGCTTACTTGTTAATATCCTCCATACACTTCGGCCTTATGAAAAATAGTGAGATCTTGTTTTAAACCATGCACGAGGAGGTCCAACACTTCACTTCTTTAGCTTAGCCATGACAAATCAGGGTTCGTGTTTGATATTAATCTCTTCTAAATTTACATTTTAATAAAAATATTTCTCATCAATTTTTTGTAAAGTAAATTATCTTTGTCCCACACATCCTAATTAAAATTTATGCCACTTTATAACATGAAAGTGGATCCTGAAATCATTAAGCAGTGATTGGATATGAGCATGTGTATGATGTCTAAGATTACTTTAAGATGGCTTCATCCACATTGGAAGAAAGGGATGTGTCAAAACTAATTAAGACTGTATAGAAAAGGACAAGATGGAAATATTAACTATTTCCTATGCTAAGATTACGGAGACAACTTTTAAGTGCCTAACTCAGATAAAGGTGATAAAGTTTTTAAAATGGCATGGCACAAGATTGACAAGTGCAGTTGTTAGGACCACAGACAATAATATCAAGCAGTGCCTCATCATAATCGTATTTGCTGTCTCCATCAATTCCTTTTTGTCTCAATGGGCTGTTCATAATCACCAACACTTAATAATACTTTCCTTTGTGGCTAAAATGCTGTGTGCTGCATAAAATATGAAGCGTCATAATGCCAAACCAGATTATGTCATTTTCTTTTTCTGTACAAAACATCACTTCAATGAGTAACTTCTGAATTTAATCTCTATGAGAATCATGAATTCATGGTACTAGATTTTGTGCAGAGAATTGTTGGTTCATTAATGATTATGATGTGAGATTTACAACAACTTTCCCATTATTTCTTCATAAGCTATGATGTAGGGTAATAATGTATCTCTTTTCAATGAGTTAGAAACCTGGAAGGGAAGACACTTCCTACCAGAATATTATGTTTTTTCTTTATGTATTGTGAATTGGAACATTGTGGGTTATGTATCTAATCTTGTCTTCTATCCTTTCATTTGTTGATAATCTTTTAAGTTATCTAATTTTTTTTTTTTAAGGTTATATTAAAGACTGTCCTCTTTTCTGTGGTCAGCTAATGATTCTAGTGCGCAAAATGACTGGAAGGGTGCTTGGTGGCATAGCAGCTTTGAAGTCCACTCAGGTGACTAATCCTTTTACTGATAAAAAAATAAGCACAATGTCCTGTCAATTAACTTTAATTGGAAGCTAAATTAAAGTATATCACCTTATATATCTATGTGCTATTCATGAAGTGAATGGTTAGTATATATGACATAAAGCATGTGAATCATGCGCTATGCGTCATTTGTCGTTTTTCTTGAGAGATATCCCAACAGCGCTTTAAAATTTTTCATACACGTAAGTGCCAGTTGCTTTTAATTATATATAATTAGTGCCATCTAGGTAGGTTAATCTCCCACTATGTCCCAAAAGTTCAGTGATCCATAAAAGAAGGATGACCAGCTTCATTTCTTATCGCTACTTTCCGTACAAAAATTATTTTTTAGTGTAAACCCATATTTTTGTCCTCCAAAGATTAAGCGTCATCACTTTAGTTTCTCAATTATGCAAAGTATCGTCAAAGGGGTCCTTCTTTGTTGGACCTGAGAGAAATGAGTGTAAAAGAGCCCTAATTGAGGGACTAATTTGATGATCTTTTGCATGATTGAGGGACTAAATCGATGACATTTTGCATTATTGAGGGATTAAATTGATGTCAAAAATATTTTGACCTAAGTGATGATACTTGTAACTATGGAGAACAAGGGTTTACTCTATTTTTTATTTTTATTTTTTGGTATCATTACTCTATTTTTTATGTTAAAACATATTTTGGATTATATTTCATCCTCATGTATGTGTGTCTGCCTCAAACACAGTACCTTAAATTTGATCTCTCTGCATTGTTTTAACCTGTCATTTAGTTATTTTGCATCTTTTTGCTCTAAATTACTACTTACATGCTTGTCTATAACAGGTTTCGTAGAGGATGAGAGTCCATATTCGGAAAATGGAAAAAAGGGAACATACTTTTTTGAATTCTCTAGGCCTTTGAGGACTATGGATCATCTTCAACAGGTTAGAACTTAGAAGATGATATGCTTCATTTAGAAGTTTTATTTGCTAAGAGCTCAAATTGATCTGTCCAGATTTTTTTAAATTAGCTGAATGCTTGGTCCATGAGTTCCTTCTCGATTAGAGGCCTTCCCAAATCTACGGGGTTATTGTTGGACTAGTTGTGAACTTAATTATTTATCAATTTTAATTAAAATTGGCATAGAGTACCCCAAGTCATGTGATAAACTCTGCTTTTTAGTTATGGTTCTATGCTGTTTTGTTTTTGAAACAGCTTTGGCGCTTTGGATGAGATAACTTCTACTGGCTTGTTTGTTTTACCTTCTTCCGACATAAATTTGCCTTCATAATAAATATTTCTTGGTTATTGGCAAACTTGCATTGGTGTTCATGCCAAAAGCTAATACAAACAAGGTTTAAACCATTTTTTTTTTTTTTTTTTTGTGGTTTTCTTTGGTGTGGGGGGCATAGATGAGAAAGAAGTTATTCTCAAATCTAATGGATGTGATTGAAGGATGTCTTCTGATTCATGTGGTTTTTGTTTAACATATTGTGATTATTGTGTTTATCTTTTAAATTCTTCCTATACAAAGACTCATTTTGTAGCTTTAAGAGAACTTGAAAACAAACATATTATTGTCTTATGGGTGCTGTAGTAGTGTCTATGCTCCTGAATTTCATTTATGTTATAACAAGCAAGTAAAATGGTACAAAATAATACCTTGCAGGATGTGCAATTTTCCATTGGCGGATCCAGTAAGATGTCTGTTGCATTCTGGTATCCAGTAGATGGTCAGCCATGGCATGGTTCTGGACACTACTCTGTTAACTGTGATTGGGTTCCCATTGATATATCTTTGGGAAGTTCTTTGAGTGGCAAGTCAGGAGACACAGCATCAAGTAGCTCATGGAATGTTGCAAGTGCCTTTTCTCTTATACTATCAGTAGCAGCACTTTGTGTGTCTGTGTTTGTGAGCTATCGGGTTTTCAGTCCCAAGGGTATTCCCTTTACACCGATGGAGAACCTTTAACTATTGCACCAACAGCTTGAGTTTGGGATTGTACTATTCATTACGTTTGTACTAGATGGGTTTGTACTGTTTAGTGCTTTCTCTTTCACTATTTTTTTAATGTAACTGAAGCATTACTTTAGTTATTTTAGGCAATGGTCTGAAAAGTCTTAATTCATTATCAGCTTTTTGGATTTCCATCTTGTGCTTTGTTGTTGCAGTAGCAGGACCGTTCACTTTTCAGCTTATATTAAGTTCAAAATGGAACCACGACTTTTTCTTTTCTTTTTTCCCTCTTTCTTTAACTGGTAATTTGTCATTGAGGGTCGCAACATGAACTAAACATGGAGACCTAGTCCTGCAAGAGCATCCTTCTCTTGAAGTTGAAGGGTGTTGTCAACAGTTATATTTCTAGTGTAAATAGAGCCAAATTAAAAGCATTGCTTAGTTGTTTAATACCACGTGAATACGCACAAAAGGACAGCCAAATTGAGATGACAACATTGAGATAAGACACAGGTGACTTAATTGAATCGAACAATCCTGGTGTATTAAGGATGCAATGGCATAATATAAATTACAAATTATGTATATTTGCCAAAGAAACTTATAAGTAATACAGATATGTACCCAAAAAAAAAAAGTATTACTGATATAAACATAAAATAATACCAATTTACTCTACTTCCTTAGTGTGCTATTTTTATTACAACCTTCAACTTATGAAAGGAATTAAATAATGCTGGTTCTTACAACTAATCCCACTTGAGTTTTCCCCCCTAAAAAATTAAAAACATCACGGCAAACAAAAATGGCTAGACTAACGTTGGTTCATTTAACTATCCAATTCTAAATTATTCTGGAGAAACTGTTCCTTAAGGAAACCAAGTCAATTGTCAAATCACTTGCTTCACATAAACTGCATCCACATGCTGAACACAAAATTGCTTTCCAATGATAACCTATCCAGACTGAAGATCCGCTTGCAAGTTCTCATGTGCATAGTTGATAATCTTACTTCAAAATTGGATGAATTTCGGAATATGATTCGGAAGCAGCAATGCAAGTTTTAAGCCATCAAAATTGTAAGTCTTGAGAATCTTGCATAACTCATCAACGCCATCAACATCTGTCTCTTCTTCATAATACTTGAGAAAAGCACTTATAACTTGTGGTGAAGGACGCCATTCATCATCCTTGGCTTCTGAAAGAGCCGACTCTAGGTGGCTCACAGCACCGCCCAACTGGCAGTTCTGCAAGTAAAACATCATGAACATTTCCCGAATCTCAAAGAAATGTAGTCCTTTGCTCCTCCTGGTAGCCTCCTTAAAGACCGATGCAGCTTCTTCATCCATGTTCAGACTCAAGTAAGCACTTATACCAATTCTAACCAACCTTAAATCATAACTAACACAACTAGATTCCCACTCCTTAAAGCATTTTATTATGCCCTCCATATCATTAAGCATTTGAAGGGAACGAAGCATAGCAAGATAGCTCACATTGGTCACTGGGGAGACTGACTTGAGTGAATTCCATACTCTATAAACCTCTCCAAGATTACCAGTGCCAGCATAAAGGCCTAGCAAGCAATGATAAGCTTCGCGGTGCAGCATCTTCACCTCTTTTTGCAGCATCCTAAGATAAAACTCAGCTTTCTCAAATTGTTCAGCGTTTACATAGATAGCAGCCAGGTTGCTACACGTGTGCCAATCGATTTTGTTTCCATCCTCTCTTCTCATCTCCTCATAGACTCTCTCAACCCCATCAAGATCATTCAAAGACGCGCAGCTATTCATCCAGATATGATATGTGAGTGCTACCATGGGAATGTTCCTCTGCTTCATTTCATGCACCAGATGAGGCACTTTCTGGGGATGACCCAATCTCATATACATACTCATCAAATTGTTGAAAGCAATACTAGTGACATATCTCAATTCATCCATCTTTTCAAAAAGAGCAAATGCCTTATCTGTCTTTAGTTCCTTGCAATAACAGTGCAAAAGAGCACCATATGTAAACTTGTTCTTGGCTCGAGGATGAAGACCGCTAAAGTAATTCTCAGCTGCAACAACCCCTTTGGCTTTGGATACAAGATCTAAAGCCACTGCATAATCACCCAAGGAAAAGTTAATTTTCCTCATCTCCATCCATTCCATTATCTGCAACCATTGAAAAATGCTAAAAAAAACTATAAAAAAAAAAAAACGAAAAATTTGTCTTTTCACACATTACGGAAATATTATTTTTGCCTAGTTTATGATAATAGAACTCAACATAGATCGAAATAAATAGTTGAACAAATCAAAATTAACAATTTTTTATACCTGCAGTGCGTGCTCGAATCTACGATACTTTCGGAGCTGTTTGACGCAACGGTCTAGCTCCTCTTTTGCAACGGCTTTGCCCTCCGTTATATATTGGTTCAACGTCTGCCACACGCTCCCTCCGGCCACTTCCAGCGCCGATAACCTATGATAAAGGCTTTGCTTTTTCACCTCCGTGCACAGCCCCCGGAGCAGACATCCTCCGCCGGAAATCAGACGGGCGTAATTCATCTCCGTCGCTCTCAGATCGTGCCCTTGTCAATTTATTATTACCTCGAAGGGATTTTCTTAGATTCATCATGAGGAAGTAGGGGTGTAAACGGAAAAGTGACTTAATTTGGTTTATCTTGATCCATTTAAAAATAACTTTTTTAGAAATCAAATCACAACTCAAATGTTTTTTTTTTTTTTTTTAGGTTAAAATATTATATTTTTAATAATTAATTACGACTAGGTAGCAGTTTAAAAAATATTCAAATTTATTGTACTCATTTACGTCCAAATTAGGAGTCTAAATTATGCGTGACTATTCACGCCCAAATTAGGTGTGACTCCCAAGGCATTCTCGCCTAGTTTAGGCGTGAATCATCTGGTGTTGACATGTGACAAAAAAAAGTCAACTTACGAACCGAAAAACTTTGAAAAGTAATAACTTTTGATTCAGGTATCCGAATGAGGTAATTCTTTTTTTGATTCCACATAACTTTTCGAGATCTACGCAATGACATCTCATTTAATATATTTTATCTCTCACAAACACAATCAAATTTGCAACAATTGTATTATACAGTGTATTACCAAATTTTTAAAAAAAAATTATTATTAATAAGAAAAAGAAAATAAAGATTTAATTTGTGATTTAAACTCAAAAATCAATTTGAAAAATCTGTATTAATAAAGAAAATAATTAAATAAATATTCTAAACACTTTTTTTTTTAATAAATAATTACGAATAAGTTGCCATTTTGAACCTAATTACGAATATATTGCATTCATTCACGCCCAATAATGGTACTATAACATTAAATTCAAAATTCAAATAACCTCCAATAAGTTGATTGCATTTTGTATTTAATAGAATTTGATTGTGTTTTGTATTTAATAGGAGCTGATTGCGTTGTAATCTTATGAGTTGGTTACAGATGGTCTCCGATTCAAATAAATTTGTTGGTGGTTATTTGAATTTAATGTTATAGGAGTTGATTGTGTTTTGTATTTAATAGGAGCTGATTGCATTTTGTATTTAACAAAAAATTTGATGTCATCTTATTTATAGATGAGTTAATCCACCTTGGTGCCATTTTTATAGTATCATTGTTATAAATTTGAATTGTGTTTGTGAGATATATATATATATATATATATATATATATATATATATATATATATATAGGGAAAATAATTTCTACAGCTGCTGTACCTACAACAAGCTAGGATCCGCGTTCGGATCCTAGGATCTGCTGCCGGATCCTGTTTTGTTTTGTTTTTTTTTTAAAAAAGCGGTAGAGTCCACTTTTCTGTGTCAGCGGCAACAGATAGCGTTGTCTACTGCTGCAGAAATGTTAAGCTCATATATATATATATATATATATATATATATATATATATATATATTGCAAGTGATATCAAAGGTAAATTCGGAGATCATACAGCATCCATTCCATTGTCCGACTCTAAACCTCTTTACGATTTGGTACCTGGAGCTGGAAGGATCCCATAATTTACAAAAATATATATATAATTAGAATTTCATTTCTCAGTACATTTGAGGATCTCATCTCATCCCGGTGTAATGAATACAGGAAAAGAACCCCCTTTTTCATACATTGATCGCCAAGATATATGTAAGAAAATATGAGGCTACCAAAATATAATTTTTCATCATTTGAACAGTACTTTATACATCAACATCAAAACACATGAACAATTGAACCATTAGTAAGCACTAATAATTCAAACACATATCATGTACCCTTATCCTTTAGCATCATTCTTACTGTTCTCAACATACCTTGTTGGCCTTGGTCGTCATTTTAATCATGCTGTAAAATCTTTGCTAAGTACAAGGTTTGAGCTCAAAACCAAAGCATGGACGTCTCCCTACCATGAGGATTCTATTACCGTTGAGTAGTCCAATTCACCTAATTGTATAGAGATTATAAACTTGGAAATAATCGCATACACTCAAGATCATTCTCTATTGAAAATCACCCCTCATCCGAGATTATTTCTCTCTTATTCTTATATTTCTTCCATATGCAATCATTATATTAACAGACACATACAGCTCGCATACTAGTGTCTCAATATTTATTCTGTTACCACGAACTCATAAGGCTAAGATACTTGTATTTCAATATTCGAATCTGTTTTTATCAATCCTTAAAGCTAGCCTTTTTAAGTTCTGGTTCTGTTTAGTGTTTAAACAAGAATAGAATACTTGTATCTTGTAGGCATAATAGACTCTTGCAAATAAGCCATATCCAAGATAGTACCTATATAAATTTATATCTCAGCAAGCCTCAAACAACACAATAAAAACTCTAAAATGGCTTTATCCTAAGTTTATAGAACAATAGTACATGAACTTTGGACTGGGAATAGATTCCGACTACGTTGAAATCGATTCCCAATATGTTCAGCTAGCTCAGAGTTCACTAATGATCTTATTCCCTTTCTTTATCAGTTCTAACATGCATATAGAGTTAAGTGCTCCCTATACTACTCATTTTCAACAAATTTCCAATGTAGAAGATCAGTATTGATATTTGCATATACAATCCTTAACATTCAACTCTCAAAATTCAACCTCAAATTCAAACCTCAAAGTTCAGCAACTACCCAATGAGAAAAATGCCTAGACTAACGTTGGTTCATTTAACTATTCAATTCTAGACGATTCTGGAGAAACTGTTCCATAAGGAAACCATCTCAATTGTCAAATCACTTGCTTTACATAAACTGCATCAGCATGCTGCACACAAAATTGTTTTTCCAGGATGGACCTATTCAGAGTGAACACTTGCTTGCAAGTTCTAATGTGCATGGTTGACTTGAGAGTCTTCCTTCAATATTGAATGAATTTCAGGAGATGATTCGGATGCCGCGATGCAAGTTTTAAGCAAGGAATCATCAAAATTGCAAGTCTTGAGAATCTTGCATAGCTCATCAACACCGTCAACATCTGTCTCTTCTTCATAATACTTGAGAAAAGCACTTATAACTTGTGGTGAAGGACGCCATTCATCGTCCTTGACTTCTGAAAGAGCCGCCTCTAGGTGACTCACAGCACCACCCAACTGGTGGTTCTCCAAGTAAAACATCATGAACATTTCATGAATCTCAAAGAAACGTCCTTTGCTCCTCCTCATAGCCTCCTTAAAGACCGATGCAGCTTCTTCATCCATACCCTGACTCAGGTAAGCACTTATACCAATTCTAACCAACCTCAAATCATAACTAACACAACTAGATTCCCACTCCTTAAAGCATTTTATTATGCCCTCCATATCATTAAGCCTTCGAAGGGTATGAAGCATAAGAAGATAGCTCACATTGGTCACTGGGGAGACTGACTTGAGTGAATTCCATACCCTATAAACCTCTCCAAGATTACCAGTCCCTGCATAAAGGCTTAGTAAGCAATGGTAAGCTTCGCGCTGCCACAGTTTCAACTCATTTTCCAGTTTCACCTCTTTTTCCAGCATCCGAAGCACCAGCTCAGCTTTCTCAAATTGTTTAGCCTTTACATAGATAGCAGCCAGGTTGCTATACGTCTGCCAATCAATTTTACCTCCATCTTCTCTTCTCATCTCCTCATAGACTCTCTCAACCCCATCAAGATCATTCAAAGACGCGCAGCTATTCATCCAGACATGATATGTGAACGCAGCCATGGGAATATTCCTCTGCTTCAGATCATGCACCAGCTGAGGCACTTTCTGGGGTTGACCCAATCTCATATACATACTCATCAGATTGTTGAAAGCAATACTAGTGACATATCTCAATTCATCCATCTTTTCAAAAAGAGCCAATGCCTTATCTGTCATTAGTTCCTTGCAATAACAGTGCAAAAGAGCACCATATGTATACTTGTTCTTGGCTCGAGGAGCAAGACCGCTAAAGTAATTCTCAGCTGCAACAACCCCTTTGGTTTTGGATACAAGATCTGTCTGCACTGCATAATCATCCAAGGAAAAGTTAATTTTCCTCATCTCCATCCATTCCATTATCTGCAACCATTGAAAAATGCAAAAAAATAAAATAAAAACAAAAATGATAAATTTGTCTTTCTACATTGAACTGAAATTATTTTTGCCTTGTTTATTATGATTTTAAAAAAAAAAAACCTCAAAGTTTACAAGTTCTGAAACCTGGAGTGCGTGCTCGAATCTACGATACTTTCGGAGCTGCTTGACGCAGCGCTCGAGCTCCCCTTTTCTAACGGCTTTTCCCTCCATTATATATTGGTTCAACGTCTGCCACACGCTTCCACCGGTCATTTCCAGCGCCGATAGCTTTCGATAGAGGGTTACCTTTTTCGCCTCCGTGCACAGCCCCCGGAGAAACCATCCTCCGCCGGAAATCAGACGGGCGCAATTCATCTCCGTCGCTCTCAGATCGTGCCCTTGTCTGTTTCTTATCCCTCGTTGGGGTTTTGTAAGGGTTCATCAAAACGCAGAAGTTCAAGTCGTTTTGGCTTTCACTTGAATTAACCAGTAACCGGTAACAGGTAACAGGTAACCTTTTTGTGTTTTTTAAGGTTAATATTTCCACAAGAGAGAGAGAGGGGGTTACAAACAGTTTAACTGAACTGAATAGTTTCTAGTGGTGACAGTTAGAGAGAAATGAAGGCGCTATGCATTGTTGGTGGTGGTGCCCCAATGCTTTGTTCGAGTGTTCGGAACCATCGATTTCGCGTTTCCTTCTCTTCTTCTTCTTCTTCTTCTTCTTCTTCTTCGTCATCGGGATCCAGATCGGTGCGTATCTTCTACTTTTGTTTTGCATATTCTTTCTGTATATCTCTTACGCAGTCCCATGATTCCTATATTGTGAATTAAATAAGGTAAAACAAGCGGAGATTGCAGCTTCAAAGCCTGAATACAAGCCCGGTGTGTTTGATGATTTGTTCCTCAATTTGTTCCGCAACAAATTGGTACAGGTAAAGGATCCCCTTCTAGCCTCTTATTCTTATGAAGATGGTTCGTTTTTCCTCTTTTGTTTGTCTAATATTTTAATTTATGGGGTATCAATTTTTTCATCTTAATTAGATGAAAATTCATGTTGTGCAGGGTTACCTTGTTTATCACATAATTGGTGGGATGGGATAGATGTGTATTTCTTTATTTTTGTTTTTTGTTTTTTGTTTTTTGCAATATATAATGAAAAAACATAAATCCACACACTTTTATATGTGTTGTTGGAGATATAATTATCCAGTATAACGTGACAAATATTAATATATATGATTATTGTGGTAGCTGAGTGTGAATACTATAACAGGAGGTGGGATGGGACTCAAAGAAACCTGGATATAGTGGACTAATTGAAGTTGCGAACCGTCTAATGATGAAAGGCACTACAAATTCCGATACCATAGAAGCAGCGGTATATCCATTTCTCTCTCTCTCTCTCTCTCTCAAGCTTTTATTCATTCAAGTGTCTCTTTGAAAATCTTTCTGATATGCAATAGCATTTCACTTAAGGAGTGTTTGACAAATCAAGTACATAGTTTCAAATTTGTTCACGTTAAAACTAGTTTAATATCAAATATTGTTTGTTAGAAAAAGGGGGAGCTCCCTCTAGGCAAGTCTTACTTACATTTGCACGAGAGGCTGATTGCATAGATCTTGGTAAGAACTGATCAGATAAAGAATTTGGCTTTTCAGAATTGGTGATTAGACCATTACTTACCATACATACGAACTTTTAAAACAACTCCACCGTTTTGGTTTTTGGAGTTCGGCAAACTCCTTCTAAGACAGTACTTACTTGATCATTTATGTATGCGTTTCCACAACAATGCAACTTAGGTCATCACATTTATTTTATAGTAATTCACTGTATGAGGTTGTGACTTGTGATAGGTACGAACATTGAGGTCTCTGTTCCCTCCATTCCTTTTGGAGCTCTATAAAATGCTCATAGCTCCTATTGGAGGAGGTAAAATTGCTGCTATGATGGTTGGTGAGTCTGACTGATCAAATACATCTCGTTTTTTCATTTCTTCCTGATGAATCCCAACTCTTTGTTCCTGTCTGATGTTTCCCTAAACGCAACAGACTAAGAAACTTGTTTAGATATCCTAAAACGTTTTTAAGTTTTGAAGCAAGGGTTACTGCACTGACTTGTCAATGGCTCATGGGCCCGTGCAAAGTCAATTCTGTTGACTTACCAGATGGAACCACATGCAGTAGTGGGGTGATCACCTGTACTTTTCTATGTTTGATCCTTATGAGTGCTGTAAAACTCAGACCAAATATTCCCCTAATCTTCGAAGTGATGTATTTTTTATGAGTTCTTGTAGGTCTATGTGGAAAGATGCAAGTATCTGGAGGAAAGCAAGTGTGTTGGTATTTGCATCAACACCTGTAAGTTTCCAACACAGGTTAGTGATTCTTCAAAGTCATTTTTTTCAGTTACTATAAGAGCTAAAATTGTCGTGTATGCTTCGAAGTTCTTACATTCTCTGGATGGTTGCATCTGACTCTATTTTAAATCTAGACTTTCTTCAAGGATCATATGGGAGTTCCACTACTTATGGAGCCCAACTTTGGTGATTATAGCTGTCAGGTAATACTGAGTAATCTCTTATGGAGCCGAACTATGTAAGATGACCACCCTGTCACTACTCTCTTATCGTTTTAAAATTGCAGTTCAAATTTGGGGTTCTTCCTCCACTGCTTGAAGACGACACCGTCCTGAAGGAGCCTTGTTTGGAAGCATGTCCAAATGCTGCCCAGAGAAGAATGGTTGCCAGAAATATAGAAGTAATTGCGTGCCCAAAGACATGAATATATTTGTCTTCAATGTACAAAACCTCCTACACATTCTGGCCCCAACTTTGTCTTTGAAGATGGAACTGAAGGCATGGGTTTTCTTGCTTCCGTAGCGATAAATAATTCATCTTTGACTAAGCTCATATATGAAATTATTAATACAACTCATCATTTTCGTAAATAGATTGTTGATACTTTGGACTCGTTTGTATATTATGGATGTTTCCCCAATTTTAGACATTTTAAGATAATGATACAACTGCTAAAATAGTTTTTTTCTTTTCCTGGTTAGATATAAAAATTAATCAGAACCGCTTTTTTTAAAAACAAGGATTGGGAGCCCATGCCATTTTATCAAAACATGGTGTAGGAACCTGTGTCAAACACGCGAACGAGGCTTGTGTTATGTGTTTGTCAATATCACTCATCGGAACTAGAAAATGGAGCTCTATAGAGTTACATGAACTAGCAACTCCATTAATTATTTGGTAAATAACTTTGTCATCAAGTTATTAGTTTTTTTTAAGAGAAAAATATTTGTCCTTTTAAAGAATAATTTTTTTTTTTTAAATTAATGTATGACAATTTTGGATTACAATATAAATATGTAATTAAGAATCGGGATTAAACAATCAACTACTGATGGTTCAAGAAAAAATTGTATTTTAATTCATATTTTATTTAATTTTTATGTACTACACAATGACTGTTTTAGACTGCAACATAAAACTCTGAATTTTTGTTACTTATTAAAAAAGTTACACAATTTTGTTCACAACTAAAATTTATAAAAAGGAAAAGTTCAAAAACCACTCTGGTGTTGCTTTGAATCATTTATATTCTGATATTTTTTTGAATCACTTAATCCGCTATAATTTTTTTCATCCACAATCGTGCGTAAACTGTTAGAAACTTAATTAGAAGAAGAAAATAAAGTGATAAAAAGAATAAAATGTTATGAAAACTTAGAACACTTAATAGAAATCTAAAAGAAAAAATAAAAATCAAATCAAATACGCCTAAATAAAAAAATAGAATAAAGACAAAAAATAGAAGAAAAATAAGGTCAAATATGTTAAAAATCACAACATAAAATATTAAAAATAAAAAAAATAAAAGTAGTCTAAAAGAAAAAAAAAATACTGAAGACGAAAAAATAGAAGAAAAATTAAGATAAAAAATAAAATAAAAAAGAAATGAAACAAAAATAAATCACAATTATGAATTTTCAATATATTTGGTTTTATTATTTTTAATTTTTTCTATTTTGTCCTTAATCTATTTGATTCTTTTTTATTAGATATGGTTGGTCTTTTTCTTTTTTCCTTTTTTACTTTTTGGTCTATGTTATTCTGATTTTCTTCTTTTTTTAGCTTTGTGCCACCCTATCTATTAAAGATTTTCATTAAAAAAAATAAAAAAAGAGAGAGAGAATGAAATAGAGATATGAAAAAGATCAAATGTATCAAAATAAAAATAAATAAAATAGATCGAGGATAAAAAATAAATAAAAAAATCAAATGTATTGAAAATTCATAACTGTGGTTTTTTTTTTGTTCTATTTTTTTTATCTTAATTTCTTATTCTTTTTTATTTTTTTGTATTCAGTATATATATTTTTCATTTAGACTTTTTATTTTATTTTTTATTTTTGTCACTATTGTGATTTTTAACATATTTGGTCTTACTTTTTTTTTCTATTTTTTGTTCTTATTCTATTCTTTTTATGTAGACACATTTGATCTTTTTTATTTTAGTCTTTTATTAAGTATTCTATGTTTTTATGACATTTCGGCTTATTTTTTCATCACTTCATTTTATTTTTCTAAGAAGGGTAAAGTAGGTATATTTAGTCAAATTTCTATGAGTGTTAAGGAGGGGATGGATGGAAAGACCACATGGGGTTAATTGATTAAAAAAAGTATAGGGTGTAAGTGATTTAAAGCAATAACACTTGGGTTTTTTTTGAATTTTATCCTTTATAAAAAAACACCAATATCTCATGCTTCTTCATTTTCATAAAAAAAATTTCTGCCACGTTCACATAAAAGTGGATGAGTCTCATTGTAAAGAGAAAAGAGAGAAAATAAAGTAGGTCCCACTCAATTTTATATGAGTGTGGCAGAAATTTTTTTTTACAGTAAATGCAGAGACATTAAGGGAAATATAGCTCTGCTATTGATGTAAAAAAAATTTCAGCAGCTGCATATAAAAAATTCAGGATAAGCCGATGGATCCTAGTTTTTTTTTTTAAATAAGTGGGTTCCATTTTTTCTGTGTCTGTTGTAAAAAAAAGAAAAAAAAATCTGCAAGTGATTGCAATTAAACCTTTTTTTTTTTTTTTTGGTAGACAACATTAAACCTATTTTATTTTGTGTGAAAAGTACAAACGCAAAAGATAAAAAAAAAAAAAAAGTTTTGCGTTATAATATCCAATACTTATGCATATTAAACACTGGAATTCACAAAAATTTTAATTTTATAATTAGTCATCAAATAGTAAAAAATAAAAAAAATTAGTTTTTTTATATATTAATAGAACTGAGAAAGAATCCGTTTACAAATTTTTTTGACAAATTTTTACAAATTACGCTCTCTTCTCCCGAGAGAACATAGTAGAACTTAGTGTTCTCTCGGAAAAAAAAATAGTATAATTTGTAAACAAAAAAATTTCTAAATATAACATGTCCCGTAGAACTGATGTTTAAACTTTAAACCTCTAATTTTATGTAAATTATCAAAGCCCCTCACCGTTATGTTATGGATCAATGTTATGGACCCAACAATTCAAAGGCCCAACCCATTAACGTTCCACATCCAAAGAACCTTAACTCCATTGGGTTGTGTTTGGTTCAAGGGTTCTCAAAATTTTCCCATCTAAATGCATGTGGCAATCCTTGTTCTCCTTGTTTGGTTGAAAGATTTCATAACTTTTATCCATCAAACACACTTGTCCATCTAATTAGAAATGTGTGTTAAAAATTGACAAAAACACTGTTGATGAATGCTCTTTGAGACATAGTATTCCTATAAAAAACCAGAGAAATGAAAAAGTGGGTGAATACACTGACATTAATACCCCTCTTCTTATATGTTGTAATGGTTCAAAATTTTATAAAAAAGGTTGCTTTCGTAAATTTCATCTATTTTCCCATCAAATTTTTATTTTCAACCAAACATACACTCAGTATATTTAACCCAATTTCCCTACTAATATTTTAAGGTACCAAATAACTTTTTTTAAACTTTTCTACCAAACTTACTTTCCAACATTTTTCCTTGTATTTACATTTTTCTAGTAAAAAAATATATCTACTGAACCAAACACCCCCTTGAAGTAATCTTGGAACTACCTAAAAGGCTCCTCGTCATTTGTACAAACGCAAAATATCTTCTTATATTAGAGAAAAGTGTGTATCATTTTAAAGGACGTAAAGTTGTGTCATTTTAAGTGAGAAAAAGAGATAGATAAAGGAGGATAGAGAATGAACAAAAAATATAAAGGTGTGGGTCCCACCGAGTGGCGGACCCAGGATATTTTTCTTTATGTCTGCATAATTTTTTTATTTTTTATTTTAAAGATCATGATCATGGTTCAATTTTTGCTTCCACTTCAAAAGTAAAACTTTGGTGAATCAACCAAAGTTTTAAGGAAATAATAGATAATAATTAAAAAAAATAAACACCACAAAAAGACATTTGTAAAATATAGTATAATTGTAAGAGTTAATCAATCAAAAACCCACCTTTGTCGATGTCTATTTGATCCAAAGTTAGCCACTTTTGTTTCACAAAAAAACGTGAAAAATCTCGTGAGATTCTCCTCCACTTGAAGAAGATTGAATTTCAGGAATGTTGATGTTTATTAAGATTTGGAGCTAATAGTGTTTATGAAAAAAAAAAAAAAAAGACAAAGCAATGGGCTAGGGTTTAAGCTTTAAGTTTTTAATTGTAGGAGTTGGTTGAGTTGGACATATTTTTATCTTTTTCTTTTAATCTTCCTTTTTTTCTTTTCTTTTTTACTCGACTTGAATCACTCATCTCATGTGAATTTTTTTTTCCCAACTTTGTGTCTGCAAGTGAAGGCACTTGCACTAACCTGCATTCGTCATTGGTCTCACATCTTTGTAAGAGTAAAATAATATAAGTTGTGTCATTTAAAAGGACAAACATTTTTTCCATAATATAAACGAGAGAACTTTACTAACGAGCTCCCTCACGTCAGCATCCCAAACACGGATTTTTTTATTGTAATCCAGGCTCATATCATTATTTTGTAATCTTTTTTCAAAAGAGATAAAATTTCATCTCATTTATACCCTTATCTTTTTTTCAAATTTTTTCTTGTCCTTTTTCCTCTTATATTTAGAAAAGGTGCCGTTGGACCGGGACTACGGTAAACAAGCTCCCCAGACACCTTCCACGGCAAGATTTTGCTACAAAGAACAAGTCAAAGCTTAGAATATTATTTAAAGAAATTAATTTCCAATCAATCAAACATATTCAACCAAAGGACGCCTTACGTGCGTGCACTAGTGGTTGGGCTACTTTTAATTACATTGAGCTGCATGATGGCCCACAATTAAACCAATTTCATTCCATTTGACACATAGTAGATTGACCTCACTAGGTCTTTTTATAATTTTAAAATAAATTAAGGTTATGAAAATCCTAACCTGTGGTAGAATTTGGGTTTCTAAATGTCATACTGCCCTACCTAATCAGCCTAACAAAAATTTATTTTCCTATTTGGAATATGCTAGGGCATGATTGGATTATCACTTGGCCCCACACCACTAACCAATTTATCCGGTTCATCCTTATTTTTCGTTGAATTGTCTACATGCCACCTTTGTCGGTTCTTAGAAATCTGTTTTATCTAATTATCTAATGTTAAACTCGATTCATCTTACCACGCTGATCGTGCCAAATGGACCTAAATAATCGATTTAGAGCAAATCATCCATTTCATCAAAAAGATCTATAAAAGAGGATTATTTCGCTCACATAACGGAAGTCCATGTTCACAACGGAATGGACATATGTCACTATTGATACATGGTCGTAAAACAAAAGATGTCACCTAAATATTTGGGTAGGAAAAAATTTAAAGTGATCTCGATTCATAATTGTCCTTTCATTAAAAAGATGATATTTGAAAAAAAATATATTTTTTTCTTTTATCTCTCATCTCTTCTCACTCTCTTCTCTCTTTCTCTTTCTTGGGATACTGACCATTTTGTCACGTTTTAACAAAAAAATTATCAGACTGCCACGCGAACAGTAAAATTTTTCAAAATGTCACGCGTGATAATTCACTACACAGTGTAGCGAATTATGTTTGCAAATAATTCATTACAATGCGTAACGAAATATGCCAACTCAGAATGCCCAGTCAGCAAGAATACCACGTGTCAAATCTGGAGTAATTCACTACACTGTGTACCAAATTACTCTTAACAATAACCTGCTGCACAACAGCACGATGGACACGTGTCAGACATGCACAAGTTCGCTAGTGCAAAAAAATTCTATAAAAGCCTTGTGTCCCCCCTCCCCACCTCTCCTCCCACTCTCTACCTCACTCCTTCTCTCTCTCTAAAGGTTAGTTTTATTTTCTTTAGTTTTTGTGGTTTCAATATTTTATTTAATTTATTATTTAATGCATTATTTAATGTTTAATGTTAGCTAGTGTAGATTTTTGAAACATTAGGTTAGTTAAAGTATTTATTTATAATTCATGCTCCTTTATTAGATGTTATGTTAGTTTAGTTTTTTATTTATGCTCTTAAATATTTCCCTATAATCTTAATTTTTTTTATCTAGGGAAATGTTGCTTTAATAATTTATTTATATTATTATTTTATGCACTATTTAATGTGTTAGATTATTTAATGTTGATATTTGAAACGTTAGGTTAGGGTATGTATTAATTTTAATTCATGCTCTAATGTTAGATGATATGTTATAATTTGTTTTTTATTTATGGTCAATAATATTTTTAATATTATTTAGGGTTAATTTTTTTACGCATAAAATTTGTATTATTTAGGTCTATAAATTTAATTTTATATTTATGCTTTAATAATTTAGTAATATTATTTAATGTTAATATTTGATACATAAATGCTTAGGTCATATAAATGTGTTAGGTATAATTTTTTAATGTTATTATTTACTTAATAAAATAAATTTTATTATTTAATATTAATTTAAAAAACTACTATATAATTTAATATTTACGCGTAAAAGATTAGGTCAATTTTATTTAATTTTTGATTTATGATCAAATATTTTTTGATTATTATTTAATGTTGGTATTTTAAACCTATAATTAGTAAGTGTTTTAATTAATTTCACGCATAAATGATTAGGTCTAATTTATTTTGTTTTTTTGATTAGGCTTTAATAATTTTTTAATATTAGTTAGTGTTGATTTTTGAAACGTTAGGTTAGAAATTTGTTAATTTATTTAAAGCATAAACTTAAATTAGTTGTAAACTATTCAATTGTTTTTTTTGTATTTATTTAGGGTTTTATTAATGTATTTTTAGTTTTTGATTATAATTTGGGTTAATAATTTAAGTTATTAGTGTACTTAATTAGTACATTTATGTAAGTCATAAATAAATAGTTGTACCCCATTTCATTGTTGTGCATTATAATTGTGCAATTATATAATTTTGCATTCTGTCAGTTTAAATTATCGCTAATATGCTTATTTTATGCTTTTAAATAGATCTATGGAGCATGATGACGCAGCTTGTCCTGGGTCTCCACGCAGCGTGATTGACCCTGGGCCGGAGGTTCGTACTCTCCTGACTTTGCAGGACAAACATATTTTCACATATGTGTGGAACGCCTGTGACGATCCGAATGTCAATGATCGTGTGATTAATGTGCGCCATGCGGCGACCCATAATCACCTTGACATTCCCGAGGATATTCAGCCATGGCTGATGCAGGTTGGGTTATACCATGTTGCGCGATTACGACTGTTGTGCGATGATTTTCCATACAATATTGTTTAATTGCCATCTGTACATCTTGTTTGGAGACGAACAATTAGTCCTTATATAGCTCGTGGCCCATATGCTAGTTAGGTATTTGTGCTCCATGCATATCTTCCAATTCTTGATCTGGATATTCCCAATTAACATTCGTGAAATGGATGATTCCATCCCAAAATGGTACATTATCATTTCCTGCACAATAACATATCCAAAACCCCAAAATCATATAATTTGTTAATATGACATTACATAAACCACTAACACGATTATTAATGGTTACATACCTGCAACTGGAGGGTCTTGCATTCCAACAATGTCGGGCGAAGGAATTGGTTGACCAACTGCAGTAGACGGACAACAATCAAAATCACCATCCACATCTGTATCCGATGACTCGCTGTCCGGAATAAGACCTTCATCAAGCTCTTCCTCAGAACTATCCGTACGCCATGCTGGATCGTACATGTCGTGGACCGGCAATCTTTCATCAAACAATTTTGAGTTTGTGGTGCAAGCGCGGGGGACACGTCCTCATCTTCCGGATTAACCACTGCCACCATGTTTACGTCGATGCTGTGAGTGGATGGTGGAGAAAGTTGACTGCTTGATTGTCCACCATAGTTGACTTCTGCATAAAATTCAATAAATCTTGACTCACCGTGTTCTGAAGTGCTTGCATCTACTACTAACGTTACATCTTCATCTTCAACAATTTTCACGCCAACCCATTGCACGGGGTTACCAGAGGCACATCTAGCGGTCAATCGAGCAAGAGTTTGACCGCGTTGTAATCTCAACTTCTTGTATATTATCTTCTTAAGCTCATGAAGATTGCATGTTGGGCTCATGCGAAACATTTTTGCATCACCTTCAAAAACTTGCCCGTTTGGTCCAAAATATTTTCTCCCATTATAATAAACTATGGCGATTACATTATTCCTACCTTCATTCATCTTACAAAAGTAGAAAATAAACTAACATTCACAAAAACAACACAAAAGTAGTAATGTTGTATATAAAAGGAAAAATTTCGCACACAAAGTCCGCTCCTGAAATGGAAGTGTGGTCATTTATGGTAACAAACTTCGCTAGAGGTTGCACCATTTTATTGAACATAATTCGCTATGCCCCCTAGCGAATTACTAGGGAGCTGACACTTGTCTATTATTTGTCAGATCGGTCCCTAATTCGCTATGAATCATGGCAAAATAAGCACGTAATTCGCTAGGTAGTACAGCGAATTTTGGGGGTATTGACACGTGTCCTGACAATGACAGGACAAGACTGGCCATCTGACACAAAATTCGGTACTCAGTGTAGCGAATTATTGGTGTTGTGTCATGTGTCCAGCAACTGACTGACATGACTGACTCCTGGTCAACATAATTCGCTACACAGTGTAGCGAATTACTCCAGATTTGACACGTGGCATTCTTGCTGACTGGGCATTCTGAGTTGGCATATTTCGCTACGTAGTGTAGCGAATTATTTGCAAACATAATTCGCTACACTATGTAGCGAATTATCACGCGTGGTATTTTGAGAAATTTTACTGTTCGCGTGGCAGTCTGATAATTTTTTTGTCAAAGCGTGGCAAAATGGTCAGTGTCCCTATTTCTCTTTTATCATAAACACCTGTATTTACCTTAACTACATATTGATTAGAATGGCCTTGTAAATAATCTACTGTCATGTGTGGCCATGCTTTAAATACACTAGCGACAATTCTAAATGGTTGTCGAGAAATTTTTATGAATAATAGGGAAATGTGATGGATATGGAAATGGTTGGAATGTGAGTTTGGTAGGAAAATGTAAGAAAAGTTCTTTGGTTTGATAAAATTTTGATGGGGAAATTAGGTAACTTTTATGAAGTCTATGTTTGGGTGTAGGTAAAATATAGATGGGAAAAATAATTGATATTACAAAAATAACCCTGTATTTAAATTTTTTTCAATTGCTCATGCTGCCCTTAACCCGTTCGGGACAGTGTTTTTCATCCTCACATTGAACGAATACAAAATATATTTTGTTGAAGAGCAGAAAAAGTTACACCGCCATCACCCATGGTATAAAAAGGAGGACGCAGAACTCAAAGAAAAAAAAGGAGCAAGTTCTAAAGGAAAGCTGTGAAAAAATTATGCGAGTTAGAAAACAGAAAAAGAGACAGAAGAGATGCAAGAAGAAGACATACTGTTTGCCATTACTTAGAACTATCACTGAAAGACCATCCACTATTGTGCTTCATCGAAGCTCCCACATCATCTTGTCATCACCGTCGAGTGGGCTTTGCGCTATTAGAGGTTGGGTGGGTCTTTCACCAAGGAGTAACACCCTATTAAATCTGAATATACAAAGATTCAAGATACCTCTGCCTCTGCTAAGTCATTTGAATTCACGGGAATAATATGAGAAATAAAAATAGGAATTTGAGACGTTGAAACTTTTTGGCGGTTTGTGATTAGGATGCAGATTTTGCAGACATCTACGTATGCCACTTGCAGACAGCTACGAATACAAAATATACCGTGGTGCCAAGCTCCTTTCGCGCGCTTAAAGTGAGGATAAGCTCGTCTTTTGCATGGAATGGAGTATGACCAATTTAGGCTGCTTTTCATGAATACCATCTGCCATTGAGTTTCTTTAGCCGGCTAAATGGAGGGAGATACATATGCAACATGGTTTGATTGGAAACTCATTTAGGTAGGTAAGTTTGACAATTCCTTCAACCAAACTTGGTTAGCTTAGATGCCCATGAATCATTTCCCTATCAATCTCAACCAAATCCTTAAACCAAACACCCACTTATTATCTCCAAGATGAAACACTGTCAACTTTTAATATACACAGAGGGGAAGGGGGGGGGGGGGGGGGAGAGAGCATATCATTTTATATTGATATAAAAATAATAAATTCTATATTTAATATCAATCGTTAATTTATTTATATTGAATGATTTTCACTCATTAAATACATGATGCATTATAAAAATTGAAATTGTAAAGAACCAATTCAACCCAAAAACTTAAGCTATTGGGCGATGTTACATTAATGATTTTATATATTTCAACAGAAATTAATGACTAAAATTGAGGACGTATACTGTCTAAAATAATCTTACTATTATATTAAATTTATTCAATTACTTAAATAAAATTAAATACTTTTTATAGTTATTTTATATTGGATATTTCTTTTTATTTAGAAGTCCTTTCAATTTCTTAAAATTTAAAACAGTGCTCTAAAAGCTTTATTAATTTTTTATAACGGTGGTCCAAAAAATAGTTCTGGCTTTTCCTTACTTAATAAAATATAATAAGTAATGAAGATGCTGTATTTAGAACTTATTTGTCTTTACAATTTTTTAGAATACTTTTTTACTATTACATCAAAATTAAATTAATGGTTATAAAATATAACTAAATGAGGGGCGATTTTAATATGACGATACTGAAATAACTATAAACATAACCTATCTCATAAATAATTTTAATATAATAAGATCATGGGATAGAATCTTAATTATTTATGGATAAAATGTGAGAGAATCTTAATTATTTATGGACAAATCATGATAGATGATAGAGAAAGGTATTAAGAAAAAATTAAATTAAATTAAATTATGATCTGCACCTAATTAATAAGATCCTCCCACGTGACATTTTACGTATTAGAGAATTTATTCCCAAATATTGCATTTGCATTAAGGAAAAAAAAAACGCTGCCATGACGCGCCGTCAGATGGAGAAGAAATGCGATGGGCTTATCAGTTAACAGTTATGTAATTATTTTTGGAGATCTGTTTGTCCCTGTAAGCCCTTACCGTTAGTCTTTGTCCTCGTTACCGTTAACGGTGCTCCTCACCACCTTGTGGGCCCGCAATTAAAGCCTCCGAAACCAAACCACAATAAATAATTTTGCCCAAAACCACTTAAAATCGTTTCCCCAAACGGCCAAACCCAACAACACATACAAAGCTTCTCGGGCAGGCCACCGGCAACTTAGGGGGTTAACTTTTTAACTCTCTGCTCCGATTCAACTCAGCTTCTTCACTCCGAGTTCACTCTCCCAACTCCTTCCTCCTTCTCGCCCTTGATTTTACCCACATCCTATAGATCTGATCTCAACCGTTCGTGGCTATCAACGGCATCGCTGATGTCTCTGCTCGTGGTTTCTACGTCTTCAATCGGTAATTATAGTTTTATATCACATTTTAGTGAAAGTAAAACCTTCAGTAGTTGGTTTTTACATATTGCAAATAATGCAGGTGGGTTGAAAAAATTTCAATGCATGTTGCTGAGAAGGTTGCTTATATTATTATCATGTATGGTGTTTATGGTTGATTCTGGTATATATGATAAAACACTGGAAGCTCCTTCGTTATCTCCTACTTCACAGTTATCCATACCATTCACCAAAAGTAGGAACGAATTAGAACCTCCAATTTCCGGCTTCAAAAATATCGCACCTTTTCATTCTATCGCTGATGCAATTCCTTCTGCTCTGCCTCAACCACCAATGTCCCCTGTTGATTCCAGTAAGTCATTAAACTTTTTTTTTTTTGTTGATTGGAATATGATGTTGTAAATTGTTGCTTTGATGATATAGTTTGGTTATGTTATTCTGCCAGATTGTTGTAAACAAGACATGGTGTTGAAACGAGGCAGTGAGAGTTGCCAATGTGTTTATCCTATAAAGCTAGACCTTCTTCTTTTGAATGTCACTCAGAACTCTGAGTGGAGTGTTTTTCTTGATGAATTGGCTACCCAACTTGGGCTGCAGACTACCCAAATTCAACTCATCAACTTTTATTTACTCAGCTTGTCGACGTTGAATATTTCGATGGACCTCACTCCGCATAAAGGGATCGGTTTCTCTGCCCATGAAGCTGCTAAAATAAACTCTTCGCTTTTGCTGCATAAGGTTCAACTAGACCATCGATTCGTGGGTGACTACAAACTTCTCAATATAACCTGGTTTCAACCTCCACCTCCTTCTCAAGGTAAGTCCATACCCTTAAGCTTCTGAAATATGTTACTGTTTATCGTGATGAGTTGATGTTCTTGATAATTGAAACTAACAGTGAGATTATTATTGTATAGAAAACATAGAGCTAATGTTTATTTGCGCTTAGTATTGAAATCTCACTGTTTTGACAACTTCCACTTCATTGTTTTAATGAATTAATGTACATAAATTCCGTGTCCATTTGTTTTGTTTCATTGTTGCTGCGAAGTGGTGAGGAAAGCAAGAGAAAGATATGTTGATGATGTATGGTCTAATCTATTGTTTACTCATGGCTTTGATAGCTGTTATATTTAAATAATTCTTGATTCATTTTGTATTTTACCTTTAAACACAAAGCATATAATTTTGATGCTTATGAATGCCTTTATGTTAGTCTTCCTTGTTGCCACAATTTTTGTATAACACATTTAATGAGTTATATTCAATTTTATAGTAACGTTGTCCAATGCTCCTAGTTTCTTCATTTATAAAAGTACACAACTACACTTAGTTTGCCTAGACTTGTGAGTTGTAATCTAATATAGTACCAGATACTTTTATTTTATGTGGTTACTGAATTCAACCCTATGGAAGAGGAACAACAAACAAATGCCTCTTTGTGGGGCTTGATGGAAGTGTTAATGTAGAAAATCAGAATTCAAATTCAAATATTTTTCCGTTTTTATTTCCTATTAATTAGGAATAATTAAGATTAATTAGGATTGATTGTTTTTTTATTTCATATTAATTAGGATTAATTGTAATTGATTAGAATTAATTATGATTAGGTTTAGTGAGTCATAGCTGAGTCATTCTTATGATTGTGATTAGGTTTGGTGAGTCATAGCTTAGTCATGCTTAGCTATTTTTCCTTGTATAAATACTCCTCATTCCTCATGTAATTATTCAAATCAATATACTGAAAACCTTTTTCAATATGGTATCAGAGCTGGTTGGTCCTGAGAAAACTCAGCCACCACAACCACCGTCAAACCGGCGGCACAACGCCGGAAAACTCAACCTCCAACCATTATTAAGGTTATTTTCCCTTCCTACAAAGTCCCAAGAGCAAAGTAAGGCTACCAATCACTGTAAAAGGCAAAATCCCAGCTTTCCACCGCCGTCAGCCACCGTCAGCAGCCGTCGGAAATTTTTCCGGCGACATTTCCGACCAAGATCCGCACCATTCGAAACAGAAGGAGCCGATCTACAAGTTTCAAGAAGGACCATCGGATTCTGTTGAGCCACGCGCCCCCACGCGCTAGAGAAAGGACGGAGCGTCCGCCCTACGCGTTACCACACGCAGCCATGTTGATTGAAAGTAAATTTCCATCCAGCAATGTTGCTCAACAAGGTATAGCGTTCCATGTTGATAATAGTAGTCGATGGATTCTTGATTCAGGGGCTTCAGATCATATGACAGGTAATGCAATCTTATTTTGTTCTTATACCCCTTACTATCAACAATCACGAATAAGAACAGCAGATGGCAGCTTCTCTACTATTGCTGGAAAAGGATCCATTATACTTTCTGAACACATTACTTTGAACTCAGTCCTTCATGTTCCCTCTCTTACTTGTAACCTTATCTCTATTAGCAAACTTACGTCTGAGTTACATTGTGTTGCCAAGTTTTCTGTCAATGCTTGTGTTTTCCAGGAACAGGACTCGGGGCTGATGATTGGCGGTGCTAGAGAGGAAGAAGGACTTTATTATTTAGAAAAAGATTCTTGTGAAGGAAAAAATTTTGTGAACCACTCGGTATGTTTGTCTGATGATTGTAATGATGTTTTGTTGTGGCATCGTCGGTTAGGACACCCAAATTTCATTTATCTTCAGAAGTTGTTCCCAAGCTTATTTATCAATAAAAATCCCAGTTCTTTTTCTTGTGATATTTGTCAGCTTGCAAAACATTCTCGTGTTTCTTATCCTCCTAGAGTCCATCATGATTCTTCTCCATTTACCTTGATTCATAGTGATATATGGGGTCCAGCCCGTGAAAAAAATATCTCTGGTGCTCGTTGGTTTATAACTTTCATAGATGATCACTCTAGGGTATGTTGGGTATACCTTCTAAAGGATAAGTCTGACGCTGCATCTATTTTTAAAAACTTTCATGCTATGGTTCAAACTCAGTTCCAGACCTCTATCCAAATTCTTCGAACTGACAATGGTACTGAATATTTTAATTCTGTTCTTGGAAACTATCTCAGCCAGCATGGTATTCTTCATCAAAGTTCTTGTCCTAACACCCCTCAACAAAATGGGGTGGCTGAAAGAAAAAATAGACATCTCCTTGAAGTTGCTCGAGCTCTTATGTTTACCATGCATGTCCCTAAATATTTGTGGGGGGAAGCTGTCTTGACTGCAGCATACCTCATCAATCGGATGCCTTCTCGTGTCCTAAATTTTCAATCTCCTTTATCTTGTCTTACCCACACCTTTCCTTCTTTCCGGGCTCATTCTTCCCTTCCTCCCAAGTTGTTTGGCTGTGTGGCTTTTGTACATGTTCCTTCCCATCAAAGGTCCAAGCTCGATCCTAAGTCCATTAAATGTGTCTTCATAGGATATCCTCCTAACCAAAAGGGCTACAAGTGTTACTCATCTTCACTTCGTAAGATCTTTGTTTATATGGATGTCACATTTGATGAGAGACAATCTTTTTTTCCTTCGACTTCTCTTCAGGGGGAGTCTATTGGGGTTGATGAAGATAAGTCTTGGAAACCAAATGATTCTGTTGTTTTTCCTTTGCCGTTGGAGACAGGGGGAGTTGTTGTAAATAATAATTATTTAGTTATTATTTAGTCATTTATTTGTTGTATTGGGCCATGCCCATTAGGTCAAAATTAGGTCAAGTATTCTCTATAAATAGAGAACCCTTTGTACAGATTATTTACAATTGTATAATATATTAGAATACCCTTTTTCAAGTTGGTATCAGAGCTCTCGATCTGAGGACTTTGCTTCCGCACATATTATCTTCTTTTTTAACAAAACCCTAATTTCTTTGCCTCTTGCCGCCACCGGAAAAAATTTCCGAGGACCTTTTGAACCAAGGGGACCATTGTTGACCTTATTTTTCCTCCGATCTATCATTCTACGCACTGTTCCTCCGCCACAAACGACCGAAACACCTCCGACCGCCTCCAATCATATCTGTCTTCACCGTTTGGACCACTTTCCGGCGACTTTTCAACCTCGACCACCCACAGACAGGTGCGCGCTCACCGGACGACCACACCAGAAAAATCTCAGCTGGCGAAGCCCCTCCACGCGCTCTCACGCGCCGCCCCTTTCCCGGCGAGTGAATCCCACGCACAGATCCTTTCTCCGGCGCGTGCGGCCGTGTTTTTGGACCTGACCACCACCATTCTTCTCGTCTTCTTGTCTTCTGTCTGGATCTGTAATTATTTTTCTGATCAGAGGTCATTTGATATTCTGTTTGGTTGATTTTATCGCTGGTTGTTAACTTTTTTTGTTAAAGAATGGCCGAGCATGATAGTTCTTCGATCTTATCTGGTAAGAGCACACGTTCTATATCTCTTCTTGCTTCTTGCACTGATTTTAAAACCTCATGGATTTTGGATTTTGGTGCAACTGATCATATGGCTTGTCGTATTGAGTTGTTTTGTTCTTATCATCCTACTGTTGGTAGTCATACTATATCCGTAGCTGATGGATCCCATAAATCAGTTATTGGTTCTGGTAACATTCAAATTCAACCTTCCTTGTTTCTTAAAAATGTTCTTTATGTTCCTCAGCTTTCTACTAATCTTATCTCCACTCAAAAACTTACAACTGATTTGAATTGTTCTATCACATTTTTTCCTTCTCATTGTCTTATTCAGGATCTTACCACGAAGAAGATAATTGGAGTTGCTAATGAACAGGATGGGTTGTATCATCTCCTTCCAGACCATGCTAGCAAAAATCAGTTATTAATGACACGTCATCCTTCTACTGCAGAGTCTATGATTTGGCTCCATCACAAGCGTCTGGGGCATCCACCATTTAGTCTTTTGAAGTCTATGTTCCCCTCTCTGTTTCTCAATAAGTCGGTTGAGACCTTTCATTGTGATGTTTGTGAATTTGCAAAACACCATCGAGTGTCATTTCCTTCTAGCACTATTAAAAGCAGGGAACCTTTTTCTCTTATCCATTCTGATGTTTGGGGCCCTTCTAAAGTGCACAGTGTTTCAGGTGCAAGGTGGTTTGTTTCTTTTATTGACGACTGTACTCGGATAACATGGATATACTTGATGAAAGACAAGTCTGAAGTACCAAAGATATTTATTCGGTTTCATCACATGGTTGAGACTCAGTTTGGTAAGGGTATTAAAAGACTCAGATCTGATAATGGTACTGAGTACGTCAATCAACGCCTGTCACAATTCATTTCAGACAGAGGTATGATTCATGAGCTCACATGTGTTGATACCCCTCAACAAAACGGGGTTGCTGAAAGGAAAAATCGTCACCTTCTTGAAGTTGCTAGAGCTCTACTTTTCCAGACATCTGTTCCTAGTTCTTATTTGGGAGAAGCAGTATTAGCTGCAACTTTTTTGATCAACCGTTTACCTTCACGGGTCCTTAACAATATCAGTCCTATTCATTCCATGACTTCCTTCTTTCCTTCTGTTTCAATATTGCAGAGCCTTCCACCAAGAGTGTTTGGATGTGTTGCCTTTGTCCATGTTCATAAACAACATCGGAGTAAGTTGGATCCTAGGGCTCTTAAGTGTGTCTTCCTTGGTTATAACCCTTATAAAAAAGGGTACAAGTGTTATCATCCACCAAGTCGGAAATTTTTTGTTTCTATGGATGTCACCTTTCAAGAATCTGAATCTTATTTCCTGGGTCCTCATCGTCAGGTGGAGAACAGTTCTTCAGAAGACTCGTCCCCTTCCTTCTTTGAGTCTGGATCAATCTTCTCTCTTCCTAGTGTGTCTGCTCCTGGTGTGTCAGAACCTTCAAATACACCTGAGATACAACCCATACTGTCTCACCAGCAACCTCAATCGTCTGAACCACTGATAAGTCCTGAATCTCCTATTTCTTCTGAGTCTCCTGAATCTCCTGTTTCTGATTCTAATATTATTTCCTCTCATGATTTGTCTATTTCTTCTGATATCTCTAATGACTTACCCATTGCTTCTACTTCTGATGACTTACCTATTGCTCTTAGAAAAGGAAAAAGATTTTGTCACAAGAAAACTTGTTCATCCTGTCCCTCTTGTACTCAATACCCTATCTCCCACTCTGTTTCCTCTGCTAATCTTTCTGTGCAGCACAAAAGCTTTGTTTCAGCACTAGATTCTATTGCAATCCCAAAATCAGTACATGAAGCCTTGAAAGATAGGAATTGGGCTCAAGCCATGCAAGAGGAGATGAATGCTTTGGAGAAAAATAAAACATGGGAGGTTATTGATAGACCCAACGGAAAGAAAGCAGTAGGGTGCAGATGGGTTTATGCCCTGAAATATAATTCTGATGGCACTCTTGAGAGATATAAGGCTCGATTAGTGGCCAAAGGTTACACTCAAACCTATGGCATTGATTATGAAGAAACCTTTGCTCCAGTTGC
Source organism: Gastrolobium bilobum (assembly GCF_033153095.1). Taxonomy (NCBI): domain Eukaryota; kingdom Viridiplantae; phylum Streptophyta; class Magnoliopsida; order Fabales; family Fabaceae; genus Gastrolobium; species Gastrolobium bilobum. The sequence goes on along the minus strand of NW_026898901.1, from coordinate 539,854 downwards.
AAAGATGAATACAGTGAGAATCTTGTTATCCCTTGCTGCCCATTACAATTGGGATATAAATCAATTGGATGTGAAAAATGCTTTCCTCAATGGTGAGTTAGAAGAAAAAGTCTACATGGAAATCCCGCCTGGTTTTGATTCTGTGAAGGGGGAAAATAAAGTTTGTAGATTGAAAAAGGGCTTGTATGGATTGAAGCAGTCACCTTGTGCTTGGTTTGGAAGATTTACTAAGGTTATGATGACCTTAGGATACAGACAGAGCCAAAGAGATCACACCCTTTTCTTCAAGCACTCCCAAAATGGGAAGCTTACTGTGCTCCTTGTATATGTTGATGATATTATTATCACAGGTGATGATTTTGTGGAGAGACAGATTCTGCAAACACGGCTTGCCTCTGAGTTTGAAATCAAAGACCTTGGGAAACTGAGATATTTCCTAGGGATAGAAGTAGTTCATTCAAGCAAATGAATTTTTATCAGCCAGAGGAAATATGTTCTTGATCTTCTCAAAGAAGCAGGAAAGCTCGGGTGTAAACCCTCTAATACTCCTATTGAGCAGAATCACAAGATGGGCTATGAAGAAGAGAGTCCTCCAGTTGATAAAGGACAATATCAACGGCTAGTTGGGAAATTGATATATCTGGCCCATACTAGACCAGACCTAGCTTATGCTGTTAGTGTTGTCAGTCAGTTTATGCACGATCCAAAAGAAAAACACATGCAGGCAGTAGAGAGAATTCCTCAGTATCTTAAAGGTACTCCTGGTAAAGGATTGTTATTCCGACGTGATGGCAATCTATCTTTAGAAGTCTACACAGATGCTGATTATGCTGGATCCGTGACTGACCGTCGTTCTACCACTGGTTAGTGCATGTTTCTTTGCGGTAACTTGGTGACATGGAGAAGTAAGAAACAAGATGTGGTTGCCAGATCAAGTGCAGAAGCTGAATTTCGAGCTATGGCTCAAGGCATTTGTGAGTTACTGTGGCTGAAAATTGTACTTGATGATCTCAAAATAAAATGTGAGGGACCTATGAAGCTGCTATGTGATAATAAGTCCGCTATTTGTATAGCTCATAATCCAGTTCAACATGATCGGACTAAACATATTGAGGTTGACCGCCATTTCATCAAAGAGAAACTTGATAGCGGGTTGATTACCACTCCATACATTCCCACTGGGCGTCAATTAGTTGATCTATTAACAAAGGGGCTTCCTTCAGACAGATTTCAAGAACTTACTAGCAAGCTGGGAATGATAAATATCTATTCCTCAGCTTGAGGGGGAGTGTTGTAAATAATAATTATTTAGTTATTATTTAGTTATTATTTAGTCATTTATTTGTTGTATTGGGCCAAGCCCATTAGGTCAAAATTAGGTCAAGTATTCTCTATAAATAGAGAACCCTTTGTACAGATTATTTACAATTCTATAATATATTAGAATACCCTTTTTCAAGTGGAGTCATTATGAAAAAGACAGGGGGAGTTAATGTGTCAGATAATGGAGATCCTCCCGGGAAATGAGGAAAGTTTTACAGCAGGCGAGAATCACCTCAGGAGCCTCTAGACTGCCAGGATTCTGACTCGAGTCTTAGTTCCAGCAACACTGATACAGCCAACCTAGATGTGCCTATTGCTCTCCGAAAAGGTACTAGATCTTGTATTGCTCATCCTATTTCTCATCATATCACTTATGAAAAGTTGTCCCCAGGTTTTCGTGCTTTCAACACTATGTTAGACAGTACAAAAATACCAAAAAATATCCAAGAAGCACTTGATGATCCAAAATGGAGGAATGCAGTCTTTGAAGAAATGGATGCACTCAACAAAAATGGAACCTGGGAGTCTGTAGCATTACCCAGAGGAAAGAAAACAGTAGATTGCAAGTGGGTGTTCACAATAAAGTTTAATGCAGATAACAGCATCAACAAGTATAAGGCCAGACTGGTTGCTAAGGGATTCACTCAAACTCATGGGATAGACTATCAAGAGACATTTTCCCCTGTTGCCAAGCTTAACACTATCCGAGTTCTTTTATCACTTGCTGCAAATCTTGGTTGGCCCTTGCAACAATTAGATGTAAAGAATGCTTTCTTAAATGGTGATCTACATGAAGAAGTTTATATGGATCCACCACTTGGTTTTGAAAAAGGAGACGATTCAATATGCAAGTTGAAAAAGTCTCTCTATGGTCTTAAACAATCTCCTAGAGAGTGGTTTGAGAAGTTTACTCAAGCTGTTAAGGGAAGAGGATTCCTCCAAGCTCAGACTGAGCACACTTTATTTTTAAAACACTCTAATGGTGGTAAAATTGCTATTCTCATTGTTTATGTTGATGACATAATTGTCACAGGTAATGATTGTGAGGAGATAAGCTCTTTGAAGAAATGTTTAGCTAATCAGTTTGAACTGAAGGATCTTGGATCTCTCAAATATTTCCTAGGCATGGAAGTTGCTCGAAGTAAGGCAGGAATTTCTTTAACTCAAAAGAAATATATTCTAGACCTGTTACAAGAAACAGGAATGCTTGGGTGCAAGCTAGCAGAGACTCCAGTTGAACCCAATATTAAATTGGGGATCGAAGATGGGAAAGAAGTTGACAAAGAGCAGTATCAGAGATTGGTGGGGAAGTTGATCTACTTATCTCACACTCGGCCTGATATTGCATTTGCAGTTAGCATGGTTAGTCAATTCATGCATTCTCCTAAGGAAAAACACCTGAGTGCAGTTTATAGAATTCTGAAGTACCTCAAAAAAAACCCCTGGACGAGGATTGTTCTTTAAAAGGGGACACAAGAGGATGATTGAAATATATACAGATGCAGATTGGGCTGGCTCTGCATTGGACCGAAGATCCACTTCAGGATATTGCACCTATATTTGCGGAAATCTTGTGACCTGGAGAAGTAAGAAACAAACAGTTGTTGCCCGGAGCAGTGCAGAAGCAAAATTTCGGGCTCTAGCCCATGGTATTTGTGAAGGAATTTGGTTAAGAAGACTCCTTGAGGAATTGAAGATCTCTTTTTCCCTACCTGTCAGAGTGTATTGTGATAATAAGGCTGCTGTCAGTATTGCTCAAAATCCAGTTCACCATGACAGAACAAAACATGTGGAGGTTGATCGCCACTTTATCAAAGAAAAAATAGATGATGGAAGTGTATGTATGGTGTATATTCCTACCAAAGAGCAGATTGCAGATATTCTCACTAAGGGCCTACACCGGCCAGCCTTTGAAGACTTGATTGGCAAGTTGGGAATGATCAACATTTACCTCCCAACTTGAGGGGGAGTGTCGAAAATCAGAATTCAAATTCAAATATTTTTCCGTTTTTATTTCCTATTAATTAGGAATAATTAAGATTAATTAGGATTGATTGTTTTTTTATTTCCTATTAATTAGGATTAATTGTAATTGATTAGAATTAATTGTGATTAGGTTTAGTGAGTCATAGCTGAGTCATTCTTATGATTGTGATTAGGTTTGGTGAGTCATAGCTTAGTCATGCTTAGCTATTTTTTCTTGTGTAAATACTCCTCATTCCTCATGTAATTATTCAAATCAATATACTGAAAACCTTTTTCAATAGTTAAGAATGAATATCATGCATTTCATGTATTATAACATATCTTTGTATTCTAATGCAGCTCCTACTTTTGCCGCATCACCTCTGAAAGCTCCTCAGAAACAAGCACCTCCAGCTACAGTAAGTACTTCATCAGACCGGGACAGCCATTCAAATTTGCTCCTTGTTCTTGGAATTGTCACTGGCATACTACTCATTTCCATTGTATGTGTGCTTACACTTTGGTTATGCACATTGCGGTCAAAAACAAAAACACCTCCCACAGAAACTGGTAAGTATTCTACTTCTAACACCTATTATTTTTATTTTATGCATTCCTATAACAACCTACTAATGATGAAAACAGCTACCGATTATGTTTTATCCCCTTTTTTTTCATTTGGGTATTATAAAGGCAATAAGTATAACCATTAGATTGAGGCAAATTGGGTTCCCTTCAACAATAAACTACTCCATGGCACAAAGGAAAAGTGCTGGGAGGGGGAGGAGGTAGAGAGAGATAGAGTTCTCTGGACTGAAGCAAATTATTTGCAATTGTTTAGCACAAGTATTTTGAGGGCAGTTTATTAACTGCTTGAGAATTTTTTTATTGGATTTCAATATGGACATGTACTAATGTATTGTGAATCGTGATCCTTGATCATGAAACTTGATTTAGTACAATTTCATCTACAGAATCTGGAGTAAAAAATTGATTTTGTTGGTGCAATGAAAGGTTGTCCGTTTTGACATAATTATAAATCTTTTTGGAGGAAAATAGCAAAGGCCTTTTTTACCATGTTTCTGGATTTCAACTTAGCTTGATTTGACTTTTTCAGCAATTAAAAGGCTCTATGCATGTTTGACTCAAATTGTATTATTTTATAATTAATATTTATGGAGAAGTCAGATGCTAGCCATTGATGAACCCAGGTTGAAAGGAAAATATAGAAACCTCTTATCTGTTGTGGCATTAGTATGAGTTGTAGTAGTAGCAGCAGTTTTCTTTCTTTCTTTTTTTATTAAAGATTGTTTTCATTATCTTCTGTAGTTTTATAATTGTATTCTAGACCTGCTACTATCAGTTTGCTCCCTTTCCTACAGAAAAGCCAAGGATGGAAAGTGCAGTTTCAGCTGTTGCGTCTCTTCCCCACCCAACCAGTACACGCTTTATTGCTTATGAAGAACTTAAAGAAGCAACAAACAATTTTGAACCAGCAAGCGTACTTGGAGAAGGAGGTTTTGGTAGAGTTTTTAAAGGTGTCCTAAATGATGGAACTGCTGTTGCAATTAAGAGACTTACTAATGGAGGGCAACAGGGTGACAAAGAGTTTATGGTTGAGGTTGAGATGCTTAGCCGATTGCACCATCGTAACCTTGTAAAACTAGTGGGATACTATAGTAATCGTGACTCATCACAAAATCTACTTTGCTATGAGCTTGTCCCAAATGGAAGTTTAGAGGCCTGGCTTCATGGTAATGTAATTTCTCAAATTATGGCTTCAGCTTTTTAATCTTGATGTTACATGCTTTGCTTCTTCTATTGTTGCACTGCTAGTTGTTCCAGATATGGTTTTATTATGCTCAATTTAAATTGCCCCTGATTTGCCCCAGGTCCCTTGGGTATAAATTGCCCTTTGGATTGGGACACTAGAATGAAGATCGCGCTTGATGCTGCAAGAGGACTTGCATACTTGCATGAAGATTCACAGCCCTGTGTTATACATCGAGATTTCAAGGCATCCAACATATTGCTTGAGAACAACTTTAATGCTAAAGTTGCAGATTTTGGTCTTGCAAAACAGGCACCTGAAGGCAGAGCTAATTACCTATCTACTCGTGTCATGGGCACATTTGGGTTAGTCTCATTCTATTCTTTCTTATACTTGTTATTTCCATTTAATTTAGATTTAAGATGAAATGAAAATATTATGTAGGTATGTAGCTCCTGAGTATGCGATGACTGGACATCTACTTGTGAAAAGTGATGTTTATAGTTACGGAGTTGTCTTGCTGGAACTGTTGACGGGAAGGAAACCTGTGGATATGTCACAACCAGCTGGACAAGAGAACCTTGTTACTTGGGTTAGTTCGATGCCTTGACACTCCCACATTATTCAGTACTTTAATTTCAAACCTGGTTTCTGTGTTTTCTATTGGAAATATTTAAGAGATTGAACTTAAATCTGTCGTTTGGAGTTCTTACATTCTATAGACAGTAATTTTCTAAATTATACTTTTCAGTCAAGGCCAATTCTTAGAAATAAGGACCGGTTGGAAGAACTTGCTGATCCAAGGCTTGGGGGAAGGTACCCAAAGGAAGATTTTATCCGTGTATGCACAATCGCTGCAGCCTGTGTTGCTCCTGAAGCAAGCCAAAGACCCACAATGGGTGAAGTGGTACAGTCACTTAAAATGGTGCAGCGCGTCACAGAATATCATGATCCCATGTTAGCCTCATCCAATACACGGCCCAACCTGAGACAATCCTCTACCACTTATGAGTCTGATGGGACATCTTCAATGTTTTCTTCGGGTCCTTACTCTGGCCTAAGTGCTTTTGACTATGACAACATTTCTAGGACAGCTGTTTTCTCTGAAGATCTTCATGAAGGACGATGAAGGTACTCACTCAGAAAGGCAAGCTAACTACGAATATGCACTCGACCCTTAGGGTTTTTCATCATAATTTAGAAAACTTTTTCTTTCTCATGGATGAAGGTGGAACCATAACCGCAGGAATTTTCTTACAAGTGATTAAAGGTTTCTTGGTTTTTCTTTTTCTTTTTTTTTTTGGGTGGGAGGGTGGTTTTCTGTGGTCGCTTTTGCTATCATCCTCCGTTGTAAATCACCATCCTGTTTTACCCTAGGAGAGTGGTTCCACATGTGGATCAAATTTTGTACATATGTGCAGCATTGTAGTTTGACTTCATATTGGCTTCAAAAGCCTTTGTAATTCTAATTATAGGTTCACTATCATCATATTCAATGATGCTTTATGGGCCGGGCTCCTCTCTCTTTAGGCGGTCTTCAGGGTCAAGGGAAATATGCGGTCTATAGCCTCATTTCATTAAATTTTACCAGGTCAACCTGTCGCTTTCTATTTATGTAACTTTGCCACATTCAGTTATCAGGAGCACAAACTCTTCTTACATGTGGAATTGTTATTACCGCTAATATGCTCAATCTAATGAGAGCCAATGATCAATAACTAAACTTTGCCAAAATTCGAGAATAAAAACCCCCTATCGATACTTCAGCTCATTGCAGCCTGAGTTTCTGTCTCTCTCCCTTTGTCTCTACTCTTAGAAAACTTTCCAAAGAGAAGAGACAATGGATTTCAGGTTCAATAAAAGCCTTCTCCTCATCTTGTCCCTCTCTTATCTCCTCGTATCCAGCAATGCCATCCCTTTAACTCGCGTTCTTCACATCCCTCCCGTCGGCTCCCCAACTGTTGCACCACACATGGACCTGATAGACGGCATCATGAGTCTAGCAGCTAAAGCTGTCACGAAAATCAGTCCTCAGATCTCAAAATTCTGCACTGGCACCGAGAACCCAACCCTTTGTGCTCAAACCATTGCCCCATTCCTGGATGGTTCTTTTGACCCCATCAAGGCTCTTGAGACTCTTGTCAATGCTACCCTCAATCACACAAGGAAAGTTTGTGGTACCATCACCAAGTTGATCAACGACCCAAGCACCTCTAAGAATGCCCTTGATGCCCTTGGCATCTGCAAGAGTCAGTATGATGATATCATGGATACCGTCAAGGAAGCAATAGAGTTAATAGAACAACAAAATGTGGTGGATGCTTATTACAAGTTCAGCTCTGTGATTGGAGACCAATCTTCATGTGAGGACGCTTTTAATGAGTCTCCTGGGGTTAACATGCCCTTCGCTAAGGATTCACAAACTCTATACCAGTTGGGAGGCAATTGCCTGGCCATCATGGACGGGATAGTTAATAATAGCAAGTTGTAAATTCAGTATGCATTAAAATATGTTGGAGATCATGGGAGAGGGACGTGGTGAGGTGTTTCATCATTAACCACGTTTTTTGTACCCTTGTCATATTAAAATAAGTTATTATGCATGGTTTCTGATACTTTTTTCCTTCATTATGGAACGTTTGTTTGATAATATATACATATGTTCTTAGTTAGAGCGTATTTTATTTTGCAAAAATGGGTAGAGCACATTCCCATTAGATACTGGTGTAATGTGCATGTCGCCCGTTTGTACTGGATCAATAAAACTATTCATCAGGCAAAAGTCAATCCCTCCAATCCAATTCCCGGGCTGTGTGTATATTGAAACAACTCATTACATTCTTTTACCCATTTGGCATTAACAACTTACACATTTAAACAAATATAATTGAACTCATTATGTATAACAAATGTGAGAAGAATGAACCATTTAATTTATGGGTAAATTTACCGGAGATAAGTTATTTTCAGTAACTCCCAAAACTATGTCGTTTTGAATTAATGAAGGGTATTTATATAATTTTATTTATTTTTTATCATATGTGAAAGGTATCAGACTCAAAGAGAAAGAAGATAAAGAACAAGAGAAGAGAGAGAGAAGGAGCTAGCTCTAAACTACTTGCATTTGATTAAGATGATAAAATGAATACACTGTACATGTACGAATGAGCTTGGCCCTTATATATACACAGTTGATGTAACTAATACTGAGAATAACTAATTAACAAATTTTGTTAGATCACAACAGAATCTGATGGGCTTAGATTTAGTTGGGCCTTAGCCTTATGGCTTTCATCCCCCCACAAGCTGAGTGGGCTTGGAGGCCAAGATCCGAAGCTTGGATCTGAAGTCGAGGAAAGGAGTTGTTGAGATGGCTTTGGTAAGCCCATCAGCAATCTGGTCAACGGCTGGTACATGGTGCACAGATATTGCCTTGGAGATAACTTTTTCACGCACAAAGTGTAGATCGAGCTCAAAGTGTTTTGTGCGAGAGTGAAATATGGGATTTGCAGTGAGGAGAACAGCTGAGAGATTGTCACAAAAGAGAGTAGGAGAACGAAGAAGTTGAATGCAGAGTTCGAAGAGGAGAGACTGAATCCAGGTGAATTCGGCAACAGTAGCGGCTAAACAGCAGTACTCTGCTTCAATACTGGAGCGACTGACAACGTGCTGTTTCTTAGAGGACCAGGTGACCAAGTTAGAGCCAAAGAATATACAGTAGCCACTTGTTGAACGCCGATCATCAAGATCTGAGCCCCAATCTGAGTCACAGTAGGCTGTGAGATGGAAGTTCTGTGAAGGAGTGATAGTGAGGCCATGCGAAGGAGTTCCACTCAGGTAACGAAGAATCCTCTTTACAGCTTTCCAGTGAGTGTCTAAAGGATTGTGCAGGAACTGACATACCTTATTTACACATAAAGCAATGTCCGGTCGAGTAATGGTGGCATATTGGAGAGCTCCAACAATTGATCTGTATTGAGCTGGATCAGGATGTGGAGAACCATCACGAGAGGAAAGCTTGGTACTTAATACCATTGGTGAAGGCATGGATTTACAGTCCACCATGTTTGCTTTCTTTAGGAGATCCAAAATGTATTTGGTTTGACTGAGATGGTAACCTCCAGAAGGTATTTTTTGAGCTTCGATACCTAAGAAATAGTGGAGTTGTCCAAGGTCTTTGAGGGCAAATGCTTGATTGAGAGACTGAATCAACAACTGAATGGCTGATGAGGAGGATCCTGTTATGATTTATCATCAACATATACCAGTAAAAAGGTAGTAGTTGTCTGAGTTATAGAGATGAATAGGGAGGAATCATGATAACTCATATTTTGTTACACTTATTTATTACTCTTGGTTGGTTTTTTATGATTTATTTGAATTAAATAAAGGTCTTTTGGGTCAATTCACAATTCTAGATTTTAGTTGGGTTTAATTGATTTTCGTCATAATTTTCCAGATTTACACTACATCCGTATTTTGACCATATCTCACTCTACAGATGTCCGATTGACTCCGTTCTTATTGCTTTTTGCAGCTAACAGATAGGGCTACAATCGCGATTTCAGCTACTGAAGCCCAATTCGGACGAGAAGATGGTCTAAACTTGATCTCAAGATGACGTGTTTTGCTGGAATTTTTTTTTGATGTTTGAACTTGTAATTCACATTAGGACCCAATGTGTTTAGGGCCCAAGGCCATGTTTTATTGTTTTATTTTATTTTATTTAGCTTTTATTTTATGTTTGGGCTGAAGCGGTGAAACCCTAGCCGTCCTGCGTGACGGCTATTTAAGGGAGACTCTAGGAAACCCTTCAGCGGTCAGTTTTTACAACAGAAAAGTTCTCTCTGAGTTTTTATTCAATTCTGTTCTTCATCTTTTTCTTCCTCTTCTTTTTATTTTAATCATGTTTACCTTAGCCATGCGAGGCTAAGAACCTTTTAATCAACCTAAGGGTAATGGATTCCATGGATTAGTCTTGAGGGTCTGCGTTTATTTCAAATCAGTTTTCATTTCCCTTCCAAACTCAGATTGATATCGTGCGATCGTGGATATTCAATCTGAGGTTCGCGATTGCGATTATGGAAAGGGATTAATCATCATAATTGATGGTTAGATTGATTGACCCTATGACCTTAAATCAAACAGGCTGATACTCTACGATTGTATGAGTAGAAGCACCGTATTTGATCAAATGCTAAGCGATCGCTTAGAGAGGGTTGTCAATTAGAAATAAGGATTCTGATTCGATTGACGATCAATCACGATTTTGATATCTTTTTATCCGAGGAAAGACGTCCATGGAACCCTAACCTTAGGTTGGTTAATTTTTAATTACGAATTTTTATTCCAAATTTATATTCTGCCTTTTTAATTATTCAATCAAAATCCAAAACCCCTCTTTTAATTTTCTGTCATCATAAGCGATTTTTACCAAAACAATTTCCTTGAGAGACGACTTAGGGTTTCCACTTTACTATAAATTTTCTGAACCCTGATAAAAAATAATTTTTAATTTGCGCGAGTTCGACAGCTCGTGTCAAATTTGGCGCCGTTGCCGGGGAAATTGCATCGGTCTAAATCGTTTTCTGATTCTTGATCATTTTCTTCTTCTTTAATTTTCGTTTCTGTTTCTAAAAAAAAAAAAAAAATCTTCAATTTTCATTTTGATTTTTCTTTTTCTGTTTTTGTTTCTATATATATATACTTTTTATTCTGATTAGTGAATATTAATAGTAGATTAGATTTTGTTAGTATTTTGATTAGATTAGACTAGATTTTATTTTCAATCATTCCTAATCTTTTGATTCTTTTAAGATTTTCTTAGATATTGTTAGATTATATTATATATATATATATATATATATATATATATATATATTGTTAGATTTTGATTAGATAAATTAGATTTTGTTAGATTTAGTTTCCTTTTATTCTTAAATTTTTTTTCCATTTTTTATTTTATTTTATTTTATTTTTATTGTTATTTTTATTTTGGTTCTTTTTGCTCTTTCTTTCCTTTTATTTTCTTATTTTTTTTTATTTTAATTTTTTTCCTAATTCTTTTTATTTCTTTTTATAATTTAGGAAGTTTTGTTATAATTTAGAAAGTTTTGGTCACAATATAAAAAAACATGGATAATAGAAGCTTAAGGCAATTGACTGCACCTGAAGTTAACTATCAGTCTTTTTGCATTCGTTATCTTGATACTGGTTTTAAACTTAAGTCTGGTCTTATCCATTTGCTTCTAAAGTTTCATGGTCTTGCAGGTGAAGATCCATATAAGTATTTGAAAGAGTTTCATGTAGTCTGCAACACAATGAAACCGCAAGGAGTTGATGAGGAGCAGGTCAAACTGAGAGCCTTTCCTTTTTCCCTCGATGGAGGAGCTAAGGATTGGTTGTACTACATTCAACCTTCATCTATCGAGACTTGGAATGACATGGCCAGATTGTTTTTGGAAAAGTTTTTCCCGTCCTCAAGAGCCACTTCAATCAGAAAGGAGATAAGTGGCATAAAACAAGCAAATGAGGAAAACTTGCATGAGTACTGGGAGCGGTTTAAAAGACTTTGTGCAAGCTGTCCACATCACTAGATTCCGGAGCAATTGCTGATTGTCTACTTCTATGAAGGATTGATACATATGGATAGGAACCTGATTGATGCTGCCAGTGGAGGAGTTCTTGTTGACAAAACACCCAATAAAGCTAAGACGTTGATCTCAAACATGGCTGCAAATGCTCAACAGTTTGGAACGAGAGCCAATAGCAGTGCTGTGTACCAGGTGCAAGCAACTCCGGCCCAGCCTTCAGCAGTGGCATCAAGTGCTGACAATCAGCGAATTGAAAATAGACTTGATGAATTGGCAACCATGGTGAGACAGTTGGCAGTTACCCAGACAGTCCATACTTCTGCTCCACAGTTCGGAAATCCATGTGGCATATGCAATGACCCTTTTCACCCCACTGATGCTTGCCCTTCTCTACAAGAGGACTCCATTCCTGCAGACCAGTCAGTAGCTGCAGTCTTTCCTGGGAAACCACAGTTCCAGCAGCAGCAGAATAATCCATTCTCCAACACTTACAATCCTGGATGGAAGAATCATCCCAACCTCAGATGGAACCAGAATCAGCAAAATGTTCCATATCAGCAGAGTCAACAAAATTTTCCATACCAACAGAAGCAGCAGTTCATTCCACAGCAGAGACAGAACTTCCAGCAACCTGCTCCCCAACAGTTGCAACAACAACCACCAGTGCAGCAGCAAAACAGTGGCAGTGGTCCTTCTTTGGAGGACTTAATGAAACAGATGGCCACTGTTAGAATATTAGATATGATATGATTAGATATGATTGGATTCCGTCTTATCCGTAAATATTCTGACTGTATTCTGACTGTATTAGGATTAGGTTTGAGCCTTTCACTTAAGCCCATTAGGGTCTCTATATATTGTAACTCTCTGACATAGTTCAATACACAACATATTATTTTATATTCAAGTTGGTATCAGAGCTCTTTCGTTCTGGGAACCCTCGCTTCCGCTTAGAAATCTTGTTCTTTGCTTTAAAACCTAAGCCCACTACTTAGGAGTCCTCTTTCTTGCCGTGCGTTCTTCCGGCAAGCCTTCTAGGGCTGTAAACAGCCTCTGAGTGATTTTTCCAAACGCATCAGCACCTCCGACGGCCACCGGAACCACCGCCCGCCGTCAGAATCACTGTTCAGGCAACCGGAGACTTTTTTCGGCGACTCTTCCGACCAAACTTCACGCGATCAGGACCCTCTCTTCCCGGCGACCAGGTCTGTGGTGGTCCGGTCAGCAACGCATCTCCCACGCGCCGTCACGCGCCACCTGTCTTCTTTGCGCGTGGGCTTCACGCGCCACCTTCTGCCGGCGCGTGAGCACTATTCCGGCGGATTTTTCCGGCCAGTCTTGGACAGAGAAGCTCGCCTTCTCCTCCCCTTTCTGGATCTGTGATTGTTTCTCTGTGGGTCTGACCTTAGACGTGTGGTTCTTCTTGATTGGATATCGTTTGCCTTCGTTTACGGCTTTTATATTTTATCTTTAAATGGCAGCAGCATCTCCTGATCTCTCAGAGGTTAACTCTTCTTCTATTGTTGCAAATATAGCTCAGTCAGACAATGCATCATTTGGTTCAGGTTCGGACTATGCTGCACTCCAAACCCCTCTCAGGGAGGCTTCTCCTCAGTCTCAGCCTTATACTGGTAATCCCGTTGCTTGTGTTTCTCATGCTACATCACTTGGCACTTGGATATTTGACTCCGGTGCTACCGATCATCTCTGTGGTAATAAGGAACTCTTTACATCTCTTACTTATTTTGATCATTTACCGTCTTTTACCCTTGCGGATGGAACCAAAGCCCCAGTTCGTGGAATTGGACAAGCTCGTCCGACCTCTACCTTGGCCCTGACATCTGTCTATTACATTCCTGGCATCCCTTATAACTTAATTTCTATTAGTAAGTTGATCCACTCCCTCACTTGCACCATTACTTTCTCTAACCATTCTGTTTCTGTGCAGGATCCGGGTACGGGGAAAATGATTGGAGTGGGTCGTGAGTCACGGGGGCTTTATTATCTGGATGTGCCTCGTCCTTTAGTAGCATGCTCTCTCACAGAATCTCCACAACTTATCCACAATCGCCTTGGTCATCCAAGTCTTTCAAAGTTGCAGAAAATGGTTCCTCTTTTGTCCGGTCTTCAGTCTTTAGATTGTGTGTCATGTCAACAAGGGAAGCATACACGCTCCTCTTTTGCCAGTCGAGTCAATAAACGAGCTGATGCCCCTTTCTCTCTTGTTCATTCAGATATCTGGGGTCCAAGTCGTACCTTGTCTGTCTTAGGTTTTCGGTATTTCGTTACCTTTATTGATGATTTTTCCCGTTGCACTTGGACCTATTTAATGAAAAATCGTTCTGAGTTATTTTCCATTTATAAAAAGTTTTCTACTGAGATCCATACTCAATTTGGTGTTTCTATTCGTATTCTACGTAGTGATAATGCTAAGGAATATGTTTCTATTGATTTTTCTAATTTCTTGGCCACACAAGGTACTTTACATCAAACTACTTGTCCTCACACTCCACAACAAAATGGGGTGGCTGAACGTAAAAACAGACATCTCATTGAAACTGCCCGTACCCTTCTTATTCATATGCAGGTTCCCCTTCACTTCTGGGCAGATGCTGTACTCATCTCTTGTTTTCTCATCAATCGCATGCCTTCATCTGTGCTCCACAATGACATTCCTCATAATCTATTGCTTCCAGATGTTCCTCTTTATCCTCTAACTCCACATGTCTTTGGTTGTACTTGTTTTGTTCATGATCTCACTCCTGGTAAGGATAAGTTAACATCCAAAGCCTTTCAGTATATCTTTCTTGGTTATTCTCGTCTTCAAAAGGGTTATCGTTGTTATTCTCCCGACCTTAAGCGTTACTTAGTTTCCGCTGATGTCACTTTTCTTGATCAACAACCCTTTAATTCTATCCCATCTCAGATGTCACAGGTTGATCATGTACTTCCTGTCCCTTTTCTTGACTTGTCTTTGCCAGCTGCAGGTGCTTCTATTCCAGATGAGCAACCTATTGCTTCTATACCTGAGGACCGTCCACTTCTCACCTATCAGCGTCGCAAAACTGTGCCTCTTGTCGACTCGACTCTTGCTGACTCATCGCCCACTGCTGTTGCTTCTTCCCCTCCGGATCCTTCATCAGAGACTCTTCCCATTGCTCAAAGAAAAGGTACACGTACTACTCGTAACCCTTATCCTCTTTATACCTTTTTGAGTTATGACCGTCTTTCTTCACCTCATTTCACCTTTGTTTCTAGTCTTTCTTCTATTTCTATTCCTAAGACCACAGGTGAAGCACTTTCCCATCCAGGGTGGCGCCAAGCAATGCTTGATGAGATGACTGCACTTCATTCCAATGGCACTTGGGACCTTGTTTCTGCTCCTCCAGAGAAGTCTATAGTTGGTTGTCGCTGGGTTTTTACTGTGAAAGTTGGACCTGATGGCCATATTGATCGTCTCAAGGCACGTTTAGTTGCTAAGGGTTTTACTCAAATCGTTGGCCTTGATTATAGCGATACATTTTCTCCGGTCGCTAAGATGGCGTCAGTCCGCCTCTTTCTTGCCCTTGCTGTTGTTCGTCACTGGCCACTCCTTCAACTTGACATCAAAAATGCCTTTCTTCATGGTGATTTACAAAAAGAAGTTTACATGGAGCAACCACCTGGTTTTGTTGCTCAGGGGGAGTCTGGAAAGGTGTGTCGTCTTCGGAAATCCCTATATGGTCTCAACCAGTCTCCTCGAGCATGGTTCAGTCGCTTCAGTTCTGCTGTTCAGGCGTTTGGCTTAATCCGCAGTAAAGTTGACCATTCTGTGTTTTATAGGATTACATCTCCTGATAAGTGTATCTATTTGTTAGTCTATGTTGGCGACATCATTCTCACCGGAAGTGATCAAGACGGAATTCGTCAGTTAAAACAGCATTTGTTTAGTACATTTCAAACAAAGGACCTTGGGAAGCTGCGTTACTTCTTGGGAATTGAGGTGGCGCAATCCAGACAGGGCATTTCTATCTGTCAAAGGAAATATGCCTTGGATATCCTAGAAGAAACTGGTATGTTGGGGAGTAAACCAGTTGATACACCTATGGATCCTAATGTCAAGTTATTGCCCAGACAGGGGGAGCCGTTATCTGATCCTGGACGTTATCGGAGGCTAATTGGGAAGCTCAACTATCTTACTGTGACTAGGCCAGATATTTCTTTCGCTGTTAGTACGGCTAGTCAGTTTCTTGATTCCCCTTGTGATTCACATTGGGATGCTGCTGTGAGGATCCTCCGATACATCAAAGGAGCACCAGGAAAAGGTTTGTTGTATTCAGATCAGGGAAATACAGAAATTTGTGGTTATTCAGATGCTGATTGGGCAGGATCACCCTCGGACAGGCGCTCTACTTCTGGCTATTGTGTCTTCTTTGGAGGAAACTTAATTTCATGGAAGAGCAAGAAACAACCTGTTGTTGCTCGATCTAGTGCAGAAGCTGAGTATTGTGCAATGGCAAATGCTACCTGTGAGTTAGTCTGGTTAAAGCAGTTGATTCAGGAGCTTCATCTTTGTGAACAGAAACAACCCATGACACTCATCTGTGATAATCAAGCTGCACTACATATATCCTCTAATCCTGTCTTTCATGAGAGGACCAAACATATAGAGATTGATTGTCACTTCATTCGAGAAAAGATTCAGTCAGGAGAAATCAAGACTGCTTTCGTCAACTCCTCTGATCAACTAGCGGATGTTTTCACTAAAGCTCTTAGAGGTCCTCGGGTTGAATACATTTGTAACAAGCTTGGTGCTCATAATATATACGCACCAGCTTGAGGGGGAGTGTTAGAATATTAGATATGATATGATTAGATATGATTGGATTCCGTCTTATCCGTAAATATTCTGACTGTATTCTGACTGTATTAGGATTAGGTTTGGGCCTTTCACTTAAGCCCATTAGGGTCTCTATATATTGTAACTCTCTGACATAGTTCAATACACAACATATTATTTTATATTCAAGTGCCACCAACAATCTGGAGTTTCAACAGAGGGCAGAATCCACAATCCAGAATTTGCAGACACAGATCGGGCAATTGGCGACATCAATGAACCAGGCCCAACTTTCCAGCAGTTCCCTTCCATCCCAAACAGTTCCAAATCCAAAAGGAAGCGGAAATGTGAGTGCTATTACTCTGCGGTCTGGAAAGCAAATGGAGGAGCCAAACCAAGCTGCTGTTGAGTCATCCAAGGGAGGTGACACTAATTCCAAGAAGCAGAGCACTGATACATCTGATGTCCATATCCCTCTGCCTTTCCCTCAGAGAGCCACTCAGTCCAAGAAGCAATCAGCAAAGGCTCAAGATAAAGAGATACTTGACACCTTCCGAAAAGTTGAGGTGAACATCCCTCTTCTGGATGCAATACAGCAGATTCCGAGATATGCCAAGTTTCTAAAGGAGCTGTGCACCAACAAGAGGAGACTGAAAGGAGATGAGCAAGTTAACCTGAGTCAGAATGTATCAGCACTCATCCTGCCTATGCCTAAAAAATGTCAAGATCCAGGGACATTTACTATTCCTTGTGTAATTGGCAATTCTGTTTTTCATGATTGCATGCTAGACTTAGGGGCTTCCATTAATGTCATGCCTGAATCTGTATATAAGTCTCTTGGTCTTGGTCCTTTGCGTGCTACTAGTATTGTGGTTACATTAGCTAACAGGAGTAGTATTCACTCATCTGGTTTGATTGAGGATGTATTGGTCAGAGTTAATAATCTGATTTTTCCTGCTGACTTCTACATTTTAGAAATGGAGAGTGAGACTGCTACTAATAGATCACCAATTATACTTGGTAGGCCTTTCATGACAACAACTAGGACCAAGATAGATGTTCATTCTGGTACTCTATCCATGGAATTTGGTGATAGCATTTTACATTTTAGTATATTTGATTACATGAAGCATTCTAAGGTTCAGGTTGATCATTCAGTTTCATGCATAAAAGTGATTCATGATGTGGCTGATAAGGTTGATTCTGAATTGATTAGTGATTGTGCATTACCTGTGGATTATGACTTGCCTATTAATGTTAATTCTGAATGTATACTAAATGTGAAGTTAGGCAAGACTCCCCATTCTGGTAATGATTTTGATCCTAACTCTCATAGACCCAAGATGAAATGGGTACCAAAAAGTTCTTCCTCTGTTTTTAGTATGCAGAAAAGTTTGCGTAAGATTGGAAGAAAGGATCAAGAGAAGAAGAAATACACACAGAAAAGAAAGCCCCCAAAGTTGCGTGATAAGCAGATGGGGAAGACTTGCACAATGATTGGTCATCACCTCAAAGTTGTTTATGAAGGACCCCAGAAGCAACCTGTGGAGACAGAAGCTCTGCTCATTGATGCTACTTATCCTCCTTAGGGAGTTCAGGGAGTCTTCTTCCCTCTTTTTCTTTTCTTTCTGTTATTTGCATTTTTCGTTTCCTTTCTTTCTTTCAGTCTTTGATTTTCATAGGTAGATTTTCTTTTTCTTTCTGGTTATTATTGAGTGTTACATGGAGTAGACTTAGATCACAATGTTTGATAGTAAAGTCTATTAGGCTTTGATCTCAATTCTTGGATTGCAATACTTGTTGATTGATGCTGTGATGTTGATTGCATGATTTGGTTAACCCTTGTGAGGTTTTGAGCCTGTATACATGGCATATCTTCTGGCCATGCTTTCTTTCTTGTGTGCTTCTGCTCTTGATCTTTGTTCTCTAGAACTTGCTCTGATTCTTTTTGAAACTGCATTTTTCACTTACATGCATGAATATGATTGAGGCATTCATTTCTATCTTTACCCACTTTAGCCAGATAGTCATCCCTTACATTATTATCCCTTGATGAACCCATTTGAGCGTTTATATCCTTTACTTCTTGAGCCACATTATAAGCCTAAGTGAAAAATCAATTAATTCCACACCCTGGAGATTTACTGAGCAATGATTTTCACTGTGATGTTGTGTTTAAGTGTGGGGGTTTGCCCGAGGCGTGCAAAAGTTTAAGTGTGGGGGGTGACAATCTGATTCTTTTCTCTGCTATGTGGTTCTTCTGTATTATAAACAAAAAAGAAAAAAAAAACAAAACAAAACAAAAAAAAAATGTGTATTTATTTTTATCTTTTCATTATCTTTGTGTAGTTCTTAACCCTTGCTCTTGTAGATTCCTGGGGTATTTAACCTTTTTTTCCCATATTTCATCCATACCTTCACCTCAGCCTCATTACAACCTTGCATAAAGCCCTCTTGATTTGTGCATGCTTGTGTTAGTAGCAATGGAGAAGTAGAATTTGAGCAAGCCTATGGTAGAATGATTTTCTTGAGTAGATTTGAGTGATACACTGATTACCTGATACACTTGAGAGAGAAATATTGAGAGCATCATGTGAGAAACCATTTTCTGTAATTGGCATATGCAGATGAAATTAGCAGGTCTTGTGATTTGAGATTAAGGAATTTCTGTCCTGATTGATTTATCTGTAGAAGACTTGTGATCTTTGTATATTTTCTGTATGCTTCATAGTTGTTAGAAAGGATTGGTTGATCTTAGTCTTTGCTTTCAATTTTAGTTTGTTTTTGCCCAGGAGTGCAAAAAGATAAGTGTGGGGGAATTTGATAACTCATATTTTGTTACACTTATTTATTACTCTTGGTTGGTATTTTTATGATTTATTTGAATTAAATAAAGGTCTTTTGGGTCAATTCACAATTCTAGATTTTAGTTGGGTTTAATTGATTTTCGTCATAATTTTCCAGATTTACACTACTTCCGTATTTTGACCATATCTCACTCTACAAATGTCCTATTGACTCCGTTCTTGTTGCTTTTTGCAGCTAACAGATAGGGCTACAATCGCGATTTCTTCTACTGAAGCCCAATTCGGACGAGAAGATGGTCTAAACTTGATCTCAAGATGACGTGTTTTGCTGGAATTTTATTTTGACGTTTGAACTTGTAATTCACATTAGGACCCAATATGTTTAGGGCCCAAGGCTATGTTTTATTATTTTATTTTATTTTATTTAGCTTTTATTTTATGTTTGGGCTGAAGCCGTGAAACCCTAGCCGTCCTGCGTGACGGCTATTTAAGGGAGACTCTAGGAAACCCTTCAGCAGTCAGTTTTTACAACAAAAAGTTCTCTCTGAGTTTTTATTCAATTATGTTCTTCATCTGTTTCTTCCTCTTCTTTTTATTTTAATCATGTTTACCTTAGTCATGCGAGGCTAAGAACCTTTTAATCAACCTAAGGGTAATGGATTCCATGGATTAGTCTTGAGGGTATGTGTTTATTTCAAATCAGTTTTCGTTTCCTTCCAAACTCAGATTGATATCGTGCGATCGTGGATATTCAATCTGAGGTTCGCGATTGCGATTATGAAAAGGGATTAATCATCAGATTTGATGGTTAGATTGATTGACCCTATGACCTTAAATCAAACAGGCTGATACTCTGCGATTATATGAGTAGAAGCACCGTATTTGATCAAATGCTAAGCGATCGCTTAGAGAGTGTTGTCAATTGGAAATAAGGATTCTCATTCGATTGACGATCAATCACGATTCTGATATCTTTTTATCCGAGGAAAGACGTCCATGGAACCCTAACCTTAGGTTGGTTAATTTTTAATTACGAATTTTTATTCCAAATTTATATTCTGCCTTTTTAATTATTCAATCAAAATCCAAAACCCCCATTTTAATTTTCTGTCATCATAAGCGATTTTTACCAAAACAATTTCCTTGAGAGACGACTTAGTCGAACTCGCGCAAATTAAAAATTATTTTTTATTAGGGTTCAGAAAATTTGTAGTAAAGTGGAAACCCTAAGTCGTCTCTCTCAAGGAAATTGCTTGGGTAAAATTCGCTTATGATGACAGAAAATTAAAAGGGGGTTTTTGAATTTTGATTGAATAATTAAAAAGGCAGAATATAAATTTGGAATAAAAATTCGTAATTAAAAATTAACCAACCTAAGGTTAGGGTTCCATGAACGTCTTTCCTCGGATAAAAAGATATCAGAATCGTGATTGATCGTCAATCGACTCAGAATCCTTATTTCCAATTGACAACCTTCTCTAAGCGATCGCTTAGCATTTGATCAAATACGGTGCTTCTACTCATACAATCGCAGAGTATCAGCCTGTTTGATTTAAGGTCATAGGGTCAATCAATCTAACCATCAAATCTGATGATTAATCCCTTTCCATAATCACAATCGCGAACCTCAGATTGAATATCCACGATCGCACGATATCAATCTGAGTTTGGAAGGGAAACGAAAACTGATTTGAAATAAACGCAGACCCTCAAGACTAATCCATGGAATCCATTACCCTTAGGTTGATTAAAAGTTTCTTAGCCTCGCATGGCTAAGGTAAACATGATTAAAATAAAAAGAAGAGGAAGAAAAAGATGAAGAACAGAATTGAATAAAAACTCAGAGAGAACTTTTCTGTTGTAAAAACTGACTGCTGAAGGGTTTCCTAGAGTCTCTCTTAAATAGCCGTCACGCAGGACGGCTAGGGTTTCACCGCTTCAGCCCAAACATAAAATAAAACAATAAAACATGGCCTTGGGCCCTAAACATATTGGGTCCTAATGTGAATTACAAGTTCAAACGTCAAAATAAAATTCCAGCAAAACACGTCATCTTGAGATCAAGTTTAGACCATTTTCTCGTCCGAATTGGGCTTCAGTAGCTGAAATCGCGATTGTAGCCCTATCTGTTAGATGCAGAAAGCAATAAGAATGGAGTCAATAGGACATCTGTAGAGTGAAATATGGTCAAAATACGGAAGTAGTGTAAATTTGGAAAATTATGACGAAAATCAATTAAACCCAACTAAAATCTAGAATTGTGAATTGACTCAAAAGACCTTTATTTAATTCAAATAAATCATAAAAATACCAACCAAGAGTAATAAATAAGTGTAACAAAATATGAGTTATCAAATCACACTTGGCAATTTTGAATCCAAGTTGGTGGAGAGTGTTGCTAAGCTTTTCAAACCATGCACGTGGAGCTTGCTTAAGTCCATAGAGTGCTTTAGTGAGACGACAGACAAGAGCCTTATTATGATGCACAAAGCCAGGTGGTTGTTGCATAAACACCTCTTCTTGAAGATCACCATTTAGGAAAGCATTGTTGACATCAAGTTGGTGAATAAGCCAGCTTCTTGAGAGTGCTATGGTCAAGACAATACGAATAGTAGCAGGCTTGACAACTGGACTAAATGTCTCTTGGTATTCAAAGCTCTCTTCTTGATGGAACCCTTTAGCTACTAGCCTAGCTTTGTATTTAAGGACAGAACCATCAGGGTTATACTTAGTGCGAAAAACCCATTTACATCCAATAGGGTATCTGTTAGCATGAAGTGAGACTATCTCCCAAGTTTTATTGTGCATAAGAGCTGCATATTCTTCTTGCATGACTTTGGGCTAGTGTGGTTGTGCAAGAGCTTGAGATACAGTGGTTGGCTCTAGAGAAGCAGTTAGTGCTTTAGCTCGAGTTACCAAAGGATGGTCATTGATTAGTGGAGGAACTGGTATAGGAGAAGCTTGTAAGGTAGGGGCTAGTATGTAAGGTTCTGGTACAGGGGTGATAGATGGTACATCAGAGGCAGACCTGCAAACAATGTTAGTAGGAGCAGTAGACCTGCAAGAAGGGTTAGTGGCACTAACAAGAGAATCAGGAGTAGGTACATTCAAAGCAGATTGAGAAACATTCAAATCAGTAGCAGGTGTGCTGTGAGGAATAGAGGGAGATAGACATAGGGGATCAATGACAGATTGAAAAAGGGAAGTAAGATTGGATTGCTCTTTGTATGGAAAAGAGGTTTCATCAAATATGACATGGCGAGTAATAAAGGTCTGACCTATTGGACTTAGGCACTTGTAGCCTTTGTGTTTTAAACTGTAACCTATGAAAGTGCATTTTGCTGATATGAAATTTATTTTATGTTTATTATATGGTCGAAGGTAGGGGTAGCAAGTACATCCAAAGATTTTAAGAAAGGTATAGTCAGGGGTCTGTTGAAATAAAACTTTAAAGGGTGATATGCTGTTGAGGGTAGGTGTGGCTAATTGATTAATAACAAAGGTTGTAGTAAGAAAAGCATCCTCCCAAAATTTTGTAGGTAGATTAGATGCTGCCAATAAAGCAAGACCTGTTTCCACAATGTGTCTGTGTTTATTTCTAGTTTTCCATTTTGCTGATGGGTATAAGGACAAGTTAGGCGATGGATGATTCCTTGTTGTAGAGAGGGTGTGAGTTTGAGATATTCTTTTCCATTATCTGTTTGGAGAGCTTTTAGTTTTGTATTTAGTTGTAATTCTGCCATAGTTTTGAACTGTTGAAAAATGTCAAAGGTTTGAGATCTATTTTTCATAGGGTAAATCCATGTGTAATTGGAAAAGGCATCTACAAAAATTATATAGTATTTAGCACCAGAGGTCAGTAAGGATGAGTTCAAGTGGTTTAGTGTAAGTGGTAGTAGTATTTGGTAAATGTAATTGATGCATTTTTGCCATACAGCATGCACAACAAAGTTTTGGATCAGTTTTATTTATGATTGGTATATTACAGTGCCTAAGAACCAACTTTACAGTTTGAAGTGAGGCATGTTGTAACCTAGCATGCCAAAGATCCAAAGTGGAAATTCTAGAAGTATGATTACAACTTGAACTGAAAGTATTTTTGTAATGACTACAGGTATCAGGAAACTGTGAAGTAGAGAGACTGGAAGCATGGCTACAATCTGGTATAACAGTGTGTCTTTTGGCTTTTTGTAGTCCATCAAATGCATATAGGCCATTCTTAAGCTTGCCTTGGAGAAGTATATCCTTGGTAGCCTGAGATTTCACATAACAAGAGTTAGCTTGAAACTCGAAAATGACATCACGTTCTTTGGTAAACTGAGATACACTTAATAGATTTTTTGACAAACCAGGAACATGCATTAAATTTGATATAGAAAAGGATAAAGGACTGATAGTTGAATGTAAAATTGAATGTCCTATATTTCTGATTTTCAAGTTAGATCCATTACCTACTTGAACAACATCTTGACCATTGTACTTTGACTTGTTTAGTAGGTTGTTTGCATCTGGTGTGAAGTGGTTTGTTGCACCAGAATCTGGATACCAACATAAATCAGTGACAGAGAAGTAATCAGAGGGAATATCATCTTCTTGATGATGAGTGCCAATGTTGTTATTTGCAACTGCTATATTGGCTTGAAGACTGGAACCAACATTGTTGTTTTGACTAAAAGGACTTTGAAAGTTTTGATTGAACCTGTTGTGACACTCCCAGCCAAGGTGACCGTATTTTCCACACACTTGACATTGAGGTCTGTTTGTATTACTGTTTCTGTTACCTCCTCTTTGATATCTGAATCCTCCTCTATTTCCAAAATTCCTCCCTCTGTTTTGATTAAAGCTTCCTTTATTGTTTTGGTTGAAACCTCCTCTGTAGTTTCCAGAGTAGTTGTTTTGACTAAATCCTCCTCTTTTGAACTGTAGATGTGCTACATTTGCTTGTACAGTTTCTTTGATGTTCTTCTTGTGCTTTTCCAGTCTTTGTTCTTGAGCCATGAGCAGTGCTTCAATTTCACCTACAGTGTAGGGGTCAGTTCTTGAAATTACAGAAGTTATAAATGAGTCATAGTCCTCATTTAGGCCATCTAAAATGGCATCAATGTGATCTTCTGTATTGATTGGTGAACCAATAACAGCAAGAGAATCAACAATCTTCTTAATCATGAGTAAGTACTTTAAAACATCTCCTTCTTTCTTTGTATTTTTCAACTGAATCTTTAATTGCTTAACTTTTGCTCTAGTCTGAGAAGAAAAGAATTCCTCAAGTTTGTGCCAAACTTGGAAAGAACTTACACATCCTACCATGCGAGTATAAAGTACATGGAAGAAAGTAGCCAAGATAAAAGGAGTTGATCTTGCTGTGTATCAAGATCTGGAGGATTTGAGTTTTGAACTTCATTACCAGTTGTATTCTCAGCAACTTGATTGTTGTCAGTGCTTTGCTGTTGAACAGGTACAGATTCTTGCAATTCTTTATCAATGAATCTTGTCAAATTGTGACCTTTGATTGTAGCTAGTGCCTGTTGTTTCCAAGGCAGGAAGTTATTTTCATCCAGTTTGAAGGACACTGGATTAGAGAAAGTATGGACAGAGTTTTACTGCAAGCGATTGGTGGTCTCCATGGATCAGATTAAGCTCTGATACCATGAAAGGTGTCAGACTCAAAGAGAAAGAAGATAAAGAACAAGAGAAGAGAGAGAGAGAAGGAGCTAGCTCTGAACTACTTGCATTTGATTAAAATGATAAAATGAATACACTGTACATGTACGAATGAGCTTGGCCCTTATATATACACAGTTGCTGTAACTAATACTGAGAATAACTAATTAACAAATTCTGTTAGATCACAACAGAATCTGATGGGCTTAGATTCAGTTGGGCCTTAGCCTTATGGCTTTCAATATGAATTTTACCAAAATACTCTTAATTAATTCTCCTAAAATTACAGAAATACCTTTCATTAAATTAAAACGACGTAGTTTTGGAGTCACTGAAGATAACTTATCTCTAGTGATTAGAGAAATAATTTACCCTTAATTTATATGTTATAAAGGAAATTAATGTTGATATGACAATTTTGGGTTTATATGTTTAGTATAATATTTAAAATATATAAAATTATAAAAATAATTTATATTTAATATTCCCACATTTTCATTCTCAATTAATTTGACAAATGCATGTCGGGAAATATTTTTTATTTTGAAGAAATAATCACTCTTTTTTTAAAAGTTGTACAAAAAAAAAAGTTTTGTTAATTTTAAAATAAGCCAATATAAACATACATAAGGTAGCATAAGAAATGAGAATAATTTTTCCTATAAATAGTTAATTTTGTTATCGATTCATCAATTATCACTAAGCCGATTTGAGTCAAGTAAAATCTCTCTATATCAAATATTTAAATAGTTGTGTTATTGTGTACCCAAGATTGAAACTCTAAATCACTAATTAAACTGAAATTATTCCTGTGAGTTGATCTACATATTTGGTGGTTATTATTTATTATTCAATATTAAGAAATTACCATTTAAAACTTTTCAATTTCACATATCTAATATAACTTTTTTTTTTGGTAAATTATATAAGTTTGTTTTTAACTGTTAATTACTTATTATAACAAATAATAATTCTACCAAAAACAATATTTTATTTTATAATTAAAAATTAAATGTTTAAAATTCTAATTATCTTGGCGTATGAATCAAAATGGTAGCTACCAGTCATATAAGAATAACAATCCCCAAATTCTTTTTAAGTAGTATATATAAAATTCTAACAAATATTATCAAATTCTCAAACGAAATTAAAATCTTATAACATAATAAGTGTTTTGTGCAAATATATAAAGGATTAATGTTTCTCTTATAAGATATAATTATATATATATATATAGTGAAAAATGTTTTTGCAGTTACAGCAGATAAGTTATCTGCATTTATTTTCAAAACGACGTCGTTTTGATATTGAAATCTTAAAAAATTATAAATATAAAGACTATTATAATCCTGAAATAAATTAAAATTACAAAAAACTATGATTTCTGCCCCAAAACGACGTCGTATTGGGCTTACTGCAGATAACTTATCTGCAGTAACTGAAGAAAAAGCAAATCCACACTATATATATATATATATATATATAAATATATATAAGCATGTGAAATCCATTTTCTTTTTTCTCTTTATATATAGGTCTCACACATATTTATGTATATATAGGAGCTTTTTGACCTTTATAATCCTTTATTAATAATTAATTATCAAATTGACCTTTATTATAAACTATTTCAAAAATTTAACCCCTTTAAAAAACATAACACCAATCTGCCCTTGTTTGATCGTTGACCACCAAGCCTACCCGGGTACACCCCTCCCTACCCGGGTATTTTTTGAAATTTTTTGTCTACCCGGGTAAGGAGGGGTGTACCCGAGTATTGTTCTTGTCACCTGGGAAATTACTTGAATTATTTACTCGGATAGGGAGGGGTGTACCCGGGTAAAACCATTCTTCTGGACACAGTTAATGGATACACCTTTAGAACAACTTATACTTACAATTTTTTTGTGTAAGTCAAATTTCCCAGGATAGGAGGGATTGGTCCAGTTAAGATGTTACAACTCAAGTCTCTGGATTGATCAAATTTCATAAAGTATGTTTCAGAAACTATCTAAAATGCTTACAAGACAGCAAGTGCTTGCATGAAAGGATCGCTGATGGAATATTTCCAGAGAGTTTATTGCCTTGCAATGACCTACCAAATTCAAACAAATCTATCAAGAATTTCCAAGGGAAAGGAAGTGGAAAACCAAAAACTACTCGATAAAAAAATAACTTAAAAAAGGATTACGCAACACATACAAGGTTGCTACTTGCATAAATCCAATGTTGAATGGTATCTCTCCAGTTAACTGGTTGTAGGATAAATTAATCCCTGGCATCAATAGAAGACGTTAAAAAGGTAAAAAGAAAATAAGACAAGAGAAGGCAAAGTCTGTCATATAGTTGGATTACATACAAGACCTGGAAGGCAGTACTGTTGCCTATGTTTTCAGGAATAATTCCTGTTAGGCTATTGTTTCTCACATCACTACAAAATACAAGGAGGAAAATAATCAGAATCTCATAGGCTATCCATTTACCCGGGTACATCCCTCCCTACCCGGGTAAATAATTCAAGCAATTTCTTAGATCTCAAGAACTATACCCGGGTACACTCTTCCCTACCCGGGTATGCATAAAATTTCAAAAAATACCCGGGTAGGGAGGGGTGTACCCGGGTAGACTTCGTGGTCAACGGTCAAACAGGGGCAGATTAGTGTTATGTTTTTTGGGAAGGTTAAATTTTTGAAATAGTTTATAATGAAGGTCAATTTGATAATTAATTATTAATAAAGGGTTATAAAAGTCAAAAAGCCATATATAGGAGATAAAATTATATTCTATAACCAATGACGGATCCAGAATTTTTATGAGAGGGAGGCAAAAATTAATATCAAAGTAACAAATATAATTAAGACTAATAGATCAAAGGACTAATTATTACAGATATTTTTTCAGGGAAAGACTAACTATTAAGATTTATAATCTATTATTATTATAAAAATATTATTTTATATATAATACTAAAATTTATCAAAATTCAGAGAGGGAGGGGAGGACAGACAATTCACAAGTCATACCCCTCACCTGTGTCCGCCCTCAATCTACAATATAAAAAATGTTACTCTCATATAATAATTTGTGAGTAAAGTATTTTTTTAGTCAACAGAGATACGTTATTTTCAATGAGTATAAAATAATATTAATTAAAATATTTTTATAATTTTAATTTATTACAGAATTATATTAATCTTGATCATTATAATTTTTTAATTTTTTAACTTAAAATGATGTTATTTTGAGTTGGGCGGAAATAATTTTATACTTTTACCATCATTTATACGAAATAAGTTTTTGTTTTTGTTTTTGTTTTTGTTTTTTTCTTTCAGAAAAGGTAATAATTTTCTTTTTTTTTTGAAAGATGAGAAAAGGGTAATTTTAGGTACCCGGTACGTAACATGAAAACGAAGGGTATAGCCGTATAGCTTCAGCCTTTCAACAATCACTGAAAGATAATCCGAAATCGTTTTTGAATTCACTGTAAAGGAGTTTCGCCTCAACACTCCATTCTTGTTCTACTCTCTGCATAGCTTGCTTGCATCTTCATCTAACAAATAACAATGGCACATACTTCCCTTTTCACTCCCACTTCCTCTCTTAGATTCAACTCCTTTCTTCTTTCCTCCACCCCCACTTCTTCTCACTCTCACAACCTTTCTTTTCCCTCTCAGTTTATCCTCTCCAGGTATTATTATTATTATAATTAATTTGTATTATTTTCGTTCATAACACCCCATGAACTGAAGCGTTTCTTTTCACTGAATTTGTGTTTGTTGCAAAGTTTACATTTTGATTACTTATCTGCAAGTTCGAGGCTTTTCAATTTGTGGGTTTTGGATTTTATTATTTGTTATAGAGAAATCAGGTCACCAGATTCATAGAAAATTGCCCTAATTTTTTCTGCTAGTGGGTAATGGTGAAAATATATATTAATAAAATTGTCATGATGAATTTAAAGCTGCTTATTTTTAAGATCAATGATTAATATAGGGCCTGCTGTGAAGGTTCAGTAAAATTTTACTAGTTGAAGCTCGAATTGTTATGGAAACTGGGCATGAAGGAAACTAGAATATTCTCCTCGATATTTATTTCTATCAAGGGGATGATGCCTTGCTGTGGGTTTGCAGGAAATTAAGGAAGTCTGTAGAAGATAGAAAAAGTACTCAAAAATCTCATGTGAAGGCTGTGTATGGTGATCAATTTTGGACCCCTGAGGGGAGTTCACGCGGTGAGGGTATTTGGTCCATAAGGTAGATTTTATTCTGTTGTTTGCTTTTTGATATCTTTTAAATTAGTCTTATTTATTGACTTGGATTAAGTGTGTTCTTGAAGGAATGATTTGCAAGTCCCATCTTCCCCTTATTTCCCTGCCTATGCACAAGGACAAGGGCCACCCCCCATGGTGCAGGAGCGTTTCCAGAGTGTTATAAGTCAGCTTTTCCAATATGTAGGGGCATTTTGGCTCTTGTTGTTACTTAAGGCTGAGCATTCAGCTTCTTTTTAGTCTTTCAAATATTGATTATGTCATTTTTGTGTTTTATTATTTAGAGAATAATCCGTTGTGGTGGAGCAGTTGATGATGATATGGCAAATGTCATAGTTGCCCAGCTCCTTTACCTCGATGCTGTTGATCCTAACAAGGTTTGTTGTCAATTTTCAGTTATTGAAAACTCATGGTTTATCTTCTTTTATCTTTATCTATGTATAGTGATCCTTTGCATTTCTGACATATGACACCAAATTCTTATATTTTGGTATTTCTTCATTTTGATGTGATCATTATCTTGAGTTTGTCTTTGATCTTTTTTACTATGTGTTGACCTCAAAATTTTGTTGTGCAAGCACCTAGTAAACTGCCAATTTTCTGATTGTGTTAAACAGGACATTGTCATGTATGTAAATTCTCCGGGAGGATCGGTTACTGCTGGTAATAATTTTTTTGTGTAATTCTATCTTGAATCGTTTAATTATATTCAATCTACACATGAACTCAAAAGATATCATTATATTCAAATATGTACATGCTTTCTTTGTTATTTTTTCCTAGGTATGGCAATATTTGATACAATGAGGCATATCCGACCTGATGTGTCCACTGTTTGTGTTGGATTAGCGGCTAGGTAACGTTTCATTCTTCCTCTGGGTTACCTTATTGCTGACAAGTAACCATCAGTGAAAGGTTAAAAGTTTTATCCTAACTTCGTCTTGATGTATGCCAGCAGAATTTGTTCACTTATTTATTTTTGCTGAATGCTAGGAGAATTAAGATAATTAATTATTAATTATCTCAAGACCCTCCCTTCCACACTGTACTTTATCTTTTTTTAAAAATAAAAAAAAAACTAATTGAACATTTTTTTTTATTACTATGTTTTTAAATGTGTTTCTTTATTTTAGGGTGGTTGACCCCTTACCCCTATCTGATCATTTTGTATTTTTCCTATCACTAGTAGATCTATCCTGGTAGGCCAGTTAAAAAAATAAAAATAGATCGATCCTGCTCATTTCATCTTTGGTTGAGCACAGCCTTGTATCTATGAATGATACATGTTATATGGGTTCCCACTATCCTAAGGAATAGCCAAATGCAAATCTTGAGAACAAATAGGTTCCAGGTGCATTTAAAGTCCGCTGCATTTCATTTTAGAAAATCTACTCAATTGGTAGTTGTCCTTGTGGGACTATGGCCTTTTTCCGGTAAAATATTGTTCCCCTAATATCATTGCAGAGAAATTGGATTGGCAGGACTGTTGACAATAATAATAACTAAGAACTTTTGAACTAAAAGCCCAAGAGCATCTTAGGCCTATGCCTTTGAATCTAAATAGAAGTTATGAGAGACCCACCATTTTGTGTTAGAAAGCATTATATTTCGAAATTCAAATATATGTCATACCTTATGGTTTTGTGCTTTGGATTTGAGGTCCGCCTTTCTCCTAGTTCTTCTCAAGACATAGTATGTATTTTAAGAGATACCATTGATATAAATTTGAGACAAAAGTTGCATGTGTGACCTCCACTGATGATATGGGCATGGAATAGTTCCAAGAATTGAAATTCTCCATAATATTGATAATTCGACGCTGAAAAGTGATTGATAGTTGATTGTATGCTTGTTACTTTTATTTTATTTTTAAAGAAAATTTATTTCCCGTTCACTTATATAGACCTTTTTCATGAGCAGTATGGGAGCTTTTCTGCTAAGTGCAGGGACCAAAGGTAATGATTCCTTTAACTTGCAATCACTGTATCCATTTCACCTTTTTTTGGTGAATGTCATTTCCACTTCTCCCAAAAATAAAAGTGCTTCTTTCTAACTTTATATCCCCTTCTCGCTCACTTGTTAAGGAAAGAGATACAGCTTGCCAAATTCAAGGATAATGATTCATCAACCGCTTGGTGGAGCTCAAGGAGGGCAAACTGATATAGATATTCAGGTTTATGCTCCATTTTCCTTGTTTTCATTTTTTAATGGATAAACTTCTTTTTTACTTCTACAAATTTATATGCTTTTGTCATAGAAAATTGAAGCCTATCTTGGGTTAGCACTCAAAGTTCGATGAATTAATTTAAACCATGATGACTACCCAAATTATAGTAAACTCCCTAGTAACCTAAATTTACTAATAAAGACACCCTTAGGGAGTGTTTGGTAGAGGAGAAAATTTTTTTTATTAGAGAAATGTAATTGCTAGGGAAATGGTGAGAAATGAAGTTTGGTAGGAAAATTAAAAAAAAGTTGTTTGGTTGGTCAAAATTTTACCGGAGAAATTAGGTAGAATTTTATAAGTCTATGTTTGGTTGAAGGTAAAATATAGATGGAAAAATATGGTTAAATTACAACAACAACCCTTGACTAAAATAAAATAGGAAAATATGGTTTTAGTTTGTTGTAGATTTCTCAAACATCAGGGTCATTTTGGTCTTCTTGCTTGCAATCCTTTTTGGATTTCCCCATCTATCACCAAATACCACCTTGTAGGTGGTATTATTCAACAGTGTTTTTTCACACAAAAAGCAAATACTAGGCAAATGAGTTCCCTAGCAAAATTTTTTAAAACATGATGCCAAACATGGACATCCAAAAATACCACTTCTATTTGCCTATCTATCCTTCACAAAATCTTCTACCAAACACACCCTTAGTAAATTCATTATCCATAAAATATATTGTTCCCTACTCCTAATTTTCCTATAACTCATTTCCTACACCCTGCTAGTTTTATTCCATTCCCTATTAGTACATGTTTTCCTTTGGTCGGTATTTGGTTGGATCTGGTTGGATCGGACTGGATCAGCTAGTTTCAATTAGTTTTGATTCTGAACACCGAAACAATACGTGTGATACCTTCTCTGACTTCAGCGAGGGAGACATGATGGTTCATAAATGCGTGATTCTCTTCTATGTAACTCTTGTCAGGGAAAACTAATTATAATTCATAATCCGCAGGCAAATGAAATGCTGCATCATAAGGCAAACCTGAATGGATATCTCTCCTATCACACTGGCCAAAGTTTAGAGAAGATTAATCAGGATACAGACCGTGATTTTTTCATGAGTGCAAAAGAAGCCAAAGAATATGGACTCATAGATGGTGTCATTATGAATCCTCTCAAAGCTCTCCAGCCACTAGCGGCTGCAGCCGAGGGTAAAGATCGGGCTAGCATTTGAACTCGAGAGACTGTTGCACTTGAATTTTTCTAGGTATAAAAAACATAGTGTCAAACAAGAAGGATGTTTTTTTGTCGCTGAGTCCTACTGAATCTTCTTACTGAAGTTGATATCTGTGTGACCGTGTACCCAAAAATGAGGTAGATACTTGTTATATATTGCAGTAGATTTAATACTGACAGAAGCTTCCTTAATGGATCCTGGATGTGCTTTTTCCTTCAAGCATTCTATTGTGATGAACTGATATGTTGGATAAATAGCAGTAACCTTTTCCTGATTTTAACCACCAAACAAAAAACTTTACATCCTCAGCTCTTTTTCTCAGTCTTCATCATTTCACTTACTCGAACGCTTTTTCAGGCACCTGTCGTATGTGCGCCTCCAATTCCAAAAAAAAATGATATTTGGATTAATTTTTTTTTCCCTCCATACTTCGTACAATTTGTATTTTCTCTCTTTGATTTTGATTGGTCCGTTGTATCAAGTCAATGGTGTGACAAAAAAAGTATCTTAAAAATTTCGCGTTAACTCCCAAGTGACTCAGCATATTATTGAAAGATATAATCGATCCGTGCATGGATGTGTTCTTGGGATTTGGAGCTTCTCACGGAATGGAGAGAACCTTGATGACTTGCCTGATTGTGCCATGGGGCAATTGTATAGGAATCCCTCCCCTGTACAGCTAATCATATTATTTTGAGAAATAGTTTTACATATGGGACATATTATTTTTATATTGCTATAAGAATAAAAAGTCTTATTTTTAACTTTGATCGTTAATCTGCTTATATTTAACAACTCAAATCAAAGCCATAAGATATAAATAATTAAAATTGAGATCGTAATTTACATTGATATAAAATGATTGGAAATTTCACATACACATTAATTGAATATTTTTTTTCTTCATACTTTTATAGTGTTGAGAAGTTACATATAAGCTGGCTTGTGTGCTTGGTTGGGAGCCCATTCAACTGAATCTCTCTTAGAAAAGCTGTGTCTAGCACAGGAAGAAATGAGATTCTTCAGTTTAGTGAGCTGCGCTCGTAACCAAATGGTTGTAATTCAGTTGGTAACAAAAGATTTGAGTAAGTGGAAAGAAAAGAATTTTGGTTTGATCTCCACATGTCTCCTTTTGAAGGGATTTAAATATCTTCATCATTGACCCGCTCCGCACAGTGGCAGACCGAGAAAAAAAAATTTATGTCCGCACATTTAGTGGCGCGGTTGCCCCCGAATTTTCTTTTTTTTGTAAAGAAAATTTAAATCAACGGTTAAACTCGCTCATAATCTAGTTGCTTCCATAACAAGCTGCAGACAATAGTTTGACCAATTATTTTTCCCCCTTAAATCTTACTAATCTTCCAAAACAAATATGAGAATATACTCCAGTACATCCATACATCATCATTCTATTTTATAGTGATGAATAAAAAAGTCAACATTACATGTACAGAAGGCAAGCAAAATCACAGTGAAGGCCTTGTCTCTAGATATTAACTTATTTGAGAATGTTAGACCTGCAATCAATCCTCTCTTTTTATAAAAATGAAAAAGAAAACAAAGGATGAAGAGAGCATGAGAATGAGTACGTGATATGGGAGGAAGAATAAGTTTTCTCTCTAATCAATTTGCGTTGCTACGTTGCTCACTAATATAAGAATAAATATCTTTTTTGCTCCCTAACAAAAAATTCGATACCCACTTTAGTCCATTATAAAAAAAAATTAGTCACCTGGTCCCTATGAAATTCAAAGTGGACCTATTTTGGTCTTTTTGAGGGACTAATGTAGGTCTTTTTTAAATTGTGAGGAACCACAATTTAACTAAATTGATCCACTTTGAATTTTTTAGGAACCTCGAGACTAATTTTTTTTTTGTAAGGGACTAAAATGGGGACCATATTTTTTGCTAGAGACTTAAAAATGTATTTACTTCTAATATATATATTGAACCAAGAGACAAATAAGAAACTGCAACCAAGAAAAAAAATTGAAATACAATTTTTTATGACCGCACTTGTGGACATTTGCCCGCAAGTGGGTCCGCCACTGGCCCCGCACTCCCAATTAGTCTCATAGCCGGCTCAAAGATTAGAAGCTTGTGGGGATACCGGAGGAGCCAATTCGTCTTAAAGAGATAATTAGGGTTGAGTTAACTAAAAAAACAGCCATTGAGGAGCAAGCAACAACTTGTGATGCACATACAGTTGACCCATTGCACATGATCTAACCATTGATTCAAGAAGTCCAGAGTCAATAGGGATTGTGGCCCAATTTGTCAAAAGAAGCCGTTTTTTGAAATATAACAAATTACGGTCAAATTCAAATCCAAATAAAGCAATAAATATGATTGTGATTTGTTTGGTAAGGAAAGAAAAGCAACACATTTAGAATGATTTGAGATCCAAAATTTAGGAAGTGTTTTGAATGATTTAATTTGTAACTATTTCTTTAATTTTAGAAATTAATTACCTTAATATTCATTTTAAGAATTTTTCTTATTTTTAGGATTTTAAATTTTGGATCAATTTATAATTAGTCTACAAAAGAGTGCTTATGACCCTTATCATAAGAATTGAATTTTGTTATTTTATTAATTGAAATTGACAACTGAATGATTATTCTTTTATAAAATTCTAACTTCAGCCACTCTTCTATGCACTTTCCACATTAGCTCGAAAATTGAAATGATTTCCCAAAATAAATAAAGGGAAATCATTTTCTCATGTTGTTGGAGATTACTTTCTCATGTTGTGAAGTATTGAAATTCGTGCTATTTTCTTTTTATTTTTTATTTTTTTAACAAGTGGTGGACCTACCACTTGTTGTTTCTATAGTATGAAAAATATTATCTTATGTGAAATGAGAAAAGAGAAGCCCATAAATAAATGAAGAAAGAATAAAGAATCAATATGCTCTCAGGGGCAACTAGGACTTTCGACCTTTTTTTCTTCGTCTAGATCTGAATTAATCAGCGGTAGTTAAGACTTAATAATAGTCAGTATTGCTGGCAGTCACTCTCCTTCGTCAAGTGTCATCGGTTACAATTGTATCCACCTAACATGACGTAAGTGTAATTTTCTCTTAACTAGCCTTAAGTATTAAAAATAATATTTATCATTATTTAATTGATTACACCCTTTTGGTCTAGCTATAATCGTTAATTACTCTCAATGTTAATTTTTAAATTTTTTTATTAAACTTTACACTTTATTTATTTCTTAATTTTATTATTATATTTAAGGCCTTTTCATGATTTATTGTAAAATTCAGATGAAATTTTAAGTTATATTTCTTAAACGTATGATGGATAATAATTCATGTATATTCTCTTTTTTCGCAAAAGCATAGTTTTATTTTATTTCTTACTGAAATATATCACTATTTTATTTTGAAATGATTATAGATGTATGTAGAATATTTATATAATAGACTTATGCTACTTATTTGATGTCAGACTACAGTAAATATTTTATAATAAATTTCCTAATTCTAATATAGATAATGCTCACCTTTGACCAAAGTACCAAACCAAGCAGTTAAATTAGTTGAAATGCCATTAAACAGACCCAAATATCATATCCTTTTCCTTCTATTAGGTTTACATTGACGAAATGATACATATGTGCTACTGTGGTAGTTCAAGATGCAAAAATCAAATTAATGGAAGCTTCACAACCTTTTATAAAGATCAAATTAGGAACTATTCAATTAAGTAACTGCTTACACACAGACATATAAATAAAAAAATAGGTTATATTTATAAATTTTTTATTTATAAACTCTTACAAATTCAATTATGTATTTTAGAGGATACAAATACTTAAGTGTGTATTTCTCGAAGTACATAATAAGAGTCCGTAAATAAAAAATTTGTAAATATATATAAACTTTGGGTTTAGTGTTTGTCATTTTAAATGACATAAGTTATGTCATTTTAGGAGAGAGATAGACACAAAAAAATAAAAATCATGGGAGAGAGAAAATGGATGATTTTTTTTAATTTAAATTTTAAATAAAAAAATTATTTTGTGTCAAAAAAATAAAAATCATGGGAGAGAGAAAATGGATGATTTTTTTTAATTTAAATTTTAAATAAAAAAATTATTTTGTGTCTATCTCTCTCTTAAAATGACATAACTTTATGTCATTTAAAATAACAAATACTTTTTCCATAAATTTTTTATTTATAAACTCTTATAAATTCAACCATGTACTCCAGAGAATACAAATATTTAAGTGTGTATTTTCCGAAGTACATAATAAGAATATGTGAATAATATATATATATATATATATATATATATATATATATATATATATGAGCACTAAGATTTTAACATTTGACCTTATATAAACTACAAAAACCCTTAAAAATTAGGGAAATATGTTCATAGGGTTCGCTTTTTCTATAGTCAATGTAGATAACTTTTCTACATTGAGCCTAAAACGATGTTGTTTTGAGGCGGAAATCAAAGTATTTTTATAATTATAATTTATTTCAGGGTTATAATTGTCTTTTTCATTATAATTTTTTAATTTTTCAAATCAAAACGATGTCGTTTTGAGAGCGAATGTAGATAACTTATCTACATTCACTTTATAAACATTAAATATATTGCATGAGATAATTTATCTTATGTAACACACAAAAATTGAGAAAAATCTATTAAAAAAAAGATAAAGAAAGAAAATGGGTTTCATCCATTTTTGAAATCATAGACGTGTGAGATGGTCAATTTATTTGGCAGTTTTCCTTTTATAAATTCAATATCGACAAAATCAGTTAATCAATCGATTTCTAAATATACAACCTGAAAATATTATTTTAAAGTATCGGGTACGGTCTCCCTTTACAAAAACATTAAATGGAATCAAACCAAATCAAATTGGTCTCACCACTATTATTTTGCTTCGTCTTCATAGTGTTTTTAGTTTGATTTAATTCAAAATATGTATAATAAACTATAGGGAAAAAAGTTTTCGATGTTACTTTAGATAACTTTATCTAATGTTCATCGAAACGACGTCGTTTTGAGATTGAAAAATTAAAAAATTAGAGTGATAAAGACTATTATAACCCTGAAATAAATTAAAATTATAAAAATACCATGATTTTCGTCCCAAAACGACGTTGTTTTGATGTACATTAGATAAAGTTATCTAAAGTAACATCAGAAAAAACAAACCCTAAACTATATACATATGATTTTATTATATTAAACCTTTTTGCATTTGGTAAATAAGAAAATGAAATTAATTTTACCTCAGCCAAAATGTATTGCACTCTTCATTTAATTTCTTCCTCCTATTCCTTTTGTAACAAACGGGCTAAATTGTAAGTGTAGATCCCTACTTCCAACTAAACAACTAAAAAACTAAACGGATACAGTTCTGAAGCCTATCAGAGTATGCTACATCAACAGCAATTTTATCTAATTCAAGCCAAAAGAAAAAGAATTTGATTGGTTCATAATTGATGTCTATGTGGTAACATCCATTATTTCATATATAAAATCAAGACAACGACACCACATTATATTAACTCCTATTAATTAAGACAACATTTATATTTGTAGCACGGAGATATAATTAAAAAGGATATTTATGAGTCTTATTTGCAGGGTTGCTCCATTATATTACATCATAAATTCTTATCTAGAAAAATGAATTTATTTATATGCATCATTAACGAAGATTACGGAACCTCATCGGTCAAATTTGCAGCCAAACAGTCCAATTATTCAAACTACCAAACCAATAAGCCGTTAAAGATAAACTTGAGATTGAATTTGATATAATTCATGTATATATATATATATATATATATATATATATATATATATATATATATATAAAAAATAAAAGTGTGTGAGTTTGTATTTATATTTAAGTGGTCTAAATATCTAAAAAGATCGAAGACCATGTCATGTAAATTGTCAACTAACTAAGAAAACGATGGACGTGGCAACCACTTTTAAATTTCATTTCCCAGACAATAGTTGTGAAGTCACAAACATACATAGAGAGACCTAAACGTTGAACTTCCCTTGGCTTGTAAATAAAAGAGGGTGGTGTTGGTTCGAGTACTCATGATTGCTTCTAAACAAATGGGGTGGCAGAAAAAAGCAAAAGAGTTCTTCAACTGTGGTGTTCCCACCCATAAAGGGGTCTTCTACCTCCTCACCATAACAGTTCTCAACCTTCTCCTCCCTCTCTCTTTCTTGCTCTTGGCAACTCTCTCTCGTGCTCAATACTATCTTCAAACCCTCACTTGGTACCATTCACCACAACCCTTTCTCTATTTTTTATCCCTTGTCTTGTATATCAACCCATCTATTCTCTACATTCTTGTTTCCATTGTAAGCGTAGCTACCTTAATCCATGGTTTAACGGGTAAAATCACCCTTTTCAGCGAGTCATCTTGTAGCTCTGTTCTACAACCTCGTCTCCACACAGCGTGGATTCTCCTTTGCATGTTCCAAGTTTTCGTTGGTTTGGGGATTGAGGGAAGCATTGCAGCTGGAGTTTATGACTCTGACCCGAGTTATGGTGCTGAGAGAAGCCTCTTAAGCAGGGTGTTTTTTCTGTTGGGAATGCACGAGACAACTCAAGTTTGGACTAGAATGGTGGTGAGGCCCGTGGTGGATAACACTCTGTTCGGCGTTGAAAGAAAAGAAAGATGGTTTGAGAGGGTGGCCATGGCTGCAAGCTTAGGCACCTTATGGTGGTGGAGGTTGAGAGAGGAAGTGGAGACCTTAGTGGTTGTGGCTGAAGCAAAGAAAGAGCAATTAATGGATGTTGGAATTGGTGACTTTGTTGGATGGTGGTTGTATTATCTAACTGTCACAATTGGTATGGTAAGGATTGTGAAAGGTCTCATGTGGATGTTCATGATTTCTCTATGTAGAAGAAGGGTGACAGGGATTTCCCATGTGGAATCAAGTCAGAACGATGACAAGGTGTGAATTTGGACCAATTCTGTAATTTCTCTCTCTCTTTTTGTCATTCTATTCTCTGATCAAGAGACGTTACAATATTGTATACCTTTTAAAAATTGGAAGCACCCAATCTTGTATTGATAGCATAATATTGCTCAACGTGTTCATAATTACTTCTTTAAT
Organism: Gastrolobium bilobum; assembly: GCF_033153095.1. Lineage (NCBI taxonomy): Eukaryota > Viridiplantae > Streptophyta > Magnoliopsida > Fabales > Fabaceae > Gastrolobium > Gastrolobium bilobum. The sequence continues at coordinate 500,114 of NW_026898901.1, read as the reverse complement.
ATGTCTAACATGGTTCTTTAATTCCAACATGTTTTCTTGGATGATTTTATTAATGTGATGGCATGACTGACGACAAAGCAATGTGAAATGTAAAGTGCAAAGGAGAAACTGTAGAAATACAAACCCGGCCGGTCCCTGATAGTGTCAATGCTGTAATTAATGAAACATGTTTGCACCACGTTTCATTAATAGAAACATGTTGTAATTAATTACAACTGTAGAAACATGTTGTAATTAATGAATGCTAGACTCAAACAAAAGTGAAATGGAGAAGTTTGCAACATTATGCAACAAAAGTAAAATAGTGTGATTTAGTTTACCCACAAATTAATAGAAAAAAATTAAATATGAAGTAATTTGTAAAAATAGCCATCTCAGCTAGGAAGAAGTGCGGTGTAAGAGAAGGAAAAAAAAAAAAACGTACCGTTTGCTGGAGTTGATTGATCAACAAATTGGCAGGTGAGAGAAAGAATGACTCTTGGCAAAAAAAAAAGGAGTTTATGAAACTCTGGTGTGTGAAACTAATATAATTAACAAATGGAGATGAAGTAATATAAAGTTATAATGAATTTGGGCACACTTGGCTAAAGGTTTGGTCCATATTCTTCAAGGGTGAGGGTTCAACCCCGCTGGCTGATGTGAGGACTTTGTTGGTGGGTGATATATAATCCCTCTCAAAAATCATTAAAGAGGTTGGAGGGTCTTCCATGACTTTAGTGGGACTCTAGTAAAATACCGGTGTCTAATCCCACTTAAACTTTTTGTTATCCAAAAAAAAAGTATTAGAAAGAAAGATAGAATTCGCATTGGTTGAGAAAAGTGAAATTATGCCGGTAAAAGCAAGGATGTCAAAAAAAGTACATGTCAATGAGTTAACTCAAATAATTCAAAAAAAATAAAAATGTCAGTTAAGTTAATAAAATCAAAACAAATTGTTTTTAATCAACTTGGACGAGCTTGATTTAGCCCAATCCTTCACAAGCTAGCTTGCGATTGACAGGGACCAACAAGCTTAAAAATATCATAATCAATGTATAATATTTTAAAATTTACTTAAATGTCAATGTAAACCAACTAACGTCCTGAATAGTCTGTAACTTGCATAGAATTGGACTCAACCAGAAACTTACTAATTCGGATTATATTTAACTCATTGCGGGCTAATCCACATTTGACATAACTTGCACTGAGCTAATGCCTGATATTAACAACTCTATATGCTGATGTGGCTACCATAGATAGCTACAAAGGACTTCAAAGTTCGATTTCTGCTTTTGTATATTATAAAATAAATAATTGTCGAACTAATAATTGACACCCTTAAATGAAACTAGTTAATGTGACTACGATAGATAATGACTCGAGTAGCTTCCAAGGATGGTTTTGGTTTTTATATGTTATAAAATAGTTAATTGTGTACAATACTATGATCATAGAGTTACATTAATACTTTCTTTCATAATTATGTTTAGCTAAAGAAATCGAAGGGGTAAATAAAAAACTCTATTCCACCAATTGCTGTCCAACAAGTTTTGTGAAATTGGGTTATGAATCCACTTCTGGGTTAGATTAATCGCCATTACACTTACAGTAGATGTTGGAAATCGTAGCTTAGCACCTTAGTCAGAGTCTGATGAGACGGTGTGTTTCTTGCCTACCGGGGCCCCAGATCACCCAACTTAGGGTTGGAAGATATATATAAAGTGGCAGATTATATTTACAAACTACACTAAGTACGACCGGTCATATTTTAATCATGCAGTGTACGACCGGTCGTACTTAGTGTAATTTGCAAAAAAAGTTTGTAAACGGATCATATCCCATATATAAATACATCCTAAGGATTATGAATAAGAAGTGGGTTAAGGAAGAAAAGAAAAGAGGAAAGTTGAAGGGGTGTGTAGATTTTAAGAAATTCCACATTGAACAACTAATAAGAGGTCAGACAGTATATAAGCTCTCACCTCGGCTTTTTGACCATTGTAGCCTTTAACTAATAAAAAATTACCATCTTGCCCTTGTTTATAAATTATTTCAAAAAATTTACCGGTTACACATATCCTTATTTACCCTGGTACACATCCAGTTACCTCAGTTACCCGGTGTGTGGATTTTAAGAAATTTCACATTGAACAACTAATAAGAGGTGAGACGGTATATAAGCTCTCACCTCGGCTTTGTGACCATTGTAGCCTTTAACTAATAAAAAATTACCATATTGCCCTTGTTTATAAACTATTTCAAAAATTTAACCGGTTACATATATCCTTATTTACCCTGGTACACACCCAGTTACCTCAGTTATCCGGGTAGAAAATTATTTACCCGGTTATCCTGGTACATATCCTTATTACTCTGGTACACACCCAGTTACCTGATACATATCCTTAATTTCCAAGCCCAACCATGAATCCAACTCAAAAGACAAACAAAAAACTGGTACACACCCGGTTACTTGATACATATCCTTATTTTCCAAGCCCAATCGTGAATCCAACTCAAAAGACAAACAAAAAACTATAAAGTAATAATAAGAATTTGGTAGAACCAAAAGACAAAAAACATGTAAAACATATATAAATGTACAATCCAATGGCCATCTCACATAACCAAATTACAAAAAAAGTCGTGTTAATTAACCCCATCATTTTGAAAATTTCAAAAATTATATTTTATATTTTAACCGGTTACACATATCCTTATTTATCCTGGTACACACTCAGGTACCTTAGTTACCTGGGTAGAAAATTATTTACTCGGTTACCCTGGTACATATCGTTATTTACCCTGGTACACACCTGGTTACCTTATACATATCCTTATTTTCCAAGCCCAATCGTGAATCCAACTCAAAAGAGAAACAAAAAACCGGTACACACCCGGTTACCTGATACATATCCTTATTTTCCAAGCCCAACCGTGAATCCAACTCAAAAAACAAACAAAAACTATAAAGTAAGAATAGGAATTTGGTAGAACCAAAAGACAAAAAACATGTAAAACATACATGAATGTACAATCCAATGGCCATCTCACATAACCAAATTACAAAAAAAGCCGTGTTAACCCCATCATTTTGAAAATTTCAAAAATTATATTTTATATTTTAACCAGTTAATATTAAAGCTTTTAATTTTTATAAAAATTTCGTCTTACTTCATATTAATTTTAAAATATATTCATAATTTCACTCTTATTCACAAAAAATTATGGATATGCAATGGTGCCTTTAAGCCTTATAGACGAAGAACTCAATGTGCATACCTCACTAACACTCGCTGTAGCTAAATGGAATGTTTTCTTCACAAATTTTCTATACAAATTACAAACACATTTAACCACGTTTTCTTTATGATGGATTTGAGTTGGATTCACGGTTGGGCTTGAAAAATAAGGATATGTATCAGAATAACTGGGTGTGTACCTGTTAGTACATAGGTGTCCTAGAGACAATCTGAGAGTCAGATGGATCCATGTACTTCTTTATTTGTTATGAATAAATTTTATGAATAAAAGCATTATTTATCTTGTTTCATATTGCATGTCTCAAACATTGAATATGAGTAACTGGATAAAGCCCTTGGAATGGAACATGTGTCACACTGAGGATTTGTAATAGGGATCACGATCATGAGGGCTTAATGACACCACATGTCCATTGCCAGAAATATGTTCCTAGTCTAGAGATACCGATAATGGGCATTGGTGATCTCGGGTAAGACTAGCACGACTCAACTACTTGCATGGAGATGCAAGGTAGAGTCCTCGTGCCACAAACATGGAGATGTCTTAGCTGACTCGTGGGTGGACCTATTAGAGAATAGCTCGCACTCAACTGACCCACAAAGAGACACTACAAGGAAATCTCACAGATAGTATCAATAGGTAATCTCTCTTATTATTTGGGTGTGTATTTCCTTAGACTTGACGTTGTCATATAGACATGTGCTCTGGAAGGTTTGTTTTGATTGTATACCTTGTCTTCCTGAAACATGGAGACTCATAGGCATACTCTTGTACATGCCCTAAGGACTCAGGACTAGTGTGACAAGCTAAAGGAATTCGTCAATCTCTGTGAGAGATTAGGTTATCCGTAGACCGATGAAACCGGGATGACATTTACGGGACTCAGGAATCTATGCATAGTAAAGGAATCATGAGATGGCCCGCTCTTTAGAGTCCGTAAATGAAGATTCCATGTGTTGTAAATAATATTGATTTAGTTATTATTTAGTCATTTATTGTTGTATTGGGTCAATCTCTTTGTTGTATTGGGCCAAGCCCATTAGGTTAAAAGTAGGTCAAATATTCTCTATAAATAGAGAACCCTTTGTACAGATTATTTACAATTCTATAATATATTAGAATACCCTTTTTCAAGTTGGTATCAGAGCTCTTGATCTGAGGGCTTTGCTTCCGCATATATTATCTTCTTTTTTAACAAAACCCTAATTTCTTTGCCTCTTGCCGCCATTAGCCGCCACCGGAAATTTTTTTCGGGGACCTTTTGGACCAAGGGGACCATTGTTGACCTTATTTTTCCTCCGATCTATCATTCTACACAGTGTTCCTCTGCCACAAACGACCGAAACACCTCTGATCGCCTCAAATCAGATCTGTCTTCACCGTTTGGACCACTTTCCGGCGACTTTTCAACCGCGACCGCCCACAGACAGGTGCGCGCTCACCGGACGACCACACCAGAAAAATCTCAGCCGGCGAAGCCCATCCACGCGCTCTCACGCGCCGCCCGTTTCCCGGCGAGTGAATCCCCCGCGCAGCTCCTTTCTCCGGCGCGTGCGGCTGTGTTTTTGGACCGGACCACCACCATTCTTCTCGTCTTCTTGTCTTCTGTCTGGATCTGTAATTATTTTTCTGATCAGAGGTCATTTGATATTCTGTTTGGTTGATTTTATCGCTGGTTGTTAACTTTTTTTGTTAAAGAATGGCTGAGCATGATAGTTCTTCGATCTTATCTGGTAAGAGCACACGTTCTATATCTCTTCTTGCTTCTTGCACTGATTTTAAAACCTCATTGATTTTGGATTCTGGTGCAACTGATCATATGGCTTGTCGTACTGAGTTGTTTTGTTCTTATCATCCTACTGTTGGTAGTCATACTATATCCGTAGCTGATGGATCCCATAAATCAGTTATTGGTTCTGGTAACATTCAAATTCAACCTTCCTTGTTTCTTAAAAATGTTCTTTATGTTCCTCAGCTTTCTACTAATCTTATCTCCACTCAAAAACTTACAACTGATTTGAATTGTTCTATCACATTTTTTCCTTCTCATTGTCTTATTCAGGATCTTACCACGAAGAAGACAATTGGAGTTGCTAATGAACAGGATGAGTTGTATCATCTCCTTCCAGACCATGCTAGCAAAAATCAGTTATTAATGACACGTCATCCTTCTACTGCAGAGTCTATGATTTGGCTCCATCACAAGCGTCTCGGGCATCCACCATTTAGTCTTTTGAAGTCTATGTTCCCCTCTCTGTTTCTCAATAAGTCGGTTGAGACCTTTCATTGTGATGTTTGTGAATTTGCAAAACACCATCGAGTGTCATTTCCTTCTAGCATTATTAAAAGCAGGGGACCTTTTTCTTTTATCCATTCTGATGTTTGGGGCCCTTCTAAAGTGCACAGTGTTTCAGGTGCAAGGTGGTTTGTTTCTTTTATTAAAGATTGTACTCGGATAATATAGATATACTTGATGAAAGACAAGTCTGAAGTACCAGAGATATTTATTCGGTTTCATCACATGGTTGAGACTCAGTTTGGTAAGGGTATTAAAAGACTCAGATCTGATAATGGTACTGAGTACGTCAATCAACGCCTTTCACAATTCATTTCAGACAGAGGTATGATTCATGAGCTCACATGTGTTGATACCCCTCAACAAAACGGGGTTGCTGAAAGGAAAAATCGTCACCTTCTTGAAGTTGCTAGAGCTCTACTTTTCCAGACATCTGTTCCTAGTTCTTATTGGGGAGAAGCAGTATTAGCTGCAACTTTTTTGATCAACCGTTTACCTTCACGGGTCCTTAACAATATCAGTCCTATTCATTTCATGACTTCTTTCTTTCCTTCTGTTTCCCATATTGCAGAGCCTTCCACCAAGAGTGTTTGGATGTGTTGCCTTTGTCCATGTTCATAAACAACATCGGAGTAAGTTGGATCCTAGGGCTCTTAAGTGTGTCTTCCTTGGTTATAACCCTTATAAAAAAGGGTACAAGTGTTATCATCCACCAAGTCGGAAATTTTTTGTTTCTATGGATGTCACCTTTCAAGAATCTGAATCTTATTTCCTGGGTCCTCATCGTCAGGGGGAGAATAGTTCTTCAGAAGACTCGTCCCCTTCCTTCTTTGAGTCTGGATCAATCTTCTCTCTTCCTAGTGTGTCTGCTCCTGGTGTGTCAGAACCTTCAAATACACCTGAGATACAACCCATACTGTCTCACCAGCAACCTCAATCGTCTGAACCACTGGTAAGTCCTGAATCTCCTATTTCTTCTGAGTCTCCTGAATCTCCTGTTTCTGATTCTAATATTATTTCCTCTCATGATTTGTCTATTTCTTCTGATATCTCTAATGACTTACCCATTGCTTCTACTTCTGATGACTTACCTATTGCTCTTAGAAAAGGAAAAAGATCTTGTCACAAGAAAACTTGTTCCTCCTGTCCCTCTTGTACTCAATACCCTATCTCCCACTTTGTTTCCTCTGTTAATCTTTCTGTGCAGCACAAAAGCTTTGTTTCAGCACTAGATTCTATTGCAATCCCAAAATCAGTACATGAAGCCTTGAAAGATAGGAATTGGGCTCAAGCCATGCAAGAGGAAATGAATGCTTTGGAGAAAAATAAAACATGGGAGGTTATTGATAGACCCAACGGAAAGAAAGCAGTAGGGTGCAGATGGGTTTATGCCCTGAAATATAATTCTGATGGCACTCTTGAGAGATATAAGGCTCGATTAGTGGCCAAAGGTTACACTCAAACCTATGGCATTGATTATGAAGAAACCTTTGCTCCAGTTGCAAAGATGAATACAGTGAGAATCTTGTTATCCCTTGCTGCCCATTACAATTGGGATATAAATCAATTTGATGTGAAAAATGCTTTCCTCAATGGTGAGTTAGAAGAAGAAGTCCCCATGGAAATCCCGCCTGGTTTTGATTCTGTGAAGGGGGAAAATAAAGTTTGTAGATTAAAAAAGGCCTTGTATGGATTGAAGCAGTCACCTCGTGCTTGGTTTGAAAGATTTACTAAGGTTATGATGACCTTAGGATACAGACAGAGCCAAGGAGATCACACTCTTTTCTTCAAGCACTCCCAAAGTGAGAAGCTTACTGTGCTCCTTGTATATGTTGATGATATTATTATCACAAGTGATGATTTTGTGGAGAGACAGATTCTGCAAACACGGCTTGCCTCTGAGTTTGAAATCAAAGACCTTGGGAAACTGAGATATTTCCTAGGGATAGAAGTAGCTCATTCAAGCAAAGGAATTTTTATCAGCCAGAGGAAATATGTTCTTGATCTTCTCAAAGAAGCAGGAAAGCTCGGGTGTAAACCCTCTAATACTCCTATTGAGCAGAATCACAAGATGGGCTATGAAAAAGAGAGTCCTCCAGTTGATAAATGACAATATCAACGACTAGTTGTGAAATTGATATATCTGGCTCATACTAGACCAGACCTAGCTTATGCTGTTAGTGTTGTCAGTCAGTTTATGCACGATCCGAAAGAAAAACACATGCAGGCAGTAGAGAGAATTCTTCAGTATCTTAAAGGTACTCCTGGTAAAGGATTGTTATTCCGACGTGATGGCAATCTATCTTTAGAAGTCTACACAGATGTTGATTATGCTGGATCCGTGACTGACCATCGTTCTACCACTGGTTATTGCATGTTTCTTTGTGGTAACTTGGTGACATGGAGAAGTAAGAAACAAGATGTGGTTGCCAGATCAAGTGCAGAAGCTGAATTTCGAGCTATGGCTCAAGGCATTTGTGAGTTACTATGGCTGAAAATTGTTCTTGATGATCTCAAAATAAAATGTGAGGGACCTATGAAGCTGCTATGTGATAATAAGTCCGCTATTTGTATAGCTCATAATCCAGTTCAACATGATCGGACTAAACATATTGAGGTTGACCGCCATTTCATGAAAGAGAAACTTGATAGCGGGTTGATTACCACTCCATACATTCCCACTGGGCGTCAATTAGCTGATCTATTAACAAAGGGGCTTCCTTCAGACAGATTTAAAGAACTTACTAGCAAGCTGGGAATGATAAATATCTATTCCTCAGCTTGAGGGGGAGTGTTGTAAATAATATTGATTTAGTTATTATTTAGTTTTTATTTAGTCATTTATTGTTGTATTGGGCCAATCCCTTTGTTGTATTGGGCCAAGCCCATTAGGTTAAAAGTATGTCAAATATTCTCTATAAATAGAGAACCCTTTGTACAGAATATTTACAATTCTATAATATATTAGAATACCCTTTTTCAAGTCCATGTTTAAGCAAAAGGCTAACCCTAGACCGCAGGGATTGATATGTTTTCCTTGACCTAGGTCAATGGGATGGATAACCGAGACGAAAGGACAATTCACACGATAACCAAATAGGTATAACAGGTTGATCATTTGATGAACTCAACTAGCTCTGGGACAACAAAGCATTGCTAATGCTCTGTGTTGTCATTAGATGGACTGGGCCTAATGGTCCCAAGCCCATTTATGTCAATGGCTATATTGGGCCTGATGGGTCATACACAAATACCTTAAGTTGTCTTGAATTCTAGCATATGTGGTTTGGGCCCAATAAGGTATAATGGGCCTAAGTTGGAAAAGCCCACATATTAGGCTAAGAGAGGGTAAGTGGCATCATGGGTCAAGTTGGACTTGATCCATGATGTGACCTAATTAATTTAAATGTTAAATTAATGAAATTAATTTGAATTCTAATTTTGAATTTGGAATTGAAAATTTGAATTTAAATAATTTAAATTCTGATTTCGAATTTCGAATTGAAAATTTGAATTTAAATAAAATTAATTTAAATTATAATTTTGAATTTAAAATTTGAATTTAAATATAGTCATTAAATTAGATTTAATGAAGATGGAGAAAATAAAAGAAACCAATCAATTAGATTGATTGGAAACCAATCAATTAGATTAATTGTAAACAAATCAATTAGATTGATTGACCAAAATTAAGGAAACCAATTAATTAAATTAATTGGCTAAAATTGGAGAAACAAATCAATTGGATTGATTGACCAAAATTTAGGAAACCAATCAATCCAATTGATTGGATAAAATTAAGGAAACCAATTAATTAAATTAATTGGCTAAAATTGGGGAAACCAATCAATTGGAATAATTTGATAAAATTAATAAAATTACCCAATAAGATTGAGATTTGATGAGGGCGTTGATTTGACCTAATTTTAGGTTAATGAGGCGCCACATCTATATATAGCCCCTTTTCTTCCTTAGTTTTGTATATCTTTTTCTCTAATTTTCTTCACTAAAACCTTAGCTAACACACACATAAGTGTGGCAGCTATCTTTCTCTTGGAATAACCAAAGGCATCACGCAATCTCTATTTTTCTCTTGAGTCTAGCAACCTCAATTGAAGGATATTGGGCATTCGAAGAAGTGTTCTTCTCTTACAAGACAACAAGATGGTGTGGATTTCCATCGGAAGACTTGTGTTCTTCAAGTCTGAAGAATTGATCAAGAGCGCATCTGATCAGGAATAGTTATCCAAATAAAGGTATCAACTTTAAACCCCTAACGTGTCTATTGCATGATTCATGGGTTGAACATAGATGAGGATGGACAAATGTTGCTTATTCCGCACAAATTTTTTAATTTTTCCTCTTTTATGTTCATGGCCTACAAAAGGTTACTTTCAATACCAGGGTAACCGAGTGTGTACTAGGGTAAATAAGGATATGTACCAGGGTAACCGAGTGTGTATTAGGGTAAATAAGGATATGTACCAGGATAACCGGGTGTGTACCAGGGTAAATAAGGATATGTACAAGAGTAACTGGGTATGTACCAGAGTAACTGGGTATGTACCAGAGTAACTGGGTATGTACCAGGGTAAATAATTTTCTACCCGGATAATTGGGTGGCCAACGGTCAAACAAGGTTAGATTGGTGTTATGTTTGTTGAGAAGGTTAAATTTTTGAAATAGTTTATAAACGAGGGCAAGATAGTAATTTTTTATTAGTTAAAGGCTACAATGGTCAAAAAGCCCTCTCACCTCACACTCCTAAATTTCCCCTTGAGGCACTACACTTTTATGGAGTGGAGATGAACTATGTGGCCTTTGTTCCACCAAGCGCGCCGCCGCCCGCCCAGTTCGGTTCGTGTGAGTGAAATAAAAGTAATTTTTTTGTCCAAAATTACCTTCCAAGCCAAAGGTTTCTTCCCACCGTTTCTTACCTTTCGGTTTCATTTTGAACCCAACCAGTGTGTTCGGTTAAATTCGAACCGATCACATTGCTTGGCCACCGTCCGTCGCGACGGTTCGTGTCCGGCCAGTGTCTAAAAATAGAACCCTGCACTATTGCTCAGCCGGATTTTTTCCTTCATTCGATTTTTGCAAACTTCCTTCCATTTTTCGTTGTAATTCCTCTGCCATCTTGTTGTGTTCGTTCGGCCTGTTGACTGGTAATACCACTAATCTTCAGACGCAATTCGTTCTATCCTGGAAGACAAAGGTCTATCAACCTTCGACATCAGTGAGGGGGCAAATTATCTTAAGGAGACACTTTTGTGGGCTCGAATTTCTTACACTATCCTGCATACATTGTTCATTCTGTTTAGTAATCTGGCATACTGTAAGTCTATTCCTTATTTTATACATTGCACTGTGTTCATGATTAATAATTTCATCTGCTTCTTACACAGGTTCAAATCTATTAGTGATTTTAATTATCACCCACTGTCTTCTTTACAACAATCTTAAGACAATTTGGTGTTTTGAACCTATGATCAGTATATTTTGTTTTCTATTTTTATATAATGTTTTTATTTACTGTGTGATTACTGTATTAATTTGTGTGATTAATTCAAGTTTATGTTTGTGTAACAGAAATGGCAAGTGCAAGTACAAACTTGGCTAATCCCACTGCTTCTGTTCCAATGCATGCTGACAAACCCGAAAAACTTAATGGGACAAGTTTCAAGTGTTGGCAACAGAAAATGTTATTCTATTTGACAACACTGAGTCTAGAACGTTTCCTCAAAGAAGATCCTCCTAAGTTGGATGAGAGAGAACAACCTGACAAGGAAAAGGTTGCTGTCATTGATGCTTGGAAGCATTCTGACATCCTTTGCCGAAACTACATTCTCAATAGTCTAGACAACACACTATATAATGTGTATAGTACCCTGAAGACCAGTAAGGAACTAAGGAATAGTCTGGACAAGAAGTATAAAATCGAGGATGCTGCATTAAAGAAGTTCATAGGTTGCAGATTCTTGGACTTCAAGATGCAAGACGCCAAATATGTTGTGAGTCAAGTTGAAGAACTTCAAGTGATTATGCATGAAATTCATGCTGAAGGAATGTCTCCTAGTGAGTTTTTTCAAGTTGCTGCTTTCATAGAAAAATTACCAAATTCTTGAAAAGATTTCAAGAATTATCTCAAGCATAAGCGCAAGGAATTCTCACTTGAAGATCTAATCATGAGATTGAGGATAGAAGAAGATAATAAGATTTTCGATAAGAAAAATGGCAACAACCCTATGGTCTCTAAGGCCAATATTTTTGAAGAAGGATCAAAGTCAAAGAAGCGGAAATATTCTGAAGAAGGAAATGCTAAGTAAGGAAAAGGCAAAAAGTTCAAAGGCAATTGTTACAATTGTGGGAATTTTGGCCATCGTGCAAGGGACTGTAAGAAGGAACAAAAGAAAGATCAGAGGAAGCCACAAAAATTCAACAACAAGAAGACCACCCAAGCCAACATGGTTGATATTGTTGATAAGGTTGAAGATCTAAATCTGGCAGCGGTGGTGATAGAGTGCAATCTGGTGGGAGATACTAAGGAATGGTGGATGGACACTTGTGTCACCAGACATGTTTGTTCAAACAAGTGGATGTTCTCCTCCTATACTCTTACAAATAATGATGAGAAGCTTTATATGGGTAAGTCATCTACTTTAAAAGTTTAAGGTGTGGGGAAAGTGGTTTTGAAGATGACATATGGCAAGATAATGACACTTAATGATATGCTCCATGTGCCTGATATTCACAAGAACTTAGTTTCTGGATATTTATTGAGCAAGAATGGTTTTAAACTTGTATTTGTTTCTGATAAGTTTGTATTTACTAAGAATGATGTGTATGTAGGAAATGTTACCTTAGTGAGGGCCTTTTCAAACTGAATGTGATGATTGTAAATAATAATAATAATACTACTATTTCTATTTACTTGCTTGAGTCTTCTAATTTATGGCATAATAGATTAGGACACGTTAATTTAAAATCAATTAAGAATTCAATTCATTTACATTTACTGCCTAAATTTGAATGTATAAATAATAATTGTCAAGTGTGTGTTGAATCAAAATTTTTGAAATTACCTTTTAAATCCATTGAAAGATCAACCGAGTTGTTAGATTTAATACATACTAACATATATGACCTGAAATCTATACCATCAAGGGGTAATAAGAAATACTTTATTACTTGTATTGATGATTGTAGTAGATATTTTTATGTGTATTTACTTAATAGTAAAAATGAAGCTATTGTTGCTTTTAAGAAATATAAAAGTGAAGTTGAAAATCAGCTTAATAAGAAAATTAAAATAGTAAGAAGCGATTGTGGGGGTGAATATTGTTGGGAACTCGGTTTCCTCAGACCGGCTAAGCAGCCTTTTTGCGGAAGTCAATCAACAAGATCCTGATCTCGGCAATACCTTGGCCTAAACTACACCAGGTCGGGCAGCGCAGCGGAAAATCAAAACAAAAACGGGAGAAAGAGAGAGAGAAGGAGAGAGAGAGAACACAAGCAGTTTTTACGTGGGAAAACTTTCTCCAATGAAGAAGTAAAAACCCACGGGACCTATTCCAGTTCAAAAATCCACTATGAAAATAATGGTTATAAATAATCAGAATCACCAATGTGGTGGTTAACTCAACCTCTCCAATAATGGTGATAATCAAACCTCCCTAGAGATGTTTCACTCAAACTCTCTCTAGAGATCTCTCAAATACAAAGCATAAAGCTTTGCTCAAACAATTTTCTCTCAAATTTCTAATCTCTCTCTTAATCTCTTAACCTAGCCTCCACCCTCAACTAATGAATATATAGAGGAGGTGAGATATAGGGTTTAGGGTTTTTAGGAAACCCCTCAATGGGCTTGGGCTTAGCATTGAAGGAGGAAGCCCAACAAATCTCCCCCTCCGACTTCAATGCGTCGGCTTCAGCATCAACCCGGCTCCTTCACAGCAGTCTTCAAATTTCCTTGCTGGAACCGGCTTTGTCATCATGTCGGACCAATTTTGGTCAGTGTGCACTTTGACAAGTTCGAGCTCTCCACCATCCACCACATCCTGGATCCAGTGATACCTCACATCAATATGCTTAGTGCGGGAGTGGTAGGTCGAAATCTTCGCAAGATGGATTGCGCTTTGATTGTCACAACCCAGCTCGTACTTGTCTTGATCATGGTCGAGTTCCATGAGGAACTTCTTCATCCACAACATCTCTTTGCTTGCCTCTGTAGCGGCAACGTACCCAGCCTCGGTTGTCGATAGTGCAACACACTTCTGCAGTCTTGATTGCCAAGAGACAGCTCCTTCGGCAAATCTCATCATGTATCCCGTCATCGATTTCCTCGAGTCGGAATCTCCCCTTAAATCAGAATCCGAGTAGCCTTGCAACTCGAATTTGCCTTCTCCAAATCGGAGACATAAGTCGGTCGTACCTCGGAGGTACTTGAAGATCCACTTCACTGCTTCCCAGTGTTCTTTGCCAGGGTTTGACAAATACTGGCTTACCATTCCAACAGCATACTCCAAGTCGGGTCTAGTGCAAACCATTGCATACATCAAGCTTCCGACGACGGATTGGTACGGGACCTTCATCATCTCATCTTTGTCTTCATCAGATCTCGGACATTGCTTCTGGTTCAGCTTTATATGTCTGGCTAAGGGGGTGCTCCCTGTTTTGACTTTGTCCATGCTGAATCTCTTCAGAATCTTCTCAATATACTTCTCTTGACTCAGCCACAATAGCTTCTTTTGTCTATCTTGGATCATCTTGATTCCGAGAATCTGCTTTGTAGGGCCGAGGTCCTTCATTGTGAAGGACAAGCTCAATGCCTTTTTCAGGGCGGCTATCCTCGATTTGTCATTCCCTACAATAAGCATGTCGTCAACATATAACAACAATATCAGAAAATCTCTGGCCTCATACCTCTTCACAAATACGCAGTTGTCGGATTTTGTCTTCTCAAACTTGTGATCAGTCATGAATGATTCAAACTTCTTGTACCACTGCCGAGGTGCTTGCTTCAAGCCATAGAGGCTCTTCTTCAATCGACATACCAAGTCTTCTTGGTCTAGGGCTCGAAATCCCTCAGGTTGTTCCATATATATTTCTTCTTCTAAATCACCGTGAAAAAATGCCGTCTTCACGTCCATTTGTTCTACCTCGAGGTCCATCGAAGTCGCAATGGCTAACATAGTTCGGGCCGAGGTCATTTTCACTACAGGAGAAAAAATCTCTTCAAAGTCTACACCATTCTTCTGATTGCAACCTTTCACTACAATCTGGGCTTTGTATCCCCGTTCTATTCATTCTTAATCTTGTAGACCCATTTATTTTTTCAGAGCTCGTCTTCCTTCAGGCAACTCGGTCAGCTAATAAGTCTGATTCTCGTACAGAGACTTCATCTCGTCTTGCATTTCCTTTTTCCATTCTTCTTTCTCTGATCTCGTCACAGCCTCATCATAACTCTAGGGCTCACCGTCTTCAGCAACAACGGTGTATTCATCAGATGGGTATCTTGTAGAGGGTCTTCTTTCTCGAGTTGGATATCTTGGCTGTTCTTCAGCTTGAGAACCCAGTTCATCATTCTCATCCTGAATCTCAACATCAACTCGGACCTCAGTGTCTTGGTCATCTTCAGCTTGTTGCTGGTCATCAATTTCTTCATTCTCTTGATTTTCTCCCCCTGCTTCAGCTCGGACAGGAGGAACAGGTTCTTCACGTCTGACAGTAACCCGGACTTTGGGCTTCGAGATGTCATGAATGGTCTCATCTTCATGAAAGATCACATCTCGGCTTATCACTATCTTCTTATTGATTGGATCCCAAAGTCGGAACCCGAACTCACATCTCGGCGAACCAAGATAAATGCATTCTTTAGTCTTTGCATCAAGTTTTTCCCTTTCATCTTTAGGGATATGCACGAAGGCTCGGCATCCAAACACTTTCAGTTGTTTATAGGCCGCTTTTCGACCTGTCCAGACTTCTTCTGGAATTTCTCCTTTTAGTGGCTGTGATGGTGAGAGGTTGATTAAATCAACAGCAGTTCTGACGGCTTCTCCCCAGAATGATTTCGGTAATCTAGCATTGGATAACATGCTTCAGACCTTCTCTTCAATTGTTCGGTTCATCCTCTCAGCCAGTCCATTCAACTGTGGAGTTTTGGGGGGCGTCTTCTCGAGTCGAATCTCGGCCGCTTTGCAGTATGCATCAAATGAGCCGCAATACTCACCATCATTGTCAGATCGGACCACCTTCAATTTCTTGACAGTCTCCCTTTCAACCATAGCATGGAATTCTTTAAAGGATTGGAGTACCTGGTCTTTAGACTTCAACAAATATACCCACACTTAGCGGAAATGATCATCAATGAATGAAATAAAGTATTGAGCTCCTCCAAGGGATCTTTCCGACATGGAGCAGACATCAATATGGACGAGGTCAAGAATATACCTGCGTCGTCTGGGTTGATCCGGTCTCACAAAAGAAACTCAGTGCTGCTTTTCAGCTAGGCAGTACGTGCAACTCTCCAACGCTTGACCTTTCAACCTGGTCAGTGATCCTTTCTTGTTCAGGATCTGGAGCCCTTTCTCGCTCATGTGGCCGAGGCGCTTGTGCCATAGCTCCAAGCTAGGTTCATCTCGGACAGAATTGGCTTCTCCGCCATTGATTTTTCCTTGCATCACGTACAAGGAGCCTTCCTTCTTACCTCAAGTCACGACCAAGTTTCCCTTAGCCAGGTTTCATCTAACACTACCGAAGTAGTTCACTGACCCGACATCGTCAAGTTTGCCTACCGAGATTAGGTTCAATCGCATGTCAGGTACATGCCTCACATCCTTCAACACAAGTCGGCATCCAACATATGTGGTCAGGGTTACATCACTGACATCAAAAATCTTACTAGTCACTAGATTTCCCATCTTCACGATTCCAAAATCACCACCTCGGTAAGAGGAGAAAAAACCTTTGTGTGGAGTAATGTGGAAGGAGGCACCAGAGTCAACAATCCAGGTGCAGTCATCATATGCAACATTCAAATAATTATCCTCACCTAGGAGGAATATCTCGACATTCGAGTTGGCAGCCACCGCAGTGGTGCTCTTGTCTTCCCTCTTCTTGGGAATAATCTGATCCGGCTTCACAGAGCTGCTCTTCTCGTCATTCTACAGGGTCAAGCAGTCTGGCTTCTTATGGCCTGTCTTTCCACAGTAAAAGCACTTCAACTTATATCTCGACTTTGACTGACCTCTGGACTTTCCTCTTCTATCACGATCTCGACCACGGCTTTTGCTTCTACCCCGGGAGTCGGATTTCCCTTTGTTCTCAGCAACGTTGGCCTCAGACGTGCTCGAAATACCTCGTTCTCTTCTCCTGGCTTCTTCACCCAAGAGGCTGTCTGTCACAACATTCATCTTCAATTTTCCATCTGGGGTTGAATTATTCAAGGTCACCACCAGAGTATCCCAGCTTTCTGGTAGCGAGCTCAACAGCAGCAAGGCCTACATCTCATCATCAATTTTTATCTCAACCTTTGACAGCGGATTCACAATACCTTTGTAGGTGTTGAGGTGTTCAATCATACTCATGTCGTCCTTGTATTCAAGCTTCACAACTCGGCGAACCAGGTGTGCTTTGTTCCTGAGAGTCTTCTTCTGAATCATGAACTCCAACTTCGTCCACAACTCGTACGCGTTTGTAAACTCAGACACGTGCTCAAAGAGGCTTTTGTCAATATATTTTCTTATCGTAGCTACCGCCTTACGACTCTGAATCTCCCACTCCTTATCGGTTTTTCCTTCCAGTCTCTTTTCAAGGGTAATGGGCTCATATAAATATTTGCAGTAGAGATGATCTTCCATCATCGGTCTCCAATAGGTGAAATTGTCTGCGGTCAGCTTGAACATGTCTCCATCATTGGTTATGCCACTGGTCTCCATCTTGTCTCCCTTAGAACCCGTCGAACTCGGACTTCGATACCACTGTTGGGATCGGCTAAGCAGCCTTTTTGCGGAAGTCAATCAACAAGATCCTGATCTCAGATCTCGGCAATACCTCGGCCTGAACTACACCAGGTCGGGCAGCGCAACGGAAAATCAAAACAAAAACGGGAGAGAGAGAGAGAGAGAAGGAGAGAGAGAGAGAGAAGACAAGCAGTTTTAACGTGGGAAAACCTTCTCCAATGAAGAAGTAAAAACCCACGGGACCTAGTCCAGATCAAAAATCCACTATGAAAATAATGGTTACAAATAATCAGAATCACCAATGTGGTGGTTAACTCAACCTCTCCAACAATGGTGATAATCAAACCTCCCTAGAGATGTTTCACTCAAACTCTCTCTAGAGATCTCTCAAATACAAAGCATAAAGCTTTGCTCAAACAATTTTCTCTCAAATTTCTAATCTCTCTTTTAATCTCTTAACCTAGCCTCCACCCTCAACTAATGAATGTATAGAGGAGGTGAGATCTAGGGTTTAGGGTTTTTAGGAAACCCCTCCATGGGCTTGGGCTTAGCATTGAAGGAGGAAGCCCAACAAATATGATGGTCCCTTCGAGGAATTCTATATAGAGTCTGGTATTATACACCAGACAACAGTTCCATATTCACCGCAATCAAATGAGATTGCATAAAGAAAAAATCGAACGTTGAAATAAATGATGAACGCTATGTTAATCACGTCTGGTTTGTGGAACCAATGCATTCAATGTAAATATCATGAAGGTTCAAGAATTTTGATGATAACAAACAAGCATGTAAAAAAAGCTTAAAGTGCAACCATCAAAAAGAAATTTAAAGAAGATCAAGACTCAAGCTTCAAGAGAAGACTCCAAGTCCAAGTAACCTCAAAGTAATATATCTTAGGACTTAGGATTATTTGAAAGGAAAGTGATCTCTTACATGAACAAAGCTCAAAGCTTTTTTTTTTCAAATACATGCATTAAATCATCGTTTGACATTTAAATTCAATCCTAGCATGAAAATCTATTTTTAAATGTTTATCAAATGATTAAAAGTATTTGAAATTAACTTAGATAATGAGAAAACCATTTTAGGCGAAAATAATTTATTTATGCTTCATTAACAAAAATTACGGAACCTCATCTGTCAAATTTGCAGCCAAACAGCCCAATTATTCAAACCAGTGTTCATGCCATACCAAACCAATAAGCCGTAAAAGATAAACTTGATATAATTCATATATATATATATATATATATATATATATATATATATATATATATATATATCAGAGAGGATATTCTAACTACAAAAAATTCTCATTACTAACTTACTATTCATCACATCACATCACATCATATTACTATTGGATCAAAGATATAGAATGTTAAAAAGTTTTTGAAGAGAGAAAAAATATTAATCTAATGATGATTAGATAAGTAATAAGTTGATAGTAAAAAATTTTAGTAGTTAAAATATCCATCCTCTATAACATAAATACATATTTGTGTGAGCCCGTGTTTATTTAAGTGGTCTAAATATCTAAAAAGATCGAAGACCATGTCATGTAAAATGTCAACTAAGAAAACGATGCACGTGGCAACCACTTTTAAATTTCATTTCCTAGACAATAGTTGTGAAGTCACAAACATACAGGAGACCTTAACGTTGAACTTCCTGTGGCTTGTAAATAAATAATTGTGTACAATAGAGTTATATTATTAAAAAAGTCACCTAAGGCGATGGGCATTTTGGCTGAGCATAATTTTCGGTCATGGACTATGCGTAAGTGAGCCAATGGTTATGGAAGTGCTTGGGATCCTTGATTTTTTTTGTAATTTGGATCTTCTACACATTACCAAAAAAGGGGAAGTGTTTGGGAATTTGAGAAAAAAATATACAATTTTTATTATTTCTTAATAAAAAAATCTTAAAATGTAAAATATATCACGAGGTTGCTAATTTGCAATATGAGAAATGTTAATTTGAACGTACATTGTAATTGTAATTGGGTTGATGGGTTGGATCAACTCTAATATCTTTCTATTTTCGCTCATTCAGATGAATTGGGGCAAGACCAACATTGTTGCTGATACAGCCCCAAAAAAAAGCCAACACTATTGGATGCATGTTGAACAATCACACCTGTAATTAGGGGTGTAAATGGGTTAGACCGGCCTACCTGAGCTTATGGCTCGGCCTATATTAAGTCAGACTTGGTCTATTACTAATAGTAAAATATAATAGGCCTAGGCTTTTAAAAAAATTTATTTAGAAAATAGGTCATAGACTTTTTTTGTACATGTCGGGCCTATAAGCCTACAGACCGGTCTATATTATATTATTTATTTTAAATAAAATCATTATTTTAATAATTTTAAATAATAAAGTAATATTATTTTAATTATTCTTTAATTGTTGAATGTTTAATATGCTTAAATAGGCTAATAGGCCTAGGCCAAAATAAAACAGGCCAAGCTATACTCAATATTTTTTTATACAGGCCTGACCTATTTAACCTAAAGTCTGGTCTATTTACACCCTTACATGTAACGTGACTATTTATTTTTTTTTGGGAGGGGGGAATCCACCTGTTTTTTTTTTTCTTTTCATTTATTGTCATTATCGTTGGCTTTCCTACACATAATTATATCCTTGAAGAGGAAAATTTCCTTGTTTTTAAAGTTTTTTTTATTATATTTGTCCTTTTTTAAGAAGTTGGTGGGCAGATAATAATCAAATTTATAAAGTATTCATTCACTCACCCCGACTCCGCAGAGACACAATTATTTGTAATATTTTCGCTATCTTTTAGTAGTTTGTACATTATATATCATAGCAACTTACTTAGCATATTCCTCATATTTTTCTGCAGATGAAGTCAGTTTCAGTTTGGTGTTGTTGATTTATTTGAATTAAAGAATCCCTTATATCTTGAAAGAAGGGCCATCCATCATTTTCACAACCCCATAGTCACGCTGGGCTGAACTTCTTAGGAACACGTAACGCATAAAATACTTAAGGTGTTACTTCATGGTTTGTTTTGAACCTTGCATTTGTTTTAATAAAGACAAATCAATCATTGCTGATGGCTACCATTAATGAAAATATCGAAATATCACCATCAAAGTAACATGATTCCTCCCATGTTCCTTTTCACATTTATATTCCATGATAATGAAGTTTCTTCAAGCATTAATTCATACATTTTAATATTCGTTTTCGACCATGAATGATGATAATGCAAACACAAAAACCTCGATGTTTATTAGATAAGCTCTTTGTCTTGAACATAAGTTGCTGATGCCTTGTTGATTTCTGCTGCAAAGCGACATGGGAAGTGATCGTTTTTCTCTCACAGCTTTCAATTTCAATAGATTCCAGGACGGTAACGGTTCTATACAAGAGGAAGTTGTGTTCCACAGGGAACACAGTACCTTTGCAATAATGAAGTTAATGGGAGTAATCAACCCTCTTCCTACTACTGAACATGAGAACGAAGCCCATTGCTTCAAAGAGCAAAACCAGCAGCAGAAACATGATTCCGAATTTTACAACTTCATGTTACAAGAGTTCAATTTTGGACCTGCTTTGCAATTACAACCAAAACATCCATCTCAAGAAACTAAGGAGCTAAATAACCAGGGAGTGTCAAGTTCACAGCTTGTTGGACACAATAAGCAGGTGCCACCATCTTCTCTAGCATCATTGGAGCTCCTGAGAAATTACAGAAACAGGTTCAAGAGGCTAAGGGGGGAAAATATAAACAGTACTGAAATTTCAGTGAGTCCTCCTCAGAAGTTGTCAACTGAAGAAATAATAAGAGCTGCTGCAGCAAGGTATATCCAGCACCCTGCACAATGGGACAACAATTTTTGTGTTCCTATGCACCCTTATGGATTTGGTCTCGGAGGTTTGTCTGAGGAAGAAAATAGAGACGTTGAACTTGCTCACTTTCTTCTGGCAGTAGCTGACAGAGTAGGCTGCCAACAATTTGAACGTGCAAGCGTGTTACTTTTCCATTCTCCATGGAATTCATCAGATGGTGGAAACTCTCTTCAGAGAGTTATATTTCATTTTGCTAAAGCACTCCGAGAAAGAATCAACAAGGAAATAGGGGGAAGGATGACATTAAAGGGATGTGAGAAAAATAAAGAAAGGGAAATGATTCAGAATTTGGAATTGGATACTAACATGGCCATTACATGCCATCAAAAAATTCCTTTCAATCAAGTAATGCAGTTCGCTGGTGTACAGGCTATAGTGGAACATGTTGCATCCCAAACCAAAATCCATGTGATAGATCTTATTATCGGATGTGGGGTGATGTGCACAGCTTTGATGCAAGCACTGGCAGAGCGAAAGGAAAGGCCAGTTGAGCTTCTTAAGATAACTGCCATTGGTCTTAAAGGCAAGATTGAGCTAGAAGAGACAGGAAAAAGGTTAGTGAGTTTTGCTGAATCCTTGAACTTGCCCTTTTTATATAAGGTCGTTTTTGTTACAGACATCATAGATATCAACGAAGATCAGTTTGAAATCGATGATGATGAAGCTGTGGCTATCTACTCTCCATATATACTGAGGACTATGGTATCAAGTTCTGATTCCTTGGACAACTTGATGCGGGTGATAAGAAAAATCAGACCATGTATAATGATAGTCCTTGAATTGGAAGCAAACCATAATTCACCCTCCTTTGTGAATCGCTTCATCGAAGCATTTTTCTTCTTCTCCGCTTATTTTGACTGCGTTGAAACCTGCCTAAACGAGGATTATGAGTGCAGAATGAAAATCGAAGCAATATTATCTGAAGGGATACGAAACATTGTTGCTATGGAAGAGGGAGAAAGGAAAGTTAGGAATGTAAAGATAGATGTTTGGAGAAGGTTCTTTGCAAGGTACAGAATGGTGGAAACTGGATTTAGCGAGTCATCTTTGTACCAAGCTTACTTGGTTGTCAAAAAGTTTGCTTGTGGGAATTTCTGCACTCTAGACCAAAACGGGAAGTGTCTTATAATTGGTTGGAAGGGTAGCCCAATTCATTCAATCTCAGCTTGGAAGTTTCTTTAAGATTGTTTTATAGGGCCTGGGGAGATTATATAGATAACTTCATTCAATTGTTTAAAATTCCCCTTCATGGCTTGTTTAATCTATGTATTCTGAATATCAGGGAAACTGTACTCTTATATAGCTTTAATCGGATTGAAATCTTTAGTTTCATCAACAAAACTTTGCATTATATAATAAAACGATGAAAATTAATAATCAAACCATAATAAAATAAAATAAAATTACAGGATATGAATGTTATTGCAGCTCTTCACAAGCATTATTAGTTACAAACAGAGCGTTTTTTTTGGACTTTGGTTTTGTCCTGTGACAGAAATAATTTTTTTTTTCCTTAAAAGAAAACGACAAACTAGATGATAATAAAGAAAATGAAAAATGCATTGAATTCAAAGATTTGTGTTGTCGGTAGTGGTTGCATGATGTCAATTTTTTTCATGTAATATCTCTTCTTTTTTTTTGGGTCTGCCTATTGTTTCTTTTCTACGTTCGTTGTCTAGAAGAATGCTTAATCGAAACACTGTCGTCTGCCACGTTTGTCAAAAAAATTTACCAGACTGCCACGTCGATAGTAAATTTTTTCAAAATGCCACGCGGTATATTTCGTTTTACTATGTAGCGAAATATGTTTGCATGTAATTCGCTACACAGTGTAGCGAAATATGCCATGTCAGGCTGCACAGTCAGCAAAAATGACACGTGTCAAGCAGATAGAATCCAAGCATAATTCGCTACACAGTCAGCGAAATATGCCACACAGTGTAGCGAAATATGAACCACCCCAACAAGTTTGCGTGTAAGATATCCAGCATAAGACTGCACAGTCAGCAAAAATGACACGTGTTAAGCAGACAGAATCCAAACATAATTCGCTACACAGTCAACGAAATATGCTGCGTGTCATTTTGAAAAAATTTACTCTTGACGTGACTGGTAAATTTTTTTTGCCAGGCGTGACAAAATGATCACTTAGAACCTTTTTCCTCGTGGGCTCGTGGCCCAAAGATCCGTGTACTAATTCTTCCAAGTCCATATGCCCAACAAACCCACTTCCCCCCCAGCTCTAGAAACTGAACAGTAGAAGTTGTTGCTTGTGTTCATACTTTCTTCGTAATTTTTTTTTTCTCTTTTTAATTTTGAAATATACTACTCATACGTTAATTGGATCATTGTTTTGTTATGAATTCCAAACCCACACCGCACCGTTGCAGGACACATTTTTAACTTGTTCCGTATGAAGGTGCCCACGGGTTAGGTTGAGTGAATGCTTAACATGATACCAAGTTGTATATGTACCAACACACTTGGCTTTGGCGCTAGACAAATCATTTTTTGGCACAGTGGAAAAAACAAAGGTATTAAATTATTCCTAAAGCATCAGGCATGGCCCATGAGAAAAAAAGACAATAAGCCAAGGGGAGGATCCGTCCAAACGACCAAATCTCAAGGTGATTAGCTCCCATAGTTAATGGAGCGAGAATGCGTGTGTTTGCAGTAACATAAAATATAATGAAAGAAAACAGTGGCCCTCGATGGTGCGTGCGTGGTGCGTACAACTAATGAGGCACAGTAAACGACAACATACATTGTGTTGCGTTTTAGGCCATGTCACTGCCTACGCCAAACATGTCAAAAGCGTTAATTCCTCTTCTTTATTACAAAACACACTTAGAAAGAGACTCGAGTTGAGAGCGAGTGTCTTTTCTCTCTCGTTCTTGTTCTCGTTCTTCTTCATTATCATCATCCTTTGATCAACTTGCTCTGCTCCTCACACAGCACAGAAGAACATCCATGGTGTCCAAACCTACCGACTCTGCTCCCAAACTTCGAGTCAGTTTCTTTTCCCATAACCTCTTTCTTCAATTCGACAATAACTAATGACAACTCGGTTAGGTGCTTCAATTAGTTTTTTCTGATTCCTCGGAATCGCTTTCGTAACTATGTTTTTCACAATTCGATTATTACCTACCTAGAATCTTGAATTTAATCGGATGAATAGTCACGAGCTGATTTAAGAGCTCTCTGTTCCTCTATCTCTCTTTCTGTACTTGATTGCGGAATACTGCAGCAATTGAATTCACGAGTAGGGAATTCCGATTACTTTCAATCTTGAGTTTGGGTCTGTCTTTGGTTGCCGATAATTCCTTTTAAGATCGATACATAGTTCATAGTTACTCTGCTGCATCGCATGATAATTTAACTTTTACATTCGTTACATACGGAGGATTTTGTTTCCGGACTTAATTTTTTTGTATTTTAAATGTTTGTAACTCTGTTTTTTGATTTTTGAAGCAATATGTTAGTGTTTTGTTGTACAATGTTGACAGAAACAATATGGGGAGTCAGCAAATGATGCTGTTGGAACCTTGTCCATCAAGATAAATCAGTTGAAAAAGCAAATCCAGGCGGAGAGAATTGTATCAATTAAAGTAAGTTTGCGATTGGGTGGATGCTCCTGTGGCTTCATTCTTTGAAAGGATCCAGCTTTTTAGTTTGTTTGCTGGCCAGATAACTTGTTCTTTCTTTCACTATTAATTGAGGGAAATGGCATTAACCCGGTAACATTTATTATTCTTGTCAAACTTGATTTTGTAGAATTGTTATTTGAATTCTTCTTTGACCTTTTCCGTGGAGAATTGGATTTGGATACTGCATGAGTTAAAAAAACACATAATTAGAAATAAAACATGCAAATTAACTATAAGGGTACCACAAGAAATCCTTCTATTTCCTTTTGCTTTTACATCGTGGTAAATTTTCTGGTTTGTTTGGTTATATGGGTCTGAATCCTTTTATATGAGCTTCCAGCAATAGTTTTACTTAAGCTGTGTGTCGTGGTACAACTTTATGTTATGATTGCTAATTTGAACCTGAATTTATTTAACTGAACAGTTTATGGTTGAGATGGCTTCTTTTTGTACACCTCTTTAGTCAGCTTGCAATTAATCTTAGTTATATTTCTGTAGGAAAAACTTCAGAGGAATGAGAAGAAGCTACAATGTCATATTTCAGGGGTCATGTCAGCAATATCAGTAGGAGACTCTTCAAAGACGGAGGAAAATAGGAAAACTCCAATGCTTTCTTCAAGAATTGACCATCCTTTATGCATATTCAGTGGTTTCTCTCAAGTTTCAGGAGACAAAGACCACAGCAATCAAGACGTTTTATCTGCTACAAGTGTCAAGATTCCATGTATTGAAAGATTGCCACCATATACATCTTGGATATTTTTGGACAGGTGTTTGACTTATAATTATTTTAATTTTCTGTCCTTTTGTGCCTGATGTGCGTTTCTTTCCAAATTGAAAGTAACTGCTTCTTGAATTGTATTCCATTTTAAAATTGAAACTGAGATTTCAAAACCTATTAATAAGTTAGTATGCATATTATTTAATGTATTTTTGCTATTTTAAAATCTTTCACACACATCAGAAATCAGAGGATGGCCGAAGACCAGTCAGTTGTTGGAAGAAGACGTATCTACTATGATCAACATGGAAGTGAAGCACTGATATGTAGTGACAGTGAGGAAGAGTCAACAGAACCTGAAGAAGAAAAACATGAATTTTCTGAGGCTGAGGACCGTGTTCTATGGTAAGTTAAAATGAAGATAATAGAGTTGCCTGAATAAGGTCCATTTATCTGTGAAGGAAGATTCAACGAAATAAGAATAATTGATCCTGATTATAACCGTACTTATTAATCTCGGATAGCGGCGCGTAGCAGCTGACCCTCCAAACTGCTATAGCGCTATAGCGGGTAGCGCTACAATGCTACCGTGCAAAGTGTACCTAAGTGATACACTAAATCGTACTCCACAAATATAAAACTTAAAATATGAAAATGTGATATAAAAAACAAATTTGAAGGATTTTAAACTCAAAACATAAATGATTTCAAACATTAAAATTCAAATCATAAGCAAATTGAAGGAATTAAAGTATCAAATAATGTAATACAACAAAATAAAGTGGTAAAATTAGTCAAAATTCAAACTGCCACTTAAGTGAAATGTCAAAATTAAAGAACTTAAGGAACTAATCATAATTGAAATCATGAACATCCAAATCTTCATCTTCACTTTCACTTGTATCTAAGTTGTAAATCTTTTCCTTCTATGATAATAACACTTTTGTAGAAACTACTGTAGTAGCACAATAGCGCCGCGATTCAGCCGCAATAACGGCCGCTACATCCGCTACACTTTTCCTGTTCGTCGCGGCGCGGTTTGTGGCGGCCAGCCGCTGCACCGCAACGCAACTCCGTTATAGCGCGCTAAAGCGGGGCTATTCACAAGTATGATTATAACATTTGTGGTTGGCTATATAAATCCTTAATTAACATATATAGTGACAATTAACATAGATGCTTCATTGGAGCTTAAATGTTTTTCCTTGCTGCTCATGTGTTCAGGAAATAAGACTTGTATCATGACCACATGAGTCTTTTGATATCATATTTAAACTTGTACCTCATAATTTTCAATCTTTATTCAAACATTCGAAGTTTCTCTTTTCCAGAACTACTGTCTTGACTCTTGAATTTACTAGGATGGCATTTGAGGAATATGGGTTAAATGACGAGGTACTGAATATTGTTAGCCAGTTTGTTGGGGGCACCAGTCTAGAAATTCAGGTAATCAATAACTTGTGGACACTATTATATGTTATGCGCCTTGATTATTTTTTTACCTTACTTATGGAAAATATAAATTGCACCATGGGGATTTATGGTGAGAAGCCATTTTAATTTCTGGGAGAAATTGTTTTCATGAAAATATGCAGGAGAGATACAAAAGTATCAAGGAAAAGAATATTGGTAGGTTGGACCAGTATTCAGAAGGCTCAGGAGAATATGAATCTCCAATTGGCATATGTCCAGGGAAAAGCCTGGGTGCTGCATTAGATTCTTTTGATAACCTTTTCTGTCGCCGGTGCCTGGTACATACTAAAGCATTACCTTTTTAACATTCTTATCATTGTCATAGTGAGTGCGTCTATACTTTTCTGCTTTCCTACAGCAGATTTTTGACTGTCGCCTGCATGGCTGTTCTCAACCTTTAACATATCCTGTAAGGAACAGTTCCCTATGTTATTTTTAAACTTAATTCATAATTACTTCATCCATAAAGTTAATTGGATGGTTCACTTCACAGAGTGAAAAGCAGACAGTTTGGTCTGAGCCTGAAGGTGACAGGAAACCATGCAGTGATCAGTGTTACCTTCAGGTATTCTTCTACTTTGTCTAAGATTTAAAAAAAATAAAATTATATTTTGATGCAGGTGAGAAAATTGAACTTTTACTTGTTTTCAATACCCAAAGAGTTGAAAATGGGTTTTGTCAAATTATTTCTTTTCCTCTGCTGGTATTTTGTTTAGAATGTTATCATTGACCGTAGTATCAGCATACAATAAATATGGTGGCATTTCTATGTTCTGTTGATCAATATTGGAAGTAATTCTAGTCAAAAATTTCGCATGAGGCATGTAGCCGTAATAAGACATGCTTTCCATTTCATATATGATGAATGATTCTATGTGTATCTACATAAGCCAACTTTTGCACCCAAGTACAATTTTACCTCATCAATGTTTCTTATATATTTGATAGGGAAAATGTGTAAAGACTAAGGGAGCGTTTGGTACAGGAGAAATTTTTTTTTGCTGGGAACAAATATTTGTTGGAAAAAAAGTGGAAAGTTTTTTTTACCGGGTAAGTTAAAAAAAGTGTTTGGTAGGCCAAAATTTCACCGGGAAAGTTAGATGAATTTTACAGATATTATGTTTGGATGATGGTAAAATATTGATGGGAAAAAGTACCAAAATTACCTAATAACCCCCAATTTGAAAATTGAATGTGTTTGTCATAAAAACGTTATTATTTGACAACTGGGTTGTGTGTCTCTCTTTTACACGTATCTTTCTTTGTATACATTTTTGCCCAATAAGACATAACAAATGTTGAATAAATAAATGTGCAGTCTTATATTACATAACCCCTTTACTAATTAACAGTATGAAAAAGGTCATTATATGGCACTACCCGTATGAAAAACGTTGATCTCAGAAACTGAAACTAAAACTGGTTGAAACTTGCATATTCTGCATAATTGAAGTATACAAATAAACCATAATTACAAAAGCCAATGGACTTGTAAGTCATGGTTACATATCCTTCATATAATGTAAAGCATAAAACAAAAGCATCTGCTAGATACATTATTTCAATTTCACCAGGTTGGTATAGAACCGTAACAAAAGATGTCTCAGCTGTTCTTTTCTGATTAAATTCAACTATTGACAACTATCTCCTTTGCCAAAGCCGCAAGTCATACACAAAAAAAGGATAGGAGTTGGGAACGGATACAACATGCAGTACTCAGTCGTAGCCACACCAGAGAGCACACAAAATGGAAGAATAAAGCATGGGGTATTTTTGTCTTGTAAATTTCAGTTTTTGTTCCCACCGCATGGGAAAGAATACTTACCATACCTTTGGACGGAAACTTTAATAAAGAAAACAAGTGCAAATGTGTTTGACAGCTAAAAATGTTTCCAAATCAATTTTTAACTTTTCCACGTACCAAACACAGCCAACTTTTTTCCCCACCCCACTCTCCTGGCTAAATATTTTTTTCCATCCTACCAAACACCCCCTAATTGTCATTTCATTTTCCAGCAGTTAAAGGTTGTCAAACGTTTGTCAGAAGATTCAACTCCTGGGTCTTTTCAGGATAAGAAAACTGCAATTATGGAAGAGGAAGATGGGATATTGGCAACCTCTGGTGCAGCAGAACCTGGTAATCAGAGTACTACACCTTTTCTGACAGAAGCTGATTGTCATGGAGATATCAATTTAAATGTTCCTGTCTCAGAAAGTGTGGGGAAACGAAAGGTCACAGATCAGTCAGACACAGCACTATGTGACTCAACATTGCCTCCTGATGATTCTCAGAATTCTTGGAAAAAGCTGAAGAGAATCTCAGATGATGTAGTTACTGTAATTAATGATCATAGCAAGAACCTAAATTTGGGTGCATGTGATGAAAGTAAACACACAATTACTTGTGCACCTTTGGACAAATCTGTTGAACATGCTTCAAATAAATTAGTAGTTTCTTCTAGCACTTGCCATGGTGAGCAAGATAAAAGTGATGGGGATGGACCAAAAGATGTCACAAATGAGACAGAATTTAAGAAGTTTTCCAATTCAATGGAAGGGCAAGTTGATGGGATGTTAGGTCTCTCGGATTGGAAACCTCTAGAGAAAGAATTATACTTGAAGGGTGTAGAAATGTTTGGCAGAAACAGGTATGGAGCTTTCTGTGTTTGACCTCACACTTATGTTGAGAAATGCTAGGATGGCATCAAATTTGGTTTGAAGTGTGTATGTGGACACCTTCTTGTCTCTAGTATATGTTTTGTCTTGCCCATTTTGTGCACTGGCTAAGTCACATTTGTTTTCATTTCATTTATTTATTTATTAATTATTATTATTATTAGACATTAATATCAACATCAACAACATCTTTATCCCAAACTAGTTGGGGTCTGTAATCGATGAACCGAAATAAAAGATTGTAGGAAAAGAAGGGAAAATAAATAAATAAAAATAAATAAATATTTAAATTTTAAATTTAAAAAGAAATAAAGACAGATAAGAGAGAAAAATGAATAAGATGAAAGAAAAGAAAAAAATAATGAAATAAATATATAGAGAAAATATAAAAGAGATATAAATTAGAGAGAAAGGGAAAAAGGACTAGACAGGGATTGTCTGGAACATATGCAGAAAAACTGGTCTACCCTTCCACAGTGCTAACAACTTTCCTCCAATCCATCCTAAGATACCCCATCTGCTAATCTAATTCTTACTCCATTAAGTCTTGTTTTATTACTTTCTCCCAAGTGAGTTTTGGCTGACTATTGGGCCGAGATCTGCTCGAGGCTAAGTGGGATCAAAGTATGAGAAGCAAGTGTTATATATGAGGAGCAAGTATATATTTGAAGAGCAAATCTATCAAATTTGTGTAAGCGTACACATCAGGTAATATAGGGTTTTTATGAGCCCCAAATTATCGTCCTCGGGGAAAAGTTGTAAAAGATGCGTCGAAAGAAATGTAAACGAAGAAAACAAGTTAATTCCAAACAAACAGAAAGTAATGAGCAAATTGCTTCAAGAAAACAAATTGTCCTGAGATTAAAGTTAGTCAAAAAATGCTTGTCACCAGCTCGATTGAACAAAGTCAATCTTAAACTTAGTTTGAGTTTCGTCTTGAAGAAGTTAGAAAATGTTGAAGTTGAAATGAGAAACTGAAAGTAGAGAGCAAAAAGTTGGAAAACGTTACAGTTGAAAGTAGAAATGTTTGAGAACAGAAATTGGAAATCAGTAGTGTTGAGAATAGAGTTGGAAAAGATTACAGTTTGAGAGAAAAAACAAAAAATGTTAAGTTGAGAACAGGATAGAAATTAGAGAGCAAAAAGAGAAAATTGTTGTAGAAGGGTTGATACTTGATATGCTTCAACTAAGAACAAGTAACAAAAGAAAAATAAAAATGACTTTGACTCAAGATAAAAAGCGTAGACTCTTGGTATTTTTGTCCTGTTGGTCGTTCCTAAAACTCTATCTACTCCAAAAAATGGTATTAGCTCCGAGTACTCTTTATGGCCTTGGATACAGATTCCTCTAGCACCAAGTTTTGTTATCTAAAGCGGTCTGTGCATACCCCTATGCTCCAAACAATCTTAAGAGTCCTTTTAATTTAAGACCCAAGGGAGATTGTGCTGCCTCTTATCCTTAAGTTAGCTGCAAAATTTGTTGTTTCCATAACACTCTATACACAACAGTGTTTCTTAATTCTGGATATTCCTACTTCCCAAAAGCAAATACCCTAAGACTTCCCTTAATGCCTATCAACCGGAACATTAAAGCTAGAAACATCACAAATTCCATTAATAAGAATAGACTTACAGATTAAGTTCAACCTAAGACTAAGAGGGATACTTCTACTTCCCATTTTGCCTACTAAAAACACTTAGCTTATACTAAGGAGCATAACTAAAACCTAATTACAAAAGAAAATAAAAGCTGGAAAAACAGAGAAGAACGCTAAGAAGGACGATGAGTCCTTTGACTCCTTTCCAAAAGCTTCTGAAGGTAGTGTCTCCTTCTCTATTTATAGGTGATAGGTCCTCCTTAAATTAATATTGGCCATTGGTTGAAATCAATGGTCCAGATTACATTTCGCTCTCAAATAAAGGACGTGCTTCCTTCCAGCTCAGCCTTGAAGTATACATTTGAGCCTCTTTTTCTTCGACTTTTGCTGAATTTTACATGTTGTTGCGCTACAAAATATGGTGCAATACTCCTCCATGCTTGTCTGGCATGTTTCCAGGTGGTGCATCACTTTTTCAGGTAAGGACAACAAGTACAACAATGTCTTTTCCTCTTTATGCCACATTTTTCTGCTTTTGTCCTTTTTGTCTCTTTTTTTGTCTTTTTCTTCTTTCTTTTTCTCCAAGTTTGCTTCATATCCGAATTGGGCTTCCTCCAAATGAGTTCTGGGCCCCCTGAAATGTAAAATAACAAATCAAGCCGAAAAATAATTAAATTAAGCTATTTTACACCCGATCACACCCTGCTTCCTCAAAATAAGAATTGCTCTAGCCCAAATTGCAATATAGTGCTCCTAAATGCAAAATTGGTTCTAAGTGACACAAATAACAACAAAAAGTGGGGAAATTAACAATGAGTACACAAGATAGCTCTCCACTTTTGGGAGCTAACACCGACCTCTTCCACTTTTTGTGTCAAGCTCTTGGTAACAAATTTTTGTTCTTACGGGAACATTGAGGGTTCTTCGCATTATATGCCCAATTCATCTCAATGTATGTTCTCTCATCTTTTCAGTCATCAGTGCTACTCCTATCTTTCATTGAATATCTTCATTTCTTACCTTATTCATCCTTGTATGACCGTATATCCACCTATATTTTTTGCTTTGTGTTGGAAGTAACTTTTTTTGTTCGTTAAACCTACAAACCCATCCTTTTTTTTAGCTTCAATTTCAGTTAATCTTCTTGAAGACCTGAGTAGTTATGGGAGAAAAGGCATTAACTTGGAAGTTTGTAAGTTTTGATTGTACTTTCCGTGTGCATTATTTACTAAGTATATTAAATGTGTGTTTGGATTAGCTTATTTTGGAGAAATATAGCTTCTTTTTTGGCAGTTTCCATGCTTTTAGAAAAAAATGATTATTTCCCATAATAAATCGGTTATCTTTCTTTTCTTTAAAGTAACGAATTATCTTGAAATTGTGTTCTCGAAGAAACTATTCTACACTTGACCTCATATGTATGGGAAAAATAAAGACTTCATATGTAGATGAGAGGGAACCTGCCTCCCACATGCTAGGATTGGCATTGGGGAAGGGAGAGGATTGGGGGACAAACAAATGGGTTGAGATAGAGCTAAAAAGAGACTACATTTGTCTTCTTGTAATACCCCCTCCCTTTCCTAGCTATCACAAAATAGTATAACAGATTTGTTTTAGTAACTGCATCCTGATAATGCCAGGCTGTACTTCTGAAATCAAAAACTTTTCTTCACAGTTGCCAATTGAATTTGTCATATTTTTAACATATACTATATCCATAAACATATCATGCTTGAGCTTATGCATTTGTAAAATATTCTTGTTTCTTGTGCAAGCGTTGGGTTCTTCTGTTAAAGCCCTATTCATTGTATTAAGCAATCAATAATAACTACTGAAGTTTAAATGCACTTTTAGCACTTGATTTTGTCTAAACTGTGAGTAATAATCAACTAATAAAATGCATGAATTAGAAAACACTTTGTAGTTAACTTTCCCAATTGTGACTAATGGTTCATAAGTAAATGAAAATAAAGCATAGTTCATTTTCCCTTCATAAATATTGTACTATATGTAGAGGTCTAATTTTGTTAAGTTTGCGCTAATGTCATATGAATCATACTCTGCAGTTGCCTCATAGCAAGGAACTTACTTTCTGGCTTGAAGACTTGCATGGAAATTGCTAGTTATATGCATGCTGGAGGAGTGTCACTGCCCCACAGATCTATTGTTGCACCGAGTTCAATCATAGACGACAAGGGGAAAATTGATGCAGAGTGTACAGTGAGAATTACAAGCTTTCCTGCTCCCATCTTCTTTCCCCTACATTCTTCAGTCTTCTATTGTTGTCTTGATTGTCTTTTTATTATTTCCTTTTTTTTTTGGGTGGGGGGAGGGTTGGGGGAAGGCTTGATGAAGGCCCCACCCTGTGGGCTAAGGCTTGTTTGTTGTAATTTACCAAAAGGTTACAACTGAATTTATTATTGCAAAAACAAATATATAACTAACATCGTTATACTCTGGAATTTTTTAGCCATATACGAGAAGTGGTATCACAATCATCTGATTGGGCATCAAACTTTAAAAAAATGTGAATTGTTATTATCTTTAATTGTAGGAGATTTTCTAGCATTTTATATTTAGTTGCCTAATAATTAGGGTGTTTCTAGATTTTACATGCAAAGAGATTGAGTTGCTCTTTTGAGCTATATATATTCATTTCTTCTTTATTACCTGTCTAATTTCTTTGTAGCCTTGGGAAGATTCCAGATCCTCCTGTTTTGATGTTGAGTATTTTATTTATTTATTTTTAAAAATTATTCTTGTGAATGTTCAGCTTTCCATACTTGAATTTATTATTCAAATTTTTGTTCTGACAACTTCTACCAAACTTCGAGTACCCTACAAGTTAGATACCAAAAAATTCCTTTTGAATCTGGGTTTTCATAATAGGACCAAGAGATGTCATCTAGGTCCCGGTTCTTGAGGAAAAGGGGCAAAACAAGGAAGTTTAAATATTCTTGGAAGTCTGCTGGCCACCCATCAATATGGAAAAGAATTGCTGATGGAAAAAACCAATCTTGCAAGCAGTATACACCATGTGGATGTCAGCCAATGTGTGGAAAGGAATGTCCTTGTGTTAATGGAGGAACTTGCTGTGAAAAATATTGTGGGTATGTTGCTTTTCATTTAATTATGTAGCTTTTCTAGTGATAAAATTGAAGAGAAAATCACAGGATATTTGTTACGAACCTGAAATGGGTTCTGAATGTTGAAAGCTAAAGATGAGTAAAACAGAGATGGAAACTGGAAAGGAACGAAGAGCAACGTCTGTTATTGAGAAATGATTGAACAATTCGCAAGGGTTTCCCCTTCCACAGAGTCTTTAGACTCAATTTACACAAAACGAATATCTGCCTCCCCCTTCTGTCCTTTCCCCATTTATTTAACAATCTTTCCCACTCAAACCCCATTCCCTTCTAACTACTACAACTATCCTAACTAATTAACCAATCTAACTGTCTTAACGATTTAATCTTCTCTGACCCTAACAACATTCCATATTTCTCGTGGCCATGTATTGGTCTGCTTGAATTATTTGTCAGCAATCTATGAGGTCATGGAGGAAATCTAATGAGATGATCTGGATAGATGGTCAAATAT
Source organism: Gastrolobium bilobum (assembly GCF_033153095.1). Lineage (NCBI taxonomy): Eukaryota > Viridiplantae > Streptophyta > Magnoliopsida > Fabales > Fabaceae > Gastrolobium > Gastrolobium bilobum. The sequence goes on along the minus strand of NW_026898901.1, from coordinate 465,013 downwards.
AATTACTTGGTTTAGTTAGCTAAGTTGTCGAACTCATAAAACAAGAAACAATCATTTCTTTCGGAGTGACCAGAGATGTATATCTATCAATGTAAAGCTATTTCTTCAAAACTTTTTTTTCTTCCATGTCTGGGAAGGCTCCTAAAAGTGCATTTTCTACTTAATTTTAAACTATTCTACAAAGTACAGACTTGAATAATATAATTTTTAACAAATTATGATTTAAATTTAATAAATTAGCTATTCTACTTCAGTTGTTCAAAGAGCTGCAAAAACCGATTCAGAGGATGTCATTGTGCCAAGAGTCAATGCAGAAGTCGACAATGCCCATGCTTTGCTGCTGGACGTGAATGTGACCCAGATGTCTGCCGAAATTGCTGGGTTAGGTAATGTGTCAAATATTTTGGTTGTGAACTTGATTTTATGCCTCCTAGGTTTTTGAATTTACATATCTCGCTTCTGTTACTTCATCTGATTGAGAAAGTCATTATTTTCAAGTAATATTTTTAACCCAATAATGCAGTAGTATCTACTCTTTTTGCTTGTTTAGGTATATCAATGCAAACCTTTGTGAACTTTTTTTTTTTTTGTATCCTTGATCTGGCATGTGTATTTCCATATATCTTAACTGATTTGAGAAACCAAAGATAAAATTTGGTTTATTTCTGGTTTATATAAATGATATTGTTTCAGCAAATATTCATTTGTTCATACGATAGCCACGTGCATCACAAATCTGTATGATTTCCAAAAATTAATATTTAGTACCTATGCTTCGATAAAATTCTTTTATCAATGAAAGAAATGCTTCAATGTGAGATGAATCTTGAAGATGACCTTTGGGTAGTTCTATATTACAACCCATTAAAAATAAAAGGTAGGGTTAAAACATGTAGGATGCATGTGATTCATCCGTGAAAAATGTACAAAATATGGCCCTTCCACCACCTCCATCTTCTGCGACATCAGGGTCTGGCAAAGCCTTGTATCTTTTACAACTATGAATCAATGTGGTTGAGCTGAAGTGTCCATTTTCTGTTATAAAGCTAAAAGCTTCCTTTCATCTGTGACTTGAAACTGTCCTAAGCTCCTTTGAATTCTTACTGAACTATGTTGATTACGAGTGTTGGTTTCTTTTATAACTTTTAGTAGAATTTATCCTTTTCAAAAATGTAAGGCACCTCTTAAAAAAATTAGGTAAAACCCTGGACAGATACTTTTTCTTTTAAATTAAACACCTCAGTATCTCACCATCAACCCCCCCGAACAAAAAAAAGGAAACTCTAGAAACCATGCTACACTTCAGCTTTATTTTTCCCTTTAGTTGTGTATAGGTTAAAACTTTCTTAACCTTTTTCTCGCTTATATGTTATTTGGACACTGGAGTCTCCCTTACCCCTTAAATCTTTGACAATGCTTTTAAATATTACATTCTTTATACAGTTGCGGAGATGGTTCGTTAGGGGAGCCACCTCGGCGTGGAGAGGGTCAATGTGGAAATATGAGGCTTCTTTTAAGGCAACAACAGAGGGTTAGTAATTCTGAGCTTGGGGTTTAAAATTATCCGCATTTCATTCTCATGAATCAAAATCATGAATGCATATGCATGAACTTGTGTCTCACATTATTTTTATTTGTGTCTGTCAGATTCTCTTGGCAAAATCTGATGTTGCAGGATGGGGAGCCTTTTTGAAGGTTAAGATTAATGGATTTGTTTGTTTACTAATAACATTAGCTTGTTCCCCTCACAAATTGATGATGACATTTCAGAACCCAGTTAACAAAAATGACTACCTTGGAGAGTACACAGGTGAACTGATCTCCCACCGAGAAGCCGATAAGCGTGGGAAAATATATGATCGTGCAAACTCTTCTTTTCTTTTTGACTTGAATGATCAGGCAAGTGTCTCCCATGACCTACATTTTTTCTTAAACTGGGCTGCTCTACCTCTTCTTCCAATCTATTATTTTCCCTTACATTTCTTTCATGGCAAGCTATAACATAATGGAACTTCAAACTCTGGTTATTTAAGACCTTAAAGCTGCTATCTGTTTCTTCGTAGTACGTTCTTGATGCTTATCGCAAAGGAGACAAGTTGAAATTTGCGAACCACTCATCAAACCCCAACTGCTATGCAAAGGTGAGTCTAGAAGCTCAAGCTTTGTGGAGCTTTAAAACTTACCCTTTGCGCTCGGTAGCTTGAACATGATCTTTGAATTGTCACAATGATTGGTGTTATAGGTGATGCTGGTTGCTGGAGATCACAGAGTAGGCATATTCGCCAAGGAACATATTGATGCTAGTGAGGAGCTATTCTATGATTATCGTTATGGTCCAGATCAAGCACCCCCATGGGCTCGTAAGCCTGAGGGTTCTAAGAGAGACGAATCAGCAGTTTCTCAAGGCAGAGCAAAGAAACATCAATCACATTGATGAGCCACGGCCAAGGTCCAGCATGTACAAATTTTTGGCTTCTACCATTATATTTCTCTACAGAGACAAACTCGTAACATCCTATGGGAAAGAGTTAGCAACTGTCCCGAGGAAGGAAACAAATAATTGTTATGCAGATGCTAATATGCCTCAAATTATGAATATAACATAGATAAACAATAAATTGGGCAAGAGATGAAGCAAATCAATGTGGAGGGCAATAAGCTAGAAATTATACTAGCGGTTGGGGACAAAAGTATAGAATTTTGTTTCGGATGCTTGGCATATTTATTTTTCCACGCACTTAAGCTAATTTGACAATTTTTTTCATGAATAAGATTTAAATCTTGCTGATAGTAAGAAGAACTTCAAAGGAATGTATGTATGCATATATCTATGTATGAATGTATAGGTTACAGGGACTTGAATTCAACACAGATTTGAGTATTTAAGTTATTACATTGGGGCTTCAATACAAGATTGTATGAGCAATTACTTGCGTAAAAATAAAATAAAACAAAATCAAGAGAGACTTTTGGATTTGTAATTGGAACTTTGAGCTCTAATTGAAATATTAAAATTTTAAGTATAATACCAACTTTTAATTCTTTATACTATAATAACAAAAGTATGTATATAGTTGGTTCTAATTTTGATAGAATTTAAACAGAAATTGTGATTAGATTATCTCAATTATTATTTTGTTGTCCAAGTAAAACCTTACCGTTCTACTACAATAACATTTCAACTACATGGTAGCAGATTTGCAGTAGAAAAAATAATAATATGAATGTCCTCCACAATGTCAATGTTAGCTTATTCCAAGCGGATTCCAAATGGCTGCATTAGATTAATATTGGGTGGGTATATCACACATCTTTAACAGCTTCATGATTATTTTATCGGATAATTTTATGCTTTACCAATGGCAATTATTTTTTTCCCTTTTTTTTGGTAAGTATTATTTTTTTCCCTTGTACTATAACAGTAGTTCAATAGCAATTACACCCTTTACCTTTTATGTAGGTTCAAAAAAAACTTCAAAAAATAAAAATAAAAATATCCACTACAATGTTCATAACCATACTGATGCAAAATTATAGGGAAAGTAGGCTTTTAGGAAAATGCATAAGTTTTCTGTTATACTATTATTCTTTAACAATAAAAAAGTCTGTCTTTCACATCCTTCTAACAAGCCTTTTAATCAGGCAATACAAAAAGTAACTGACAATAAAGAACCATCAATGGTCTTAAAACTAATACAAAACGGAAATAGCCATAAACCAAACATAAAGTCATGCAAACTGAAACGTCTGCAATTATTAAAATTATAAAAGGCCTTAAAACTAACATGTCTTCAGTTATAATAACTTATGCTGACTCAAGTGCATCATCTTCCCCCGCTACGAAAAGATTCGCCCTCGAATCTGCGTCGTCTTTATTGACGTCAACTTCTTCAGGTGGTAATCCAGGCGGCAATTCTTCTTGCATTACATCTGCGAATTTTGTCAGTTCTAAAATCTCTGACTTGGACAGCAAAGAATTCTTTGCTTCCTTCCTCTAATCTGAAGGTGCTAGTGTAATAAGGTGACCATCCTTTTTGAAGGTGTAAGTATTTTTGAAACCATCATGTTTTTCCTTCCTATCAAATTGCCATGGCCTACCTAATAAAATGTGACAAGCATCCATAGGAACGACATTGCACCATACCTCATCTGAATATTTTTTCCCAATTGAAAAACACACGAGGCATCTTTTGGTTACCCTCACCTCATTTCCTTTTTTTAGCCACGACAACTTATAAGGTTGTGGGTGTGCTTCTATTTTTAGCCCCAACTTTTCTACCAAAGTGGTAGAAACAACGTTTTCACAACTCCCTCCGTCCCCGCTGGTGCACTTGGTGTGGAAAATGGTGTGCCGAAACCACGTTTCATCATTCACCAAATCCTCATTCAAGACTCTTCGAGTGATTAATGATTCTCTGGTATCAGCATAGACAATTTCTACCTCTTCAGATTTCGTTTCTTCTTGTTCATCTACATTGTCATAGATTGGTTCTTCATCAAAAATTGGAGCATCTGCAAACGAGGTTGTGGGTGTGCTTCTGTTTTTAGCCCCAATTTTTCTACCAGAGTGGTAGAAACAACGTTTTCACAACTCCCTCCATCTATAATCACACTGCATGCTTTTCTCCCGCTGGTGCACTTGGTGTGGAAAATGGTGTGCCGAAACCACGTTTCATCATTCACCAAATCCTCATTCAAGACTCTTCGAGTGATTAATGATTCTCCGGTATCAGCATAGACAATTTCTACCTCTTCAGATTCTGTTTCTTCTTGTTCATCTACATTGTCATAAATTGGTTCTTCATCAAAAATTGGAGCATCTGCAAACGTCACAATCTGTTTATTTGGACAATCTGCAGCAAAGTGTCCAATTCCTTGACACTTGAAACATTTTTTCCCTGCACTACTTCCTTTACTCGACCCTTCCTTGTTGGGAATATTTTTTTGAGGCGTAGAACTCCTTTCAACAGGTGAACTCCTTTCCGCAGGTGAAGTTGCTGATGAACTCACTGATTTAGCTCTGAATTCCTTTCTAGGAAATCTTAATTGAAACTTCGAACTCTCACCCTTTCTTTTACATTGTCCTGCCACCTTCAAGGACAGTTTGCACACATCTTCATAAGACCAATACTGTTGTAGGTACACAACATCAGAAACTTCATCCCGCAATCCACCTAGATATCGAGCAATCACTTGTTCATCTTCTTCGACCATGTCACAACGCATTCGAAGACGATCAAATTCAGAGGTGTATTGTTCCACCGTAAGGTCACGTTGCCTGAAATTGTGATACTCAATAAAGGCCTCTTGTCTGTATTGAGCAGGAAAAAAATTGTGCTGCAACAATTTCTTCATCTTGTCTCATCTTTGAATCTTAGACTTTCCGTCTCTGATTCTTTGTTTCTTGACATGTTCCCACCAGATTGAGGCATGCTTCCTCAATTTGATTGCCACTAATTTCACCTTTTGCTCATCAGTGAGGTTTTTTAAATCAAAAACCCTCTCGACGGTGTGTAACCAGTCGATGAATACGTCAGGGAGAGTTGATCCCTCAAATTCTGGAATCTCGATCTTCATCCCAAAATTGGATATGAAGGGTTGATCACCGGTTCGACCTCTCCTTGGTCTTTCGCGGTTCCAAAATGGATTTTCATCCTCCTCTTCCTCTGGAGATGACAATTCAAATTCCTGTCTCCCTTCTGACCCGTGCAACTGTGCCTCTGCAAGCAGTTGTTCGAGTTCTTGGATTCATCTGTCCTTTTCCTCAATTTCAGCATCTCTCGCATCAATATAATAATCGTCATCGGTAGGTTGATTGCATCCTCTGCCGCCACGACCTCTTCGTCCTCTGATACCAAATGATGCAAAATTATAGGGAAAGTAGGCAAAATGCAGAAGTTTTCTGCTATACTACTATTCTTTAACAATAAAAAAGTCTGCCTTTCACATTCTTCTAAGAAGCCTTTTAATCAGGCAATACAAAAAGTAACTGACAATAAATGACCATCAATGGTCTTAAAACTAATACAAAACGGAAATAGCCATAAACCAAACATAAAGTCATGCAAACTGAAACGTCTCCAATTATTAAAATTATAAAAGGCCTTAAAACTAAAATGTCTGCAATTATAATAACTTATGCTGACTCAAGTGCATCACATACCCAGTACTTAAGTAATTTCTTTGTCTAGATTGTGATTTAATCACACGAATCCAATTTGTGTTTTAATTCAATAGTGTAAAATAAACAATTTTAAATAGCTAAACATTAATTTGAGCGTTATGTTATTTTTTCGATAAAAGAATTCCTATATCAATTATAACTTAATTATTTTATTAATTATTTTTATTTTTTTCCTTTGAGAATAACTATATTCCTAATTGTATCTTTTATCTTTTTTTAATAATATTTCTATGATAAAACACACCGCATATTAGAATAAATAAATATTAGTAAAATTTTCAAGACAATATATTAATTTTACTACTAACAATATAATAAAATCAGAAATAGTTACGATTAGGGGTGTAAATAGGCTAGGCTAGGTTTTGGCTTAAATAGGTTAGGTTTGTGTAAAAATCATTACGCATGGCCTGGCCTATTAGCTTGTGTAGGCCCTAAATTACAAGTCTGGCATGACTTATATTTAAAAAATAAAAGTCTTGACCTAGACCTGTTAGCCTGTTTAAGCTTATTAAACATTCAACAATTAAAAGAATAACTAAAATAATATTATTTTATTATTCAAAATTATTAAAATAATAATTTTATTTATTATATTTTAAATAAATAATATGATATAGGCCGACCTATAAGTTTATAGGTCCAACATGTACAAAAAAACCTATGACATGTTTTCTAAATATGTTTTTTTAAAAACCTAGGCCTGTTCTATTTACAATTTATAATAGGCCAAACCTGACCTACTATAAGTTAGGTCGTAGGTAGGGGTGTAAATGAGCTGGGCTTTGTCCTTCCTGGCCCAAGCCTACGTAAAAAAAATTCAGCCTATCTGGCCTACTGGCCTATCAAAGGCTTTATTTGTAGGCCAAGCTCGGCCTATTTTTAAAAATAAGAAAGCCCGACATGGCCTACAGGCCTTGTAGGCCTACCACTGTAGATACTAAGAAAAGAAAATAATTGTATAGAGCAAAGAAAGTTTCATTCATGAATGCAATAGTACTTCTCATAAGAAAAAAATAACAAACAAGAAAGAGTCAACATAATACCCCAGCTTTAGAATGTATATCTATGAAACACGGACACGTGTTTTTTGAAAAAAAATGCGTGTCCGACACGTGTCGGACACGGACACGTTAGGACACGTTCGGACACGCGTCCGACACGTGGTCAACTTTTTAGGACACGTTGACTTGAGGGACACGCGTGTTTGACTGAATCCGACACGCAGTCAACGTATCTGGACACGTTTTGCATATTTTTTGTAAAAAATAAATAAAACTACAATTAAAAAAAAGAAAAATTATTTAATAAAAATAAAAAATGAACCCTATTCTCTAATCCTCTCTCGCGCCGGAGAGTGGAGGCTGCTGGTCGCCTGGTCCCCGTCCTTCTCTTCTTTCGTCGTCGGTCAATCGTCGGTCGTCGTCTCCGGTAAGTCTCTTTCGGTTCTCGCCTTTTTGATTATCAGTCCTTCGCTTCCTACCACTTGATATCCCATCTATTAATGGGATTCCTAATTTGTACATTGCAGATCTATAACACCCTCCTCGTCTCCGGTATGCTGATGTTGGCTGCTCAGCCAATACTGTTGTTCATTTTCTTACTATTTTTATGTACTCTTACCCTGCTGTGTTTTTGTTGCCATCAATGTTTGTGGTACTCTTCACTTGAGTGCTTTTTCTACTATGTACGATGCGATGCCTATCTTACTTCTTTTTTCTGCCTTTTTGTTTTTGGTACTATTCACTTGAGTGTTTTTTCTACTAACTTCAATCTTTTGACTAATGGATAAAAGGGTGTTCCATTGTATATATTTACTGTTAAAAGCTAAATAACCACTAACAAATAACTACTGTTCCCTTATCCCCTGTAATGTAACCTTTAAAATTTATTTAATTTTAGTGTATCTTCTCCATCACGTGACATGACAGCAATGACAGATTGCAAAGATCAACATGTATAATTATATTATATATATTAAAAAATTTATTTAATATCAAAACGTGTCCTAACGTGTCCAAATATGATATTTTTTAGAATTAACGTGTCATCGTGTCGTGTCGGTCGTGTCTCGTGTCCGTGTCCGTGCATCATTGATGTATATCATAGAGGAATAGAGTCAAAGAAATGAGAAAAATAAGAAAAATACAATTATTGGGTGCTGAAATAAAGTCTACAAGAGAATGTCATTCATCTAAAAATTAGGGTTGGTATTGGTACTTTGTCATGCCACATAAAATAAATATTATTTTATTTTTAATAAATTAAATAGGTCAGCCTACAAGGCTTTGGGCCAGGCTTGAAAAAATTGGCCTACGGCCTATTTGTTAAAAAAACTTTCTTAAAAGCCTAAGCCTACTCTACTTTTTTTAAAGGTTGGGCCAAGTCAGGCTTAATGTAGGCTGGGCTGTAGGCTGGGCTGGGTCAGCCTGACCCATTTACACCCCTAGTCGTAGGTCCCTGTAGGCCATCCTAACCCATTTACACTCTAGTTACGATGAAAAAAAGCAGTTTTCCAAAGTTAATTTAAAATTTATTAACATGAAAAGGACTTTATTTAATCCCTAATTTAATTTAAATTTGGGTGTATAACTAACTACCTCGGGGGAAAAAATAATTACAGGCTTAGATTTATAAGCGCCCAAACGAAATTATAGTTGGGCTTTAAGGGCCCAGATGACCCATAGCCTTTATAGATACTATATGGATAGCCTTTTATATGTCGTCTTCTCGAAGTCCATCGACAACTTCGTCTTCGCCTCTGGTGAGTTCTATCATTTCTCTGTGTTATAGATCTTCAAACCCTAGCAACGCACACACAACACCTTTCTATTATTCTTAGTTCATACAAATCGATTGTTCATTCTGTTGATCACTTTGATTTATGAGCAAACTTTTTATTTTATTTTTTATTTTATAAACGGGGGTGAAAATTTAGGGGCCATCCATGAATTTTTGTCCTCCATGTTTAAGGGTGTGTCGAACTAACTTTGGGGTAAATAAGGGACTATGAGTGTGTTCGTCTCCCTTTTTTATTAAAGAGAAAGCAAGTCAATGAAAATTCTCTTCTCCTTCCCTGCGCTTTACTTTTCCTTCGTTCTCTTGAATCTGAGCATACTGTCACATTGGTCAGGCCTGTTTTGAACTGTATCCAAGTTTGATATATTTAAATGTTTCATAAACCAATGTTTTGTATCTTGTAGAATTCACAAGCTTAAAGAAAGAGACGTAAATGGCTGGTCCTAGGCTTGCTCATGCTACCTTGAAGGGACCAAGTGTTGTGAAGGAGATAATAATTGGAATAGCACTCGGTTTAGCTGCTGGTGGTGTCTGGAAGATGCATCAATGGAATGAACAGAGAAAAACCAGGGCCTTTTATGATTTACTGGAAAGAGGTGAGATTACTGTTGTTGCAGAGGAAGAGTAAGAATGTTCTTGCTTGGTGCTATGCACTTCATTTATAGGCTTTTTTCCCCTGCTATATTCAATTGGCTCTTTATATGTAAATGAGCCGCCTTACTCTGAGATTGAAAAAAATAAGTTCTTGCACTGATTGTGGACTATGTTGGCTTGTAGAAAATTCATGAAGTTAAGTTTTATTTAGTGCTCGAGTTATTTTCTGGTTGCAGTACAAGTGTAGATGTTGTTATATGTTCGTTTGTTTGCTCTGTAGATTTTCGTAACTTGTTTTCTACAGCTAAGTTGCAAGAAGTAACATCATAGATGAGGCATCTCTGTTGTTTGAATAGTTGGATCTTTTGTGTTGAGATTTTTATGATGTTAGAATTTGTTGATGGGCTGGGCTTGCTTGTACTAGGTGCATTGCCCTTGTGCTTGACAGAGAATAATAGTATACATGTATTAGGTAAGTGTTTTATATCACAACATGACTATTATTCAGAACCTTATTAGTAAAATATATTCTCTGTTCTCCTTTCCATTCAATCCCTAAATTTCAATTTCAACACTAAAAAACTTTACAAATGCAAAGTTCGTTAGGAGAGAAAAAAATATTGCTGAGCGCTATCTTGAATATGCAAATAGGCATCTGTTTGTCCAGGATATATAATCCCTCCCAAGCGCGGCATATCCCAAGGCTTGACTCTTAACTGTAAACTCCTGTGTGGCTTCAAGCTTTTGTTATTTGCACAAAAAGAAAAGGTAATTGGCTGATAACAATAGGAAATCATTCTCTTTCTATTGGTGGCAGAAGCTACCCTAATTGTTATGATGTTTGTTCAGTTACTTTCGGGGCAATATTTCATGGTTCCGATTTTGGTGACTTGGGATGTTAGAGATATTATAAAGTTATTCGTAAGTCTTATGTTTGGATATGCTATACATATCTCAAATGCCCGATTGTGTGATACAGTGATTTTCTGCACAAAAATCAAGTTTGCTTCTGGAAGCATGTTTCACTAAAATTTGAAAAATGCATGCACCAAAAAAGAGAGGAAAAATGCAGCTTTTGCGTTGGGTTTAGAATTTCATTCTATTTTCCTACAAACTTACTTTTCCAAAATAAATTACTTCAGATTCGCTTTTAACCGATATCAATTTAGCAAAATGAAGATTATTCAAATTAAGTCTACAAAAGCTCATTTAAATGCACACTTAGGCTTTGATATGGTACTAAATCTTTCTTACCAAGTGATAAGGAGTTCATCTTTGCTCTCTCTATTCTAATAATTAGTTGAATTTTAACATAACATAAAGCGGCGGCGTACACTATTTTCCTTTCGAGTTCAAGGGATCATACTTTGCATTACCGGATGTGTTTGAAATATTATAATGTTTAGGGTAAGTGGCGGAGCCTCATTGAGACCAGCTAGTGCCTTCGCACTGGCTTGGTTTTCATCAGCTCCTACAGAACCATTGTCGACTGTAATCCTGGTAGGGGGGAAATGAGAGAAATTCCCTGTTGGCATTGGCTTGGACAAGGTTTTGCAGCAATGTTCTGAAAAACTCTGCTCCGATTTTCGATCCCAATTCCTCAAAGAACTCGTCGATAAGTTCTACATAGGGAATTTATCAGTGCTTCAGGTCAAATTTCTGTTCTTGAACTTTATTGCTTTTCTAGGGTTTGATCAAGATTTGAGCTTGCGTGTGTTTTGTTTGGGATTGGGGTCTTAAATCAATGAAATTACATTAAGGGTTTGTTTTGTTACCAATCTAATTTATTGCTTTCTCAAGTTGCACGCAGTCATGACAGATCTGGTTTTGAATTCGAATCTTGTTTTGTCTATTCGAAACCTTGATTTGTTTACGTTTGGGGTCTTAAATCAATGAAATTACATTAAGGGTTTGTTTTGTTACCAATCTAATTTATTGCTTTCTCAAGTTGCACGCAGTCATGACAGATCTGGTTTTGAATTCGAATCTTGTTTTGTCTATTCGAAACCTTGATTTGTTTACGTTTGAGTCATGGATGAAGGGAATTTGCTTGTCTTGGGTTGACCAGAAACTTTCAGGGAACTTGTGTTTGACTTGAAATTGGCACAACCCCCTTTAATTTTTAGTGAGTTTTGATTCAAATGTATTTCTGGAAAAAATGAACATTGGTCGTATCAAATTTGTGATATATCTATCCTGAGCACCCAAGGTTTCTTTTTGAAAGGTGGTCTTTTTAACTTGGATTGGGTTTTTTTGTCTGAAAAGGTTGTATCCTTATTTTATTTGCTTGTTGTCAATGCATCTTTTTTGTCGGACATTTTGCTTTTTTTTGGCTAATTTTGTCAAGGGCTCATGGCTCCTAGTGCTGCTGGGCTAAAAGTTTTTCACTTTTTTTAATTTTTATTGCTTTTGAATCTGCATGTTTTTGTGTGCACTTGTCTTTCCAGTACATAATCTTTGGTTTACGAGATTCTATATGCTTATTCTTCCTCCAAGAGCAATTCCACCCTTGAATATACTTGGTCTTGCAATTTTTCTTGTAGAAAGAAAATTTCTTCCTTTTTAAGGTATGTGAGAATTTTCTTGTATGAGAGACTCTTCTATGATTTACAGTTATGCACTGTACAATATTTTTCTTTTTAATGTATTCAAATAAGTTTGAGTAAACTGCAGTTATAGACTGTAATCAACTTCGTTGTCGTGCTACTCTCAACCCCAATCATTGGTGCTGGAATCTGGCTAACAAATGAGCCAGCCAATACCTGTGTCAATTTTCTACAATGACCTGTAATCATCCTAGGGGTTCTAATCCTGGTTGTAGATCTGGCAGGTTTCATTGGAGCCTTTTGGAGAATCTCTTGACTCCTAATATTCTACCTCATTGCCATGCTTGTGCTCATAATTTGCTAGTGGTTTAATGGCTGGGTTATATTTTTTGGCACTGCTTAAAATTCTTGTCTGGCTCCGCCACTGTTTAGGGTTTTAGGGTAGTTTTTACAAGAGGATGTGTTAGAAGCACAGTAAAATTCTGGGTTTAAGGAGAGTACGGTTGGTAAAAATAAAATGCATTGCTGCATTTTTTAGAGGAACACGAATACGAAATTACACTAAATATAGTTCTGAGCCGTTTGAGCTTAATGGAGATGAACGACCACTATAGCATTTTGAAGTCATTCTCAAATTACGATTCGTAGTTTGGATGTGTTTACAAGTTGCTGGAAGAAATTTCAATCCTAAAACCACTGAGCAGATATCAATCTTTGATTATTTGAGGACCTATTTTCGGCAAGTACAGTTACGTGACTTCTTGATTATGCTTTGACAGTAAACTTTTATAATTGGCTAGGATATCACATGAACGACTTTCTACCAAGGCCCGGTAACAAAGTCTGACTAGACTAGAAATGTAAATCATGATGAATGTTCCGCATTTCAATTTGAGAATCTGGTGATTGCTTCTGAGGTGGAGACTCTTGACACGATCCTGCACAATATTAAATGGTTTTTTGGTAAAGGAGAAATTTCTTTGTGCCAGGAATTATGATTTTTAGGAATATGATAAAAGTCATTTTTTTAGAAATGTTACCAAAAAATTATTTGGTAGGCCAAAATATTATCAGAATTTTGTTTCAAAAAAGTATAAAAAAAATTCAACACCTGAAATTCCTTGAATATCACCAAGGAGTGATATTCTTAGATGACATTTTGGAGAAAAAAATTGTACACAAAATGAAATTTCAGAAATTATGCCTCAAATTATGAATATAACACAGATAAACAATAAATTGGGCAAAAGATGAAGCAAATCAATGTTGATGGCAATAAGCTAGAAATTATACTGGCGGTTGGGGGCAAGTATAGAATTTTGTTTAGGATGGTTGGCATATTTATTTTTCCACGCACTTAAGCTAATTTGACAATTTTTTTCATGAATAAGATTTAAATCTTGCTGATAGTAAGAAGTAAGAACTTCAAAGGACTGTATGTATGAATGTATAGTTTATAGGGACTTGAATTCAACAGAGATTTGAGTATTTAAGTTATTACATTGGGGCTTCAATACAAGATTATATGAGCAATTACTTGCGTAAAAATAAAATAAAACAAAATCAAGAGAGACTTCTGGATTTATAATTGGAACTTTGAGCTCTAAATTGAAATATTAAAATTTTAAGTATAATACCAACTTTTAATTCTTTATACTATAATAACAAAAATATGTATATAGTTGGTTCTAATTTTAATAGAATTTAAATAGAAATTGTGATTAGATTATCTCAATTATTGTTTTGTTGTCCAAATAAAACTTTACTGTTCTACTACAATAACATTTAATTTACGAGGTAGGATATTTATATAATATTTTCTCTACTATTAACTCACTAGTACTCTAATCACCGATGAATCAAATTTTTCAGCAAAAAGTGCATTGAAGAGAGAAAAAAAAAGTTATTGAACAACTCAAAAATTTGATCCAATGATGATTAGAGTGGTAGTGAATTTGTAGTAGAAAAAAATGATAGTATGAATATTCTACTTCTTAATTTACAACATTAATATTATAAACACAGTAAAAGGATGCTTTTGGATTTATTTTTAGAAAAAAAAAAAATACTTCGTCTATTTTTATTTTTTACTTTATAATTATTAATTTTGTTGACTAGCATTAAAAAAAATGTTTAAATGTAAGCAAAAATGAAATATTTAATAGTCGAATCATTCTTATTTCAATCAGTGTCTTAGATGTGCAATGATATATGAATGTAAATATTTTGTAAAAAAGTTTGATACATAGAATATATTAGATGCTAAGTGCAAGAATTTAACTTCTTGAAAAGAGCAACAGAACAAGGTCTCAAGGATAACAATTTCTTATGGAAAGGTAAAGAAGTCATTGTGGCTCTGATATTGGAGTTAGACTCTTTGGACTGAATATGGAGATTGAATATAAAGATTTTTTTCTTGCTAATTCTTTGTATAATGGATGAGAAAAGTATTTCTCCAGTCATTATTTCCAGTAAGTTTAAAATAACGTCGTTATGGAGTTGTAAGATTAAAAAATTATAATGATAAAGACTAATATAATCTTACAATATATTAAAATTATAAAAATATCTTAATTTCTGTTCTAAAACGTCGTCGTTTTGAGCTCGCCGGAGATAATTTATCTTGGAGAAATCCTTTACCCTTAAAGGATTTGATAAAGATAAGGAAAGGGCATATTAAATGTCTGGATGCGTGTGATTGCTGAAATGTTATTAGATATAGTTTGAACCGAGAGGCAAGCCATTTTTATAAGATAGTTAGCGTCTTAATAATTTTTTTGGGTCTTAATTTTTTAACTAGCGGATGACGCACATCTTTGATTCACCGTCCATGTTTTCGTTGACCCAGAAAATAAAAGTATTCTCTCATATTGGTTCCATTTGAATTGTCCACGAAATTAATTCTCGTGGAAACATGGGGGATTATACCACATTTTCACAAGACTTACTTGTTCAAACTCCAGGTAGTTGATACTGTGCAAGTTTGATTGCTAGTAGGGATGAAAGTGGGCCGGATCGGTCTACAGGAACTTACGGCTTGGCCTACGTCAGGCCAGTTCTGATCTAGTATATTTCCTAAAACAGGTCAGGTTTGGACCTTGAAAAAGCTTGTTTAATAAAAAGGCCGTATGCTCATTTTCACAAGGTTTGGCCTATAAGTCTACAGGCTGACCTATATTGTATTATTTATTTTAAATAAAATAAAATAGAATAAGTATAATTTGAAGAAAAAACAAAAGATATAAATTTAATCAATTGCAATTATTTATAACTTAATTATATTCGATTATATTTTAATAGAAATCTGATTTTATTTCTTATGTAGGAGGAATCAACATCTCATCATGTTAGATTGAGATTTTATTTCTTATGTAGGAAGAATCAACATCTCATCATATTACAAGCATCATGATGTGTTTGTTGGATTCATGTAGTTATTTTAATTTACATAGTATGAATTTGTTTGTTGGATCTGATGAAATATATGTTATTTAGTTTGAACATTTTGCTTTTGAAATTGACTTAAATGCAGATTGTACGAGTTTTGTTGTGATTCAGTATTTTGTAAAGTTAATTCATGATTCTACTTGGAAGTTAAAAATTAACAGGCTAGACCAGGCCATTTGTTTTTTTATAAATGGGTCAAACCAGACTAATAGTTAGACTCATACTAAGCTTGAGCCAAGTCAAATTAAAATTTTTTGACGTGAGATTGAGCTTTTCGGTACAAAGCTTGGCTCAGCCCAGTCTACTTTCATCCCTAATTGCTAGAGCAAAAAGCAAAAAGGATCTGCTAATTGAAGGTGAATACAACCTCTCTGCCGTTTAACTCATTCTATGGTAATCCGACATTTAAAGTTTCTATTCCTTACTAAAGAGGAATGTTTCAAGCAGTGCATGCTTATTCTACTTCAGTAAAAATATTTAATTATGGAATTTAAAATAAGCTGTGCAACTGGCCCCTAAAGATTACTTGGTAATGTATATGATTAGTTCCGCATGCTTCCAATGCAATGGCCCAAAACAAAAATAGAGAAAAGCCTTCCATCAAGACAACACAACAAAACAGAGCACCTATTCGGGCATCTAACATACAAATGTTGAGTTCAGATTCAACGTAAACCATTGAGGAAAAGAAATGTTACAAAACCAAACATAAAAATAAGCCAAGGCACACCAAATTCTAATAAAACGTCCACTAAAATCATAAATGTATGATTCCAACATATCCCCAATTCCCCACTGTTTAGATTTATTGAAAAAAGTATCATTCAAAAGACTGCCTCAACAATAGCATGCTTCCTTTTAGGATATCCAATTCCAAGAATATGGTTTAAATACACCTTCCCATCTTTCACGGTTGCTGCTGTGGCCAAGCGATGTCTAGGCCCTGAGAATGTTGCCACAACAGAAGCTGTATTCCACCCATCTGAACTCTCCACTAACCTCGCAGAAGGATTCCCAGCAACTACCAACTTAGTAGAAGTTAGTAATTCTAAACCATCTCCAAAATAAAGGGGTCCTCCCTCTACCTTTATAATGTTCACTTCCTCTCCTTTTGTTAAATCAATCTTGAACAAGTTGCCACTGAATGTGTGAACCACTATAAGGAATCCATCTGGGTGGTAAACAATTCCATTTAGCCCAACCAAGTTATTGTACCAATCTTTTGGAGTAAAAAGTGGGCTTCTTATGATTGATAGAAGCTTCCCTTCCACCCCAACTTTCCAGATTTTATTGGCTTTTGCATCGCTGACATAAGCATTGCCTTCTGCATCAACTGCAACATCGTCTGCAAAAGATTTCTCATCGCCTGCATCCAATGGAAAAACATGACATTCTTAAAATAAACAATAGTTTCGTTGCAACTCGCGGGCAATTTCCAACAGCAAATTTAATAATGCATAATGTCACCACAATCAACCAGCTGTATCTAGGCTAACACAATTTGGAAGTTATACATTATTTAAGAGCCAACAATATAATAGGACATGTAATAATAGGACATCCAATAAGTCAATAACGGGTACTGGGGTTGGTATGTCCTTTCCCTTAGGTCTATTGGCATGCATAGTTCATAACTTCCTACATTGAGGTAACATGACAAACATCCGTATGTTCCCTTTCTTTTATTTCATGCCCACTGGAGTAGACTGGTGCATTTGCAGACATGTTTTGTGGCGTTGATATACATGTCAAACAACAAAATAGTAAATGAACAAACTAACTTGGAAGCGAACCAGCGAAAATATATATATATATATATATATATATATATATATATATCTTATCGTTTCACAAATTGTTTGAGATAATTTTATCTCCGGTTATTAAATTTTTACCTCACAAAAATGGATCAATGGTGGTAGTGATAAAGGAAGAGAGAGAAAAAGAGAATCATATCGATTCAAAGTTAATATAAAAAATAAATAAATAAAACGACGTAGTTTTGAAATTACCGGAGCAGCTTGAGAAATATTTTTCTCATATATATATATAATATATATATATATATGAAGTAGGATCCTTTGACACCTCATCTGAGAGCCATTAGATCAAAAAAATCAACAACTCTAATTTGCAAGCATGTGACACCATTGATCTTTTTTGATCTAACGATTATCAGATAAGATGTCAAATTTAAAATTTGACACTGGTGTCAAAGTATCCTACCTCTATATATATATATATATATATATATATATATATATATATATATATATTAAGTTTTATGCAGTTGTGTCGGAAAACAAATTGTCTGCCACACAAACCAAAAAATCGAGACCCACAAATTTATATATTTTTTTTTTGATAACATTAAGGGGCGAACCCCCAGACCCACAAATTTATTTAAAAAAAACAAAAACGAGAAACGATGTGAGAACGGTGACAGTAAGCTTTCTACAAAACAATCAAATAATTGCTATATATATATATATATATATATATATATATATATATATATATACACGTGAAAGTATTAAATGTAAAGAATCATAACTATATAAAAGATGAAAATAATAAATATGGAGAATCATAATCACACACCTGTCATTGTTGTCATCTCTGTACGTAAAACGATTGCAGAACTAATTTTATCATATATACAACATATATTTATGGGTTATATTTATCTCCTTTTATATGAGAAAAATAATTTTTCTCCACACACAAAAGAGGGATTGGTCCCACCACTTTTTTTTCTTTCTCCTCTTATCTATGGATCTCACTTGTAATTGTATTTCTACAACATAAGGTAACTATTTTTCTAAAATATAACAAAAGTATTTCTCAATATTTATATATATACGGTGCAGATTATATTTACAAATTTTTTATTTACAAACGTTTTCTTTACAAATTATACTATGTTTGACCTATGTGTGACCGGTCATACACTCTTGATTGAAGTCTAACTATTCATACTTTGTATAGTTTATAAATTTGTAAGAAAATAAGTTTGTAAATAATATTTTCCTTTATATATATATATATATATATATATATATATATATATATATATATATATTACCGTTTGAATGTCATACCTACCATTACCAAGCACCAACCATAACTTGTCCTGTGCAATGGTACTATGTAGCTTATTCCAAGCGGATTCCAAATGACTGTATTAGATTAATATTGGGTGGGTATGCACATCACACATCTTTAATAGCTTTATGGTTATTTTATCGAATAATTTCATACTTTACAAATAGCAATTATTTTTGTCCCTTTTACTGTAACAGTAGTTCAATAGCAATTACACCCTTTACATTTTATCTAGGTTCAATAAAAACTTCAAAGAAAAAAAAAAACCCACTACAACGTTTCCTTGTATTAAAAAATTTGAAAAAAGAATAACAACAAGCATGAAACGGTGAGCAATTCAACCATCTAGATATACGTAGAGCATATTTAAAAAAGTTTTCATGAAGCTAAAGGCAAAAAGTGAAGACCAAACGTGCAGTTCAAATATATTGTGGAATAAAAAATACGAATAAAGACATATCCCCAATCCCACGAGGAGATCGCACCTCGCAAACGAGCATCTTGCATCGTTCGGCTTTATACAAAGATTCCAAACCATATGCATCATTAAATTCCAAATGTCATTAAAGAATATTAAGATGTTAAGGGCTTTTTAAAATAAGAATCAAATAATATCTATTTAATTATTTATTTATGAATTTGATATTTGTCATTTTAAATTATATAGGTTAGACACAAAGAATACAAATCATGAAGAAAAAGTGAATAATTTTTTTTAATTTAAATTTTAAATAAAATAATAATATTTTATGTCTATCTCTCTCAAAATAAGATTATTTTATGTCATTTAAAAGAATAAATATTTTTTCTTTAAAAAAAGAAAAAGATAATAATTTACTCACTTTAGACCTAATTTCCGTTTAAAACTATACACTCTACTTTACACAGATATAACCATGAATCATTTCACTCTCGTAAAGAAGATACACCTTTATTTATTTATTTTGTCAATTCTCTCTATTTCTTTATCTATTCCTTACTCTCTCTTTAAATCACATAATTTTACACCCCTTTAAAATCACACCCATTTTTTCCAATATTTAGTTCAGATTATAAAAATAAAAAAAACATGTTGAGCTGCATATGTGAAGGACGAAAAAGATGGAGTTAAGTGCAGAAAAGCTTACTCGAACCGGTGAGTTGGGTAAGAAAGATGCGATTCCACGTGGAGAGATCATAGGCTGCAAGTGCACCATATCGATTTCCGAATACGTCAGCGTGAACCACTAGAACCCGATTTCCGGGTGTATCGATAACCATACCCAAAGATGCATTTCCTGACAAGTTTGGCTCTTTGACCACTGTTACCTCCTCCAATAATGTCACAGGCGATTTTTTATCTGTTACTGAAACCGAACCAACACCACCTTCGAAGAAAGACACAATAAAGCGGTGGTGAACAGGGTCCCACTTAGCGCATTCTCTGAACCAGCCAGTACTGTGGTAGTGATAGACATGAGTCGTGGGTTGTGCTCGTTCTAACGAGACGATGATGCCGACGGTTACGGCTGAGAGGAGTACAAGGAAGCCGAGAAATTTTGGAGAACAGAGCCACGAAAGGGCCATGGGAGAGAGTTTAGGTGATCGTGTGACAACAAAGTTTGAAAATTAAGGGGAACAGAACGAGGTACAAGTTTGATACTTAGAAGTTAGAAGTAGTAGGTAGAATTTGGTTGAGGGAGGGTGAGAATAGAAATTTCAAATTTATTGATTACTTAAATAAAATGCCAATGTTGGAAAATTTTGTCAGGTCAAATACGAAAGATATTTACTGATTAGTTAAAGGGATTTATTATTTTTATGTTGCATAAGAAATAATTTATTTTTTACACACACAAATTTAATATGGATCTCACTTTATTTTTATTTTTTATATTTGAAAGTGGATTCCACTTACATAAATGAGTCTTTAGGAGATAATAGTTATCTCTTACTCCACGAGAAAATTACTACCCTTACTTAAAAGGCTTTAATGTTTTTTATAACAAATGTATAAAAGTTATCTGCGTTTATTTTTAAAATAATGTTGTTTTGAGTTAAAAAATTAAAAAATTATAATAAAAAATACTACTATAATCTTAAAATAAATTATAATTATAAAAATACTTTAATTTCTGTCTCAAAACAATATTATTTTGGACTCAATATAAATAACTTATCTACGTTAATAAAAAAAACAACTGTTGCTTAAATATATTTATCTCTTGAAAGAAATAAATAATTACACTACTGAATTTGCGTATACAAATTTAGTATTATTTGTCTTACTTAAAAAGTATAGTTATATAAGGTAGCCTTTTTCTTTGTCTAGATTGTGTTTAATCACTCTAATCCAATTTGTGTTTTAATTCAATAGTGTAAAATAAACAATTTTAAATAGCTAAACATTAATTTGATCTTTATGTTATCTATATCAATTATAACTTTAATTTTTTTATTAACTATTTTTATTATTATAACTTTTTTCCTTTAAGAATAACTATTTTACTTTGTATCTTTTATCCTTTTATAATAATATTTCTATGATAAAAACACACCCCATATTAGAAGAATTAATTTATATTTGTCCTTTTACATGATACTAAATTATGTTATTTTAAATTATAGAAAAAATACACAATGAAAGTCATATAAGAAGAAATTGATTTATTTTTTTAATTTAAATTTTAAATAAAAAATATAAATTTTAACTAAAATAATCAACTTTTTTTGGGTAAACAAAATAACTATACTTTAAAGGAACAAACATTTTTTTCTTAGAATAAATAAATATTGGTAGCTCACAAAAAAAATTATTGGTAAAATTTGCAAGACAATATATTAATTTTGGAAAAATATTTTCTCATGTTACATTAGAATTCAATTCTCATGTGACCTTTCGATTTACGTGAAAAGCTTTTCTTTTCTTTCTTTTTTTCAATAAATATGGAGTCCACCCCTAGTTAAGTCACAACATGATAATTCAATTATCATACAACATAAGAAAATCAAATCCCATTATTTTACTACTAACAATGTAAAAATCAGAAACAGTAGCTAACCTTGTACGATGAAAAAGAAACAGTTTTCCAAAGTTAATTTAAAATTTATTAACAAGAAAAGGTCCTTAGATTTATAACCGCCCAAACGAAATTCTAGTTGGGCTTTAAGGGCCCAGATGACCCATAGCCTTTAAAGATACTAGATGGATACCCTTTCATTTGTCTCTGTTGTTAGAATAGTTGGATCTTTTGTGTTGAGATTTTTATGATGTTAGAATTTGTTGATGGGCTGGGCTTGCTTGTACTAGGTGCATTGCACCTGTGCTTGACACAGAATAATAGTATACATGTATTAGGTAAGTGTTTTATACTATGATGCACGGACACGGACACGGAATACTACATGACACGACACGTCGAGACGTTAATTTTAAAAAATGTCATATTTTGAAACATTGAGACACGTTTTGATATTAAATAAAATTTTAATATATATAATATAATTTATATTTAATACATATAAGAGTCCATAATAAGTCATATAACCAATCAAATATTTAAATTTCATAACATAAATATAAATATAAATATTTTTTCGTACTTTTTTAATTTTTCATGTCAAATTTCATAACAGAAAAAAATTAATTTATAAATTATTTCTTTTATATTTAGTTAACAAAATAAAATTAAGATTCAAAAAAAAAAACGTGTCCGAACGTTGATCGAGTGTCGAAAAAATTGACTGTGTCGAAAAAACGTGTCGGAACGTGTCAAAGAGTTGACCGCGTGTCCACAAATGTTGACCACATATCAGACGCGTGTCAGAGCATGTCCGAGTCGGACACGTGTCTGACATACAAAATTTCAAAAAAGTAGCGTGTCCGTGTTATATAGGTTTTATATCATAACATGACTATTATTCAGAACCTTATTAGTAAAATATATTCTCTGTTCTCCATTCCATTCAATCCCTAAATTTCAACACTAAAAAACTTTACAAATGCAAAGTTCGTTACTAGGAGTAAAAAAATATTGCTGAGCGCTATCTTGAATATGTAAATAGGCATCTGTTTGTCCTACAGTAAGCTTTTATAATTGGCTAGGATATCACATAA
Source organism: Gastrolobium bilobum (assembly GCF_033153095.1). Classification (NCBI taxonomy): domain Eukaryota; kingdom Viridiplantae; phylum Streptophyta; class Magnoliopsida; order Fabales; family Fabaceae; genus Gastrolobium; species Gastrolobium bilobum. The sequence goes on along the minus strand of NW_026898901.1, from coordinate 442,242 downwards.
CGGTCTTTCTACTAAAAGGCCTGGTATCGAAGTCTGACTAGACAAGAAATGTAAATCACGATGAATGTTCCTCATTTCAATGTGAGAATCTGGGGATTGCTTCTGAAGTGAAGACTCTTGACCCGATCCTGCACAATATTAAAGACGTTTGATAAAAGAGAAATTTTTTCATGTCAGAAAATCTTGATTTTGAGGAATATGATGGGAAAGTCACTTTTTCGAATTTATCAAAAAATTGTTTGGTATACTAAAATATTATCGGAATTTTGTTTCAATAAAAGTGTAAACAAATTTCAATACCTGGGGGATTCTATGAATACCACCAAAGGGGTGATATTCTTATATGGCATTTTGGAAGAAAAATTATACACAAAACTTAATTTGAAAAAAATCAAATTCCAAAAAAAAATTCCGAAATCTTATACTAAACGTGAATAAATAAGATTATTATTATCACTTTTCCGAAAATCTTAAAAAATTCTCTCTACCAAACACCCTTTAAAAGTCTTTTAAATATTTGGTTTATGTTTGCCCTCAAAAAAATGCTTGGATAAAGTGTGAATAGAGTCCATTTAAATGCCAATATAGAAGTGTTTTTTAACAAAAATTAAAGATATTTAAATTTTGAAAAAACTATTTAAAGGGAGAAGGAGAAGTCTCTATAAGGTCTAGTTCCACTCTCCTTGGTTGCCCCTTAGGATATTCTACTTTTGCAAGAAGGGAGGGGGAGGGGAGGGTGTAGGTGATATATACTATTATACATGCACGCAGCTAGCCAGCTGCTATGCACGTGCATGTAGAAGATAAAATTATATTAAAAAAATTTGTTTTTATTTTTGTCCCAATTGCCCTTGCCTTAATTAGATGTAGGTGAAACGTGTGGTTCACTCATTAGCTATCATGCATATGGGAACTAATTTTAATTCAAATATTATTTGGATTTTTCAAAATTGCCCCAGCGTTATTTGAAAAAATTCAAATTTGTCAATGGGTTCGCAACTGTTCTTTCTCAAATCATCACAATTTTTCCAGTGGCCAGGGCCAAAAAAAAAACTCAATCAATGTCAAAAGATTCACCGGGTAGAATTCTGCCAACGTGAAGGTTGTATTATTTTTAAAAACTCATCTAGTACTAACATTGTACCATAATTTTTTAAGAAAACTTGTACCATTTTTAAAAATTAGTTGGAGTCTAACATACAAGTGGCTTCGCCATTAAACTTTTCGTCGGTTCCCAACTGGCCACATGGCGATTGTTCCTGTGTCGTTTCACTTGCAGATCGATGTATTTTCGACCAATAGCGGACCTAAAATTTTTTTTAATGTCTGCACACTTAGACTAAAAGAATAAAGAAAAAAAAATTAAGAAAATTTTAAATATATTAAAATAAAAAAGAATATAAAAAAAGAAAAAAAAACTTTAACTTAATATAAAAAAAGTAATCATGAGTCAATTAAACTGTTACAATAGAATATTTTGGGTCCTCAACAAAAATTGCGGGCCTCAATTTAATCTCTTAGGAAAAAAAATCTACTTGTGATCCCTCAAAATTCAAAAATAGATCCAGATAATCAAAATTATGGTCCTCTAAAATTCAAAAAGACTCATATTAATTCCTCAAAAGGACTAACATGGGTCTATTTTAGAATTTAAAGGGATTACGAGTCGACTTTATTTTTAAGAGATTAAATTAGGTCATGTAATTTTTGTTAATGACCCAAAATATATTTTATTTTATTTTTCTCCAAAAACTGTGTGTGTGCACTTGCACACACAGAGGTTCGCCCTGTTTTCGACAATAATTCAATTTCTATAAATAAAGGGCTTTGCGGTAGTCATGTTACAGGAATTTCATTTTTATTCCTGCAAACACATACATATTTTTTTATTAAGTTATTTTTTTTTCAAAAAAAAATTTATATGGGTGGGTCCCACAAATATTGTGTCAGTGACATGATATAACATTTATCCTGTGATATGGTGCTTCTTTTACCCATAAATAAAACCCAATGGCTTTAGAAAATGGGTTTAACTTTTCTTATGTTGTAGGATTGTAGGAGAGAAAAAAAGTAGAGAGAAGTTAAATGTGGGTCCCATATTTTATATTAAAAAAGAAAAGAAGAATTATTTGGCACGGAAAACGAATTTGTGTAGGAAAATGAGAGTATCTCATATGGCATGAGAGTATTATTTCCCTTAGAAAATTCACTAATTTTTTATCCCACGTTCGATATTTTGCCAAAATTATTTTGTATTGTTTCATCACTTGTACGCTTTTTTAAGCATTCGATTGTGTGCCTCATTGTTCTTAATCGGTAGTGCCACCTTGCTTGAGATAAATTCATTCTACCGTGTGAGGTAACTGTCCACTGTTTTTTTACATTGGTGGACAGGACAAATTTACTTTGAGGGAATAACTTCAGTTGGGTTTAAATTTTTTGCATTTATTATCATTCACTTATTCCTTTATTACAAAATTTCATTTCTTTACTGTTCTGTTTTCGGATTCATCTACTTAGGTTCTTTGGTTCTCCAGCTTTGTTATATCTTTTACATACAGTGGCACTAACAATAATTTACTCAAAGTTCTCCACAAACGAAGAGTGTCTTAAAAACATTTTTTTTTCTCTATTTTTAATTTGTGAAAAATTAATAACTAAAAATTATGTTAGATAAAATAATTTATTTTTCTGTTTTAGAGAATAAATAAGTAATCCATTCAAAATATTTTGAGTAAATACTCTTTTTGGTTCTAAAAAAAAAACACAGAACCCATTTTAATCCTTTAAAAAAAATCAATTTGTAATCCCTCTAAAATTTCGATTCTTTGAAATTGTGATCTTTCAAAAATTCAAAAAAGCTCACATTAATCTCTGAAAAATGATTAATATGAATTCTTATTTTCTAAGAGATTAAAATAAGTTTTGTGTTTTTTATTGAGTACACAAAAGGATATTTACTCAAAAAAAATTTAATTTTTTTTTTCATGCATGAACATAAAAATTGAAAGAAAAGTTATATCTCTAAAAAATAGGCTACATAATAGAAATATAGAACGGATGTTTTTCACGCCCGGATTATATTAGATCATGTCGTCTGATCATTTTGTTTGTATTATTTTACGGCAAATATCAGAACATCTGGTTGGCTAAAATGTGAGAACGTGTTGATGGACGGCTGATATTTTCGCGTCCAAACAAACATTTTTCTAAAAGAGCACCGAAATATCAAAGATTTTTTTTATGACTATTACAACTTAGAAACACCACGAACACACGCAAAAACAAATAAGAGCTAGAAAATCATTTCATGTCCCCATAAAAATAAAATATCTTAACATAGGTTCAACGTGGAAGGTAACAATTGGTTGTGACCAGATAAGAAGCATGCGTACACAATTATATACCAGCTTTGGTTATATATCTTCTTCACATATCCTATCCCCTTATTAAATAAACCTCATCGTTATTACAACGCATAGTTACTCAAACCAAAGCATCCAAGAGAAGAAGAATAAAAAGAATGGCAACAATAGCAGGTGTGAGCCTTTCAAGCCCAAGGGTACTTGCCAAGGGATCAGACTCACCACAAAAGACCCAAGCCATCAAGTTCCCACCACTGTTCAGTCTCAGCCAAAGGCGGCCTACTATGGTCGGGTCGGGTCGGATGATGAGCATCCGACCCGTGCGCGCAGCACCGGAAGGCTTATCGGAGAAGGTGGAGGAGAGCATAAAGAACGCTGAGGAGACCTGCTCGGACAACGCTGCTAGCGGCGAATGCGTGGCGGCGTGGGATGAGGTGGAGGAGCTGAGCGCGGCGGCGAGCCACGAAAGGGAGAAGAAGAAGGGTTCTGACCCGCTTGAGGCCTTCTGCAAGGACAACCCGGAGACTGATGAGTGCCGCACCTATGATAACTGATACCAACGTTGTTTCAAATGTCTCGTTTAGCTTTCTGTTGTTGCTCTAGTTAAACAGACACCATGTTATTAATTAATTTTTATTTAAGCGTAATTCAATAATCCATACCAAGTAAACCAGTCATTATTATAGGTTCGTCCCTTCATGGTAACTTTTATTTGAAATCATAGTTGTTTTATCTATATTTGTTTAAATTCATAAAATATGCATCTATATATTTCTATCCATATTTGTTTTTAAATTTTATTTTTCTCATTGCATGAGACAAGCTGAGATCTACTAAAAAATAGAAAGAAAACAAAAAAAGTGAGCCTCATTCATCTTTTTATATGTTGCATGACACACTTTGTAAATAAAAATTATTATTTTATTTGTTTTATAAATCAACATGTAATTAACTACTTTAAAATACTTAAGCTTACAATTTCCATATACGGTTGCTTATAAATTTGGTGACTGGCAGTCCAATTCAACCGATTATGGATATTGATATTCATGTGCGTAGCAATTTTCATTGGTATAAAACTTATCCTCACAGTTATTTGAGGCTGTTTTTAATTTACATAATTCCTACCACACAACGTATTATTGATATGCTTGAGAATTTATTGTACCTCGTCTTTTGAGTTGGAGTTGAAATAAGTATAAGGGGGAATATTAGTCACGTGTGTAGGAGACTAGAATTTCATATTATAGACATAAAGCATATGAAATTTATTTATTTATTTTAAAAGAGTGGATTTTATATGTTTTGTGTTTATAACATGAGATAATTAATTTTTTATAACATGAAATTAGTATTTCACCAAGTATAAATAAAGATTATTTATGGTTAATCGTTAAGAATATTTAGTCCTCGAAATTAGTGTTATGAAAAGAAAACTGAGGATTTAAGAAAACATTTAAAATAAAAATGCATGCATATAATGTAAAAGTAAATTTATCCTTTAGATGAAGAAAAAAAAAAATCACAGCATTTGGTCAAATTGGTGAAGTAATTTGAGCATTTAAGAAAAATAAATTTGAATGTATTTTATTTTCGAAATCAGTTATATTGAAAGAAAAGTGAGCATTAGAAAGAAAAAAAAACAAATGTATGTATGTAAGCAAATTAACAGTTATATTAAAAACTTACCCATCATCATGGATGAAGTAATATACGCGGGCCCTACACATACCTTATTAAGGCATCATTTCACACAAATTAGGAGAATTCTGACTGTATGGTTTATTTACAAAGACTCACGCATTTTACACGGTAAATGTCAGCATCATTTGCATAACAGAAAGCATTTCAGTGTCAGCAACTTCATAAGCATATATGTTTAAGGGGTTTGTATCTATTAGTCACGTGACACAAAAAAAAATTCTACACACATAATATTTTATGAGATCTGTATTTTTTAAAACAAAAATAAAAATAAAAATTAAAGCACGTAAAATGAATCTCAATAATATTACACAATCACTTTTTTAAAGCAAACATAACTCTTGTAAAACCATATGTTTAATGTCACGTATGTTATGCTGGGCTAGCTGATTTGAAGTTCAAAACTTGTTTTCGTTTTTATTTGCTCCATTGACAGGTTTGCTACTTGGGTGTGTGTGCGCGTTTTTTATTGTTAGAATTCAATCCTGCCCTTTTGTATAATTTCCTTTCCTGCGGTTATTTGCGTAAGGGAGGGAGTGATGGGTTTTGTTTTTCTTTATAAATGTCTTTGCTATTTGTGTTAATGTAATTAAAATTGAGTTTCTACATAAAAACAGAAGGAGTGATAGAAATGAAACAGAACGTAAATTTTTTACTTAAAAGTCAAGATACAAAATTATATATATATGCGCAAGTAAAAAAAAATTCATATAAATCACTGCTCAAAATTTAATAAATAATTTCATATTAAAAAGATATAAGTCACATAACTATATAAGACATAAGTCCACAAACATTAAAAGAGAAAATTGAATTTAGAAAAATATAAAATAAGATTTTTTAAAAAATAAAATAAAAAAATTGAGTTTAAGTAAAAACGATAAAAAAATGTAAAAATTTGCGTATCTATCGCTTTTATGTTTCTACACGGCGTTCTTACCTGTTTATACTAAGGGTCATTTCTATTTACGTTTTAACATATTTTTACAATGTGCTTTTACCGTTTTTACATTTTTAAACTAATTTTTGACAACAATGCTCTATGTGTTAGCTCTCTAGCTTTTAAGTTATGGATATTTTATGTTCGGGCGAGTTGCCCGTTTAATCCATTATTGGATTAAGATTCTTTACTAATTTGAATCCACCACAAATAAGGATGGATTAAGATATGTTGACCTCATTGCGGGTAGAAATGTGTATGGATCGAACCGAATCGATTTTTTTTTGAAAAATCGAACCGAATTGATTTAAATGGTTAGGTTCGGAAGTGGTTCGGTTCAAATCAAAATTGGTTCGGTTCGGAAGTGATTCGGTTTGGTTCGGTTGGAAACGGTTCAGAACCGGTTTGAGTCGACCCTATTTTGAAAAGGAAAAAAATAAAAATTTAAAAAATAAAAAATAAAAATAAAAAATCAATTTGATTCCGTTTGAAAACATTTCGGTTCGGTTCGAAAATGGTTCGGTTCTTAAACTGGTTCTAAAACTGGTTCGGTTCATGAACTGGTTTTTTAAAAATCGGTTCGGTTCATGAACTGGTTTTTAAAAATCGATTATTTTAAGGACGATTCGGTTCATAGTTCGATTCAGTTTTTTGGTTATTTTGCACACCCCTAATTGCGGGACAAATTAACTCATTGGATTGGTTTTTTTTTTAATAAAAAAAAAATCAGATTTTTTATAGTTCTTTGGTCTTCATTTATTACTCTTTACATTTATGGGGATATAATTTTTCAAAAATTATCATACTCTTAGTATATAGATGGGTTGGCGACGCGGGATTGAAATTATGGGAGGAAGCGGAGTGATTTGTCTTATTTTGAGGCTGGTTAGAGGCTGACTGAATTATCTGTTTTGTCACCTCTAATTTTTCTTTCTACTACATAGTCAACACTATAAGTTTATGGGTTTTATAATTCTCATTTAACATGAGAATTCAAATTTTCCTACACACCCTTCGATTTCCGTGCTGACATGGGTCCTACATATAATTTTTTCTAACACCTGAGTCCCACGTGCTTTTTATCTCTACAACATGAGAATTGAATTCTCATTTAACATGAGAAAATCAATCCCCTAAGTTTATACTTCTCAATTTCTATTCTATTGCTGATTTTTATCAACCGCATCTCTCATGTTCTCCCCTATCAATGAAGAAATGTTTGTATGTTTGGATATTGTTTTGTTTGCAGGGGCTTATTAAAGAAGTCTAATATAAAACTACTATAGTAGTTGAGCTTTTAGGTGAGATAATTATTTAATATAGTAATAGAACTTAAGGTATTAGGTCAAATTGATTGCATTATATGATATTACTGTCTCCATTCTTTTAATAAATATTTAATTGTGAATCTTCTTAGCACAAATAAATAAATTATATATTGTTCATCCTAAGTTTAATAAACTCTTATACAAGATATATGTTAAATAAAACAGTCAACCATTTAAACTTTTAGTTGAGATAGTAATTTAATAACGCCGAACATAATTCATAAGGCCCACTTAATATGATCTCCCACTTCGAAAGGATTAGTCTTCGGCTCCCGGCGGAAGAATACCTTGGAAAACCAAAAAAAAAACATAATTCATAAGGAATAGGAAGAGAACATATTTACAGTTAATTATCAAAAATATTTTATCCTCTAAATTAAAAGCGTGAAAAGAAAATTGAGAATTTATGAAAAAATTAGAGGGTTTATTTTTTTTTGCAGTTACTGCATATAAATTATATACAGTAAGTTCAATACGACGTTGTTTTGAGGCGAAAATCATGGTATTTTTGTAATTTTAATTTATTTCAGGATTTTATAGTTTTTATAATTATAATTTTTTTAATATTTTAATCTCAAAAAAATATCACTTTAAGAGTAAATGCAAATAATTTATCTGCATTAACTCAGAAATATTTTTCTGAAAATTAAATGCAGATAATGCAAAAATAAATTTACTGTTAGATTTAAAACACACAGCAGTTTAATCAGAGTGGTGAAATGATATGAGCATTTAAGGGGGAAAAACGTATTTTATCATCAAAACCAGTTACATTAAAAGAAGGGGAAAACAAATATTATGTTGTAGGAAAAATTCTTAAGTCATGTCATAGAGATAACTAATTGTGGGATCTATTATTTTTAAAATTAAAAAAGTAAAAGAATTGATGGGTCTACTTTTATGTTTGTGTAGAAAAATTATTTGTGTCATGTAAAAGAAGAAAAATATTACGCTTAGAAAAAAAAACTGAGCACTAAAAAAATACATGTAAATAATATGAGTAAATTCATAAATAATAATAAATAAATAAATAACTCATCATAGATGAAGTGATACGCGGGCACTATAAATTCCTTAAGATATGGTATCATTTGGATTCTGACTTTTTATTTTTTTTAAATCTTTTTGCTCAATAATATGTTACGCAAATACATATTCGGTCGTTAATAATGGGCGGCTGTCGGAAGCGCTTAGTGGTTTGGAACTTTGGAGGTCATATTTTATGATGTACGAACACTGACACGGGATATGAGATACGGGACACGACACGTTAATTCCAAAAAATAACATATTTTGACACGTCATGACACGTTTTGATATTAAATAATATTTTTAACATATATAATATAATTTATATTTAATAGATATAACAGTCCATAGTAAGTCATATAACCAATCAAATATTCAAATTTCATAAGATAAATATAAACCAAAATAATTTTTCGTACCTTGTTAATTTTTCATGTCAAATTTCATAACAGAAAAAAATTGATTTATAAATGATTTTTTTTATTTTTAGTTACTAAAATAAAAATAAGAATAAAAAAAAAATAACGTGTCCGAGAGTATCCGAGCGTTGACCACGTGTTCGAAAAAGTTGACTGCGAGTCGGAAAAACTTGTCGGAAAGTTAACCACGTGTCCCAAAATATTGACCGCGTGTCGGACGCGCTCGGACACGGGTCCGACACGCATAATTCCAAAAAAATGACGAGTCCGTGTTTTATAGGTCCTATCCATGAGTTCGAGCATATATTTTTCTCAATGGATTACAAAAAAGGGGAAGAGTGGCCATTTTTTCCACACTTGGCAAAAAAAATTACCAAACTGCCACGCCAACAGTAAATTTTGCCAAAATGTCACGCGGCATATTTTGCTACACTGTGTAGCGAAATATGTTTGCAAGTAATTCGCTGCACAGTGTAGCAAAATATGTCATATCAGGATGCACAGTCAGCAAAAAATGACACGTGTCAAGCAGGCAGAAATTCACTACACTGTGTAGCGAATTATGCTTGAATTTTGTCTGCTTGACACGTGTCATTTTTGCTGACTGTGCAGTTGACATGGCATATTTCGCTACACTGTGTAGTGAATTACTTGCAAACATATTTCGCTACACAGTGTAGCAAAATATGCCGCGTGATATTTTGACAAAATTTACTGTTGGCGTGGCGGTTTGGTAAAATTTTTTGCCAAACGTGACAAAATGATCACTATTCCCAAAAAGGGGGGAAAAGGGGAAAAAAATATGGGTTGAAATAATCATAAAAATTAAGAGTTTGATGTTTGTTATTTTAAATGACATAATTTATGTCATTTTAGGAAAGAAATGAAAATCATGGAAGAGAGAAAGTAGGTGATTTTTTTTAATTTAAATTCTAAATAAAAAATTTATTTTGTATCTTTCTCTCTCCTAAAATGACATAACTTTATGTCATTTAAAATAACAAACACTTTTCCCAAAAATTAAAGATAGTATAAATTTGTATTAAAAAAAAAAAAGGTAGTATAAATCAATGGATCCTGCTCGAACAGCTAGGTCGACTCGAAATCCAATCATCTGACCGATTCAAATTAAGTATTGGATCACCTATGTATCTGACCCAATAAAAATCAGTTTAAACTGGCTGAGTTTTATCAAAATCGATGATCCGATCAGGTTATCAAAATTGGCGGGTCATGCATTTTTATAAATAAATAAAAAAGCAAAAGTTGTCTCATCTTATCATAAAAAAATGTGAAACTCATTTCAAAAATTTTTGTAGTTTTGTTTGCGATTTGCGAATAGTATACTCTCCTGCAGTGGCGGACCCAACAAATAATATTTATGTCTGCATATTTAGGGATGGAGGTTCGGAGACAATGTCCCCGAATTTTTCTTTTTAAAGAAAATTTTAAATGTATTAAAAAATAAAAATAAAAACTAAAAAAAAAACTAGAACTTATTAAAAAAAATAAAATACATTCTGGGTCCTCAATTTATCACTCGTGATCTCTCTGAATTTTTAAATAGACTCGTATTAGTCTTTTTGAGAGATTAATGTAAGTCTTCTTTGAATTTCAGAGGGACCACAATTTTGACTAACAGGATCTATTTTGAAATTTTAAGGGACTAAGAGTCGACTTTTTTTTCTAAGAGTTTAAATTGGGTCATATAATTTTTGTTGAATACTTAAAATATATTTTATTTTATTTTTTAAAAAATTTGTGTGTGCACTTGCAACTAAAGAGGTCCGCCCCTGCTCTCCTACATTGAACTCAGATTTCAGTTTCACAAACGGAACTAATGTGCAGAATAGTAGATTAAGAGAAAATGACCTGTTAATTCCTTGCAAATCCATTTTTATGGGAAAAATTGTTAATAAGTGCCTTATATTTATTAAATACTGTTACTATAAAAAATGTATTTTTTTTTATAATCCAAGATAAAGTTAAAAGCTAAAAACTCATTTTAGGAGCTTTTTTTTTTAGATGGTATGTAGTTTTTTGTGGTCCTCATATTTGTTTTATAATTTTACCCTCGTTCTAAACTTGTATTTACAAATTTTAACTTTAGTCCGAATAATTCATTCCAATAACAAATTTTTTAATCTTCTCTCTTTTAAAACCATAAAAAAATTTATATAATTATCAAACAGCTTTTAACTTTATTTTAATTTTTTTTTAACTCTATCTTTAAAAAAAATGCGTCCAACAAGCGCTTAATATCATGTCATTATTTAACTCTTCTTAAAATTTAAACTATTGAAAAAAGAACACATGAATGATACAGATAAAAGGCCTTTTGTATTAGTTTTTGAAATACTTATATATTCATAAAGATTTAAGACGATCATGAATTTGTGATACAGGGGTGAATACACCCATTCCATCTATTTTTTAAGTCAGGAATGTATTAAACAAAACCTTTTTGTAATATTTTTACATTAAAAATCATATTTGGATTTTCTCTTCCGGAGACACAAGTGGATGCCACTAGGGCTGAAATTGGGCCGGATCGGCCTACAGGGACTTACGGCTTGGCCTACATCAGGTCAAACTTGACCTAGTATATTTTGTAAAATAGGCCGGACTTGGGCTTTGAAAAAACTTGTTTAATAAACAGGCCGTATGTCCACTTTAACAGGGTTTGGCCTATGAGACTATAGGTCGGCCTATATTATACTTTTTATTTTAAATAAAATAGAATAGAATAAGTATGACTTAAAAAAAATATATAAATTTAATCAATTGCAATTGTTTATAACTTAATTATATTCGATTATATTTTAATAGAAAACTGACTTTATTTCTTATGTAAGAGGAACCAACATCTCAACATGTTAGATTGTGTATATGAATATATTAAAAGATTTTTGGAAGAGATTATATTTACTATATGTATCATGATGTGTTTGTTGGATTCATGTAGTTATTTTAATTTACATAGTTCGAATTTATTTGTTGGATCTAATGAAATATATGTTATTTAATTTGAGCATTTTGCTTTTGAAAATGACTTTAATGCAGATTGTGATGAGTTTTGTTGTGATTCATGATTCTGTTTGGACGTTGAAATTGTGACTTTTGGTTTAGCAACATAATTTGAATATTTTGTGAAGTTGATTTATAGTTAAGCTTGGAAGTTAAAAATTAACAGGCTAACGGGTCAGGTCAGGCCATTTATTTTTTTATAAACGGGTCGAATCAGGCTAACAGTTAGATTCTTACTAGGTTTGGGCCAGACCAAGTTGAATTTTTTTGGCATAAGCTTGGAATTTTCAGAGCAAAACTTGATCCAGCCTAGCCCACTTTCATCCCTAGATGTCACTTGTCTCATAGTGGCATTTTGTATTGTAAGAATGACTACAATAATTAAAAATGTTCCATGTTTTTAATGTGATAATGTAATATATCCTTAAGGAAATAAAGTATCTAATGTTATTTTAAAATTTTTTATCTAATGTTTAATAAAATGATGCTATTTTTGGACAAAAATTATGGTGTGCTAGTAATTTTAGTTTATTACAGGGTTATAATAGTTTTTATCATTCTAATTTTTCAATGATTCATTCATTCTAATACATGTGAATGAATGTTTTCCCTAAAATATATAGTTGAATTTATAAACAAAAAATTTGTAAATATAATGAATGAATATTTTTATAATATAGTTGAATTTAAATTAATTTTTTTTATAAAATATGTTTTGCGTGTCAATGATGTAAAAATTTAAATTAGTGCTGTTAAGTAATATAATAATTAAATATAAAATGTATAATTATATAAATAAATTTAATATTTATAATTTAAATATTTCTTAACAAATTTTTTGGCTTTAATTTTTCACAAAAAAAAAAGCAATCTTTTATAGATCAAATCATATATTGATCCAGTGTAAATTTTGAATTATCATTCGGATTGATTCAATTAATTGAATTTATTTCCGTATTGAATCATATAATAAAAACAATTAAATTAAAGACATAATTATTTTATAATCTGATGAATTAAACTAGTCGGTGCAATCCGTATTTAAAACATTGATTAGAATGAACAAAATAAATCCCTTTAAACTAATACAGAAATGTTAAAGGTCTACAATTGGGATGGAGAAAAAAGAGAGTTAAAACTCTTAAGAGTGCACATAAATACAACATCATATGTTCGCAAAAATAAATAAGTAAAACATCAAATTTTCTCTCTCCTTTTTTTTTCCCGTTCAAATAGCTTAAGTTTGTGTTTATATTAAAGAAAAAGTCCTTAAAGAAGTGAGAATGATTTACAGCTACTGCTAGTGTTTTTTTTTTAATAGTGTTTTTTTTTTAATAGATGCTGCCAGTGGTTTTCATTAAAGAATATATAATCTTGCTGTTACTCCCACCAATTCCACCTGCAATTTATTTATCGTTGTTCAATGCTACCTTTGCTATAACCAACAGACACCGTGTCTCTTAGATTAATGTAGAAGCAAGCAACCTTATAACGACAACCATTGAGCCCATCTTTTTTGAATTAACTGAGGGGGCGTTTGGTAGAAGAGAAATTTTTATTAATCCAGGAAAGAATGTTTACTGAGTTATAGTTAAAAATATATTTTACTGACAAATTTGTAAAAAGCTGTTTGGTATGATGAAATTTTCCCGGGAAATTATTTAAAAATTAGTGGGTGTGTGTTTGGTTGGTTGTAATATATTTGTAAGAATGTTATGTAATTTTACGAAAATGTCCCTGCCGTACTCATTAGTCCAACGGCAAAACCTGCGAGCTTCTCTCTCTATCTCTGTCTCAACGATGGCCACTAACTCAGTCCGAGTTGCTGCGGCTCAGATAACTTCCATCAACGATCTCGCTGCTAATTTCGCCACCTGCTCTCGTCTTGTTAAAGTCTTCTTTTTTCATCTTTAATCTTATCTGGGTTCCTTTTACTGCGAGCTTCACAATTTCTGTTTTTTTGTTGTTGTTTGTTATGATTTGTGCTTTGTTGTCATCTGTATGTTCTCCAAATACACGAACAAGTAAAGCAGCACAGCTTGCTCAGGATTTGACACCCATCGTACAAAAATGAGGGTTAATTTAGTCAATTATTTTGCGCCTCAAATCATCTTTTCCCGGGAACAAAATGGTTCCATCTTCAAGATGGAGTTTTCATCTTTGCAATCGGTACTGTTCATTACACTTGGTATGAATTCTCGGGATAAGTTTGTGGTCGGGAAAGATTTTCTTTTTGGTTTACCAAACGCGGGATTCAATCTTGTCAAGTGTTGTTTTCCCGGAAATTGCAAAATAAAACGCCTACCAAACGGCCCCTAAGAGACATAGCAAGAATCGGGTCTTTCTTCGTCAGCCTCGGGCTGGACCCTAACCGAATTAGCCCATCTCACTTTTTTTTGACAAGTTATTAGCACAGATCATTTTAACATTCTATTCTATTGATGATTTCAACATTTAATTAAGTCAAGTAAATGCATAATATTTTTAGTCCATTCCCTAAACTAATGAAATGAAGGCACCTAATCATTCTTACTTTGTTACGATTTTTTATAAGGTTCGTTTTTTCTACCGTAGATTAATTATCTGCAGCAAGTTCAATACGACGTCATTTTGGGTAAAAATCATGGTGTTTTTATAATTTTAATTTATTTCAGGGTTGTAATAGTCATTATATTTATAATTTTTTAAGATTTCAATACCAAAACATCGTTTTGTAAATAAATACAAATAACTTATCTGCAATAACTGCAGAAATACTTTCTCTTTCTTATACATAAAATTTAAAGAAATGAAGGTGTTGCCTTATTTTAGAATTAAAGTATGCCACTAGTGAGATATGTATGCGTGATATAACTACATATTTGTTTACCATGTGCATGGAGGGCGATGTTCATCACCGCCAGCCAACAAAGAAAAAATTTGACAGGTCAATTCCGCGAACTATACTTGAAAGTGAAAATATCTTTGGTTGGTAATTAGGAAAAGAATACTTTGGCACCAGTTGGTTACCTTTACTACCATCAGGGGACTTTTTTCGATTATAAGAAGAGATTCAAAACGACACCTCAGGTCAGCAAATTTTTTTTATAAGATAACGTGGAAGTATATGCTGATCCTATACAATTTCCTCCTGTTATCTTATTCTTACTGTTGCCCGAAGAAAGTACGAAACTAATTTTCATTTGAGAGAGAGGCAATTTTCTCTAATACCAAAAATTTCAAAAAATTATTTTGACTAACATTTAATCACTGGTCAAAGTAAATCTCTGAACAGTTAGTTTCAATCCACCTACTTGGGGGTTGGTGAGTAGAAATATTAACGTGTCGAGCGATCTTTGATTTTAAAAGGTTAAATTTATATTTAAATGTGTCAATTTAATCAAGTCTGTTACTTGTTATAAATATAATTATCAGCATGTGGTCTAACTTATAAAAATCTGATTTAACCTATTAGCTTATTTTAAAAAAAAATAAGACAACAAAAATTTATCCAAACAGAATATAAAATCAACAACACTAATAATTCTATAAATATTCATAAATTCAATGTATATCCAAATAACATAATATAGAACAAAATCATTCAAAAAGTCTGTTTAACCAATAAAATAAGTTTAAATGAATTGAGGAGAAAGATAGAGCCATTGCAACTAGTATAAAAAATATAAAATAATAATAATAATATACTAAGTCAGACTGTGAGGTTCTAAGACTAAATTTTTGAATTGAAGTCTGAGACCTTTTTATTAAACGAGATTTTATACAAGTTCAAACCTGGTACCAACAATCAATTTTAAACATGTAAGCTTAAGCTTTTACAAGTCGAGCCAAAAACCTCTTAGTCGTTTAATATCTCTTTTCTCCGTACGAACTATCTAGTCGGTTGATAAATCACGGGCGAACATTCGAGGGAATTACCTAATAAGCATGTATCATCTACAAAGGGCAAGGGAATAATTGGAATAAACTAAAAAGATACCCTGGCTGGAAATAAATAAAGCAAGGAATCAGGAATATTCGACAACTTAAACTTTCCCGTCGTGAACAATATCACTTTCTTTCTTTTCTTTTCTTTTTTAATTTTCAATTTTCGTTTTATACTTGATTTTGAAAAAAAAAATTAATTTTGACGTGAGTTTTGGAAAGATAGTTTAAGGACATTGGTGGTTAAGAAATCAATCAACCTGAAGCTGGTTACTTAATATGTTTATGATGCAAATTTTTATATTTTAATAGTTAAACCATAAGGTAGCGTTTGGTTCGAGAGAAATTTTTTTTTACTAGAAAAATGTAATTGATAGGGAAATGGTTGAAAAATGGGTTTGGTAGAAAAATGTAAAAAAAGTTGTTTGGTTGACCGAAATATTACCAGGGAAATTTATTTAAATATGCAAAATCTATGTTCGGGAGAAACTTTACACCTGTTTTTTCACTTTTCCAGTTATCTCAAAATACCACATCTCAAGTGGTATTCTGTAACAGTGAATTTCATCCAAAAATCAATACAAAAGTCATTTTCCCATCTATCCTATTTGCCTAGTATTTTTTGAAAAAACCTGAACCAAATGTGGTATTTTCCAATATCCACTTACACTTTCCAATCAATATCAAAATAAACCTTCAACCAAACACTACCTAAGATACTTCAAGATTCAATGTGCCTGTAAATTTTCTGGTACCATACATGTATTAATTATTATATTTTTAGTGTGTATTTTGATTAGATTATTCTATGTTCAAAACAGCTTACAATAGTTGAGAGAGCTTCTGATAAAAATAATAATTGTTCTTAAATAAAAACTAAAACCAAACAAGCACGAATTTACAATGATAAGAGTTGGGTTAATCATAAATGAACATATGATGGGTGGATAGGTGCATGATCTGAATTTTAACTATGTTAATTACTTAAAGATCAAATTGTTAGGAGTATTCTTTTGTACCTACTAGTTTATTTTGGCATAAATGACCTACTTCGACCGAATCAAAGAGTTGGCGTAGTTGACTTGCACCGAGTAAACCGTTATACCATTTGATAATAAAAAGAAAAGAAAAGATTAATGTTTTAATTCTGTTACCAACAAATTGATCTTAAATATTGGTTTATAAGGAAGTATCTATCTCAAAAACAAATACAAATACCAGTAACAACATATTGATAACGCCCATTATGTATGTTGATGTCATTATACATTATGGAATATTAACTTCGTATAACTAAATAAATTACAAAATACATGGGTTGTACATTATGGAATATTAACTTCGTTTAACTAAATAAATTACACAACACATGGAATACAGCCCATGGCCTAGAAGCTCCGGTGAAGAAACCACTAAATAAAAGCCGATCAAATCACAATTGTATCATGCAATCGAGGGCGGCGAACGACTAAATTCAAGATAACTGAACAAAATTGCACACATAAACAAAACAAGACAACGCCATTAACACAAAACATACACATTACAACAACAACAACAACAACAACAAACAAATATAACATCTTAGCTTCCACACCCACCAGTCCCTCTCTTTATTCACTGATAACATAAGACTAGAAATGCCAGCCCAAAGGAACTAAGGAAACAAGCCTTGTTATCAATGCATTAACATATCTGCGGAGGCCATAATGGGGTGAATTGGATAAGGAATCTGCCAGGGGTTGAGGAGAGAATCTGGTATCAGAGGGATCTCATCGGAGAACACATTAACATCTTCAGCGATCTCAAGGATGGAGTTCAAAAAGCGCAATCGATCAGCGAGTTCCATTGTCTGAACCTTCACGATGTCATTGGCTGCTTCCATCTCCGCGTACTGTTCCTCCTTCACCTTTATGCTCTGAGCTAGCTGCTTATTCTCGCTTTGCAATCTGCTCACTTCGTTGGTTAGGTCTTCCATCTGTTTCTGCTTCCTCATCCGCGATCTCCTCGCCGATTCGCGGTTCGACAGCATCCTCTTCCTCTTCCTCTCGTCCATCTGCGGATCTCCACCTTCCGATCCTGAACTTACAGGACGCTGAGTCGAGGCCATTTCTTTCTCTTCTCAACCGATTTGGAGCAACGAGTTTTTCGATGGATGATTTTCTCAAGATTATGGAAATAAAATTTGCGGATCTAATTTGCTAGAAAACTAAAAAAAAAAACAGAGAGATCAAGGAATTGAGAGGAAGTTCATGAGAACACGTAGAACCAGTAGAGGAACGCAACGGAGAAGGAGTGCAGAAGACGAATTCGACGCATAAGGTTGGCGAGGGTCATAGAAATTCCGTAAACATCGAGGTGTTCTGCAAAAGCCCTGTGCTCTCCACGCAGAAAGAAATCTATTAATCTAACTCAGTCCTAGATTGGAAGAACTGCACTGGCTGAAAACACACAATTTTCCGAAAAGGAGAAGGGAAATCACCGATTGAACAAGAGTTATGAAACAAACAAGAGATTGGGTGAATGGTTTTCTAATAGATGGGTAGGTGAAAAGGTTTATTCGAAGAAGATAAACATGAAAGTGAAGGTCAAGTTTTATAGGGAAAAACAAAAACAAAAGGGAATGGAAACGTGCGACGCTGAACCGGTTTAGGAAATATCAATTGAAAATCTCATCTAATCAAATATTAAAAATTAAAAAATCTATTTTCTAGAGCTTAATTGATACCGCGTCACAGCTGGCGGCAGACTGACGCAAGACAGCTTTTCCCCTCACATGTCCAACTGTTCTCAACTTTCTACGTTTTGATTTTTTTTTCCCCTTCAATTAGAGAGATAAAAAATGTAACTTCTTAAATTATAGACCTTATCTTATGTATTTATGAATGTTCGGGAAACGTATATTTGATTTAAAATGTATAAAGTAGTTATCCAATATATATATATATACATCGAATTGTTTTCAAACGGGACCATTCAATGATGTAAAATATCATAATGGGATACATAATGGGATAAGCCAAATAATTAATAAAATTAAAAGATATACTCGAATTCCAATTAAGAATTCGTCAGAAGTAGGATCTTTAACATCAGTGTTAAATTTAAAATTTGATACTTCATCTGAAAGTCATTAGAACAAAAAAGATCAATGATGTTCTGAGAGTTATTAGAACAAAAAAGATCAATGATGTCACATGCTTATAAATTATAGTCGTTGATCTTTTTTGATCTAATAATTTTAAGATGAAGTGTCAAATTTTAAATTTGACATTAATATCAAAAAACTCTACCTATATATATATATTGTTACGTTTTTTTATTTTATTATTTTTTGAATTGTTTGGTTGTTTAAGCAATGTGTAGTTATTTGAATTTTAACTTTCATAAAGAATAGGTCATAGTTATTAGTAGAGTCTGTCTGGTGCTAGTGGGTAGTTATTTCTAAGGTTGTCTTGTATTATCTAATTAAACCTTGAAGTATTTGAATAAGGAAAAGGTTATAGTTATTATTATTTTTCTTACTACTTGTAACCACCAAATTTTAATCGTTGATTTCTGCCAATCTAACGGTTATAATTTATTGGGTCACACTTATTAATTAATTATTAATTCTAATAAATTATAATCGTTAGATTGGTGAAAATCAACGGTTAAGATTTGGTAGTAATAAGTAGTAAAAAAAAAGTAGTAACTATAACCTCTCCCTTTGAATAAAAATAATCAGAAAAATTATTTGGAAAAAAAAAAAAGAGAAGAGACAAGAGAAGCATATTTTTCTTACTAAGTTTTGGATGGTCCTGGAAGGATTAAAAAAAAAATAGGGATAAAAGAAGAAAGAAAAAAATAATTTGATGAGGGGGAATATCAAATTTTTGTGTGCTCCTAAAGCATATTAAATATTTTCTATTTTTTCTTTTTGATAAATAAAAAATAATAATACTTTTTTTTAGAAACAAGAGAAGAGACCAAAAAAGTATAGATTTGTGTTCAGTTGCTAAACCAAAACAAGCACAACCATATGCCTGTGAAATTCACATGATTTGATTATGTGAAATTTTTGTATCTATTTTTTTTATATATACATTAAATAAATGAGATTCAATTATTATTAATAAAAAAAGAGATAGATACAAAAAGTTTACATGACCTGATCATGTAGAATTTTAACATGAGAGGATTTATTTCCATTATAAATACACTTGAAACTAAGTTTTCCTAACTGATTAAATAAAATAAGGGATCTATTGAATTAGAATTTTAAAAGATTATTTTGATAGATTTTAAAAGAATTAACTTTTCTCCTTATTCACAAAAAAATATATCTAGAAATGTAAAGATTTTAAGGACTTTTGTTATAATCAAGATTTTATAATATTGAATTTTAATAGAATTTATAAAATTCGAAAGGATAATATAGATTTATAAAATTTTAAAAAAATATATGAATTTTAACAACATTCAAATGTGATTCTTAAGAAGGATAATCAAATCAATAATTTATGGAAATTTTCTTTTCTTTTTCTCTTTTTAATAAATGTGGGGTCCACCACTAGTTGAGTCACAACATGAGAATTCAATTCTCATGCAACATGAGAGAATTAAATCCCATAATTTATAGGATTTTATTAATCTCATGTTAAAGGAGATAAGTTATCTCATGTCATAAAGATAAACTTGTGGGCTCCACCAACTGAAAAATAAAAAGAAAAAAAAAGAAAAAGGTGGCACAATTATCGAATGATGTGTAGGAGATAAATTTATCACATGTAACATAAGAGTAGTTTTTCCCTAATTTATATGCATAAAATTCATTAAAACCTTGTCATATATTTCCATGCTATTAGTGTGATGGAGCATGTTATTACATTTAAAAAAATTTATTTCATTTTCATCAATATTTTTTTAAATGTTTATTAAAATTATTATATGAAATTATTTATAATAAATACAAATGTATTTATCCCAATTTAATAGATTATAAAGTGAACAGCTAGCATACGTACTGTGCAATGAGCACGGTTCTTTTTCACATTGTCTTGTCAAACAGTAACTTGCATTCATTATGGTATGAGAATATTTAACATTGTTGAGTAGATGCTCTTTTAACTGAGTGACGAAAGCAAGTTATGCAATAGCAACAATAATTTTTTCCTTGTTATTCAATAAATGAATATTGAAATTTTGTCTCTCATTGTGTGCCTAATATGGTGCATAAAAAGTCTTGAAAAATTTTAATCGACAATATACTTTAAACATGTTTATCGTCAACGTATTATCAGTGCTACGATTATATCAAAAATAAAATAAAATATAACACATCGTTAGAGACGACAAGCACAACCATAAATCATCCGTTAATCATGAAGAAAAATAACATAAGATAAATGCCAAAAACAGAGAAAATATACGAGAGTACAAAAAATATACCTTGGCTTTGAGAAATGGTTAAGGTAGATTGTGAGACATTACAATAAAGAAATCTTAGGGTAGGGTGAGATTGTGAAAGAAACATGCTATTTATACTTCTCACTAAAAAGTCTCATAAAATCCACACTAAAATCGTCATATTTTTATATACCATAAGATTATTTTTCCTTTGTTTAAAATTCTGATTGAATACCACCGAATTTGGACGAACTCTAAAACAATCTTTGAAAATTATAATCGTAAACTATGTGACTTTTTTACAATCTTTTAAAATCATAATTGAATACCAATAATTTTTTTGTACAAAAATATTCCATTAAAATCTCAATCCAATACACGCCATAAGTTGATGTACGTTTGTGTTTTTTTTTAATTTGTAGTTAATTTTTTTCCAAGAGATGGGGGTATAAGTGTATTGGATTAGGATTTAAAAATCTTTTTCGAGATAAAAAATATTATAGATTTTAAAAGAGTATTTAGAAGTGGAAGGACTTTACAGATTTTTTTAAAAGACTTTTTTTAAAATTAAGATTTTATAACATTAGATTTTAAAGGATTTTAATATAATTTATAAGATTTGAAAGGATAATATGGATTTATAAGATTTTAAAAAGAGATAGGATATTGTTACTATCAATTAGTGTTATTACTAATGTTACTACTAGTTTATTTCACTGTTAGATCGATTATATAGATCCAACAATTCTGATTTAACTTTCTAAATTTTTTCTTCTTCTCCCTATATTTAATACTTTATACTTTTTTTTCACCTTGTATGGTTATGATTCCTCATATTTAATGCTTTTCTTCATCAAATATGAAAAATCATAACCATACAAAGGTAAAAATAAATATAATCGTTGGATCAACATAATTGATCTAACAATAAAAAAACTGATGGTGACATTGATAGTAACACTGATTAGTAGTAACAATACCCTATCTGTTCTTATAAACTGGTAGTAACACTAATTAGTAGTAACAATATCCTATCTGTTATTTAAATTGATATTGTTTCATTGATATAAAACGAAAAATAGTTTGAGAGTTTTAGTTCCTCTGTTATTCTTCTACTGTTTTATGTTATTTTTAATACAAAATTACACCTTTTTATGTTAAGAAAAATCGTGACTCATAGATTGAAAAATTATTTTTTACACTTCTAAAAGCTGTCAAAAATCGCTAAAAAATTTGCTAGTTTTTAGATGGATTATATTAGAATCTTGTCTGTTTCTGGGTTATGTTGTGATGAAAATTCCTAGAAAATCTGGTTTTTTGAGCTTTGACGAAGCTCATATGACGGAACTCGGTTTCGAACGGGTCAACATGCCAAAGGAAGAAGAAGACACTGCGATAAAGAAATATCAAGAAACTCTAGGGGTTAGGATGAGATTGTGAGAGAGTCATCCTATTTATATTTTTGATTAAAAAGTCTAACAAAATCCACACCAATAAAAAATCAATTAAAATCATCAAATTTTTGAATAGGACAAGGTTGTTTTTCCTTTGTTTAAAATACTGATTGATTACAAATGAATTTGGCTCTAAAATAATATTATAAAATTCTAATCGAATACCATGTGATATTTTTTTAATTCTTTAAAATCCTAATTGAATACCAATTGTTTTTTTTGTTCAAAAATAGTCCATTAAAATCTTTTGAAATCCCAATCCAATACACCCCCTTAAATAATTTAAAATAATTAAATAAGTTTTTAGAAAGTTAAAACTCGAAAAAAATATAAAATGTTACGCAACAAATATTTAAAAATATTAATAAAACGTACCTGAAATAATTTTTAGATAGACATTTCAATAAGTACTTATACAAAAATGAAATTTCAATGAATCGTGAAAGTTAATTTAGTTAAAAGTTATTAGATAACAAATAGATCATCAATTGAATTCATCTGCGAAAGTAGGCAAAGTAGCGAAAATTCCAAAAATGAATTAACCATCTGGTAAAAAAAATAGATTGTCACTACGAAGGAATTACTGCTAACCCTAGGATTTATTTATTTGCAAATACAATTTCACATAATGAACTCCATTTTCATGTACCATTTTACAATACGACTTACCTAATTCGCAGTTAGCATGTTCTCAATCGTTGTCATTCATCTCCATTTCTACATATCCAACGGTTAACACTAATTCTCCCTTCAAAAGAAGGTGCACCTTAAACGGCAAAAAAATTAAAATAATGTAATTAATTAAAATAATTACGCATTTAATGTTGTTTTATTAAAAATTACACATCTGTTGTACAATGAGACGCTCTCTTTGGGCGTCACATGTGACACCCCAGTGGGGCGTCTCTCTAGAGAAGACGCCCCACTGGGACGTCTCATGTGCAACCTATATATACCCCACTTTCCTTTTTTCACTCCTTACTCATTTACCTCTCTAACCTCTCTCCAACCTCTCTCTAACCGCGGTTCGTAGCGAAGCTCTGCCAACGTAGGTAAGGTCATAATACCTCATATGTATACATTTAAATTACAGTGCTAGTTAGTAATACATGTTAGGATTGATTGTATATTAGAGACTTGGAACATTAGGATAGAGTCACTTAGAAATTTTGTGTCATGCTATGAATGTTGTAATGATATAGTAATATTATTATTACGTAGTTATTATTATTACTGATTTTTAATTATGTATTAGGGTTTAGCATATTAATTAGTGATTTATAAATAGTGTTAGAGACTTTGTAAATTTCGTATGTATGATGTTATTAATGCGGGAGTGCATAACTTTGTAGTTAGTTAAGGATAATGGCTGAGTCATCATCTTCTTCGGGATCTGATTCGGATGTAGAGCCCACCGATCACAGCATGTGGATCATACCTGGACCCTACAGGTGGGAGGTCCTTCGTCAGAGAATGCAGAAAGGTCATATTTCACAGCGAGTGTGGAATACTGAGCATGTAAGAAAGATTAAGACGAGGTGTGGGAAGCCACAAGGGGGCCCACCTACCGGTGCTATTCCACAGGTTGTGGAAGAGTACCTCAGACAGGCGGGTTTCATACATGTTTCAGGATGCAACATATCCAGGTATGTTATTTATGTCGTTTTGTATTTACATAATTAAATAATGTAATTCGTTAACACGTGATAACTGCGTAATTTATCACAGATAGATACATTTTTAATTAGTGCTCTGGTCGAGAGGTGGAGACCAGAGACACATACCTTTCACATGACCCAAGGTGAGATGACGATCACCTTACAAGATGTGGCAGACATCTTGGGCTTGCCGACCGACGGTACTGTCGTCATCGGATCGACCTCTGAGGATTGGCACGCTGCTTGTGCTGGTGTTTTTGGACATGTTCCAGAGGCCGGTGAGTTCCATCATTCTGGCGACCTCCGCATCTCATTCTTGGATCGACATTATACCCGGTGGACTGATCTTGAAGGGAATCATGTTGCCGAGATCTACTTCACAAAAGCTCACATTGCGCGGATGTTGGGGACTTGGTTGCTGGCGGACAAGTCTGGAGGTAGCAATTTTGGTTGTCGGCTTGTCCCGTTGCTAGTGGAGGATTTGAGGACATTGGTCGATTCAGCTGGGGATCTGCAGTTTTGACACACTTGTTCAGGAATTTGTGTGAAGTGACAGATGCCCGTCGAAGCGACATGGGTGGTTGCCATATTCTCCTTCAAATTTGGGCATGGATACGATTCCCACCCATTGCTCCACCCCTTCCTCCTCATCTACAGCCGGGCACACATTATGGATGCCAGTATGATTTATTTACTTCATTTGATTTCGATAATGTATGCTTAATATTGTATGTACTAACTGTATACTTCTTGACTTTGGACGATTATGTATGGTTGATAATGTTTTTGATTGACAGGTTTAATGCTGTACAAAAGTTTAAACCTCATGAGGTCACCCATTATCGGGCAACATTGGACACACTCTGTAGAGATGAGGTTTGGTGTTAGATACTTACGGTGTTGTTATTTGTCCATTGGCCATATTTTCATCGTCATCTTCGTCGTGCATTTCCCAAGTCGGATCATTTTCATCTCCTTCAGAAAAGATACCAACTGGAGACGCATGAGCGGCAGGAGAAGCTGGAAGACGGGGAGAATTTAAATAAACTGACCTCACCGGTATGGGAGCATTCTCCGTTGCAACGATGTCGACATACAACTCTAGAAAATCTGTCCTTGACTGGTTGCAAAATTCTTCCATTGTCATCTCCAAGTCTTCATCGTCAAGCACTTTCAAACTAATGTATTTATCACCTTGCCACACCCTTGTCGTGATCTAAGTGATACATTGGTTGTCTTGAAGACTTAACTTCTGCCTAATTCTCTGATGCAATTCGCCAATGGTTGTGTTGCGTTGGATACGTGTCGGCCTTTTTTCACCTTCGAATATGACACCTCGTCGACCTTCTACCTTTCTACCATTGTAATATAACACAACACGAACAGAATCAGGATTTGAGCTCATTTTTAAATAGAATTACAACTAAAATTCAAATACTAAATTAAAGATAAAGGAATGTTGGTGGAGAAGAGAGATATGAAGAGTGAGAGAAGATGTGTGAATTGAATGGAGGGGGTGAGGAAATATATAGAACACACATGTGACGCAAGTTCTGGGCGTCACATGTGACGCCCCATTGGGGTGTCTCTCCCATGGATAAGACGCCCCAATGGGGCGTCACATGTGACGCCAAAAACTGACGTCACATTGTGCAGTAGATGTGTAATTTTTTACGAAACAATATTAAATGCGTAATTATTTAATTTAAATACAATATTCTAATTTTTTTGCCCACCTTAAACAGTTAAACATTCCCGCTGAAGAAGTACCTCTTTCAAACGGTGCCTAAGATTGAAGGCAAAGAGTTACGCTCGAGGGCAAAACTGAAATCAAATGTTTGGCATGATAAACAAACCGGGCCGGCCCATTTGTTTAGTAAATTGGCCATACCAGTTTTTTTGGATCCAATGGGCCCGATTCCATGGTGGCAAGCAGGCTGAGAGAAAAATCTTCATTCGCCATGGCCATTGCGTTTCCCCAAATCTGAGAATTTCATAGATCGTCATCGGAGTGAGTTGGCTTGGCAATTTGGCATAGCAAATCATAGCAGAGGAAAAAAACAAGAGAAAGAGGGAAAATGGTGGCAGATGAAGTACCAATGGACGACAAAGCAAAGAGGATGAGAGATCTGTTATCAAGTTTCTACTCTCCAGACCCTACCATGTCCTCCGATTCCGGCAACGCCTCCTCCAAGCTCGACGACATCAACTCTACCTCCTTTGATCCAGATCAGTACATGAACATCCTTGTAACCCTCCATGAATCTACCAATATTATTTTTCTCATTTTTTTTGTACTTCAACCAATGAACTACGCTTTTTTGTTTGTGTTGAAACTATTCATTGCTATCGTTTGTGGAAGACGAGTTTGAATTTGGAACACGAAAGATTTTATTAAATGCATTAATTATCGTAGGTGCATAAGTCCAATTTGGAAGGGCTACTCCAACGGCATGTTGAAATGGCAGCTGAAATAAAGAATCTCGACACTGACTTGCAAATGCTAGTCTACGAGAATTACAACAAGTTCATCAGCGCTACAGATACTATAAAGAGGTATACACTATACAGTTAACAAATTCTTAATGCACATTCTGTTTAGAGGGTGGTGTATAAAAGAATGATAATCAATATTTGCTTGTCAAACAGGATGAAGAGTAACATTTCAGGGATGGAGACGAATATGGAACAGCTTCTTGAGAAGGTAACCGTAGCACTCACTTATTCAGTCCAATTTTGAATTTTGTTTTCATTCCGCCAACTTTATTGAAAAGAAGCAAAATGAAGAGAGGGAGATAAAGAGAGTTTGATAGGAATCTATATTTTTTTTCCCCAATGCAGATAATGTCTGTGCAGTCAAGGAGTGACAGTGTTAACACTTCTCTATTTGACAAAAGGGAGCATATTGAGAAGCTGCATCGAACTTGCAATCTTCTTCGTAAAGTTCAGGTATAAAAGCTATCATGCATATTTTTCTTGGCTTCACTTCATTGTTCACTGCAATTTTTGTGTTTCCACATGTCTCTTCTTGTTCAAGTCTTTTTTTTATATAGTTCTTCTATATATATATATATATATATATCATGCATGACAGTTTTAACTTTTCATGATAAATGTCTTTGGAATATGACTTACACACTTTTCATCCTTGTTGAAGAGTAGTTCATATATGATCTACCTGATAGACTTGGCAAGTGCATCAAATCAGAGGCATATGCAGATGCAGTCAGGTTCTACACAGGAGCAACGCCAATTTTTAAGGTTGTGTTTGGCTGATATGGTTTCTAATTCAATCCCTTTATTACTTTTACACAGCATGTTGATCTAGGTCTCAAATGAAATATCTTGGTTTCCCCCCCTCTTTATCAGGCATATGGAGATTCATCATTCCAGGATTGTAAGCAAGCATCTGAAGAAGCAATAGCTATCATAGTAAAAAATTTGCAGGTATAGTGCTTTCACCTTTTCAGGCTCTTTGGACATGGGCCAATCAGCCAAAATGCAAGCCAGGGGACATTGTGGATTTCTTCATTTATTCCTTATTATGTTGACATCATTTTGGTCATGTAAGATCAAATATTATGGATTGTTTAATTGTTAAGTTGTTATTCTGCTGTATCCTACCTCCCTTGTATAAACAACCATATCAGCTAATTACATGGTATGAGGCTCTTGGTAGATAGCTATATGTTATCTTATTTACTTGCTGAATTCATTATAAAATTTGATAGGATTGGCTAATCCTATCCATGCTTTCTAATGCACTCTTCCAAACATGGGTAAAACTTAAAAGATTATGGATCCCTGTTAACTTAAAATCTCAAATATTATGCGGAATAAGTAGTTGATGCTCAAGTTTGTTTTGAAGAAGCTTGTCATTCATGATTTGACATTTTTCTCTCTAACCAGGAGAAGCTATTTTCAGATTCTGAATCAATACAATTGAGAGCTGAGGCTGCAGTGCTGCTTAAGCAGTTGGATTTCCCGGTTTGTACTTTTTTTAATAGCAGAATGACATTTTGTATTTTGTTGTGACATGATGGGATTTTATCAACTAGTAGTTATTTCCTGAACATTTACTAGTAAGGACTGTCCTTATGATGTGAAATCGTGTTCTCTATACGGAGAGTTTTGGGCATCCTTAATGTGCTGTTTCCCTCCCTCTTTACAGAGAGAAATAACATTATTTTTCTCAGGTGTTATCAATTAAGGTCATATGATGGCAGGTTTTCTATTTATTGGCAGGTGGACAATTTGAAGGCAAAGTTACTTGAGAAATTAGAACAATCTATCGCAGACATTCAGCTGAACCCTGAAGAAAATAACAATGCTTCAATGGACCTTTCTCCTTTAGCTTCTGCTCATGAGGTAACTAGTGGCAGAGTAGTATCCTTTTGTTTGATGTCCTCCTCCCTCTCTGGTATTACTATCCTAATTTTGAATACTTAAGATCTATGTAGCACCGCACGGGACACGGGACACGTGACACGTGACACGACACGACACGATACTCCGACACATTAATTCTAAAAAATATTAGATTTCAACACGTTAGGATACGTTTTGATATTAAATAATATTTTTAATTTATGTAGTGGATATTATATTTGATATTCAATAATTTAACAAAAAAATGAAACTAAACTTATAATATTCATCAATTTTGCAAAGAAACATAAGATATCCCAAATATTTATATTAAACTCAATAAAATGGTAATCGTAATCCAACGAATCTACCAGTTGAAACTAAAAACTCAACGCAACGCAACCTTTGGATCTTTTTTTGAATTTCTATAACGCGTGTTAGAGTGTCGGGGAGTGTCGAGAAATGTCGGACACGACACGTCAGAGTTTTTGAAGTGTCGGTGCTTCATAGCTTAAGATGTTAGCAAGAGACCACATTATTGTTACATGTGTATCTTCAAACTCCGTTTCAAGCAAGATATAAATGATTCTGTAAGTAATATGCGACACTGATCAGTACTTTGTGAGATGCCTATCTTAGGTGGTGCATTCTTATAGAAGATAGATTGTTGCACTGTTTGAGAAGATTCATTTATATATGTAGCTCTAAAACTGTTGAGGTTCATGTGATGGAAAGGAATATGTTGACTTGGCTAATAACCAGAAAATAAAGAAGAGAGTAACGATTAGAGTGATGGTTGATTCAGTATCCATGATTAATATGTCAAATTATCTGCCTAGAGAATTGATGAATGGAATATTTATTATTGTAAGATGACTGTTCCAGTTCAATTTAAAATTTTGTTTATTTGTTTTGTTCTGCTATTTAGCCTAATTTACTGTCACTAGTACATATATTTTCTTTGGTATCCGAGGTTATGAGACTAATGAATTAGCATCTGTTTCTGTTCCCATTTCTTAACATAGGAAGCCATTCATGAATTTGTGGAGGCAGTTCGTGCTTTTCGAGTAATATTCCCTGATTCAGAAGGGCAATTGGTTAAACTTGCTCAAGACTTGGTTACTAAGTTAGTATCTTTATGTACAATAGGATGCTTTTTTTTTTTACTGTACATAAAGTTTTCATAATATGTGCACTTCTTTAATGTTTGCTAGGAACTTTGTTATTACCGAGGAATATGTGAAGACACGGATTTTCCCAGGAGATCTAATTGGTGTTCTTGGTAAGTAGTATGACTTTGCTGTTACTTCAGTGTTTTTCCAGTTTCTGGACATGCACTTGATTTATAAAGCCTGATGGCTTTTTACTTTTAGTCTCACCTTGAGTATATGAGCCAACGACCTTTGACTCCTATGTCTGTTATATAATATTTATTTTTTATATGAATTATGGCATTTTCTTGTCCTTTTTTTTATATATGTATATCCAAGGGTAAGGCTGCATACAAGGATTGCCGTCACCCCTACCCTCTCTAGTCTGGGTTTAACGGGGAGTATTTTTTTTTAAAAAAAATGGAAGTTTATTTTTTTTTTAATCATCGAGTGATCCTGTTCTGTTTCTTACTTTTTGTGAATGTACACAAAACCTTTCTTCTCTGGGAATTGCTTTAAAACCTTTCTTCTCTAAGTGCTGACTGTATGCATCCATTCGGTTCTGTTTTGTCTTTCTTGATATCTTCTATTGCAATTCAGTATTAATCATGTCTCTTGGATGCTTATTACAACCATAAGAAGATGCTTATCATTATCTCCGTTTTTTCTGCAGCTATATATGCATCTTATAGATGTTGTGCCATATATGATAAATTAAAAGAGTTTTCTTCTATAATTTATAAATTTAATGCATTGAAACCACTATTTAATCACTAACACAAATGTGTTTTCATGAAATATTTTTAAAATGTTAATGACTGCACTTGCTTTTGTACATCTTGGCAACAATTTATCAAACTGCCAGTTTTCCAAGGCAAAATGAAGATTTATCTTCTGATATTGTGATGGCAAAGGGAAAAGCTAAGTTTCATTTGCCTTGTTCAATAAAATGAAAAAATTTACTTTCTTTTATCAATTGTTCTTTTTACTGTTATCCATGTGCAATTTTCAATATATTTGTGTCCAAGCCATTTTTTTTCTTGAACTTATAACTCTTCTATATGCATATTATTTTAATCGTTAAATCAATTTCATTCTTTTGTGACTTGACTATGGTTTCTTTAAATGAGTAATTACAGGAGTTATCTGGAATGATGTACTCCTCATAGATGAAGTCTTGCCGGAAGCAGCTCTATCTGACCATTCTCTTGAGGTTATCCATCAAAGTTATTTCTCAAATTTGATTCTGATATAAGTTGTAGCTTTTCAAGTCCCCCTTCTCCCTTTATTTTTCAGTATATAGTCATTATGAAGTTCATGTTTTAGAAATAGATTTTCATCAATTAACCATAAATATTTCCAGGCTGCCAAGGTTGTTGTCACCTTGTATGTTAGAAGTGCATTTTCTCATCTTCTGCAAGATATCTCAGGTCAGTTCTATGACTTGTATTCAGAAAATTTATATTAAGTTTCAGCTTGAAGGTTTGAAATATTTACTCTGCCACACTATAGGAGAATCAGGAAATTAAAAATCTCAGTTTGTTGGTTTGCCACAAGGTGACTGCTTGTTTTTTAATCAAAAGCGTACAATGCTGTAAATTATGTTGCCGCTGATCCTTGCTTGTCAACATAACTCGATGTTTAATATATATTCACAAAATTTGATCTAGTGGAAAAATTTAATAGAAAGTTGTTTTCATACCTTTGCTCTGAGTTAGCTTCTGTTTGGTAGATTCCCTCTTAAAGGTCCTGAAAAAGGATGGAGCAGAGCAGTACTCACTCGAAGTTGCTCTTGAAGCTAGCACAAAAGCAGTTCTCCAAGGAGGCATGAACGTTTTGCTGGTAAGCACATTTGTCTGCTTAAACTCATCTGTATAAGGGTATATGTAATTATGTATACTTGTAATACCATTTTTAAGATTTCTGTTATTTCTGTTTTATGTTGTTTCATTTACATTTTATCTGTCTCCTTCAGGACTTCCGCAAAATTTTGGATAATGACTCTGGGATCCTAGTTAGACTAAGAGAGTTGATCATTGACTGGGTTCAAGGAGGATTTCAAGACTTTTTTAGGCAACTTGAGGATCAGTTCATTCTGTTTTCAAGAAGAAATAATTCTGCAGCTATTCTAGTACATGGTTTGGCAGAGGGAGCTCAAGGTGACAAAGCTTTTATTGGCCTTGTCCTAGTGCTGGCTCAATTGTCTGCTTTTATTGAACAAACTGTCATCCCAAAAATCACTGAGGCAAGGATCCCTTAATGGGTTTAGATTTGATTCCTGAAAATGGATCAATTTCGGTGGTTAGATTTCCTTCCATATCCTCACGGTACACCTTAAAATTTTCCTTGTAATCTTCAGGAGATAGCTGCTTCCTTTTCTGGTGGTAGTGTTAGAGGCTATGAATCTGGACCTGCCTTTGTTCCTGGAGAAATCTGTCGAAAATTTCGGTCAGCTGGTGAAAAATTCTTGCACCTGGTATGTTTTCAAGTTCATATTTTCTTTTCAATGGAATTGCAATTTGTATTGAGACACTGACTGTATATTATCTTTGTCTTCATTTCACTCCCTTCCTCATTCTTATTCTTCTATTCCTTAGATAATTCCTACGAGCCTGCTTGGTGTTTTCCAGCTTGATTTTACAATGTTTTGCCAGATAATATTTGTATTTGTTTTGGAGGATATTTAATCTCTATTTATTCTTCGTACCTTTTTTATGTCTTCATCATTAAAAAATGGGGTTAAAATTATCTCCTACATACACATAAAAGTGTATGGGGCCAATGTTTTCTTTTTCTCTCTTTTCCCTTCACATGACCCCACAGGGACCCCATATACTTTTATGTGTGTGTAGGAGATAAATTTATCTCCTACAACATGAGAAATATTAATCTTTTAAAAAATTATCTTCAAGTTAAAGCAGCTTTTACATGTCCTGTTTCATTCTTTTCAGTACATAAATATGAAAACTCAGAGAATATCACTTCTCCTGAAGAAGAGGTTTGCCACACCTAATTGGGTTAAGGTCAGTCTGTAAATGCCCCCTTTTTTTTTCCAAAAAAAAAAAAAACTGTTAAGCATCTTTTAAGAACTTGAATCTGAAATTTTTTCTTTGCTTTGCACAGCATAAGGAGCCAAGAGAAGTTCATATGTTTGTTGATTTATTTCTTCAAGAGGTTGGTATATCTGTATTTTTAAATTAATTACTCTGTTTTCTATGTCTTTTAAGTTGCTTTGAATGGTATTGTAATTGAATATCAGTCTTACTAAATCTTACTTATTTGGAATAACTGAATGAGCATGAAGCGTTATATGTCTTTATTCCATGAACATGTATTGTAATTAATTGAAGCAAAATGGAGGAGAATTTTTACTCTCTTTCTGTTCCAGCTTGAAGTTATTGTCAATGAAGTGAAGCAGATTTTGCCTCAAGGTATACGCAAGCACCGCAGGACTGACAGTAATGGAAGTAGTGCTTCATCAAGGAGCAACCCCTTGCGGGAGGAGAAAATGGTTAGGTCAAATACTCAAAGGGCAAGAAGCCAGCTTTTGGAAACACATCTAGCAAAATTGTTCAAGCAAAAAGTTGAAATTTTCACAAAAGTAGAATATACACAGGTATTGAGCGATAATATTGGTGATTCAAATTTAATTAATTGGTTGCAAGCCGTACTTGCTTTTATATGATTTCATTGATTGCGGATCCCAACTAGTTTGGAAATAATGTGACGATGTTAAATTGGCTGGGGGCCATGATATCATTTTTGCTTAAATACTACAGGAGTCTGTTGTTACAACTACAGTTAAATTGTGCCTTAAAAGTTTACAAGAATTTGTCCGACTCCAGACTTTTAACCGGAGTGGATTCCAGCAAATTCAATTGGATATCCAGTTCCTAAGGATCCCTTTAAGGGAAATAGTTGAAGATGAAGCTGCAATCGACTTCTTGCTTGATGAGGTTGGAAAAAGTCTTACTTTGGGTTCTCATTTTGCATATTGGTGTTATACTTTTATTTCCCATGAGTATATTACCTTTAGTTTTACTGATTTTTTGTTGTAAACTCATACCTCGACCCTAGCTTCTCCCTATGTTCTCTATGCGTATTTGATTTTTGTATTTTTTTTCACAGGTAATTGTTGCTACTGCTGAGCGGTGCCTTGATCCAATTCCATTGGAGCCTCCCATACTGGACAAACTTATACAAGCAAAGTTGGCTAAAACCCGGGAACAAAACACAATCTCTTCTTAAACATTTTGTGGGTGTAGAGGCTATATTGATCATGTCGACTTTTCATATCTTCTCTAGAAACCGTAATTTCCTTGTATGTGTTTTAATATGTATATTCAATATTGAGTATATAAAGAAGAGCTGAAGAGAAGGATGTGTTTGTTGTATTTGTCATCTCTCTAGAATTAGTTATGGTTTTGGCAGTTGATAGTCAACTTGTTTCCTGTTTGTTCACTTTGTAAATCTCTTGTAACATGTCACATTACCGTATTGTTATTTGTAGAAGTATTGAAACTCGAGAAAGTTATATCCATTCATAACTCGAGAGCTCATTTCTATCCATGCATGAATTAGTGCCGTACTCTGGAATTTTTTTATGATGGGAAGAAAATAAAAGATATTATATTATAAATAAAAGTACTTATAATATGATTTTATTTTATTTTTTTTCCCACGAGAGCTATGTGGTTGGGTTGGAAGATAGGGTTTTCTTTTTTTAATTTAGGGAGAGAATAACTATTAAGATTAATAGTTTATTATTATTATTATAAAAATATATTATACCTAGAGTAATTAAAAAAAAAAAAAAGGTTTAGGGAGGGCAGTTGTCAACCTTGGCCCCTCACTTGGGTCCGCCCCTTAGCATGATGGTTATGTCTCAATAATATTACAAATCTGCAATCAGCTTTTGACATTTTTTGTTGTTGTTGATACAAGTGGAAATTAAATACATATTCTAATACAAATTATTTAAGTCTTTCATCTCTAGACCAAATCTAGTGGCTTAGCTCATAATATTTTAATTAGATTCAAATGTATATATTGATATTCGAGCATAGTCTCAATCTTGATCTCGTTATCGTCGAGAATGGTCTCAAATTCCTTCGTCTCATCATAATAGATTGAGCCCAAGGCCAGTTCGCACTACACACATATCTTTGTACTTAAGCAATGGTGACATGCCACAGGGTGGGAAAATTTCCCCACAATGCCACATCAAAATCCCACTGGCGCCAGGGAGCTGAGCAGATAGGGTGAGAGCATGCGTTCGATCTTCCCTAGTACTATCTTTGGGATGGGCTTAAAGCCTTAATCCCGGTACCCACCCCGAATCAGACTAGTTGCGAAGCGATGAACCGATTGGAATATCTTAAAAAAAAAAAGTCCTGTTGGCTTTGCTAGCATGATCATTTTTTCTTCCCACATGGCCCAGGATCATCAATTGATAAGTGGTAAGGGTGGTGATAACTAGGAGCACTACCTCATTAGGCGGACATAGATCAACATTAAAATCACCTTTTGTGTTGGTATTCGATGAGTCATTATCCAGAATTGTAATTTATATACTTTATCCTCATCACTGTCCACAACCCACATATGATTCACTTTTTCTTTCCAAATGTGATTTGACTTAAAAATGGTGGAGGTGGAGGTGAAGGTCTAGGTCTAGGTGAGAATACATTCTTATTTTCATTATCAAAACATAATTCCCTATTGTACTATTGATTAAATCAGATCCATTGACGGCTCACGCAAAGAGGACTTACCAGAGTCTACTTCCACATACAACTCAATTAATCTTTTGAGACCGACTCATAAATGCATTTATCACACACGTCATATTATATTCATCACTGATTTCCACATCAATAAATTGTCCATCTCTAATGTCAAGCAAAAGCACTATAATAAGAACATTTGGTAAAAGTTTTTCCCAATCAGAGCACGTTTGATATGTTTTGCCATATTAATGTAGTCAAACTCGTAGGTGGCAAGTACGTGAGCAGTCCCGTATGGATTCATTACGGGATCAGTGCCCACGTTAGCTCGTCTCATGTAGTCCTATCAGCTTGGCATACGGCACTACAGTCCCGTCAATTTCCTTACGGGGCTAGTCTCGTCAGATAGTGGGTAGGAACGAACAGATGAAGCAAAACAAAGTATCTATCAACTTATGCTTCTTCATTGAACATTGTACATTGTGTGGGGATTGAGAGTCTCATAGGACTATATGACGGGACTACAGTGCCGTATGCCAAGCTAACGAGATTGCATGAGATGAGATGACTAGACACGGGTCTAATATAAATAAGCTACGTCCAACTACATTACAAGTTACTCAGTTTATAAGGGAATATAAATAGGATTTAGAAAACTCTAACAACAGTTATTCATGGACTCAAGCCAACAAGAATCCTCATCAATATGCAAAATATAAGTTATACTCAACTGAAAAGAAAGAAAACAAAGCTCGAACTCAAAATAAAGAAAATGGAAAAAGATGAGGAGAAAGAAATTTCGGCTTTTTGGCCCTTTTATCCTTCATTAATTAATTAATAACCATTTTGCCCCTTATTCAAAATTATCTACTAATCTGCCCCTCTTTAATTGATTAACTTGAAGATTTAATCGATTAAATGGTCAAAACTGGCAAAAATAGTTGACTTGAAGATTTAATCGATTAAATCTTCAACTTAATTGATTAAATCTCCCCAGAATACAACCATCTGCACAATTTGCAGCTCTTACATCATTCATAAAACAGACTTCAACAGGGGCAAAACAAAAAATTTGTTTGGACTTCTAAAGCTGAAAAACGATGTTATGACAAATAAAAGTATCCTTAACAATTCTTTTTTAAAAAAAATGAGAATATGTAACATACTGAAGAAGCAAACACAAACTACAAACTTGCTTTGATGCTAGATATATTAGTCCTAGACTAAAAATGCTTGGTTTACAAGCTTCTATCTTCCATAAGGATGATATCAACCGGCAACACCATATCCTCCTCTGCTGCCATAGAAGGAGCCTCCACTAGCCCCTCCATATCCACCTCCGAAACTGGCATCATAGCCACTTTGATAGGCACCACCACCACCAGAAGAAGAACCCCCGCCACCGGCACCACCACTATATGCTCCATAACTCTCACTAGGTCCACCATACCCACCTAGATCACAGCCTCTGCTTTAGAAGTCCAAACAAATTTTTTGTTTTGCCCCCTGTTGAAGTCTGTTTTATGAATGATGTAAGAGCTGCAAATTGTGCAGATGGTTGTATTGCGGATAGATTTAATGGATTAAGTTGAAGATTTAATCAATTAAATTTTCAAGTTAATTATTTTTGTCAGTTTTGACTATTTAATCGATTAAATTTTCAAGTTAATCGATTAAAGAGGGGCAGATTGATAGATAGTTTTGAATGAGGGACAAAATAATTATTAATTAATTAATGAAGGATAAAAGAGTCAAAAAGTCAAGAAATTTCTCTATTACTTTTGTATATAAAATCATGTTATTCCTTATAATGGAAATAATATTATCTCGTGTTCTGAGGAACAATAATTCCTTTAGATCAAATGCAACCTATTAATAACTTCGACTTATAGATCAAATTCTTTTGTGCACTTATTAATTTTTGAACCACAAAGAGGTTTTAGAAAGAAAAAAATTGCCTTGCTCGTTTTCTTTTGAGTTGAGATTTAGTAGCTCACATAACAAGGGAGTGAAATAGAGATTGACTAATTTATCAAAAAAAAAAAATAGAGATTGACTTGGGTATCCACCTAGCCATCTAGCATGTAAAGACTAATCTAACCTATCAGAAAATGTCAAGTATTACACCGGCTGAGAGTACGGGATTTTAATTCTCTACTTTGATGCACAATATAAATAAAATAGTAGATCATAAATGATTCATTGATAATTATTGTATTACCGGCTGTTTTCAGATTAATGTACAAGATTAAATATTAATTTTTTGATAAAATTTTATAGAGATAGGATATTATTATGGGAAAGGATATACTTACCATAAAAAAAATTTATCACCTTTATAACCAATCTAATTACAGTTGATTTCTGTCAATCTAACAGTTATAATTTGTTGGAAATTATTGGGTTGTATTTATTAAATAATTAATTTTTAATAATTCAATAAATTATAACCGTTAGATTGACGGAAATCAACGGTGATTAGGTTGATTGTAAAAGTGGTAAACTTTTTTTGTGGTAAGTATATCCTGTCCCTATTATTATTACCAATTCGTATTACTACCAATGCCAATGTCACTATCAGTTATCAGTTTGTTTTAGTATTAGATTGATTATGTTAGACCAAAGGTGATATTTATTTTCATCTTTGTATGATTATGATTTCCCATATTTAATGTGAAAGCATTAAATATGAGAAATTATAACCATATAAAGATGAAAATAAATATAACATTAAATATGGGAAGAAGAAAGAAGGTTTTTAAAAAGTTAAATCAGAACTGTTAGATCATAATCGATCCAACCATAAAATAAATTGGTAGTGATTATCCTATTTCAATTTTATAACTTAAATTAATAGTTAACAAATTTAGATATTTGTCTTATTTATTATCTAATACTTTTAACAATTAAAAAAGTATACTTTTTTATGGTGCCCTTAATTAAAAGATGTATATTTCTTTAATTTAATAATAGGGGTTTGCATTCATCATGTAACATGACCACAAAAAATTTCTTACACACACAACATTTTATGGGGCCCGCATCTTTTGAAACCTAAAAAAAAAAACTACGATACTCAAAACAAATCTCTATAACATAACACAATGACTTTTCCTACAACATAACTTTTATAAAATCCTTAATAATATTGTTAAATTTTAAAAAATTTGCTAGGATAAGAAGTACAATATTTCCGAGTAGTCGTACATTTGTTATTACACGTAGAAGCTTCATCTAATCCCGTAATGCCCAATTCAATTTTTGTTAAGTTGTGTTATTATTGTAACACCCTAAATTTCTAACAATTTATAAAACAATCTTATAATAAATAAATTGTCAAAATTCATTTTTTTTTTTACAATTATAATAATAGAAATATTGCGGAAGCTAATCTAAATCTAATTTGGGGAATGTTACCGCCGCACCTGTACAATGGACAGGTGCAAGGCTAAATTTATTACATTAAAATAAAACCAAAGACTAAATTTTAAATAAAGGAAATATGTCTTATGCATTTAAATCTCATAAAATTTCTAAAATTAGGAACTAGCTAGAAATATCTGAGTCGTGATCCTCACTGCCCACAGCTAGCCCCATCCTTGCAACCTGATTTACTGAAAATCTGCTCCCCCGCAGCCGCAGGATCATTGCAGTCAACAAACACAAAAGTCAGCAAAGCTAGTAATCCCAATCAAAATACAAAAATAAATAAATAGAACTCATAATAATTAAATCAAGTAATATAACTCAAAAATTCAAATCAAGTATCAACTCGTTATTAATTATATTAATCTTTATTTAGTCCATTTATTGTATTTAGTAAGGGTAATTTATCAACTAACATATTCAGCACAACATTAATCATAATATTACATAAATGGTAATATTCACAACTCAATGACATTCATCATAATCAAATCAAATAACATTTCATTATTAATCATGTTTAAGTTCATTGTACTTAGTGGGAAGAGAACCATGGTAGACCCGGAAAACCTTGCCAGTCTACCCTGTGACCCGGGAAACCCTGCCAGTCACAAACAAATCACATTGGCCATAATCAATTCACATCTTCCTAGTGTGCACACCTCTTCCCAAAGTTGCTACTAGTATCCCGGGAAACCCTGCCAGACACCACTTTGGGAAGAACAGATACAATCTTTTTCACATCGGAGGCATAAAGCCCAAAAGTTGTGTTCATCACCTTGGGAGGTACCATCCCAAAGCTATCCTCCCACCATTAATTTATTACAAACACACACAATCTGGAAAGATTCAATCATAATTATTTATTCTTTAAGTATTATCATCTCTAAATGAGTTACTCAAGGGCATTATAATTTTCCAAAGTATCATAATTCAAACAACTATTATCATAAATTTTTGAATTTATATAACAATTCAAATCTTCAACATTCATCGTAGTAAAATCCAAATCCGATCATCATCATAACTTTCCAATTTATTCAAGGATATGATAATTCAAATCTTCAACATTCATAACAGTAAAATACAAATCCGATCCTCATCATAACTTTCCAATTTATTCAAGGATATAATAATTCAAATCTTCAACATTCATCGTAGAAAAATTCAAATCCAATCATCGTCATTCAAATAATCCCATCACATCATTTATCATAGTTATAAATATTCAAATTACATATAAGGATTATACCCAAATTTCATATAATAGAGATAACCTAAACACCTAGGGATTAGGATTACATCAAGTTTTATATAAAAGAAATAACCTACGAATAGGATTACATATACCAAAATTCATATCAATATAATCTATGACTCTCTAGGGATTAAGATTACTATTAATAAACTTCAAACAAAATTATAACCTAAGGATTAAGATTACACATATCAAACATACAACTACCTAAAGATTAGGATACACACAATAAAATTTCATACACAACGAATCTACAAACATACAACCACCTAGGTCTCCGTTTTCGCTAACTTCTAGAAGAAAAGAGTAATTTGGGACAGAGAACCGGTTGGTAATCAGAAGAATATAAAATAAAATAAACTAAGTTTCTGAACTAAGAAGAGAGAATAGTAAAAGAGAAATGTTGAAGAGCGAATTGGTTTGGTTAGGCTAGACCTCTATTTATAGTTGAAGTTTAGGGCTTACACATTACTGACTCAATGCTGACTCATCATATCTAAACAATTTATGTTTGTTGACTCATCATATCTAAACAAATTACTAATCAATCATTACTAATCAAACATAAATACATAAATCATCAATCAGTTAATAAATCAATTAATCATAATTTATCATCTAATATATATATATACACACACACACATATATTAATATTATTTTATTATTAATAACCTAGAGTATTACAAAGTATCAAAATTACTTTTCCAATAAAAATAAATAAATATATATATATTATTACTACTAATTTATAGTTTATTATTATTATTATTTTATTAATAAAAATATGGGGTATTACATTCTACCCTCCTTAAAAGAAGTTTCGTCCTCGAAACTTAAAAGTTTGAACTCCTCAAATTAACTAAAAAAAACATAAGATTAAAGTTAATAAAAATATGGGGTATTACAATTACCATGTTACTACCAATCAATCTCACCGTTAGATCGATTATGTTGATTCAACGGTTATATTTATTTCGTTTTTTGTATGGTTATGATTCCCCATATTTAAAGTGAAAGCATTAAATATGAGAAATCATAACCATACAAAGATGGAAATAAATATAAAATATTAAATTTGGGGAATCATGACTATACAAAGATGAAAATAAATATAACCGTTTGATCAACATAATTGATCTAACTGTGAGATTGATTGGTAGTAACACAACTTGATTGTTACAATCAAGCAAGCACGGACACACAACGAACACGCTCCGACACGCGGTCAACATTTGGAGACACGCGGTCAACTCTCCGACACGTTTTTCCGACATACAGTCAATTTTTTCCGACACGCGGTCAACGCTCGGACATGCTCGGACACGTTATTTTTTTTAATCTTAATTTTATTTAGGGTTTGGTGTTTGTCATTTTAAATGACATAAGTTATGTCATTTAAAGAGAGATACAAAAAAAACGGAAATCATTGGAGAGAGAAAGTGAGTGGTTTTTTTTAATTTAAAATTCAAATTTTCTGTGTCTGTATCTCTCTTAAAATGACATAACTTTCTGTCATTTAATATGACAAACACTTTTCCCTTTTATTTATTAACTAAATGTAAAAAATAATTTATAAATTAATTTTTTTCTATTATGAATTTTGACATGAAAAATTAACAAAGTACGAAAAATTATTTTTATTTATATTTATGTTATGAAATTTAAATATTTGATTGATTATATGAC
Organism: Gastrolobium bilobum; assembly: GCF_033153095.1. NCBI lineage: Eukaryota > Viridiplantae > Streptophyta > Magnoliopsida > Fabales > Fabaceae > Gastrolobium > Gastrolobium bilobum. The sequence goes on along the minus strand of NW_026898901.1, from coordinate 400,388 downwards.
TTATTATGGACTCTTATATGTATTAAATATAAATTATAGTATATATATTAAATTTTTTATTTAATATTAAAACATATCCCAACATATCAAAGTATGACATTTTTAAAAATTAACGTGTCGAGTCCTTCCCCTTTTTGTTCTAGCTTTTGCAAAACGCAACAATTCAATTATTATTATTATTATTTTTCCAAGTCGAACATATTTCGCTGAAATAAATAATTTTTAAATAATAATTTTCCAATTTCGTCCTCTACCTCGCTCTCTGGCTCCGTCCTGGACACCAAAGAAACAGGGCAAAATTCCGGCTCCTCCGTCAAGAGACCAAATTGCAATTAAAGAATTATACTGTAATTTTCTTTTTTCCTATATAAGTGCAGAACCCTATTAATCTTTTCCTTACCCAATTCCAAACGCATCGAAACAGAAAAGGTTAGTAATGAAAACCCAAATAATTTTCTGCAGTTCTGAGATTTGCTTTTTCGGCAACTGTATTTACAATTGGATTTTCTACGCCCGAACCCTATCTTGAAAAACATTGTTCATTGCATTTGAATACAGCTTTCTGTTTCGGATTCGGCGTCTTATTCTTTCTTAAATCTTCATGTGGCTTTTCGAATGGACTTTGGTGACTTCGAAGTGAAAGCCATAATTGTAGCTGCTCCACTATCTTCAACGTGAACTATTTTAGAGGTTTTTCCCTGTTGTCCTCTCCCCTTTCGGTTTTTTTTTTTTCCGTTTTCATTTTCTGTTACTTTGTTTTATTCTGTTTGAACTGTTTCGTTCTGCTTTTATTAATTGTTCTCCTAATTATGAAGCATCGTTGCGTTGCAGCTTCCGAGTTTGATTTCTCTTGTAGAGATCCTTGCTTGTTCTTAATGTTCAAAATTGAACTAACCTAACCCCATTTAGGTTTTGCCACAATCTGTCAATCTCTCAATTGCCATGCATGCACAAAAACAAAAACCAGGGAACTTCTTTTGAATTTAATGGAATCGAGATTGAAAATGGATGTTACTTTTTCTTACGAAATCCAGAGTAATTATGGCTTGTGCTGTGTCATGTGATGCACTATGTAATGCAGATGTACTTGGAAAGAATGTAGGGGCTGCTTTTGAATTTGTAGCATATCAGTACTTTTTATGTACTGTAGTAGTTTGTTCTTTTGCTGTAGGCTGTTTCCCAAACATGGATTCGCGGAAGTGCAAACCTTCTGGTGGTGCATCTTCCCTTAGTGTTGCGCCTTTGAGTGTTTCAAATCAGATGGGTGAGATGGCTAGGTCCGTCAAGAATATGGGAGCTGTTGAAACTGATGTGGATATAGAGCTCAGGGAAGTTTACTTTTTAATCCTACACTTTTTGTCTGCCGGGCCATGCCAGAGAACTTTTGTACAGTTCAGGAATGAACTTTTAGAGCATCAGCTTCTACCTAGAAGATATCATGCTTGGTTTTCTAGAAGTGGTGAGCCCAGTGGGGATGATGTTGACGACAATGATGGCGTCTCTTTACCTTTAAATTACAACAATTTAATGGACAGGTATTTTTGGTTCATATAAGTGACTAACATTTAGAAGAGGGTAGTTGTAGTCCGTAGTCAATGCCAGCGTGCATGAAAATTTCTTGTTATTTAAGCATTTAGTGGCGATTCTTTTTATTTATTTGGAGTTTAGTATTGGAAATGTTTTTTATTTTTTAAATAAAAAATGGAAAAGAAACTTATGAAAGAGTGTGATTGCTATTGTTAGAGGTATCTCCATTTAGAGATTACAAGGAAATGGAGGACGCTTCATATTTTAATCCAAATAGTTGTTATTTGGTTTTAAAAACTTTTCTGAAGTTAGTAATGGCTGCTTCTTGATATTACACGTATGGGCACTGATTATGGGTCATTTTGTGTAACTACAAGGTATCCTCACATAGCTAAGGATCACTTGGTAAAGCTTCTGAAGCAATTAATGCTAAGTGTGGCCCATCCTTTGCATGGAAAACAAGGAGGAAGTAGTCCTAATGCAGCTGATGTTCCTACTTTACTTGGATACGGTTCATTTTCGCTTCTTGATAGTACGTGATATGCTATTGTAATCTTCTTTCTCTAGTTGATCATTCTAGCTAAGATTTAAAGATTTTATCTTAAGATACACTGAAATAATGTCTGCAATCTTAGGCTATTATATTAATGCAGCGAATTAGTGATTTTTATAAATCTATTAATGATTTTCTTTTCTTGTTCGGAATGTTCAGAGGGATGTAGTAATATGTTAGGGCTAGCTGTAAGTTACTAGGTTTGGGATGGATATTTCAAACCCTGTTTCAGTTTCTGCTTTGGTAAGAATTGATAATTGAGTGTATGAACTACTCAAAATTATATTTACTTCATAGAATACGGAGTTTACAATGATTATCTTTGGCCAGTACAGTTGGACTGGTTCTGGGGCATATATAATTTAATCGTTGTGTGGCATTTAGTAATGAGCATGAATGAAAGGGGAAAGGTCCAATATTCTTTATTTTTAAATACTGGATCAGATAGTTTTCCTGGTCTTACCTTTTACACATGTAGTACTGATATGAAGCTTCATAGAATACAGAGTTTACAATGATTATCGTTGGCCAGTCCAGTCAGACTGGTTCTGGGGCATATATAATTTAATCATTGTGTGGCTGGTAGTAATGAGCATGTATAAAAGGGGAAAGGTCCGAGATTCTTAATGTTTTAAATACTGGATCGGATAGTTGTCCTGGTCGTGCCTTTTTTTACATGTAGTACTGATATGAAGCTTCTATTGGCAAATTTGCATTTAAATATTTCTGGCAATTGCTTTAGTTGGCCCTGTTCCCTGCATTAACCAGGGAATATATATGTAGAATAATGGTATGTTTGATGTCTAATTAATTTATTTTAATCCTTGTGTTTGTACAGTTGATAGAAAAACGGCTGACAAGCAGGTTAAGCCACCTCCACTTTACCTGCGTTGGCCACATATGAAGGCTAATCAGGTTCAGGGGCTAAGTTTGAGGGAGATTGGAGGTGGTTTTACAAAGCACCATCGTGCTCCATCTATTCGCAGTGCATGTTATGCTATTGCCAAACCATCTACTTTGGTGCAAAAGATGCAAAATATTAAAAAGCTAAGGGGGCACCGTGTGGCTGTCTATTGTGGTATGACTTACTCTTCTGCTAAACTTGCTAGCTACCAATATGGTTGCTTTATGGGCATGCCATTTATTAGATCATGTTCATTTATTCTCATGAAAATCATTAATTAGATGTGAGTATAAAAGTTGATTCCATTGCTTTTTCATGATAAGTGTTGGTTTTTATTCTCTGAGTTTCCTTCTGAAGTTAAACATTGATTTCATAATAATTTGCACTTAGATGCATATAAGTAGTTATTTTAATAACTGAACTCATCGTCAATAAATTTTAAATAAGTAATTTTATCTTGCAGCCATATTTGATGGATCAGGGAGATATGTTATCAGTGGTTCAGATGATCGTCTTGTCAAGATTTGGTCTATGGAAACTGCATTTTGCTTAGCTAGTTGCCGTGGACACGAAGTGAGTTAAGAGTATGGTTTATGGAAGTAACTTTGATATGTTTGTCTTTCTTTTAATATAATTTGTTCTTCTTTTGTCATTCTATAAATTGAAGGGCGATATTACTGATTTGGCTGTAAGCTCAAACAATGCTTTGGTGGCATCTGCTTCCAATGATTTTGTCATTCGAGTTGTAAGTAGTATACATTAATTTTTATGTTCTGTCTTGTCATCCATGGCAACTAAATTAATATTTGCATTACAACAGTGGCGTTTACCAGATGGGATGCCAATATCAGTTTTGCGGGGACATACTGGAGCTGTTAATACCATTGCATTTAGTCCCAGGCCCAATGCTGTATACCAGCTACTATCGTAAGTTCATTTTAAGAGTTACTGCTCCCAATTGTTGCCTTTGTAAACTTTGTCCTTGTGATTCTTGTGGCTCATATGTCTATTTGCTAATCTGTTCAGTACATATATAATTAAATCCTAAAATTTTTGCAAGTGTCATGTGTCGTACAAAAATCTTTTAAGTAATTTTTATTTGTACAAGAGTTTTTTTTTTTTTTTTTGGGTATACTTGTACAACTAAGCTTTAGTATTGTAATAAATGCTTATATTGTGAATTTAGCATGCTCCTTTATTGAATGCCATTTGATCACTCTGCACTCATCCAATGTCTGTAAGAGTATAGGTATGTTTTTTTTTTTCAGCCCCACCAATCTCGTGACAAGAATATTTCGTAATTATAATAATATTGAGTTATTCTTTTACAAATTAGTTCAGTTTAATATTAATGTCATTAATTCTTAAAGTCTTTTTTCTTTTTAAAAACATATAGTATGCTCATAGTTCATTCTTATTTGTGATTTGATGGAAGCTTAAATTTATAATAAAATTTAGATGACTGTTTTATAAAATCAATCTTTTTTATAAAATTTACATAAAATATCTTTGACAGGTAACATAGTAGTAGTAGTAGTAATAATAATAATAATGTTATGCAAGATTCCTAGTATACCTTATTTTATACTTTTTGGAATCTGGAGATAGCTTTTTTTAAAGGATTTGATTGACAAAATTATTGTTTACGTAAACCCTTTGTTTTCAAAGGAAAGAACCTAAAAAGTAATAATAATAAAAACAAATCTGGTGTTATGAGATTGACAACTAACATTGGTGTGTTATGAGATTGACAACTAACAATGTATTATGAGATTGATAGTAAGATGTTACTCAAATACAATAACCTGATGTACTTATTTATGCCACTAATCTGGTCAAGCACTAGTACTACTAGTACAAGCCCGAGTCCAATACTAATAAGACTATTAATCCTAATATCTTCTAACAATGCAGTCGAATAACAATCATACAGGGGTTGACTTTTTCCCCAATGCTAATCATTCTGATGATGACTTATATTGGCTATGACTCACACCAACCTTTTCTTAGTCCCAGGTGTGGTCCGGTCTCATCATTAGTCTCAAATACAGTCTAGCCCCATCTAGAGTCCGAGATGCTTTGGCTCTATCTCTAATCCCAGATGTTGCAACCTGACATTGCGTTGCGTGTGTGTATTTTTAGTTTATTTCGTTTTAATGTGTTTAATTGTAACAAACTTAAAGCTAAGTAAGCTTTAGCTAGAGGGTGAGTGTTAAAATATCTAGAAAATATTTCATAATATCATTATTATATCTTAGAATATTCTAAAGTATCTTAGATGATCTCTTTGGTGTAGTTTCCATATTTCATTATATTCATGATTTGTTTCCTTATTTAATTAGGATTTGGAATCTAATATTGGTGTAAGTAGGGGAGTGCTTTATATTTTTATCATATTAAATGAATATCAATTTTAGTTTATTCAGTCTCTATTTTAACTTTTGCTCCTTCCTTACTTAAATATCTATAATTTCAACAAAACAGGAGCGAGGTGGGAGTAATTTACTAAACATATCCTTTAAACTGTTTTGATTGACCCATAGCACAGGTTTATATCTTTCTTTTTTACTTGACTGTTATGGCTTATGAGATGTGTAGGTCATCAGATGATGGAACTTGTAGAATATGGGATGCAAGAAATTCACTCAATCCACGAGTATACACGCCTCGACCTTCAGATGCTATAACTGGTTAGATCATTGCTTCGAGTTATGTCAATGTCAATAGATCAGGCCTGGATCTGGAAGTAGTCTGAGTTTGGGATTATTACCATACCAAATTGATATGGTGGTACAATATATTTGGTTTTTACGTTTGATCAATTAGAATCTATTGAAGTCTAAATCCAGTATAAAAGATCATTTTACTCTAAAACATGATGTTTTAAATGAATATTATTATGCAAGTTTGGACATACATATTGATGGTTTGTTGCTTAAACCTTCCAGATCAGTCGTTTGACCTGTTGACTGCCAGAATTGCTTTTTTGTTATTAGGTTATTCTTCATTGATTATAGGATTGTTTAAGGTAATTATAAAGTTTTGCAGGGAAGAGCAATGCTCCACCAGCTAATTTACCGTCCTCAAGTAATGTTCAACAAAGCTATCAAATACTTTGCTGTGCATATAATGCAAACGGAACTGTTTTTGTTACTGGTAGCTCTGATACTTTTGCCAGGGTATGCTTACAGATGTACTCTTTAGATATCTCCTATTCTTCTTCTGTAAATACAATTGGCCTTTTCTTGTTTAAATATTTTATCTATTCAGATTTTTGAGAAAAACACTGCTATTTGCAGGTGTGGAGTGCTTTAAGGCCTAACACCGATGATTCAGAACAACCAATACATGAGATGGATTTATTATCTGGTCATGAGAATGATGTTAATTATGTACAGTTTAGGTTAGCCGTCCTGGTTATATCCTCTTATTTGTTTTATTTTTTATTTTCTAAAGATTCTTATTGTGTTTGCTACCTCCGTATGCAGTGGTTGCTCTGTGGCTTCAAAATTTTTGACATCTGACTCTTGGAAAGAAGAAAATACACTGAAGTTCAGAAATTTCTGGTCAATAAATATCTTAATGCTTATTTCCTGTGGTTCTTTTAACTACACTTGTTTAGTGTTTATTTAATGATATGTTTATCCTGCTCTCATTACTAAAATATGTTGCATATCGATGTCATAATTTGTGTGTTTTCAGGTTTTGTCATGATAACATAGTGACGTGCTCTCGTGATGGAAGTGCAATTATATGGGTTCCCAGATCTCGTAGATCTCATGTGAGCTCCTTTAAATAAGATTACCATTGAACTGCGGTCTATTTTATCCTGTAGACAATTTCCTCCATTTTATCTTTATGGCATGTACAGTTTCACTTTTTCCCCCTCATGCCTACTGTACAAAATATGTATTAGTTTCCCATTGCTATTTTAGGGGAAAGTAGGACGTTGGACTCGTGCGTATCATCTAAAAGTGCCACCACCACCCCTGCCTCCCCAACCTCCGCGAGGAGGTCCAAGGCAGAGATTTCTACCTACTCCTCGTGGTGTCAATATGATTGTATGGAGCCTGGACAACCGCTTTGTACTTGCAGCTATTATGGGTAATGAATTTACTTACTAAAAGTAATAGCTATATCCGGTCGGGAAAGTTTACACCAACATATTATTATTATTATTTTTTGTATGCTTATCTTGCATATTAAATTTGTGGTACCTTTTATTTAAATCAGTCTAGGTGGTACAGAAAATATGTATTCTGATTTCTACAATTTGATTGTCTCTTGTTTCTCTGATGTTATTTGTTCCTTATCCTTTGGGGATCTCTCTTGAAGTAAATCACCCATTTTGTTGTAGATTTTTCAATGACCTGTTAATTACTAACTCTTCCATATGATAACTTACTAGAAAGACAAAATAGAATTGTTCATTCAAAGGATTGAATTCATCTAATACATTGTTTCAAAATCGATTTTCCCATTGACTAAATCTGTCAGGGAGCATCTATATGTTTTGCTAACTTTGTACTACTGATTGCTGCTGTTACTGTATTCCCAATGCATTATATTGCCTCAATATGGATCCTTATTTACTGTGCAATTGACATTGTATTGCCATATGGAGTAAAAAATGCATTGTCATGATACTCTACATCTTTATTCATTTGACATTGCATGCATTCACAACTTTGTGACCCCCTTCTCTTCTATGATAATCGATTCAAGTTGTTTCATGGTAGAGAGAAGGTTCTTGCATGCTTTAACTGAGGACTTGTCTTTTCATCTTGAAGATTGCAGAATTTGTGTTTGGAATGCAGTTGATGGCAGCTTAGTGCACTCTTTGACTGGTCATACTGCATCTGTATGCCCTATCCTCTCTCTTTCTCTCTCCCTCTGCCCTCCCCCTTTTCTTTGTGTTCTCCCTATTTCATATGATGCTAATTTGCTCGATTAATAAACATGCTCAACTTTTTTCTGGACTAAAATAAAATTCTAATGCGGTCATACTTTTCTTATTGGGTTCAGTTTAAGCCTCTTATCTTTTTTTCTATCTCAGTTTGAATTTTTGTTCTTTCATGAATAAATGCTGAGTTTTAAATAATTGGCAGTCTTATGTCTTGGATGTTCATCCTTTCAACCCTCGGATAGCTATGAGTGCTGGGTATGATGGACGAACCATTGTGTGGGATGTAAGCTTCTTTTATTTCAGGTTCTTAAATCTTAATGCTAGCATGTTCTTCGCAAATCAAAAATGAATTTATGCTTCTCTGTTCTTTTTTTCAGATTTGGGAGGGCATACCTATTTCGACATATGAAATTGGACGTTTTAGATTGGTTGATGGGAAATTTTCTCCGTAAGCATCTATAGAATAATTGTTATTATTGGATTTTTTTTGGTTGCTTGCTTATTGTCTATTGTTTTTTTCCTCTCAGTAGATTTTGGATTTGTTCCTTGGTAATGAATGTCTTCCGTGTTCTTCTTTCTCTGACTTACTAGAAGTCTAGAACTTGTGTCTGTCAAATATTAATTCTTTTTACGTAAAGATATTACATAGCTCAAAACTTTAGAGGTACTAATCCCTTTATGTGATGTCCATGTGAAGCAGGTATGCTTAAGCTGTTAGGTAAATAATTATTAATGGTTTTTATCTAACACGCCACTTCATGTAAAAGCCTTTGGACTTGAAGTGTGGGCAATGCAGGCTTACTTGAAGCTGTTAATGCTGTTCAACAGTAACCAATATGCTTGGTTACTTTTTTATTGCCTTTGGAAGTACAGTTGCATTGAAAAAAATAGATTTTTTGAGAAGTAAAATTTTCTTGCTTTTTAGATTAATAGAATTGATTCTAGAAGTAGGATTGAGATAATTTCAAAAAAAATTGGAAGTACAGTTGCATTGAAAAAAATAGATTTTTTGAGAAGTAAAATCTTCTTGCTTTTTAGATTAATAGAATTGATTCTAGAAGTAGGATTGAGATAATTTCAAAAAATACACCAATAATTACATCTCAAAAGTGATTCTACTTTACTATCCAAACAAAATTAATTCTTCTAAAATAAATTTTGAAATATTTTTCCCAAACATAAATAAATCCTTTTAACTTCAATTTTTCGTTTTGAATCAATTATTTAAAAGCAATTCTACTAATCCCTAAATACAGAACATATATTGAAGTTTTGTATCTACCTTGTGCCTAAATTCAACTTTTAATTAGAAGATTAGGAGTGGTAAGAATTAAACTCTTGACCACTTGATCATAGTCGCTCTAATACCATGTTATGGACTCACTCACCTTAAAGCTTAAGCTATTTTTGTAAGGTCTTATGAATGGTTTTATGTCTAACTTTCTTTAGGACCTTTAATTGCCTCCTCCCTCTTTAATGTATGTTGGATGATTCTGAATCATGTCATATGTATAATAACTAGCTTTTCCTTTGTTCTATATCAAATCTGACCGACAAATATCTTACTTTATTGTCAGTTTGTCACCAATAGTAGCTGTTTAGATCCATCCCAACAATGAGCTACCCTTGTGAAGTTTGTATATATTGATAGGTTCAAAACATTCATGTCATGCTATGGGTTTATGCCTGCTGCTCTTTGTCTTGATGGGGAAACTCTGTAGGCTTTATTATACCTTCCTAGCTGATGATGAGTTCCATGTCACAGATATTTTGTCTTCTTGTATCCATCTTAGATGAATTAGGATCTCTGACGGTGTAAAATCTAATCTATTACTATATTGTTGTGTTCATTTTAGGGATGGAACATCAATTGTGCTTTCAGATGATGTTGGCCAAATATATTTCTTGAATACAGGTCAAGGCGAGTCCCAAAAGGATGCAAAATATGATCAGGTGGTCAAATTTCGCAATATTGCTTAACCTACCTTTTTTTAATATGTATCAGCTCCATAGCAAGTTAATTTATACGGTTGTCTCTCGTTATATTTCTGGCAGTTTTTTCTTGGTGATTATCGACCCCTTATTCAGGATACTCAGGGAAACGTTCTTGATCAGGTTGAGAGGAATCATTGTGCCCCTGTACTTTGTTGATTTTTCCATCATAATTAAATTGATAAATTTAAATTTTATTTGTTGGCTTTTCAATATGTTTGGTAACCTGTGTCAAACCTGATGCAGGAGACTCAACTTCCACCACACAGAAGAAACATTCAGGAACCTCTATGTGATTCTAGTATGTTGTGGTTTTTATTCTGAAATTCTTGCTGTCTTATTTGGATACCATTTTTTCTTATCATAAATTATTTCATTACCAGGTATGGTGCCATATCCAGAACCATATCAAAGTCAATTTCAGCAACGTCGGCTTGGTGCTCTTGGCATTGAATGGCGTCCTTCTTTGATAAAATATGCTGTTGGTCCAGATTTTAGTGCTGGTCAGGACTACCCGGTGATACCTTTGGTAGATTTGGAAGGAATGGTTGAGCCACAACCAGAATTGATAGATGCCATGTTCTGGGAGCCAGAATATGACATCATAAGTGATGATGCTGACTCTGAATACAATGTGAATGAGGATAATTCTAGTGCAGCCGAGCAAGGTAGTCCTAGTGCCATCTCTTCTAGTGATCTAGAATGCAGTGAAGATGACTCTGGTAATCGGGATGGCCTTCGAAGATCAAGAAGGAAAAAACATAATATTGAAGTAAGTTTTGTCTTCATTTTTGTTGGATCAATATTTAATCAAAACTTGTCATCTGACTATAATGTTTTTCAGGTTGAGGTAATGACTTCTTCTGGAAGGCGTGTTAGGAAAAGGAATTTGGATGAGTGTAACGGTAATACTTCTGGAAGTAACAGAACTAAGAAATCGAAAGGCAGCTTGAAGTCATCAAAAAGGAAATCTTCCAAAGCTAAGCCATTGAGACCCCAGAGAATTGCTGCACACAATGCTCGTAATATGTTCTCTCAAATTGGTGAAACAACTACTGATGGGGAAGATAGTGACTCGGAAGATGAATTATCAGATAGTTTGCAAGATTCAGACAAACTCAGTGAATCTGAGAGAAAACTGCATAATAAGCATGATGAATTTAAAAGACCCATTTTGCAAGACTTTGCCAATGTGTCTAAGCCTCCTGCTTATTCTGAGTCACAGGTAAATAATGAAAATAGACGGAGACTGGTTGTTAAGTTTTCACTTCGTGATTCTAAGAAGAATGCGCCCTTAGAGGACACCAGACTAGCATGTGAGACTCTGGCTAATATGGCATGTCAGTCTTCTAGATCCCAACCCCCAGAAAGTGTTCGACAAACTTCGCCAGACAGAATTTCTATGGACCCACCATTATCTTTTAGAGCTGCAGCAAATGCTAAACTTTCTCAAAGCCACAACAGAAATGAAAATACTGATAAAACACAAGCTGAAAATGCTACAAATAATCTGGACACATCCATATGCGTTGAGGAGAACACAGATCAGTGCAGACAGATGAAGAGACACACATATGAACTTTCAGGATCAGGGGATGCTTTGTTGACTGATACTGAAGTTGATGGCCATCTTGAACACAATCCCAATGGGTATGTAATGCCTGTGACTAATGTTAAAAAATGTTTATATACTGCTTCCTTTTCTTTATTTGTTAATCTCTTTAAGCTCAGAATCAAATTTTTTTCCCACCATGTTTGCAGGAGATCAGAACATATGACCACCAAGTTAGAGGTTGTGGGCAGCATGATTAATACAGAGCTGGCATATCTTGATAGTGCACCTAAATCCAAACATTCTTTGCTTGGCAATCATAAGCCAAATACTGATGGCTCCTTGACATCTGATTATGATAAGTTGAATAGTGGTAATAAAGGCCGGTCTGGATCTGACAAATATGCAGAGGACTCACAGGGAAACAATGAACTTGTTCACTCAAGCCACTCTCCCGACCTCAAAATGAAAGCACCTATGAAATCAACTAAGTTAGTTATTAAAAAGAAACAGACTTCAGCAGACATTGAAGGTCCTTGCAAACTGAAATTTGTTAGTTCTAAGGCAGATTCAACAGATGCTAGAGATGATGTAATCTTAGGAAGTTCCTCTTTTATGGGGCCTAATCTAGTTATGGAAGTACCAGAAGGTGAAGATGACAGAAAATTAAGTTCTCCACAGCTACTGCAGTTTGATCCTGACCAGAATAGTTACCATCACATCCATGAAAGGGACAAGTCTTATAAAGGTGGAGTCAATCCAGGTGGTTCTGGTTGTGATCAGGAAGAAAGTACTTCAACTTTCAGCAATGAACACTATTTAGGAATTGGTTTATCTGGTGTTTTAAGTGATCCAATCCGTCGAACACGATCCACCAGGATGAAGACAACTTCTGAGGAGCCAAATGCTTTGAATACAAGGATTAAATTTAGAATGGGCCAAAATTCCAGGGGCACATCTAGTCGGGAAGATTCTTCTATTAAAGTGTCCAATCAACTTCACCAAAGAACTAGGTCTGCTAGAAACAGGCATGGTGAATATATTGCCAATGACCCTGGTATTTTAACTCGAACAGTGTCGAATCACCATGTCAAAAAATTGTCATGGCTGATGCTATCAGAGCATGAGGAGGGTTACCGTTATATTCCTCAACTTGGTGATGAAGTTATGTACTTGAGACAGGTAGCTTATGTTATAATCATTTTTTCCTTATAGCTCGTACTATTTTATTGTTTGTTTTGGAATGTAAGTTTATGTAACCTAGTTTATATTCATGACCTTATTTTATTGGTTCTGTAACTTGTTTCCCAATTCATATTCTTGGGAATATTTGATTGACAGGGCCATCAAGAGTACATAGAGTCGTGTATACCATCTGAATCAGGTCCATGGAGATCATTTTCCGGATTAAGTGCTTCTGAAATCTGCAAGGTTGAAGAGCTTGAGTATGCGGAGCTCCCAGGTTCTGGGGATAGCTGTTGTAAACTAAAACTAAAATTTGTAGATTCTTCTTCAAATGTGCATGGAAAGTCATTTAAATTAACTCTGCCTGAATTGATTAACTTCTCTGATTTTGTTGTTGAGAAAACATGGTATGATACTGCGATTAAGAGAAATTGGTCTTCAAGAGATAAATGCATGGTCTGGTGGAGAAATGAAGATGGGAAAAGTGGAAGTTGGTGGGATGGTCGAATTATTTCAGTGCAGGCAAAATCTCATGACTTCCCTGACAGTCCTTGGGATAGGTATCTGATCCAGTACAAGACTGATCCGACAGAAAATCATCTGCATAGTCCGTGGGAACTATATGATCCTGAGATTGCATGGGAGCAACCCCACATTGATCCTGAGATCAGAGATAAGCTGCTGTCTTATTTCACTAAATTAGACCAAAAGGTGAGTAGACCTTAAGTTTCATTTCTCCATGCTAAGTTTCTAACTTTGATTTTAGGAATTCTAAATGGGAATGACATGTTATATTTCAAAATTGACGGGGAGGTGGGGAAAAGAATGGAATATTAACTTCGTTATTTTTTTCCCATCAATCCAGGAGAAGTATATCCAGGCATTGAACCAAGTAGCTGAGAAGTTAGATTTTTCAAACAGGTACTAAACATGTTTGCAACTTAACAGGATATATCAAATTCAAATTTCTGTCTGAGAAAGAGGGCCCATGTGCCTGTGATTTTATATGTAGCCCTGTTCTGCAATTTCCGGTCCTTGAATTTAAGCAAAATAAGAAAGTAAAAATGGTAAAAAGAGAAAGAAAGAGAAAATGACAATATCAAATTTCAAACTTTTAATGACACTTATCATCTTTGGATTTGTATTACAGGTTTCCCGTCCCATTATATCCTGAACTGATTCAGTCAAGGTTGAAGAATGACTATTATCGGTGTCTGGAAGGTGTCAAGCATGATATAATGGTAATGCTATCAAATGCTGAGGAGTACTTTACATTAAATGTTCAACTGTTGAAGATCAGGCGAATATCAGAATGGTTTAGAAGGAGACTTGAAAGGATATAGAAAGCCCAAAGCGGGTTTTATAGATTTCTTCTAACATTGTTTCTCATTCTTTAATCCAATTTTGGATAATTATTTGGCCTTTAATCAATGGTTTAATAGAATGGAGAAGGCCGTAGACGGTGGTAAATATTAGTTGCCACGTCACGTGGGTGTGTATATATATTTACGTACTCATCATTTTAAATACCAAGTGTCATTATGATGATTCGTATGAGCATCTTCGGCTTTATGACGTCGATTTCGATTTTGAATGTTTTGGTGGTTTTGCCTAGGCCCCTCTAAGTTTCAATTTAAAATAGTCTAAAAGCAATAAATCACTACGAAGCACCGACAATTCAAAAAATTTTGACATGTTGTGTCAGACATTTTTTTACACTCACAGACACTCTGATAATTCCCGACACTCCAATGTTTGTTGTAAAGACTCAAAAAAAAGTTCAAAGGTTATGTTGTGTTGTATTTTGAGTTCCAACTATTAGATTCGTTAGATTACGATTACGATTTTATTGAGTTTAATATAAGTGTTTGATGTTTGTCATTTTAAATAACGTAAGTTGTCATTTTAGGAGAGAGATAGACACAAAAAATGAAAATCATGGGGGAGAAAGTGGATGAGTTTTTTTAATTTAAATTTTAATTAAAAAAATTTATTTTGTGTCTATCTCTCTCTTAAAATGACATAATTTTATGTCATTTAAAATGACAAACACTTTTTCCTTAATATAAACATTTGGGATATATTATGTTTCTTTACAAAATTGAAGGGTATTATAAGTTTAACTTTATTATTTTTAAATTATTGAATACTAAATATAATATACATTACGTAAATTAAAAATATTATGTAACATCAAAATGTTTCTTAACATGTCAAAATTTAACATTTTTTAAAATTAACGTGTCATCGTGTCGTATTTCGTGTCTCGTGTCGGTGCAACATAGATAAATCATTCACTTCCTACTTGTCATTGCATTCAAGTTGGTCGTCAAAAAGGAATTGTATTTAAGTACTTTAAGAGCGCAGCATTAATTTGGACTGTGGTGCAATGGTAAACTCCACCATTCTACGTGCATTAACATAATATGCGTAAAGAACCCTACAGACAATGGCACACGCATGGAAGGGCAACCTAAAAGGCTAAAACAGAAGATGACGTAGCATAGCCGTAACAATATTTCAGTCTCCCTAATAGCTAAAACTTTATTCCTATTGTGGAGATATTCATCGTATTCTGTAAAAATTGGAGCAAATTAACTACTCGTCCAATCTTACATTTATGTTCAATTGAGCGTTCTGAACAGTATCACCAGAAGCAGTTTTTAGTTTTTACTATATTGGACAATTTAATATATCGAATAAGATTGTTCTTTTTTTTTTTTTTTTTTTTTTTTTTGGGTATAAAAAAAATCGATTTATTTATATATGTGAAAATGGAACGTTGAGAATAGTCGGTTAATTTGATTTCTAAAAATATTTAAAATCATATTATTGAAGAAGGATGATCTTATACAGGTATAGGAATATTAAGTCTAATGTCTAATTTTAACTTTTGATTCTATTTATATTTAATGGCTCTTACTTATTAATCATGCGAATCATTGGAGACAACCAAAATCAATTGCTTAGATTGAGTATAAAATTTATTCCTATATACGATAAGTTGATTCTTCTCTTATACTATTTATATTAAAAAAGGTTTGAAATCTTATAATAAATAGTGATTTTTTGCAATTTTTTTAATAACTTAATAACATTATATGCTTACCAAAAATAAAATAAAATAAATAACATTAAATTATAGAATAATTATAGTAACCATTATGTTGTATGCGAAATATTTTAAAATATTCAAAAAAAGGTGTCAAATACCTTTGCAAAGTCTTTTTGATTGTAAGGAATATAGTTTTTCATGATACATGAAATAAAATGTCTCATTCAACACAAAAAATAAATAAATGAATGGGACTCACCAAAAAACAGAGAGAAAGAAAATAAGTGGGCCCGCCCACTTTTTTGTGTGTATATGAGGAGTGAAATTAATGTGCTCCCGGACCAAAAGAGGTTTGGTGGGACTGGGGAGAGAGAGAAAAAAAAAATTAATTCAGGTGTCAAATTTTAAGTGGAAGGACCATGGTGGTCCTGGACCACATTAAAAAATTCCGTATATGAGATCATTTTGTCTCATACAAAAATTCATAAGGTTTATAGTGTTATGTAACATAATATAATATAATTAAAATAAAGTTAAGAGAAGCAAAAATTTTAAGACACTAGTAGCTGTAACACCCCGTTCTAGAACCGGTTTATTAACATCGCATTATGATATTAAGCGCAGTTACAATCACATGGGTTCAATTAAAATCCGGATAAATTTTTCATTTTAAAACATGTCGAATTTATAATACCCAATTTCGTGATCATAACCGTATTACCTTGCGGAATCAGATAAATCAAGCTTAACATCATGTTCTTATTCCATTTTTAAATCATTAATTTGCTTCTTATTTATTTCACCATTCTACTATATTTTAGATCTCTTCGTTAGCTACGCGTGGCTTCAAACCGCTTCCCATTTAGAGCACTGTAGCCCAAGTTAGGACAATTGGAAGCAACACAAGAGAGTGTTGATCACAGGCCCTGCGCGCTTCAGCGTGCTACCGGGCGCACAAGCGCGCGTTATCGGGCGCTTAAGCGCGCTATCCTGGGCGCTTAAGCCCTCATTTGGGACGTTTTAGCGCGCAGAGGCAGAAACATCTCCTCCTTCAGCGGCTGAGGGCGCTCAAGCGCGAACCAGGGCGCTCAAGCGCTCGACCCTGGGCGCTTAAGCCCCCACTCTGGGCGCTCCAGCGCGAGGAGGCCGAAAGCATTGGCTCTCACAGGGGCAGCAGGGCGCTAAAGCGCGCTGCCAGGGAATTCCATTACCCTCATTTTTCAAGTCCAAGTCTAGGGGAAAATGTATCCCCATTCCAAACCCCAATTGTTCATGTCTCAAAACTTAATCCTAGCACTCATCCAACCTCTCCTCATGAGATTTAGCTAGAATTTGGGCAGCATAACCTTTATTTTCACAACGTTTTCCAATTTAAACAAAAGGTACCTAATTGATTCTCAGCCCAACCAATTCAATAACTCAATACATAACAATCATGCATATATTGAATTTCAAGTAGGCATCATTTACAGTACATATTCTTTACAAATCATGGAACTTAGCTTACAAAACACTATAATCATTCCCTTGGCTCCCATCAACAAAAGAGATGACCAAAGGCATGAGCATAGGCTAAGTCCATTCCAATATACAAATCATAAATCTATCATTGCCTATTAATTACAATTCTATACATATGAGCTACAAAACAACATGTATAATCTCAAAAATGCAACACTTCATGCATAGGCTAATCCAGATATGGCCACTTTCCACCAGAGGCTCCTGTAGTATCCTTACCTGAAAGGGGATCCCCACAACACGGGGTGAGATATACGAATATATCCAGTAAACCAGGGGTCCTTAGAGCATCTCTCCACCCACAGTTCCATATCAGTGTAATATCAATAACAATAATAATGCAGTAAATACATATCTATGCAAAGTGCAATAACATCTCCAGGAGAAATTCCTCGAGCTCTCAAGCTGTCCTAAGGAAACTCAAATGCAAATAGTCCTACTGGCCAGCTAACTACCAAGTATGATTTACGCATCGTCATGCAACATACCACATAGGGAAACACCATCCTATGCCACACCAAATGCATACACATACGTATAACAAAGCATTACACTATTTCATTGCATTTATATACACTATAATTACCACTACCCTTTCAGGGCTTGGTGGAACAATCAAGGGAATTACACCCAAGGTCCGAAGGCTTACCTCAAGCTTCAATTCGACCTTTGTTCACCACCCACGGATTCCACAGCCCGTTAATTACGATATTCCACTTCTCAAACAAAACCTACACAAGGTTTAATGCAATTAACACATATTGCATCCAATAACATCTCATAGCTATCAACCAAGCTATACAATTCATACCAAACATAAGCATGAACTCACCTATCCAATGGAGCTAATCAAGCTCCATAGCTTGCTCCAATGGTTGATCACTTACGGTTGGTCCAAATGCCTCAATCCTAGACATCATTAGGACACAATCATCAATCAACCAAACCATTGAGTACAATTGCAAGAAAGTCCAATATCAAGAATCATATTCTTGCCATTTTCCAAATATACTCATTTAGCTATCTAAGCTCATTTTCGCCGATTAAACGTCGTTCCTAGCATTTTTCACAACATGCTTTAAGCTCTATTCTTCCTAGAACATAGCTAATTTAACAACATTTCATCAAAACCCCAATTTACTATTCATTGAACCCTAACTCATGCAATTTTCCATGAAAAAAAGGTTCAAGGGGTAGAATCTTACCACCAATGGTTGCACAACCAAGGATTGATGGCTCCTTAAGCTTCAATGGAGGTTGAAGTACTCAAAACCCCAAATTTCCCAAATGGGCGAATTTTTGAGAGCCAATATCCCTCTCCACAATGCTCCCCACTCAAAACAAAGCTAGGATTATGAAAGAGGAGGAGATTCTAAGCGATTTAGACTTTTGAATGGATAGATTTGGTCAACGTTTGCCTCCCCTAGGTTCTCTCTCTCCCTCTTCTCCTTCCTTTCTCTCTTCTTCCTCTCTTTTTTCCCTCCTTCTGTTTCTCGACGGGTTTCTGGGGGGTTTGGGGTTCTTTTTTGTTCTTTAGTCACTTAACATAGGTTAAGTGACTTTAAGCGGGTATTGGTTCGTCTATCTATTTAACTCCAATAATTACCAAACTTCACCCAAAAGTCTGGAATATTATTCTAGGAATATTTCCACTTTTATTTTTATATTTTGGGTACTTTTGCCTACACCCATTTATAGCCCTTAATTTTCACTGAGTACACTTTTTAACTTCAAAGTGACTCAGATTCATTTAATTAAGCCTTATACTTAATTTTACTCACTAAAACATGCTTAATTATTTAATTACATGTAATTTGCTAATTAATTAAGTTAGGGCTATTATAGTAGCTACACCAATTTGTGAGCTAATTCAGCGGGAGTTTCTCTATGCTACGCAACAGTCAATGATTACATAATCATTAAATTTAAGGCTATGCCTTTTAATAATTTTCTTAGACACTAACAATGTAATTATTTTTACTTTTATCATAATTCCACCTGTTAGGAGATCAACAAATATGTCAATTGAAGTGACAACCAAGATTTACGTGAAAAACTCAATAGAGAAAAATTACGGATAAGATCAAAGAAGATTTTTTATTAAGTAAAAAAAATTACAACCTCTCTAAATACAAAAAGAAAATAATATCATTATCTTATATTAGGAAAATACGCCTCACTCAAAATAATATTATTAAGAGACACTTGAGTTAAAGAGATGCAAAGAATGAATAAGAAAGTACTTATTTATAGGGTGATCTGGATAAAATACAATGGGCCCAACAAGGGCTAAAACCCAAAAGATTAAAGGCCCAAACACACAGGGCCCAAACAATGCGCGATATGTATATCGCGCATAAAGAATCAGGGGGCGCGATGGTTTCATCGCGCTCAAACTACCTTAAACATGACTTCAGAGTTAAGAAAGTGATCAATAATACGAATAAAGAGCCACCGCGCCATAGAATCAATACATGGAAGACAGCTCTAGCTTGCCATCATTCTACCAAGATAGCTTGACATATAGAGATAAGGCTAGAAAGACACCAGCTGAACTTGCAGCCCATAAACAACCAATCAGAAGACATACCGCCTACCAAAGGCGGCATCAGATTCACTATATAAACAAATGGTACATGCTAGGTACAACGATCTAATTCAGTAAGAATATAACATAAGCCTGACTTTGATACTGACTTGAACGTCGGAGTGTCATTGTAGGTACCCACCCCAGTCAGGCTCTTCGCGCCAAAGGAGAATCATGTCCATCTCACTACAAACAGCCATCAACAGTCCAAGAAGCAGATAATCCAACCCAAAATCTTCTTTCATCAACTGTGTGTGATTATACTCGATACATATTGGCCAGCTCATATTATATTGGTCTGATCATAATGCAAGAGATTTTTGCATTCCGCGTTTTAGGAAATCATCATGTGCAAAATTTTTCAATCAATGAACCGTGAAGATTTTGGTCGTAGGCAAAAAAATAGCCACCAAAATGGTTTTAGGCGTTAGTGCATAAGTCATATAGATAAACTATTTAGAAGAAAAAAAAAGAGAGAGTTAAAAATATGCATATCACCCGAAGATACGTAGTGTCAAATAGCACGATATAGCTTGGGGTTTGTATACCTAGAAAACACATAAAAACTGGACGCGGATACGAAACGATTCTTATATGTGAATATAATAAATTTTAAAAAATATAGACACGATATGATTAAGATACATTTTTATAATCTTTAACATAAATAACAAAAATTCTAAATTAGAAGAAAAACACTAATGTTTTGTAAATTAGTTTTAGCCATTATAAACATAATAGAATAATAACATTTATCTAATCATCAAGGTATCTCAGTTGTACCAGTAATTTTTTAAAAAAAATATAGACTAAAATGTATAAAAGCAACGGAAATTGTTGATAAAACAAGTATTTTAAAAACATAAGTTATTCTACCTATATCTTTTCATGCTTATTTTATCTATCATTCTCCAATACTATTAGATGAGAATCTCAACTAATTTTTACCATTTCTATTTCTTCTTGAGATTCCGATTTAACAGTGTTGAAAATTGGTAGGTAAAGTAGGTAAAAAAAAAAGTAAATAGAATAACTTATTCCTATTTTTAAAATATCATTATTTCCAAGTTACATATCATATATCATATATGTTTGTGTCCCTTTTATCTTCCCAACTCATTCCAATCAGTGTAGAACTTTGGCACATGTTAGTAAAGATCTGATGGCAAATATGCTATTTGAAAATTACGGGACAAATAATCATTGCTTCACATCTAATTATATATGCCCATTAATGCTTCACATCTAAGAACGAAAATAGTTATATTAACATCCAGGCTCCTTTTTATATTTCGAATGCCCTCGACATTACTATCAAATATTCCCTCTGGTGGTTATTACTTATTACAATTAGTACGGCCTACCCATCGGTTAAATCAGTTAAATTTCAGTTCCTTCAAAATATATAATTAACACGCATACTGAAATATGATTCCCAATTTATGCTATTCAAATATCTATATAAGTCACTTTAATACTGCTAAAAAGCGCATACGTATATTCCCACTTTAATTTGCTTATATACAGATTATATATAAAAGAGGAATACCAGAAAGACTTGTACATTGTGTCACTCTTGACTAGGGGTGAAAATGGGCTGGGCTGGGCCGAATTTTGCTCCGAAAAATCCAAACCTACGTAAAAAAATTTCAATTTGGCCCGGCCCAAGCCTAGTATGAGTCTAACTGTTAGCCTGGTTTGGCCCGTTTATGAAAAAAACAAATAGCCTGGCTTGACCCGTTAGCCTGTTAATTTTTAACTTCCAAACAGAACCATGAATCAACTTTACAAAATACTCAAATTTTGTTGCTACACCAAAAATCATAATTTCAACGTCCAAACAGAATCATGAATCATAACAAAACTAATACAATATGCATTTAAGTCATTTTCAAAAGCAAAATGCTCAAATTAAATAATATATATTTCATCAGATCCAACAAACAAATCCATACTATGTAAATTAAAACAACTACATGAATCCAACAAACATATCATGATGCTTGTAGTAAGTATAACCTCTGCCAATTTTTTTTTTAATATATTCATATACACAATCTAACATGTTGAGATGTTGGTACTTCCTATATAAGAAATAAAGTAAGATTTCTATTAAAATATAATCGAATATGATTAAGTTATAAATAATTGCAATTGATTGAATTTATATCTTTTTTTTTTTCTTCAAGACATACTTACTCTATTTTATTTAAAATAAATAGTACAATATAGGCCGGCCTGTAGGCTTATAGACTCGGCCTTTTGAAAGTGGGCCTACGGCCTTTTTATTAAACAGGCTTTTTTAAGGCTCAAGCCCGACCTATTATATAAAATATACTAGGTCAGGCCTAGCCTGATATAGACCAAGCCGTAGACTCCTGTAGGCCGGCTCGATCCAGTTTCGCCCCTACTCTTGACCATGTATGTATCTGATGGCTTCAAGTAAATGCTCTCTCTTAATGGGTTTGACTATATGAAAGTCCATTCCATCCTCTTTCTTCATTTTATCAGTGAGAGCAGTTAATGCAATGATAGGAATGCGAACACCATAGGGCTTCTCCTTATTTCGTATCAGCCTTGTTGCCTCAAGCCCACCCATTACTGGCATCTGTTGAATCAATCATAGAAAATTAAAAGCACATATTATGTTACAATGAAAAATCACTTATGTAGTATCCATTTTTTTTTTATGAGTACGTACTCAAAGCGAGTTGTGAATTATTTATTACCTATTAATTATATTTAATAGCTAGACTTAAGCATTAATTTATTGAGAATTCAACCTTTAATAAATCATGAACAACTCACTCTGGGCATGATATGCATTAATGGACCATAATGTTCACCTTTTATTTAATTTAAATTATATCATAATTTAAAATTTAAACCATATATAGTCCATAGTGATTACCAGGCAGTCCATTAAGATGTAATCATAAGGAGGATTAGGAAAATCCCGAGCTAGACCCTCATCAACTAGCCGCACAGCTTGTTCACCATTCTCGCATTGCTCGATAGTTGCACCAAGGGGAATCAAAGTAGCCGAAGCTAGCTTTCGTAACAATGCAGAGTCCTCAACAATCAAAAGTTTCTTACCACTCAAGAGTTTTCCACATTCTTGTGTTTCCCCCTGATGAACTGGATATTTTCTTGCAGCTTTGGGCCAAACATGTGAAGGATCTCCATTTGATTGTTGAGTTCCCTTCCAAGTTTGTTCAACACTTTGGAATGAGCTATCATTATATGGGGATACTCGTGATCTCTCCAGTGGAGGGAAATCCAGTCCAGCTCTATGATCATGAGTACTTTCTCTCTTTGCTTTACTAGAATTACTTTGCCAAGCACCACCATACTCAGGAAGAAGCTCTATAACTTGGCACAAACGACTACCATGAAAAGGTTGGGATATGACAATGTCATTTTGATCAATTATTCTACGTATAAGTGGCTTACCCAACCAAACAACCTTAAAGGGGTTGCAAAGGTCTCTTTTGAACTGGGACACAATCTTATCAAGTTCAGAAAATGGTCCTGCATTTGCATCAATTACAATCAGGATGAAACCTGGGGAAGCTCCATTATGTGTCTTCTTGAAGACTGAAGGCATATACTCAGTTCCATCCATACCACTCAAAGGAACTACTCCTTTGGCTCTGGCAAGAGAATTATGAGAACTTGTAGACCCAGGAGTACTTTTGCCACTGGAAAGGTTACCCTTCTGTTTGATCTTGATGAGAGTGTAGAACAGATGCTTCCATTCCTTCACAACATTAACTTTAATCCCTAATCTCTCCATGAACCTTTGTGAAGTTTTTCGGCGCTCCTCGCTTGCAATCAAAAGAACAACACAAGAATCCTCAGGCCTAGGACTAGTACTAGTAGCGTGAATGGTTCTTCCTTCAGCTTGATTTCCATCACCTAATTCCCTTGTGCTATCATCAATCTCTGTCTCACATACAGTTAGGTGCACATTGAACCTGAAGCATGTTCCTTTTTCACCTTTATCCTTGTCCACAATTCCAATATCTCCATGCATCAAACGCACCTAAAGAAAATAAGATAAGATTTTTATCAAGGGAATTTGTGGCTCAGTGATGTTACCATTCACAATTATTTAAAAATAACTAACAAGTAATACCTACCAAAGACTGAACAATCCCAAGTCCCAAGCCAGTTCCTCCTTGGCCAGGTCCAGTTTCTTTGACTTGGACATAATTCTCAAACACAGATTTGTGCTTCTCCTTAGGAATTCCTACTCCTGTGTCATCCACTTCAAACACAAAATCCATAGAACACGGATCTTGTTGGATTGAATTCATGGCTTCTATATCAACATGAGCTTCGTTTTTCTTATAAAATAAGCATGAAAAATGTTTGGTGAAACTATATTGATTAGTAGTGATTATTGAGTTCTGCAAACTTGGCTTCTGAGCCCATGCCCGAACTGCTATGTGCCCCTCATCAGTAAATTTAACAGCATTGCTCAGTAAATTGCACAAAATTTGTTTAAGTTTTCCCCTGTCACCTTTCACACGTGCATATTTGATAACAGAACCATTACAGGGGTCCAGCACAAGATCAACACCTTTCTTCATAGCCACGGGATGGTATAAATTAACTGCTTCTTCCACAAGACGGAATACATCAAATTCCTCTTCCTCAAGTTGTAATTTCCCTGCCTCAATTTTGCTTGTGTCAAGTATAGAATTCAACAATCCTAATTATGTATGCATATAAAGAAAACAAGTCAGTGATACCATATAAGAATTAAAATTCATAATTATATAAAGGGTACAATCACATCAAGTTTGGATGACATTTACCTAGTAAGTCTTGGGTACAAGTATCCATTTGATTTAAATTGGTCTTCAATTCTGAACCGGCGACAACTAACTCCTTGGACACTTCTATCAAACCCATAAGACCTGCGAGAAAAGACCGAACATCATGGCTGGCTTTAGCAAAAGCCTCGCTCTTATTCATATTCTTTTTCTCAGCTTCTTGTGTGGCTTCCATCTGTTTGATGAGTGAGGCAATCAAATGCATTTCTCTCCCTGTGGCTCTACCATTTATGTATAGAAAACTCAAGATAGCAATAAATATCATCACCATCGATACAATCAACAGTGTCAATCCCTTCCTGTTATAATTCACATCAAAGCTGACAACTCCGTTTTGTGGCACAGCCAAAACATACACCTGAACCATTATCAAATTAGATATAAGAAAAATTATTCAATCCCAATGTTAAATTGCTACAGTACTACTCTTGACTACTGATTTTAATTCAAGCACGTGTTACTTTATTAAAATTTTATTTTTTATGTTCTTTCTTTGAATTAAAATTATTAATTCAATTCCATGCAAAGCATTATGGGCGCTACTCTATAGTCTATAGACTCTATATAATATTTAACGTCACATTTACAACGGGGCTTAGGAAAGAATATCTCTTTCATTAACATTCAAATCTGATTATTCATTAATTCAATGTTTTGCAGTTATGACGAGAAAATAAAATCCCTGTTAATTAGTGAAGATATGATGCATCTCTTAATTGTAAATGTACTACTATTGGAATTTATTGAAAATAGTTCTATGTTTGTGATTCAGCAAATATGTACAAATATAAAAACGTACCGATTCTATTCCCATTATATCAATGGGGTAGCAATGAATTAAATATTCAGAATCCCGAATATTCAAATTAGAAGCAACGGCTTTATCCTTGCACGAGACATTGCCCTCATTACCCGTTAAATCACCATTTACGTTCACTGATTGGAAGGAAACCGCATCATTAGAAATCACCAAATGGGTATGTTGAAACCCTTCTACATGAAGAACTTTTCCATCTTTGGTAGCCAAATACGAGGTTGTGCCTTGATGGCTAATTATACGAGTAACAAAATCAGTTATTGCTGTTGCCGAAAACCCTAGAGAGATGACTCCTGTTCTTGTGATGCTAGCTGAACTGAGGAACAAAAGATCATGACCATTGCTCCACTTGGTTCCCAATGAAGTAAAACCATGTGAAATATTAACAGCTTCCCTAATCCAACTTGCACTGATAGAGGGGTTAGATATTATTGCTTCCCCAAAAACCTCTCCAGTTTCATGATTTACAGGCTGGATATAGTATAAGGTTTTATTTGAGGCACCAGAATTTAAAGACGAAGATGATGATGAATTAGAGTACATTGCTAGTGCCTTATCATGATCAATGTAGTATGAGAAAAAGAGACCTTCCATCCCTATGTATGAGATTTGGGCTAAGTGAGGAACTGTCTTAAATGCTTCAAATAAAAACGGAGCCACCTACATTGCACACAAAACAAAAAAAGATAAAATCACAAAGAAACTGTTTTTATATAAATATAGGGTTATATTACTCTATTTTAACACGACATTAAATTTTTTTTTTCTACTTACTCGTGGATTTCCATGCTCCTCTCCTTTTTTTTTCTTTTTTTTAAGAAATGATGGGTTCCATCACATGCTATACAATAGGAGACAATTACTCTCGTGTTCCAGGCGAGTAATATGACACATAAATATATAGAAAAATTAATCAAACAATATATTGATATATGTGATTTATATGAGAAAATATACTAACCTTGGTCTCAATATCAGAGAAAGAGATATTCGTTGTATCAATGGATGAACTCAGAAATCTTGCTAAATTGGTAGATGATGATTTCATAGGGTGTAAGAGTTCAGCAGAGTACTCAATTTCTGATGGAAATTGGGACACGATATTTTCTGAGTTCAAACTCACACGTTTCTCCATGTGTGTGACTATGCCATACCAGCATGGCATCAATGAGACCAGAACTATCAGGGCACCATATGCCTACAACAAATGTTTGTTTAACACAGACAGCGTTACAAAAAGTAAAAAGATACTCCTTGTCATAGGGCTCTAATAAAATGATAAAATCAACTAATTTAACTATAAAAAGTAATGTTGTTAAACACAGTATGTTATGAGCAATTGTTTCTTTCAGTTCCAAATGAAACCAAGAAGAATAATAGATTAAATCAGAGCATGGGAACCTCTCCTTCATTGACCATGAGGTTAATACCATGAATATCAATAATAAGAAAACATGTAAAAACAAAAAAAATGGCAAGAACTAATCAATATACCAGCAGGAACACGAAAGATGAAGGTCGCAAGGCAATTGATAAGCAGAGATTCATTGTCTTGTGAATGTGATGAAACTGTTCAGTCATTTCTGTATTGGAATCTCCATGAAATCATATTGATGTTGATATAAGTACTAGTAAAATACTATGGGCAATAAATTTTTTGCAACGAGTATTATCATTATACAAGGCAAGATATTAGTTGGCAACTAATATTATTATTATACAAGCTTAAACCATTATTATTATTGTTATTCATACCATTATTTTACACGGCAGGATATTAGTTGGCAACTAAAAATGTAGAGAACTTTTTTATAGATATTATTATTATACAAGGCAAGATTTGGAGAAAATATACCTCAGGAATATTTTTTACTCTTTCTAGAATATATTCTCCATAATGGAGACTCAATCTTGCTCATTACTGATACCTACCAAAGAATATTGCAAATTAATTCCATTTTTATGGATGATCAAAACTTTTTGAATTGCCTAGCGTTTAGCCAGAACAATATTTAAACACAGAATCAAAAAATTAATTGAGATTTTGCTGACATCAACACAGATTTATTATGATTTTTATTTATATATATAAAAGAAAAGAAAAGGCTTCCATGAAAGATTTTTATTTGTTAATTTTCTTTGTATTGTTGCAAATGAACCACTTCTAGGATTAAAAAAAACTCTCTTATCTAATAAAAATAAACAAAATTATACATTCGATATAAACATGCAATTGAAATCGGAGTGCATAAATGACTTCAAGTATATAATATTAAAATATGTAATCTTATCTTCTTACACAACCGTTTGTTGGTGTTGAATGAGGCTCGAACTTACCGTAAATGAAAATTCCTCCAGTTATCTCTGCCAGCTATAAGCTTTTAAAACAAATTAACAATATGGATTTCAAACTTATGATCTCTTCCAAATTATTAACGGGAAAAATGTTTCTGCAGTTAATGCAGATAAGTTATCTGCATTTATTTTCAAAACAACGCCGTTTTGGTATTGAAATCTTAAAAAATTATAAATATAAAGACTATTATAACCCTGAAATAAATTAAAATTACAAAAACACCATGATTTCCGCCCAAAACGACGTCGTATTAGGCTTACTGCAAATAAGTTATCTGCAGTAACTGCAGAAAAAGCAAACCCTTTATTAATTACCCAATCATTTTATCAAAACCGGATTCAGTGATTTGATTTTATTACCTTTTAAGGTTTTTTATAATAACTATCCAGTATTATTATTTACTGCAGTCTATACAAAGGTAGAAATTTTTTATATTTCATTGATGATAAATGATAAAAAAAAAAAAATGCAATATAAATATTTAAAAAATAATGCACGCACACAACAGGATAAAAAATAATGCACTGTATATACATATACATACACGTATGCACGCGCGCACACACACCAGATATATATATATATATATATATATATATATATATATATATATATATAATCTTGCTATGTGAAAAATAATTTTTGTCCTACAAACATGCACTTT
Organism: Gastrolobium bilobum; assembly: GCF_033153095.1. Classification (NCBI taxonomy): domain Eukaryota; kingdom Viridiplantae; phylum Streptophyta; class Magnoliopsida; order Fabales; family Fabaceae; genus Gastrolobium; species Gastrolobium bilobum. The sequence continues at coordinate 371,928 of NW_026898901.1, read as the reverse complement.
AATTATAACAACATTACCAAAAAAAGAAAATAAAAAAGGAGATTAACATCATTGTTAGGGGTTTAATTCTCAATTAGATCACATTCCCTAAGTTCTTAACTTTATATTTAAAGGTAATTATATAATTAAAAGGCACTTTATATGTATGGATGCATGATCTGAAATTATTTATTTTCTTTTAATTTTTTCTTAAATTTTTTCATGATTTATTGATTATCCGACAAAGAGACAGGTAAAATTAGAAATATTTTAAAATTTTTAACTTAAAAGTTTTGGCACTTATACAGTTTTTTTATTTTATCATAACAACTAAAAAGTTTAGCTTGGCTGGGATTTCTGATAATAACTTATATGGAGATTATTTAATGCTTTGTAACGACAAATTCATTAATCCAAACTTAAAATATAATTATAATAAGTATGGGTGAGCCAAATCCATAGATTAGTAAAACATTATTATGATTAAAATATGAAATTCAATAGTGTAATTATAGTTTATAAGCCGTTTGTATATTATATGCCTAATTTATGAGTAACCTGCCCGTTTAATTTTGTATAATCACCTGTACGTTAATGTTTATATTTGAATGATTTTCCTAGTTAAGAATTATGATTTTTTTTATACCAACTTTAATTAATTCTTAGAGACGAGTAGGCTTCCCCGATATTCTCATAAGTTTTAACTTTTTAAGCCGGTTATAAAACTAATTCAAGTGCTGGATGAGTCTGGGATTAAGATCTTATGTCTCTCCCAAGATAACATTGTGGGAATCGAACCGAAGCCCTTTTACCATCTACTCAGCTCGCATGGACCAATTGAGCTACCAGAATGAAATATTTTTTAATACTTTACGTATCAAGTATATCAATTCATTTACATATATAAGTAAAGTACCTGCTTTGCCCATCCAAAAAAAAGTATAAGGTGCTTTTATATATATATATATATATATATATATATATATATATATATATATATATATATATAGGGTTTTATAATCCTCATGTTGAAGGAGAATTAAAATCTCATGTTGTAGAGATAAAAAGCATGTGAGACCCATGTGTTAGAAAAAATTATATGTAGAACCCATGTCAGGACGGAAATCAAAGGGTATGTAGGAAAATTGTAATTCTCATGTTAAATGAGAATTATAAAACCCATATATATATATATATAACATGCTTAACATTTTGATTTGGATTATTTAATTGATATATGACTTTAATATTTTTACAGTGAGTGTAGATAAGTTATCTACATTCGCTCCCAAACACGTCATTTTAGGTTGAAAAATTAAAAAATTATAATGAAAAAGACTATTATAATTTTGAAATACATTATAATTACAAAAATAACTTCATTTTTGCCTCAAACGACATCGTTTTGAGCTTAATGAAAAAGACTATTATAATTTTGAAATACATTATAATTACAAAAATAACTTCATTTTTGCCTCAAACGACATCGTTTTGAGCTTAATGTAGATAAGTTATTTACATTGACGGTAGAAAAAGTGAAAGCTAGATGTACAGGCATAAAGAATAGGGAAAAGTTGAAAACCCTCACATGGTTTGCTTTATAATCATTTATCCTCTATATTTTTTTATATAACTTATTTTCTTTGTATTTTTTTTATCCAAATCCATTATTAACGTCACTAAATATTAGCTAATTTATCCATTTTACCCTATGAACAATTAAAAAAACACAAAATAGGTAAGCAATTAAAAAAAGGAACAATATGGGACTAAGTGATAAAATATTAAATCATGGGAGAGTTTTTGAATTTTTTTCCTTACAACAATTTAAAAAAATGGAAAAAAAAATTATGTCAGAAACAATATCAAACTCAACAAGCTAATGGAGATATATGACCATTGCAAATAAAGGGTGTATCAATTCAACATTCACGAGAATTTGTTGCCCAAGATAAAAAATTTAATGCGTCGTTGTGAAAAAAAACAAAAAAAGAGAATTAAGATGAACATTCTTATATATATATATTTTTATACTTTTTGTAATGTAATTAAATTAGGATTAGATGTTTACTGAAAAAAAATTAGGATTAGATAATATAAAGTTCTTATTTATTTCTTTTGAAATGTTAATAGATTTGTTAATGGGTGCTATATTTCTACTATTTTATTTTTAATATTTTTAAATATTAATTTTTAATTTATTAAAAAATAAATAGATAAAATTAAAATAAAAAATAAAACTATTAAGACAATAATATTTTTTCCTTAATTAACTATAAACATGTATAAAACTAAGGAAAAAGTTTAAAATGAAATTAAACTAAACTATAAGTTTTTAAATACAAGTAGTCTTACTAATTTACTATGATGAAGATTAAGAAAAAAAAAACCATAAATAACACAGTTTTCAACATTTTTTAACGTTATCTTATTATCTAGTGAAATTTTATACTATCTTCATTAATAATGAATAAGCATAAATAATATAGAAAAATTAACATGATATTTCATCTAATAATAAAAGAATATTAAAATAAAAATATTAAAAAATGTGTTATTAATTTTATTTTTATTAAAAAATAGATCATAAAAAATATAAACAGAGGGCACAAAAATTACGCAATACTGGAGCGATCTATATCATCATCTCCACTAATTTATTACCTTCTTTCAAGTTCTGAAATTTGGCGAGTTCGTTGGCATATGTGTATTAATTATTACTAGATAGGTGGCAATAAAGTTAAACATGCATAAACGGTAATAGATCAAGAATACTGGAAAGAAAATCGTCTTAGATCATGAGTTTATGTGTTGCGACACACTTTTTTTTAACAATAGGCTACATACTTTTAATAAACAGTAATATATTATATTTTGGATTGAATTATCAATTTAGCATTAGGGAAACAAACTTTTTAAGAAAAACTTTTAACTTTTTTATTAAGAAATCCAATTTTAGTGAAGAATCTCGTAATTAATCGAAAAATATTAACAAGGTGAAATTATCGAACATATAAGTGCACTGTGCATGTGCATGGGACTGGGCCACGACAACCACTACGTGCTTAAGATCCATTGATATGCCCTTTATTTGATACCATATGGGCCTAACACAAAGTTTTAATTTGTCGCTTGTGGACCTCATTTTTGTCGGAATGAGTGACACGGGACTGCTAACTGAGCCAAAGTCCATTGCTAACTGGCTTTCAGAAACTGCAATAATGCATTTTATTTAATCACATCTCGTCAGGATTTCCGACTTCCATTCTTGAAAAGGCTGCTGCTAAGTCTGGGGAATTTGAGAACCTTTTATTGTAAATACCAGAGGTGTTTTCTGAAACCAACTCTTTCAAGCAAAATTGGGTTGATGATATAATAGTACAACCGATTAATCCACTAATTTAAGTTGTTACAGAGAGAACAGTTACAATATCTCCCCAAATTGTAACTATTTCATAACAAAAAGTTACTATCGAAATTCTTTTACGCACACCCATCTAAGTTTCATTTTCAATCTAGTCATTGATTTTATTTGTTTCTAACGGCTTACATGATTAATAAATTAAAATTGTTAAATATAAAAAATAAGTTATTTTATTTACCTTTTTTCATGTCTACCTTTACCGTTTTTATTTCTTCTTAAAATTCTGATATAAGAGTGTTGAAGAGTGATAGACAAAATAAGTATGTAAAAAGAAGAAGAAGAAATAGATAGAATATCTTATAGCTAAATATAAGTAGATCAAAGGTTAAAGTTTTGTGTAAGCATTGTTATTTTTATACCGGTGTCAACTAATTCTTCCCCATTGAAATATCAAATTGCTAGTCCTCGGTTGGATTTATCATAGAAATGGTAAAATTCATTCTTATGAAAAGGAACAATACTTTAAAGCCATGTATGTTGATGTGAATCCTGATAAGGTCTCTTATCCAACATACCTATTTCATTGGTCGTGTGCTGCCTATCAATAGTTGCAGTCGAAGTGTCGATGTAATTTCAACTAACAAATTGAAGGCTGTCCCGTTGTACATGTTTTGGACGATAGTCGAATAGACTTGTTTTACAAGTGAATACACATAGGTGAATTTGGTTGTTATATATACTTAGTTTGTTGGGAGGTAGAGAGTAGATAGACACCGTATAAAGACGGCAAGTTCGATCTGAATTGCATTCTTTTTTATAACAAATTTATGCCCCATAAAATGTGGAAATTTGACAGAGCATCAGCATAATGCTCTGATAAAAGTTGAAGCAATATAATGACCTACTATGACACTATGAATATCTTGAAATAACATCATTTGAAGTCTCATTTTCTTCGTCATCTTCATCAGACATTGATGAGTCATTGTTAGAATCCTGACATACAGAGGAACAATCATTTTTAGTTGTGGTTTCATGTCAAACTTGAAATTGGAGAATTAGTCTGTCCAAACAAAAAACAGTAACTGAATGAGAAACTTTTAAACCTGATAATAGTGGTGCCCAATACTATTATGAATGGATCCGATCGTCCTAATAATTATGTACATGGGTATAATAATTCCACTTGCCCTTAGTATAAAGACCTACAAACAAAACTGAAAGTTAGATGAATGATTCACAAAGCAGGTATTTTTCTATCCTTCTTTTTTTTTTTCATTTTAGTTGAAAACTAAAAAACCAAGTACCTACCGTAAGAATTGTAAATGGATAATCTTCCATTCCATTTGCAAGCAATGCGAAAAGATGTCTTACAAGCAAGATGAGGGTAAACTGCAACAATAAAAAGGCACCAGTTATTTTTAGACATATCAACATGCATTTTGAGTTAAACTACTTTAAAGTTTGCTAGAGTTCATTCCAATATCTGCAAATCCACCACAACCAAAGATTATAAAAAACGTGACTCAAAAAGAGAATAAAACTTTTCCTTGTTGATTTGAATTACACGAAAATACACCCAAGGATCAAATCCTTTGTTTACTTAAAGAGAAAATATGCTGAAGGTCAATGCAATATAGCTCAGAGCCATGTGTTGGTGGCGGCACCCCGTTGACTAAAACTGGCTAATCTAGTTGGCAATAATAGCAACCTACGTTGGAGTCTCTGACTCAATTATTTTTCAAGTTCATGCAACATGATTATATCCTAAGTGTCCAATTTCAGATCTATTAATTATAACTCAACAAAGAGGCATGTACCCCAATTCCAGTATCCACACTATTATTCACTATCATTTAAAAGATCTGAATTCGATTAAGATTTATCCATCACCGTCCACAGAAGGAAAAATAAATAAATAGTAAAATATAAGTAATGCTTACAGCTAAAGCCAGTGATCGACAACAAGACGCGCTTCTATCTGCAGCATATGTGCATTCAGAGTAATTGTTTTCTAATGCTACTCCTTCAACTATTTCCACTATTCTTCTGTTGGACGGTTCTTGTTCACTCCTTGAAATTTGTAGGCTATCCCTGAAATAAATAATTAAAATTGGTTAAAAAAATAAATTTTGTGTACCAAAAAATAAATAATTTGGCAATAACTCGCTTCTATTTGTCAAATTTCCTAAAAATAATTTTTAAAAAAAACATTTTGCACCACAACAAGTAGTAAAAAAAAAAGATAAATTTTTTTGCTTGAGAGAAAAAGTATTGCAACGTAGCTTAGTAAAGGTATCACATTTTAGAATTGTGAAATGATCGAGGCTAAATAATTAGTTGCAAGGCACATATGTTCACTTTGATTGAAATGCACGCGGAAAAGAGGAGTGACTTTGAGACATGTTGCAACCAAGAAAACTAAAATTGTGTTGCATTCAACATAAGCATGTTATATATATTCAATTAAATTAAACGGAAAAATATATATTGGAGAAATTACCTTATGGTCATTGCTGCGTCACATACTTGAGATTTCTTTGGAGGTGCTGTATATCCAGGTTCATATTGCTGCAAAAACAAAGGAAATATATAAAAAAGAATCACTTCGTGCTCATCAAAAGGGGACTCTGTTCATTCAATGTATAAACATTAAAAGTAAAAAATTCCATGGACCCCATTTTCCAAAATTATTAAATGGAATTGAAGATTAAAACAAGTTAAAACCAAAGCAGGGTTTCTTCTGTAGAAACAAATAAGCATTGCTACCGAAATGGAATACAAATACTACAGAGAGACTTTACTTTAATACTAAGCAAAGACCCCAAAATAAAAATAAAAATGGCACTGCAATCCGCAATAAAACAGGAGAAAAACGTCAAAAAGGAAATTATCATCGGAGAGTAACAGAAGAAGAAGGGACCACAAACAATCCTTTTTCCTCATTATTAAAAAACGAGGAATTTCTTAGCGTCAGGAAATCATAATCAACTGAAACTTATAAAATAAAAAATGATAAAACATTGTGCAGAGTACAAATCAAAACAAGAAACTGAAGGCTCGTACCTGGAGACATATTTCACAAGTTGTATTTCCTTTCTCATTGCACCATGTCTGTATGCAATCTCTATGAGCAAACTGGACAAGAAAACAAAGATATTGATGAGAAGATTCCCAAAATCACAATTTGAAAAATCAAACCCAGAAAAGCTTAAGAAAGTTTGGATTTACCTTAACGGTCCCAGAACAAGCACAAGGAGCTTCCAAGCTTTTGGAGCTCTCAAATTCTTCTTCGTGACATATTCTACAGCGAGAAATCCCAGAAAGTAATCTTAAATCATCAACTAGCAACACAACTTGTTCCATGTTTCTCACAATCACAGAGAGCTCTTATGTTTCTTAAAGCTCGAACTTCTGTTTTCAAATTCTGTCTAGTCCTCTGTTCTCCCCTCTCTCTAGAATCTGTACTTTATATATAAAATAAACCGCTCTGGATTCCAATACTGCCCTTTAAGTGAAAAATAAATTTGTCAATATTGTTTTTTCCTTTGTTTCTAATTTTTAATTATTTTTTTTGGTTTCACCCAAAAAAAAAAATTTATTTTTTATTTTGGAAAGAAAGTTATTTGGGTATAACATGATGGCTAGCTTTGACCCCAATAAATTTGGCAGAGACTTGCGATGCAGTGTCAAACAAAACCTCCTATTGGCTTCCTACGACGGCCTGAAGCATTTAATATATGGTCAAAATAAAGAGAGAAAACATATGTGGACATTTAATATATTGTAGAATTCCTTGCTCATATAACAGGTACAAGTCATGGGCTACAACAAATTGGAAGGAAGAGAGAGCAAGAGAAAGAAATGCATCTTATCTAGCCTTTGGTAAGAAAAGCATATTCATCCCATATTTTGTTCACATATGAGGTGACCTTTTCAATTCAACTTTCAATGGTTAAATAACAAGTACTGCATGAAATTATCTTAAAGTCTTAATTTTGGATCAACCTCGAATTTTGAATTAATTTATAAAGAACCTATAAAATTTGATTCATGAAGAAGTATTTTTGGGATAATTTTTGACTTTACCACATCTGAGATGCTAAATTTGAATTCTAAATATGCACCAACAATCCATTCCATACTCAAAAATGTTAATTTTTTAATAATTTTTTTTTTTCATTTTCGTGTTATAAGAGTCAAAGAAGAATAAATTATAATAAGAGTTTGTTTTAAATACAGTGCCTGGTATTGCCAAATTAGTAATTTAATCAAGTGTCCTTCTCATTTAGTATTTGGTTAAATAACAAATACAGTATTAAACAAATTATCTAGTAGAAAACTATTGAACTGAATCATCAATAGTGTTTTGAGAATGCGGTGTTTCTGTATATTGAATGCTATTGATATATATTAGTAAAATTTGTCTGGAAAGTATTAATACATTGTTGATTATTAACTATTATTTAAGAAAATATTAGTTTGAAAATAATTAATAAGATTATATATCATTAAGTATTAACTATCTTATATATTACATAAACAAAATACATAATAATCTAATTTTAATTAATCTTTTAAGTTTTAAGATTTTAATCTAAACCGATTTATATATGACATCAATATATCTATAATTATAAAAGATAATATTTTATAACTTAAAAGAATAGTTATCAAAATATAATTAATATTTTATTAAAATTATTGGTAAATTTTTAAAATAATATAATATAATATAAGTTATTAATGTCATAAAAGATTATCAGAATAACAATAGAAACTAAAACGTTCTGTTTCTTTCTTTTTCACATTACTTAGACAACTTACATATAAATATTAATCATGAATTTATCTTCTCTTAAAAAAAATCATGCATATACACATAAATAAGAAGTGAATACAAATATTACATAAAAAGAATCACATAGTTATTAAATTTTGTTTAAGAATTTTGTATTAAATATTAATATATAAATATTTTATATTAATTGATTATACATTTAAAAAAATTACAATTAAATTTTTCTAGATAAGCTAATTCAGACTTGTATATATACTAAATATTTATTTATTAAATTTAAATTTAAAATAATATGTGAAATTTAAAATAATCCACATCTCACATGGGTTAAATTAACTCAGTTATCATGACCAAAAAAAATAAAAAATAACGTAGTTATCAACAAAATATATAATATATTGATATAAGTTCCCAGCAATTTTTTTTTTTGGTTGTATAAAATTTCCAATACTTAACTCCTAAAAAAGGAATAAGTATTGTATATCATTTTCAGTAACAAAAGGAGTAAAAGATATTTGTACCAAAAAAAAAAGGAGTAAAAGATAATGTAAAATCTTTTAACAATACAAAATTGTTGCATTTATATATATATATATATAAAATAGCTGTAAAACAAATAAAATTTATATAAAAAAAAGAATAATGAATCTCGTTTGTTTGAGTATTAATAAAATAATCATAGTAAAAGAATATAACATGCCATTAAAAAAAAAATTAACAATAACATTTATATAATAACTTCTTGTGCTGATGATCAATCTAGGAGATTAGGAATTCAGGATTGCATTTTTGGGAGGGTAAAAAGTTTTTTATTTTATTTTTGGTAAGTGGTAAAAAGTTTATGAGGGAAATATATGCCTTATACTACATTAAGATAATTATCTTATGCGCACACAAAAAATGAAATATACCTGAGATAATTTTGTCTCATATAATATGAAAGACATATTTTTTAAAAAAATATTTTGGACAAACATGCAATATATCTTCAAAAATTCTGACGTGTCGTGTCCGACACTCTGACACTCCAATACTTGTTGCAAAGATTCAAAAAAAGTTCAAAGGTTACGTTGCATTGCATTTTGAGTTCCAACTATTAGATTCGTTAGATTACAATTTTATTGAGTTTAATATAAATATTTAGGATATCTTATGTTTCTTTGCAAAATTGATGAGTATTATAAATTTAACTTTATTTTTTTTTAATTATTGAATACTAAACATAATATACACTACCTAAATTAAAAATATTATATAATATCAAAACGTGTCATACTGTGTCAAAATTTAACATTTTTAAAAATTAACATGTCAAAGTATCTTATCGTGTCATATCTCATGTCCCGGGTCGATGTCGGTGCAACATAAATTTTATGTGTGTATATAAAATAATTTTATTTCACACAAAATAAACACGAGTTATGTTTATCTCATTTTATATGAGATAAACAACTCTCTTACACACACAAAAAGAGGTTGGGTCCCACCACTCTTTTTTCTCTTTCCTCTTACCTGTGGGTTCCACTTATACTTTTATTTCTTCAACATAAGATAATTTTTTTCTTACAACATAAAAAAAATAGGAAAAAATTCACTAATGCCCCTGTGGTTTACTTCAGAATCACTTATGCCCCTGTGATTTTTTTCTTATCACATATGTCCTTGTGGTTTGTAAAAGAGTATGTTTTTATCACATATACCCATGTGGTTTCTTATTTTTTACAAAGCACAGGGACATATGTGATAGGAAAAAAATCACAGAAATATAAATGATTCTGAAGCAAACCACAGAGAATTGGTGAACTTTTCCCAAAAAAAAATATATCCCAATAAACATATTCCCTGAAGTTTTTTGGGGCAAACATGCGGTATACCTTGTTTTCTGTCCTCCGCGTACAGTTCGCAATTTCCCTTTCCAGGTTTGAATCTGGGACCTACGATCCTTCACCAACGGTAACAAAACATTCAAGACAAACCGAAATTTGAAATCATGGGCCCCGCTATTTCATTAAATTAATAGAAACGCGTTCCCCGAAATGCATGATTCGGCGGGTCCTCCTTTCCATGCCACGCCCTCTAGTTTCAACCCTTTTTTAACGTTATAAATAATAATAAACGAATAAACAAATTTATTTATTTTTATCTAACAAATTTATCAATACTTATCCGTGAACTTATTTGATAAGAAAAATAATTGTTATATAGAACTATCTATTTTTAATTTTGATTCTTTAAGAAATAACTGTATTGAGACCTTAAAATAATTAAAAAGCATATGAATGTACGTACTGTGTACCATCATAAAAAATTTACACTTTTTTCTCTTCACATATATTTATACTATTATAAAACTAAGGATTTGCTTACCTAATAAAATTGATTTAAAATTTGTTTCGTGTTATGTGAGAAAGCTGACGCACGCACTTATGCTTTCTCGGTCTTACCGTCTCCCATTGTTTGAATGGATTTATGAGCGATCCTTGCCATATGGAAGCTTCCCGATTCAGAAATTTGAAATCTCTTGAGCTCTTCTGTAAGCAAGTTAGCTAGTGGAGGGTACTAATTTGTATTTGTTGGGAAATAACCTTACATGACTAAAGTGGACCTCACCCCCCTGTTAGCTGCTGGCTAAGTAGCAAATTAAACGCTGATGCAAATGCTACGTGCTACCCACGTCTGCGTTAGAGAACTTGAAATCATTAACAAAAATAAATAAGGTTAAGGAAATTATTGTCATCATTTTAATTATTGCTTTATACTTATGGTAATTTATAAAGATAGCATTTGATGGCCGTTTTTTTTTTTTAACCATTTCATTTAGTGGTGGTTGATAACGAAGTTGTTCGGTTAGATCAACGAAATGCTATCCACGTTGAGTTTGGTTTAAGCTAAGGCTTATATGGCCTAAAAATGGTAAAAAAAACGGAGCAAAGCATTCATCCAATGTTTGTAAATTTAACCGTTTTGATTAGGGGTGAAACTAGAAAGTATCCTTATTGAAAATTGATGTCTTACCTTCAAAGTTCATGCATATGTCATTCAGGTTGAGATCATAAAATCTAGAGTAAATACCTCTATTTTTTTTATTTTATTTTTTTGCATCTTTAACAAAAAAAAAACACGAAATCTATTTTAATTTCTTAGAAAGAAAAAAAAGTTGATTTGTGATTTCTCTAAAATTTTAATTCTTTGAAATTGTAATTTCTCTGAAAATTTAAGAAAGACTCGTGTTAATCTCTCAAAAAGAACTAATATCGATACTTTTTTTTAAGGAATTAAAATAAATTTCGTATTTTTTATTGAGGAATCAAAAAAATATTTACTCTAAAATTATAAGAAAACAAGCACATTTTCAATACCATCATGGCACCTAGCGTTGGGTGTAACAGTGATATTATAACTATATATTTTAGAAGATTACGTAAATTTAATATTAAAGTTTTTTTGTTCTCAAATTTTTCAATCTAATTGTCCTATTCCTATTGGTGCGTCGTTGGTGTTGGGAATGGCTCGTACTTCGCACGCTGATGATGACCCTAGTTGTCGGGGTCAGCAAAAAGGCAACTGGGATCCCGTAGAGGCTAGGTACTAATATGAGCCTCTGTTTTATTGTAATTTTCTTAGCAGTTTGGGTTTGAGCCCATAAATAGCTTTTGTTAGGGTTTTCTAATCTTATTTATATTTTCCTTGTAAACCGAATGACTTGTAACGAGTGGCGGCGAGGTAAATATAGTACAGACAAGCTGGACGTAGCCTAAATTGGTTAAACAAGGGTAAATCGCTGTGTCTATTCTCTTTCTTTTTCGTTTTCATTTTCGATTTGTGTGTTATCGATTTCCGACAAGTACTATGGGTAACATTTTAGATTTTTTCGAAAAATAGAGCTTTTCAGGTAAGGTGGGCCATAAACATAAACAATGAAGCTCTTTATAGTAACAGATATAATTCCCATTTCGAAAGGAGCATATGGGCTATAATATCAGAGTTTGATTGCTAATTGATGTCTGGGCCGGTGTAGGGTGCTTTCTCTCCCAATCACCCTGAAATTGAAGCTGCCCCATGTGGGCTAGGTCTCATTCAGTTGGTTTAGAGTCCATTAGAAGTCCATTAAGCCATTTTTATTGCCTTAGCTTCACGCAGCTTCCTCTTCACCCGTTGTTCCTCTTCCTTCCAAGAGTGAAGAAACTGATACGGAGTTCAAATGAGTTGAATCTCAAATATATTTCCCTAAACTCTTTCCTACTGATGTTGAATCTCAAATCTATTTCTTCTCAACAATAGATAAATTTCCAAGTCTCACCCCCTCATTCCTCCAAAAGGCTTTTTGCTCAAGATAATAATTAATTAAACCACATTTTAAAAGACAAAAATTATTAGTTAAAAATTAAAAAAAAAAATTAATTCGCTTTAGCTCCAAAGTAACTGAAAATGCTTAGGTTGTCTGGGGGTTGTTCTTTCTCTTCCAGTCTTAGGTGGGCAATTCTGGCGTTTGAGAGGTAGCGGTTCCATGTTTAGGTGTACACCTACATATTGGTAGCAATGCAACTATCAACTAAAATTCTACACCACACTACCAAGGTATACATCTTTTTATTTTCAGGTTAACACTAGTAGATGCTAATGCTATATATTGGTCATTATTTCAATTGCATTTTTATTTTTTATTTTTTTGGACATATTGCATTTTTATTCTTTTTCTCCCTTTATCAGTTTTTCTTCTTTGCCTTTTATTTTTTTATTATTTTATTTTTTAGACATTATCTTCTTTGCTTCTTTGATTTAAAGAAAGGTAACTTCGCAAGCAAACTAATATGGGGTAATAGTGGGTTTAGATTCTGCCCATTCATTTTATGGATAAGAAGCTGGGGAACCCACTGAAATAGACACACACGGGCTTCCCACTCAACTTGACAAAAACTGCACTACATGTTAAACTTAAATCCAGACGCTAGACAACGACAGACAGTGAAGTTGCGTTTTGAGTCACATACGAAGACATAGCTTTTTTATAATTTAATTATGGGAAAAGTGTGTATGCATCTTTTTAAGAGAAAAAAAAAATAAATACCTTTTTCTCCTTTCATAATTTATATTTTTTTCTCTTTTAAAAATTCATTCTTTTTAAAAGGATAAATATTTTTTCCCTTCGTTATAAATTCACAAACTAGCATAATTTTTACCTTTATCATTATTATTTTTTTCTTTTTATAATTTTCTTTATCAAGCATGAAGTTTGATAAGCTAAGTGAAACAAAACTTGGCATAATTTCTGTTTGAATAATATTTACTTCAACTTTTTTAATTTTTTTTAGTATATTAGGATTAAATATTGGACTCATTAATGGTGAAGGAAATATTAGACTTAAACTAAGGTCATATTAATAATTTTATATTATATTTTTCTAACGCATTCTTTCAAAGTTTATTGAATTTTACAGGTGGACAATACACAAATTCCATTTGGCTTTTTGACCCTTATAACCCTTTATTATTAATTAATTACCGATTTGACCTTGATTATAAACTATTTCAAAAATTTAACCCCCTCAGAAAACATAACACCAATCTGCCCCTGTTTGACCGTTGACCACCAAGCCTACCCGGGTACACCCCTCTGTACCCGGGTATTTTTTGAAAATTTTTGTCTACCCGGGTAGGGAGGCGTATACCCGGGTATTGTTCTTCGTACCTGAAAAATTGCTTGAATTATTTACCCGGGTAGAGAGGGGTGTACCCGGGTAAATCTTCGACATAATTCCAAACTATCAACAATTTTCGCAGATTCCAAAGGAGGTGAAATAGGGAAAACCCCACCTCATTTCTCGAAGTTCCGGTCTTGTCAGTGCAAAGAACATCAATTTTCTCAAAGAAATTGAGGCTATGGAAAAGGGCCACCGGAGCTCTGAAAGACAAGTACAGCATTTGGGTTGCAAAGATGTCACCGTGTGGCCCTTGTCGGAACCCTGATCTTGAAACCGTCATCATAAAGGCCAATTCATCATGGATTATAAGAACGTTCAAAGAGTTTTCCAATGGCTACGTACATCACCATTATATACTCTCTATGAGAATGGAAAAGACTCATAGTTGGGTTGTTGCTCTTAAAGGGTTAATGCTTGTTCATGGCATTTTTTGTTTTGACCTACCAACTGTTCAAAAGATGGGAAGGTTTCCTTTTGATTTATCACACTTCAGTGATGGCCATGTAAACCCTGAAAAAGCATGGGTTTTCAATGCTTTTGTTCGTTCATATGGGAAGGAAACAGAGGAAACATTGATGGAAGAGCTTCAGAATTTGGAGAAGTTGCAGGGTCTTAATTGATCTACCCGGGTACACTCGTCCCAACCCGGGTAAATAATTCAAGAAATTTTTCAGATGCCTAGAACTATACCCGGGTACACTCCTCTTTACCCGGGTAGGAACAAAATTTCTAAAAATACCCGGGTAGGGAGGGGTGTACCCGGGTAGGCTTGGTGGTCAACGGTCAAACAGGGGCAGATTGGTGTTATGTTTTCTGAGGGGGTTAAATTTTTGAAATAGTTTATAATCAAGGTCAAATCGGTAATTAATTAATAATAAAGGGTTATAAGGGTCAAAAAGCCAATTCCATTTACATATACTAAGAAACTTCATTTTAATTAATTATTTATTAATAAAATGAGAAAGATGAAGATCAAATTCGTGATTATTTAGTCATTAATGCTTCATATCATATAAATAAATCAATTTAACTCAAAAATTTAAATTATTAGATAAAGACCATATTAATTTTGAGTTCGTTTTTTTACGGTCAATGTAAATAACTTATCTACATTGAGCATAAAACGACGTCGTTTTGAGGTGGAAATCAATGTTTTTTTGTAATTATAATTTATTTCAGGGTTATAATAGTGTTTTTCATTATAATTTTTAAACTTTTCAATTCAAAA
Organism: Gastrolobium bilobum; assembly: GCF_033153095.1. NCBI lineage: Eukaryota > Viridiplantae > Streptophyta > Magnoliopsida > Fabales > Fabaceae > Gastrolobium > Gastrolobium bilobum. Next base: position 356,854 of record NW_026898901.1, on the reverse strand, counting down.
CGACGTCATTTTGGGAGCGAATGTAGATAACTTATCTACATTCACTTTAGAAACATTAAAGCCATTATTTTATATTATATTTCTTTAAGATAAGCAAATGGCACTCTTATAAAAAAAAAAAATCAAAGCTGAAATCTTAAAAATTTAATTATTTAAAAGATTTTTTCTATTTACGATAATGCCCGAGATTATCAAAGACGATAAAAAGAATGATACAAAAACAGAGCTTTTCTTACTTGGTTTGTGAGGATCCATTGGTCCTTTGATTTTGCTCTAACTTAGCTAAGTTTCTTCAGATATTTGTATTCCCAAGCCAAGACAAAATCATCAAGCTGTCGAACTCAATCTCCCTTTACTAGTCGACTTTTTTGTTTTCTTTTTCATATCAAATTGTTTCTTTTTCATTTGTGAATGCATTGAATAGATAGATATTTTTAGGGGCGGGACATTGTGGAAAAATATTGCATTCATACTTCTTATCTATATATCTATCTATCTTGGAAAATATTTGTGATTTAAAAAGATGTAAGTTGTATTTTTTTATTTTTTTTACTCTATGTACTCTCGGTAGTACATAATTATAATGTGAAAAGTTATTTTATTTTCTCTCCTCAGTCGCATCAGCTGACGTAGAAGTGATTTTTTTTTCTTTTCATATTATAACTATGTACTAGTGCGAGTACATTGAGTAAAAAATTAAAAGGACACAACTTGCATTCTTTAAAAGAATACACACTAAACCCATCTATCCATATAGAGAGAGATATTTACTGTAACATCCCGGGCGCTGACGAGGGGGGGAGTGATCGCCGGTGCGAAAGGGCATGGACAAGGAGCGGCTCCTGGCAGGCTTCTAGGGACGGGGTACATGAATGAATCGAATCAACACCCGAAAGAGAGGGATTCCAGAGACTGTGCTGGTATGGGACGGTACAGTTGGGAATGACTTATAAGAATTAATTGGTACTACCTATACTAACAAGATGCATCTGTTTTTCGGTAGCCCAGATCGGAAGAACTCCACAGTTAAGAGTACTTGACTTGGAGCAATTCTGGGATGAGTGACCTCCTGGGAAGTTTTCCCGGGAAGTGTGCAAGTGAGGAAAAAGCACACTGAAAAGTCTCGTGTTAATATGTGGGGACAGTCGTTAATCATTGTAAGTTGTCAGACGTTACATTTACTCCTAATATACTAAAAAGAATAATATATTCCAATAAATTGAGAAAACTATGTGCATGGATTTTTTGAGTAATTGACCTTGAATAAATTAATAGAGAAGTGTTAACAGAGAAGTGTTATGTTTACAAATTTTTACAAACTACACTACATACTCCGCGGATTACATTTCTCAAGTGAGTGTACTCACTGAAATTAGTTTGTAAGAGTGTGTAAAAACAAAGTTTGTAAATATAAATTTAATCCAAATTAATAAATTACAGACTTTCCAACATTTCAAGTAATTAATTAACCGTTATCATGCTGACATGAGACAGCTGTAATTTCAAAACGAGGACAAAGAATCCACGGGTTTAAAACATAAGGCACTATCGTAGGAAACGCATCAAGAAGCTTCTACATAATCCAATCCCTCTTGCTTCCATTATCTACAATTCAGGGTCCAACAACTTTCTCAAGCCAGGAATAGAAGTTTGCAGGCAATACTGCACTAATAGGCTCTTTATTTGGCTACATAATGGAAAAGAAAGAGTTTAAGATTATGGTGGGTGTGGATGAAAGCAAGGAGAGCATGTATGCACTGTCCTGGTGCATCAACAATCTTATTGCTGATACCAACAACAAGAAGCTTGTACTGCTCTATGTCAAGCCACCTCCTGCTGTTTACTCCTTCGACGCTGGAGGTTTTCACTTTCTTCCTACTCCTTATTACAATTTACAAAGCACTTGTTCTTATTATTTGAGTTGAGGCTAATCTTTTTTACTATCTCTTCCTGGCTTTTTAACTAACTTGGTAATTGCAATATGATATTTTGCAGGGTACATCTTTTCCACTGATGTTATTGATGCTATGGAAAAGCACAGTATGCAGTTAGCTAATTCAGTAATGGAAAGAGCTGAAGCTATTTGCAGAAACTTGAACGCCACGGATGTAGGCCACCTAATAAGTGTTTCTTTTTACTGTTTTTTTTTTTTTTTTCCAATTTCTATTTTTTATTCTTTGCAATTGTAATTTGTAAGTGTCTATCCCCGTGACTCACTATGAATTTGGGATTTTGCAGATCAAAATGGAGAGAGTAGTTGGGATAGGAGATGCCAAGAATGTAATATGCAGCGCTGTGCAGAAACTAGAGGCTGACACCTTGGTCCTGGGAAGCCATGGCTATGGATTCTTTAAAAGGTAACGTTAACAGATTCTTTCAGTTATTATTATTTATTTTTTTCTTTGCGGTGCTTTAATTTTAAGGCACTTGTTAGATATGAAATGAAGGATGTAATGATATAACAAAATAGCTTTCTTGGTGCCAACTTGCAGGGCGATCCTTGGAAGTGTCAGTGATCACTGTGTCAAGCATGCAAAGTGTCCTGTTGTAATCGTGAGGCACCCATAAGAGAAATTGGTTTCCTTTTCTCATTATTTTCTTTCTTAGTGGCTGGATTCTCGTTAAGTAAGGTTCGAGGGCATACCTTCAACTAGCATACATGCACCATGTTGTTGCCTACAATTTGTGTAACTTGCCTTCTGTATTAATACAAAAGCAAATGCTTAATGCTTTGATAAGGGAGAAAAATAGTCCCCTGTTATATACTTTCTAAGGTGCCTTATCCAAATTTCATTAGGTGAGAGGATCTCGTTTCTCCAAAAAATCAAATAAAAACAAAACAAAAATTGAATAGGAATTAGGAACTGAACTAATCTTAACTGCTCATAAGCAGGAGGAATACAGTCATGGCCCATGGGCCAAGTCACTTAGTCACCAACGAGCTTGAAGTAAATTAAAGAATTTTTTAGGTGATATAGTGAATTATCCTAGATAATACTGGTCAAACTGATTTAGAAATCAGAATTGCAAAGCAAGGCCAACTAAAAAGAAATACTTTTTCCAGAAGCATTCTTAAGGCCTAAATATTACAAATTCATTGTTACCGTAATTACAGAAGCACGAAGAAAAGAACAATATTGGAAGGACATTGCAAAAGCTAGTGTATAATTTCCCCCTTTCCCCAGGCTTGCTATCTCTTCGCTTCTCAAATCTTATCTTAATAACGTAAAAGCCCACAATATCTAAAACATTTCTGATATCCTCTCTTACTACAAATTGCTTTCAAATGTTCGGAGTCTCCAAAGAGAGGTCAAGTGTCCCAAATGTTGGCTTGAACCAAGTGCTTCCAGCAAATAGATGAATCCAGATGAAATGCCCCGACAATCATTTCCTGTCCACTTACATTAAAAACGAACATGGATAGTGTGTATATAGATATTTTCAAAATGCAACAATAAATAAGGTTCACCCAACTTCTGATTGAAGAGGAAGGTAAACGGTACTAAGCTAGTAAGCTGCATCCCCTGCTTAATGCTAGTAAGTGATCAATTAACTGATATGACAAGTACCAAATGTCCTTCCGAACATTGCAAAGATTAGATATTCCTGATTGAAGAAAAAAGGAGGGGTAGAAGAGAGGGGGCCGTTGATAATGGGAAAGCACTTAGCGACTTACTTTTTTAAAGAAATCAACAGATACAAACTATATTTGCTTGATTAGTATTGATCTTGAAAAGACTTTTGCCCACATTTACCCATAATTCAGGATTTTGTGGAAGTATTTGTTTTAACTGACCATAAAACACTTCTGAAAATTTTGATTCCTATTCAGCCAGAGATTCCATATAGCAAAAGAAAAGAAGATTCACAAACGTAGTTTTCTAACATAAGGTTGAACTTCACCCATTAAGGGCATTGGAGATCGAACGACTGAATGCAAGAGACAGGAATTCAGGAATCTATATAGCCAGAGTTAGTTAAAAGACTACATTATCTGAATATATATTGTTTCATGTTTTCATAAGCTATATTCAACTTAAGCAAAAGTCAGCCTTCCATGATAGAGAATTTCACCTCTTAGTATTTTGGAACAATATCATAATCAAATGAAAACTTGGATTTTATAGGCAGTTAAGGTTTTCCAAATTCATTTCAATTATCGTTACAGTGTTTGAGGGGGTTGTTGAGTCATGAAAAATAGCAACAAGAAAGACCAACACAACAACAATAATAACACCATGAAACGGAGATATAAGATGAAATGATACTTTCAACAAGAGAAGGAGAATTTACAAGCCCAAAAATATTTAGTCCATTTTAATAACACTTGAAAAAGGGTATTCTAATATATTATAGAATTGTAAATAATCTGTACAAAGGGTTCTCTATTTATAGAGAATATTTGACCTAATTTTAACCTAATGGGCTTGGCCCAATACAACAAATAAATGACTAAATAATAACTAAATAATTATTATTTACAACACTCCCCCTCAAGCTGAGGAATAGATATTTATCATTCCCAGCTTGCTAGTAAGTTCTTGAAATCTGTCTGAAGGAAGCCCCTTTGTTAATAGATCAGCTAATTGACGCCCAGTGGGAATGTATGTAGTGGTAATCAACCCGCTATCAAGTTTCTCTTTGATGAAATGGCGGTCAACCTCAATATGTTTAGTCCGATCATGTTGGACTGGATTATGAGCTATACAAATAGCGGACTTATTATCACATAGCAGCTTCATAGGTCCCTCACATTTTATTTTGAGATCATCAAGTACAATTTTCAGCCACAGTAACTCACAAATGCCTTGAGCCATAGCTCGAAATTCAGTTTCTGCACTTGATCTGGCAACCACATCTTGTTTCTTACTTCTCCATGCCACCAAGTTACCGCAAAGAAACATGCAATAACCAGTGGTAGAACGACGGTCAGTCACGGATCCAGCATAATCAGCATCTGTGTAGACTTCTAAAGATAGATTGCCATCACGTCGGAATAACAATCCTTTACCAGGAGTACCTTTAAGATACTGAAGAATTCTCTCTAGTGCATGCATGTGTTTTTCTTTTGGATCGTGCATAAACTGACTGACAACACTAACAGCATAAGCTAGGTCTGGTCTAGTATGGGCCAGATATATCAATTTCCCAACTAGCCGTTGATATTGTCCTTTATCAACTGGAGGACTCTCTTCTTCATAGCCCATCTTGTGATTCTGCTCAATAGGAGTATTAGAGGGTTTACACCCGAGCTTTCCTGCTTCTTTGAGAAGATCAAGAACATATTTCCTCTGGCTGATAAAAATTCCTTTGCTTGAATGAGCTACTTCTATCCCTAGGAAATATCTCAGTTTCCCAAGGTCTTTGATTTCAAACTCAGAGGCAAGCCGTGTTTGCAGAATCTGTCTCTCCATAAAATCATCATCTGTGATAATAATATCATCAACATATACAAGGAGCACAGTAAGCTTCCCATTTTGGGAGTGCTTGAAGAAAAGAGTGTGATCTCCTTGGCTCTGTCTGTATCCTAAGGTCATCATAACCTTAGTAAATCTTCCAAACCAAGTACGAGGTGACTGCTTCAATCCATACAAGGCCTTTTTTAATCTACAAACTTTATTTTCCCCCTTCACAGAATCAAAACCAGGCGGAATTTCCATGTAGACTTCTTCTTCTAACTCACCATTGAGGAAAGCATTTTTCACATCAAATTGATTTATATCCCAATTGTAATGGGCAGCAAGGGATAACAAGATTCTCACTGTATTCATCTTTGCAACTGGAGCAAAGGTTTCTTCATAATCAATGCCATAGGTTTGAGTGTAACCTTTGGTCACTAATCGAGCCTTATATCTCTCAAGAGTGCCATCAGAATTATATTTCAGGGCATAAACCCATCTGCACCCTACTGCTTTCTTTCCGTTGGGTCTATCAATAACCTCCCATGTTTTATTTTTCTCCAAAGCATTCATCTCCTCTTGCATGGCTTGAGCCCAATTCCTATCTTTCAAGGCTTCATGTACTGATTTTGGGATTGCAATAGAATCTAGTGCTGAAACAAAGCTTTTGTGCTGCATAGAAAGATTAGCAGAGGAAACAAAGTGGGAGATATGGTATTGAGTACAAGAGGGACAGGAGGAACAAGTTTTCTTGTGACAAGATCTTTTTCCTTTTCTAAGAGCAATAGGTAAGTCATCAGAAGTAGAAGCAATGGGTAAGTCATTAGAGATATCAGAAGAAATAGACAAATCATGAGAGGAAATAATATTAGAATCAGAAACAGGAGATTCAGGAGACTCAGAAGAAATAGGAGATTCAGGACTTACCAGTGGTTCAGACGATTGAGGTTGCTGGTGAGACAGTATGGGCAGACACACTAGGAAGAGAGAAGATTGATCCAGACTCAAAGAAGGAAGGGGACGAGTCTTCTGAAGAACTATTCTCCCCCTGACGATGAGCACCCAGGAAATAAGATTCAGATTCTTGAAAGGTGACATCCATAGAAACAAAAAATTTCCGACTTGGTGGATGATAACACTTGTACCCTTTTTTATAAGGGTTATAACCAAGGAAGACACACTTAAGAGCCCTAGGATCCAACTTACTCCGATGTTGTTTATGAACATGGACAAAGGCAACACATCCAAAAACTCTTGGTGGAAGGCTCTGCAATATGGGAACAGAAGGAAAGAAGGAAGTCATGGAATGAATAGGACTGATATTGTTAAGGACCCGTGAAGGTAAACGGTTGATCAAAAAAGTTGCAGCTAATACTGCTTCTCCCCAATAAGAACTAGGAACAGATGTCTGAAAAAGTAGTGCTCTAGCAACTTCAAGAAGGTGACGATTTTTCCTTTCAGCAACCCCGTTTTGTTGAGGGGTATCAACACATGTGAGCTCATGAATCATACCTCTTTCTGAAATGAATTGTGACAGGCGTTGATTGACGTACTCAGTACCATTATCAGATCTGAGTCTTTTAATACCCTTACCAAACTGAGTCTCAACCATGTGATGAAACCGAATAAATATCTCTGGTACTTCAGACTTGTCTTTCATCACGTATATCCATGTTATCCGAGTACAATCGTCAATAAAAGAAACAAACCACCTTGCACCTGAAACACTGTGCACTTTAGAAGGGCCCCAAACATCAGAATGGATAAGAGAAAAAGGTTCCCTGCTTTTAATAGTGCTAGAAGGAAATGACACTCGATGGTGTTTTGCAAATTCACAAACATCACAATGAAAGGTCTCAACCGAATTATTGAGAAACAGATAAGGGAACATAGACTTCAAAAGACTAAATGGTGGATGCCCGAGACGCTTGTGATAGAGCCAAATCATAGACTCTGCAGTAGAAGGATGACGTGTCATTAATAACTGATTTTTGCTAGCATGGTCTGGAAGGAGACGATACAACCCATCCTGTTCATTAGCAACTCCAATTGTCTTCTTCGTAGTAAGATCCTGAATAAGACAATGAGAAGGAAAAAATGTGATAGAACAATTCAAATCAGTTGTAAGTTTTTGAGTGGAGATAAGATTAGTAGAAAGCTGAGGAACATAAAGAACATTTTTAAGAAACAAGGAAGGTTGAATTTGAATGTTACCAGAACCAATAACTGATTTATGGGATCCATCAGCTTCGGATATAGTATGACTACCAACAGTAGGATGATAAGAACAAAACAACTCAGTACGACAAGCCATATGATCAGTTGCACCAGAATCCAAAATCCATGAGGTTTTAAAATCAGTGCAAGAAGCAAGAAGAGATATAGAACGTGTGCTCTTACCAGATAAGATCGAAGAACTATCATGCTCGGCCATTCTTTAACAAAAAAAGTTAACAACCAGCGATAAAATCAACCAAACAGAATATCAAATGACCTTTGATCAGAAAAATAATTACAGATCCAGACAGAAGACAAGAAGACGAGAAGAATGGTGGTGGTCCGGTCCAAAAACACGGCCGCACGCGCCTCCACGCGCCGGAGAAAGGAGCTGCGCGTGGGATTCACTCGCCGAGAAAGGGGCGGCGCGTGAGAGCGCGTGGATGGGCTTCGCCGGCTGAGATTTTTCTGGTGTGGTCGTCCGGTGAGCGCGCACCTGTCTGTGGGTGGTCGCGGTTGAAAAGTCGCCGGAAAGTGGTCCAAACGGTGAAGACAGATCTGATTGGAGGCGGTCGGAGGTGTTTCGGTCGTTTGTGGCGGAGGAACAATGCATAGAATGATAGATCGGAGGAAAAATAAGGTCAACAATGGTCCCCTTGGTCCAAAAGGTCCCCGGAAAAATTTTTCGGTTGCGGCTGATGGCAGCAAGAGGCAAAGAAATTAGGGTTTTGTTAAAAAAGAAGATAATATGTGCGGAAGCAAAGCCCTCAGATCGAGAGCTCACGGTTTTGTTTCTTGGGACACCCCACAAAAGGCCTCACACTAGAAGAGGTAGTTAAAAGACTACATTATCTGAATATATATTGTTTCATGTTTTCATAAGCTATATTCAACTTAAGCAAAAGTCAGCCTTCCATGATTGAGAATTTCACCTCTTAGTATTTTGGAACAATATCATAATCAAATGAAAACTTGGATTTTATAGGCAGTTAAGGTTTTCCAAATTCATTTCAATTATCGTTACAGTGTTTGAGGGGGTTGTTGAGTCATGAAAAATAGCAACAAGAAAGACCAACACAACAACAATAATAACACCATGAAACGGAGATATAAGATGAAATGATACTTTCAACAAGAGAAGGAGAATTTACAAGCCCAAAAGTATTTAGTCCATTTTAATAACTTTAAATAGTATAATCACATTTAGTGATTTCTCAATACTTGGATTAACACATAAAATTGATTCTTTTCTGAAGTTTCTTCTAATTTCTTTGTTTAGGGGCAGAGGCTACTCTAATGCTACAACATTACTACTGTTCTGTAAAGCTCTCTGACCGAAAAGAAAAATGCTGAACTTCATAGATACCAAGACCAAGTCGAATTTTGGCATCATTATGAATTTTGATCGCTAGCAAAGTACCACCACAATTCGGTATTCTTTGGAATTTGACTTTTGGCCTTTGTGAATAGCAGCCAAGATCGTTTATTCCTACTTACTCACCTAAACCGTGAAGACAAATTCAGGAATTTAATAAGCAATATTAGTGTCATTGACTCTCTTTTCTGTCACCTTTCTTAATTTAATATTATTTTGAAAAATATTTAATTTTAAATCAAAAGTTAATTGTCTTATTAATTAACATCTAATTAAGATATAAAAAAAAATCAAGCATTATGAGTAGTTAAATTTATGAGTTAAGATCTAATGTTCAAAACCTAAAAATTTGATGATTCAATAATTCAAAATAATATTCCCCAAAATAAATAAAAAAATGTAAATATTATTATATAAAAAGAAAAGCATCATGAATAATTTTTCAAACAAAATTAACATTAAAGATAACAAGTGCAAACTTTAAAAATGAATTAATTTACTCCAATGTTATATGACATAATTGAACAAAGATGCAGAAAAAAGAGAGTTAAAAACAATGTCCGCGTTTTTAACACTAGTTTGCAAATGCCAAAGGAGCGAATATCCCAATTCGCACGACATTCCATAATCGCGTCCTTCACAATACACCCTTGACTTTTTCCTTACCTCTGTGTAGGATATAAACCCTCACACATCCCTTCTTATTCTTCACACTCACTCTCATCGTTGAGCACACAGTCTAAAAGAAGAACTAGTACCCTCATTCTCTCTTTTATTGAAGCACAGATATCTTTAATTTAATTACTCATGGGGAACGCTGCTTCTTATTCTTGTTTAACTGTTAGTATTGAGATTCTGAAGAGCGGTTGTTGTAGGCGTAGTACTAAAACAGCGATGCTCTTGGACACAAGTGGGAAAATTCGTGAGATCAAGGTACCTGTGAGATCAGCGGAGCTCATGATCGAAGAACTCGGCCACGTCATCATCCCGGTGGAGGAACTCCGCCGAACACGACGGATTTCGGCCTTACCGGCAGATCAGGAGCTTCTGGGTGGGAAGGTTTACCTGCTGGCGCCGGTAAGTAGGGTCCACTCCAAGGCTTCGGAGTCTGAGATGGCGATTGCGGAGCAGTGGTGCAGTGAGAAGAAGAGTAACAAGAGTGGCCCAAGGAAGAAGAAAAGTGGAAATATGGCCAAGGTTTCACCGGTTTCCACGTTGAGTGGAAGGGACGGGGAAATTGAGGTTTCCAGTTTCCCAGGGAGAGGGAACCTTGTCGGAATACCCTGTCATCAATTGGGGTCTCGAGGACGCTGGAACCCTGTTCTTGAACCTATTTTAGAATCCCCCTGAGTTTTCACCCAACACTTCTAATCTAACATTAGAATCATCATACTTTTACACCTTCTTTTTTAATTGAACTTTACACCTAAATCGATCGAATTTGTTGAGAAGGTAGATGTTGTGAAGCATTTGTCAGCCCCCAATTTAATTATTCATTCATTCTTTTGTTAAATTTATTTATTTATACAAATTTTGTTGTTGATAATGGGCAACTGTAGTTTGTGACTTCGTGTTTCTTCTCCGCCCCTTTATGATTATTTTTTTTTGAGTAAATATCATTTTTGGAATTTCACGAGGCCCGTTTTAGTCCCTGGAAAATAAAAAGGCTCATCGTGGTCACTCAAAAATTCAAAAGGACTCATTTAGTTGAAATTGTGGTCCCTCACAAATTCAAAAAAGACCGATATTAGTTCTCAAAGGAACTAAAATGGGTCCAATTTAAATTTTTTAGGGACCACGATGGGCCTTTTTATTTACTAGGGAATAAAACGGGTCTCGTGAAATTATCTGAGGACCAAAAAAGATATTTACGCTTTTTTTTAAGAAGAATAAAATTGGTCCAACACATTTGTATTTTCGATCCATTTTTCTTATGGTGTTGCAAAAAAAATCTTCCTCAACCGTGATTATAACTATGTATTTTGAGGAATATATAGTTATATGATTCGTATTTTCTACAGTTAATGTAGATAAGTTAGATATCTACATTGAGCTCAAAAAGATATTATTTTGGGACATAAATTTATTTCAGGGTTATAATAATAGTCTTCTTCATTATAATTTTTTAATTTTTCAACCCAAAATGACGTCGTTTTAAGAGTGAATATAGATAACTTATCTATATTCACTGTAAAAACATCAAAGTCATACACTCCTAGAAAAGTCTAAATTTTCGACGAAAAATATTACATCGAAATTACCAATGACAATTTCGACGGAAAATAAATTTCGTGGAAATTTCCTCCTTCGAAAACTTTTGAAAAAATAAAAGCTAAAAAAAATTATATTTGTGAAATTTTCGACGGAATTCATATTCCGTCGAAAATTTTCGATGAAAAATGAATTTCATCGAAAACCTATGAAAAAAATAAATGTAAAAGAAATTATATATGTGGACTTTTCGACGGAATTCATATTTCGTCGAAAATTTTCGATGGAAAACGAAATATTTTTTTCTCTCCATATCAAGCGATAACTTTTGAAGAGAAAAAAAAAACAATTTTAATATTATAACTATGTACTTCCTAAAATGTAAAAGATTTTTTTTTTTTTTGCAGCAACATAAGAAGTAGATTTTCCTAGTATATATATATATATATAGAGTTTGATTTTCTTATGTTGCATGAGAATTAAATTCTCATGTTGTGACTCAATTAGTGATGGGCCCCACATTTAAAAAAAAAAGCTTTGCACGCAAATTTAAGGGTCATAACATGATAATTGAATTCTCATGTAACATGAGAAAATATTTTCCATATATATATATAGGGCTTATCGTTTCTCAAGCTGTTTGAGATAATTTTATCTCCGGCTACTAAATCATAACCATACAAAGATGGATCAATGATAATAAAGGAAGAGAGAAAAAAAAAAGAATCATAACCATTCAAAGGTGAATCAATTAATATAAGGAAATAAATAAATAAAATGACGTAGTTTTGGGATGGCCGAAGATAAACTTATCTCAAGCTGCTTGCGAAATATTTTTTCCATATATGTATACATATATATATATATATATATATATATATATATATATATATATATATATATATATATGAGGTTTATATTTTTAGAGTTGTTGTACGTGCAGTAGTCAAATATTTGCCATATATATGTGAAATTATTAAATATGGAGAATCATAATCATACAAAAGATGAAAGCATTAAATGTGGGGAATTATAATCATACACCTGACATTGTTGTACATAAAGCGATTGTAGAAATAATTTTACCTATATATATATATATATATATATATATATATATATATATATATATATATATATGAAAAAAATATTTCTCAAGTTACTTGGGATATATTTATCTCCGGTCAGCTCAAAGCTACGTCGTTTTGTCTATTTATTTCCTTATATTAATTCATTCACCTTTAAAAGGGTACGATTCCCATTTTTTCTCTTTCTTTATCACCAATGATCCATCTTTGTACGGTTATGATTTAGTAGCCAGAGATAAAGTCATTTCAAGCAACTTGAGAAACGATAATGCTTATATATATATATGAGGTTTATATTTCTGCTGTTGTTGTATATGCAGCAGTCAAATACTTGCCATATATATACTTGAAAGCATTAAATGTGGAGAATCATAACCATACAAAAGATGAAAGCATTAAATGTGGGAAATCATAACCATACACCTGTCATTGTTGTACGTAAAGCGGCTGTAGAAATGATTTTATATATATATTTGTGGAAGAATCACACCAAGGAAGCATTAGTCATCCAAGGAAGCATTCACAAAATTTCTTGAATAGGAAATTAAACCAATCAGGGAAGAATCAAACCACTTTATCATTCCAGCCTACAGGTTCTACTTTGAATCCTTTTCTTGCACTCGGAGGGAAGTGTATCATTGAAAATATTAGAGAAATTATAGCTACTGCATTTATGATTCACGAGTAACCTTTCAATATTGTGGAAGACAATGTTTGGATGTGGGCTTTTAAGTTTGCGAATGCTGATTTTGAGAAAGTTTAGTGTATTACTGCAAGAGAAAAGAAAAGTTTGAAGGCTTTATTGATGGATGTGAACAGGATAGTATAACTACTGATATGTGGAAGTCTAGTCACAAAATAGCTGAATATATGGCCATCACTGGCCATTTTATTGATTCTAATGGAAATTACAAAAGTGAGTGTTGAGTTTTGTTAAGGTTCCACCTCCAAGAAGTGGAGTTGATGTCACTGATGCAATTTTTAAATGTCTACATTTATGGGGAATTGAAAGTAAGGTATTTTCAGTATATGTGGACAATGCAGCCTACAATTATGTTTGTATAAGAATTTTGAAAAGCACATTAGCAACAAACACTAATTTAGTCCTTTGTGGACAGTTATTTCATGTGAGATGTTGTGCTCACATATTGTATTTGCTAGTGCAACATGGTCTTAGTCAGATCAAAGGTATCATTGAAAATGTTCATGAAAGTGTCAAATAAGTTAATCATTTTGACTCAAGATTGAAGACTTTCTATGATATTGTTAAGAAGATGGGTGTAAAACAAAGGGAACTAGTTGTTGATTGTCTCATTACATCGAATTCAACATATGAAATATTGTTTATTGCTTCTAAATTTAAAGATGTTTTTCCAGAATATATGTTAACTCTCCCAAATGAGAGTTGATTTGGTTTTTTTATGATGAATTTGCTGCATAAATTTCATATAAGTTGTCTTGTTTGCATGATAGTTGAGCTAAATGTTGCATATTCATGATTAAGTTCTTTGAGATGACTAAGTGTGAAAAATGAGACAATATTCCTTGATTTTGTATAAGAATAGATGATTTGTTGAGTGTTTGTCTTCGCAGGAAAAGTTGACGCCAAAATGTTGTAGCAGAGAAGCTGACGAAGTAATGATATAGCAATCGGTACAACATAACAGCAATGACAGAGGAGCAATTGAATTTTCAAAATTCAAAAGTTAGTTATTCCCCAACAAATGGATAAAGCACCAGCAAGCAAGGATCAAGGACGATCTTGAAGATTAATTATTATCCCAAAAATCCCAAAGATTAAGGACAACAAACTCTTATCTAGTCAACAACAATATTGGCACGAGAAAATCAAGAAGATCAAGATCTTATCCAATCAAGTGTCAACAGCCCAAGAAAATATAGATAAGATAAGGCTGCAACAACACAATTCATGGATTCTCACTCCCAAACCTAAGGCCCAATTAACCAACCACCTTTTCCTATTTAAAGAGGACTACATTACGAATTCAAGAAGGCTGGGAAGAATGTAGTACCCCACACCACGTTTTAGAGAGACAAAGTAAGATTCTTTGAGGAGGAAGAGGTGCTGGAGCAAGACCGTGACAAAGTTTTACAACAACATTCATTTTCAACTTCTTTTCTGTTTTTCAATGAGTTCTTTCTTCCTCATCTCTGTTTTATTTAATTTCACTATGAGCTAAATTACTCTATAGGTTAGGTGATAGAATACCTATATTGTAATATTGAGATGTATGCCTAAATATTGTTTTTATTAATGTTTAATTAGTTATTCAACGAGTTTGCTTATTCTTTTTCATGTGTGCATATCGAGAGATACATATATGATATTGAGGAGGTTGGGTGATATGCATTTAGCATATAGGGAAATCTAAGCCAAAAAGAGAAAGAATGTTGATTAATCTTAAGCAAAAAGGGAAAATATTACTGATAATCTGTTAAAATCTCAATCAGAGATTGCATATTGATTTTGTGTTGATTTCGTAGGAAAAACAGACAAACTGGAGCTAAAAAGGAAATTGTTAAACTAAAAGCCCACGCTGAGAGCGTGGGTATGACGCTGTAAGCGTGAGGAGACAATTTCAGACAGAGGCATCCACGCTACTAGCGTGGGACTCACGCTAGTAGCGCCAGAGGTCAAAAACAGATAGAAGCTACCACGCTACTAGCGTGGAATTGACGCTAGTAGCACCAGACTCTCAAGCAGTACACGCTTGAAGCGTGGTAACCACGCTAGTTGCGTTGAGCTCCAGGATTCTTAACAAAAATCCCACGCTCACAGCGTGGGAACCACGCTAGTGGCGTGGGAGGTGCGTCAATCAGCATTAAATCCCTTTTAAATCAGAGTCAAGATTGCACGGAGATTGCGACAAGGATTCGATCAAGATTCTACACAAGGTCAAAGACTCTATAAATAAAGACTCAGACCTCAAGAGAAAAGAACTTTTGCACGGGAGAAATTGCGAGCAATAGGAATCGGAGCAAGCTTTCGGTGACTGAAGATTCAAGATTTCTTCTTCCATTCTTTCCGGTCATTATTTAGTTTTATGAATTCTTTTGAATATTTTGAATTGTCAGACATGAATATGTCTGTCTAGTTTTTATATTGTGGTAAGGGTCACAACCTTTGATGTGAACCCCTTGTAGTTTGGTTAAATTTATATTTAATTATTTCAATTGATTTATTTTATCCTGTTATTCATCTATAATTCTTTTAGAATTGATCACTCTATTACGATTGCGAGGGTTAGGGTTTTCAATAGGAATATTGGGATTCTAGTTCATGACAAAGGGTAAAATAACAATTCATGTATGCACTAGGGATAGGCCACATGAACTGCAAACGTGGAAAATTCACTGGGTTAAAGGATTAACTTGAAAAAAGATTTCTAAGGGATTAGGATTCTAATAGGGTTAATAAAGTTAAGATCACTAAGGGATTAGGGCTTAACTAATTAATTAATAGATGGTGAATTGTTTGATCAATTGGGTAATTAAATGTAAACATTAATTAATATTACAAGGTGGGAATCGAAAAGGTGTTGGCATCCTTTACTGTAATAGCTTTTTAAAATATTTTCTCAAAAACCTTTTATTTTAAATTTTCAATTTTCTCTTTGAATTGTTCACAAGATATTAAATAGTTCACAATTGTTTCAACACAATTATTATCAAAAATCAATTTTTATTCATCCAATAAGAAATGAATAGTTAAAATAAATTTGGTGTCTTAATCCTCGTGGAGACGATCTCTACTCACTATTTTATTACTTGGTACGATCGGTTCACTTGCCGATTTTACGCAACATTAATGCCGAGAGGTTTCCGAATCCAGACCCTTGTTGAATTGTATGGATTAATTAGGTTAAAGTTAACTTGATTAAGTTGTGGGTAGAAAGATCATTCACACCACATAGCCTTTGAACTTGAACTTTAACAATTCAGTAATTAGTTTGGCCATAGAGATGTGGGAATTAGTTATTGGGTATATATGTTAGGTTGGCCAAAAGTCCCAGCATACTTTAGTGTTCGGTTACTAATTAAGCATTGATATAGCATCGTTATAGCATCATTTCAGTATTGCTGTATCAGGGAAATTGAACCTGACCTATATCTCTTCTGTCATTTTAATACCTTTAATTAGCTTACTGTTTTCTTAGTTTAATTGTCTTTTATTTTACAAACCTAACCATAAAAATTAATCATTTTTTAGTTTCTTTACTTAAATAATCATTGCTTTATAAATCATCTCTGTGGGAACGATACTTGGACTCACACATCCCTTTATTACTTGTGACGCGTGCACTTGCATATTTGTGTGATTGATTTAATTGATTGCAAATTGCACAACAATATAAAGAGTATGAGCCACGTTATAATTGTTTGCCATCAACTGAGGAATGGGAAAAGGTTAAAAAGGTATGCCATCTTTTAGAGGTATTCACTCTTTTTACTAATGTTATGTCAAGTACTCATTATCCTATAGCAAATTTATACTTTCCTGAAGTGTTTAGGGTGAAACAAGTTATTGATGCTACTAGGGATGTAAATGGGCCAGGCTGGCCCAGCCCGGCCTACATTGAGCCCAGCTCAGGCCCGGCCTTTCAGAAAAGTAGAGTAGGCTTAGGCTTATAAAAAAGTTTTTTTAATAAATAGGCCATAGGCCAATTTTGTCAAGCCCGGCCTACAGCCTTGTAGGCTGGCCTATTTAATTTATTAAAATAAAATAATAAAATAATATTTATTTTATGTGGCAAAGACACAAAGTACCAAATATCAATATCTCTTACTTTTTGTGCTATTTTATTTTATGAAAGGAAAACTTGTCTAATGTCTCCAAATTTTACATGTTGTTGCAGCTTAATACCATGGAGCAATGTGTACCTTGCTGGATTATGATGTTACTGATGAAGATCTTTCAATAATACTCTTCTTTCCCTTGTCTTGATGGTGGTTTAAAGATTTTTAGATAAATGACATTCTCTTATAGACTTTATTTCAGCATCCAGTAATTGTATTTTTCTTATTTTCCCATTTCTTTGACTCTATTCCTCTATGATATACATTCTAGAGCTGAGGTATTATGTTGACTCTTTCTTGTTTGTCATTTTTTTCTTATGAGAATTACTAGTGCATGCATGAATGGAACTTTTTTTTGCTCTATACAATTATTTTTTTTGCTTAGTATATATAGTGGGAGGCCTACAAGGCCAGTAGGCCATGTCAGGCTTTCTTATTTTTGAAAATGGGCCGGGCTTGGCCTACAAATAAAGCCTTTAATAGGCCAGTAGGCCAGATAGGCTAAATTTTTTTTGACGTAGGCTTGGGCGAGGATGGCCAAAGCCCAGCCCAGCCCAGCCCATTTACACCCCTAGATGCTACAACTGAAGACGATTATGATTTTATGAGAGGGATCACAAGTTTATGAAAGATAAATTTGATAAATATTAGGGGGGAATGCAATACGTTGATGGTCGCTGCTAGTGTTTTAGACCCACTATGTAAATTCCATATGGTGAAAATTTTCTTTCCACTTACATATAAATCAGAATATGAGGCATAAATTAACATGGATAAGGTAAGTGAAGCTTTAGAAGCTTTGTATAATGAATATTCAGCTTTAAGTTTGCAAGAGTCATCCTCTAATAGTCAGGTGGGGTCTAGGATGAACGTATCCTGTTCTACTCCCTTTACTCAAGTTCTATGTGGCCTTACCTCTGGGTTTGACCAAATCATGAGCATCATGCGTGAATGGGAATCTATTCCTGCAACAAAGTCAGAGTTGAAGTCATATCTTGAAGAAGGTGTTTATGAATATCATGAAAAATCTCATCTTTCATTTGACGCTTTAGAATGGTAGGGGAGTAATAGCTTAAAGTATAAAATTTTATCACAAATGGAATGAGACATACTCGATATACCAATCTCGACAGTAGCATCAGAATCAACATTTAGTGCTGGAGGAAAAGTTATTGATGCTTATCGTTCTAGTTTGGCTGAAGATATCATCCAATCTTTAATATGTATTGGAGATTGGCTACGTAATAAATATGGCTTGAAGAAAAAATAAAAGGTATAAATTTGATCAATTGAAATTATTTTATAATTTAATTATATTTGAATAAATTTTAATAAAAATATGACTTTATTTTTTATGTAGGAAGATCCAACATCTCAGCATGTGAGATTGCCTATACGAATCCACTTTCACCCCAAATGAATGCCCTTCACGAACTGATCTCTTATGCGTTGCAACACGAACATATCTCCTTCTACTTCTAGTAAATCTTTCAAACCATCCTCAGGCGCAAAGATGCAGTGTATGAGCACTCTTTCTTTCAGATCTGGACTTATCTCAATGACAACACTATGGAGGGTGATGACTAAAGTGATGATATATATACATATATATATATGGGTTTAGCAGATGTACAGTGACTGCACCTAAGGATTGGTGCAGTCATATAAAACTACTTCATTTTATAGTGTGAAAGCATTAAATATAGAGAATTACAACCATACAACGACAGAAATAAATATAAAACATTAAATATGAGAAATCATAACCATACAAAGGTGGAAATAAATATAATATTTTCATTTTCTATAATTAATTTTGAACGCAAACTTCCTTTATCCCAACCAAAACGACGTAGTTTTTAGGTGACTGCATCAATGCTTATATGCAGTCACATTACAAATCATTTTGCCTATATATATAAATATATATATATATATATATATATATATATATATATGGATATCAAAAAACCCTAGCCCTAAGTGTAACATCCCGAGCGCTGACGAGGGCGAGGAGTGATCGTCGGTGCGAAAGGGCATGGACAAGGAGTGGCTCCTGACAGGCTTCCTGCGACGGGGTACATGATGAATCGAATCAACACCCGAAAGAGAGGGATTCCAGAGACTATGCTGGTATGGGACGGTACAGTTGGGAATAACTTATAAGAATTAATTGGTACTACCTATACTAACAAGATGTATCTACTTTTCGGTAGTCCAGAACGGAAGAACTCCATAGTTAAGCGTCGACTTGGGGCAATTCTGGGATGGGTGACCTCCTGGAAGGTTTTCCCAGAAAGTGTGCGAGTGAGGACAAAGCACGCTGAAAAGTCTCATGTTAGTGTGTGGGGATAGTCGTTGATCCTTGCAAGTTGCTAGACGTTACACTAAGCATCTTGAACTCTAAACTTCTTGGGCTCTGCTCATACACTGAGCCCAAATAGGCTTAAAGTAAAAGAGCACAAACTCAAACTCAACATGTGTCCCCTCCTTTGCTTTAAGAACCAAATGAACAAATGATTTATAGTTATCAAAAAATTATGGTAAAAAAAAAAAACACGCACACACACACAAAATAAACCCGCAGCTACTAAAATTAAAATAATAATAGTTGGATACAAAATCAAAACAGTAGTGCTATATTTTATGAAATGGTTTAATGTTTCCTATATTATAGGAGATAAATTTATCTCCTACATATATAAAAATATGTGGGCCCATATAGGCTCAAGTGAGGAGAACAGAGAAATTATAAATCTCATATGCTTTTTATTTTTGGTAAATAAATCTCATATGCTTTTATATGTGTGTAGAAAATAAATACATCTCCTACAACATGTGAAACAATAAATCAAAAACACTTTTATGAGTATAAATATGAATAATGAGGCCTTTTCTTTCTTTACCAATTAAATGACACTTTTTGACCACTTCTAAACATTCGAAAAGCATTTTATAAAAATTATTTTGTGCTTGTTAGTATATCTGAAGGAATTGGTTGTGGCTTTTGATAGATAAATTTTTTATCTTAATATTGAAGTAAGAGGTTATAGAAAAAGGGGTTGAGAGAAAAATAGACAACAAATAAACCATAAGACAGAGACCAAGAACTAAAGAGTTTGATATATGGAAGGAAGCGTGAGCCAAATGGAAAAATGTGTAACAACTAATATGAATAAAATAAATAAAAAGAATGATTCAGCTTTCTTTCTTTTTTTGGTAAATAGAATGATTCAGCTTTCTAATAATGCCTATTTTAGACGTATTTATACAAAATTGGTTTGTAATCCACTTTGTTTTTTACAAAGCTTTTATTTCTTTTAGAAGTATTTAATATTGATTCGAGTATAATCAGTTATCTTTAAATTTTATGTTTTATTTTTTAGCATTTTAGGAATAATTAATACCAAAAAAAATGTTTAGAACTTAATTATAGATTATTGAATTTTGAATATTAATCACCATTTTTTAGAATAAAAGTTCTCTTTCATCAAATTTCAAATTCATTTATTCAACTTCTATTCTACATGTTTCGGGGTATAGTGATTTAGTAATTTAGTCTTACGAAATGATGAAAGTTTAGTCCTAAACTATTATTCCAAAGGAGACACTATGCAAAGCAGCAACAACTAACAACCATTTTTAAGCTTTCCTTGGAGAAGAATCTCCTTAGTAGCTTAGGATTTAAAATAGCAGGCATTCACATGAAATTCAAAGAAGACATTGTGTTCTTTTACAAACTATGAGACACTTAGTAAGTTTTTGGACAGACCAGGTACGTGTAGGAGATTTGATAAAGTAAAGTAATCTGGTCTAAAAGAAGAATATAGAATTGAGTGACCTACATGTTTAATTTTGAGATTAGAACCATTACATACTTAATCAACATCCTGACCATTGTATATGGTTTTGTCGAACAGGTTGTTTGCATCTAGTGTAAAGTGGTTTGTAACTCTAGAATCAGGATACCAGCAGGAGTCTGTGATAGAGAAGTAGTCAGAGTTTTCATCATCTTGTTGGTATGCACCAGCATTATTTGTTACTGCCATGTTAGCCTGCAGATTGAAGTTGATGTTCTGTTTGAGGTGACTTTGAAAATTCTGGTTGAACCTGTGATGGCAATCTAAGGCTAGGTGGCCAAACTTGCCACATACTTGACACTGAGGTATATTGTTGTTTGCATTATACGTGCCTCCACCTCCTCTATAAGGTCGAATTCCTCTTCTATTTCCATAACTCCTTCCTTTATTTTGATTGTAGCCTCCTCTGTTGAAATTTGAGGGATTATTTTGTCTTCTAATTTGCAGTTGAGCCATATTGGCTTGAAGAAATCCAACAAGATTCCTTTTGTGTTTCTCTAGTCTTTGTTCTTGAGCCATCAAGAGTGCCTCAATTTCTCTTACAATGTAGGGATCAGTCCTTGAAATGATTGATGTTACAAAAGAGTTGTAATCTTCATTGAGACCGTCCAATATAACATCAATGTGATCTTCTGAATTAACTGGTGAACCTCAAGATGCCAAAAAAATCCAATATTTTCTTAACTTGGAGTAGGTATTTCGACACTTCACCTTCTTTTATGGTGTTCTTTAACTGCATTTTGAGTTGTTTGACTTTTGCTCTTGTTTGTCATGAGAAAAATTCTTCAATTTTGCTCCAAACTTGGAATGAGCTCGAACAGCCAACCATACGTGTGTGTATAGAGACTCTAACATGGAAGAAAGAAACCACAACGGGAGCAACTGGTCTTGTTGAGCATTAAGAGCCTTCTGTGAATTTGAACTCAGAACTCCATCACCAGTAGCAGCACCTTCTGCATTTTCTCCAGTAGAATTCACCCAACAAGTACAGTATCTTGAATTTCTTGTATAATGAATCTGGTTAAGTCATAGCCTTTGATTGTGGCTAATGCTTGTTGTTTCTACGACAAAAAATTATCCTCATCCAGTTTGAATAAGATCGGATTGGAAAAGTGTGAACAGAGTTTTGCATAGCTCTATTGGTCTCCATGGATCAGAAAGCTCTGATACCATGAATTATTAGATCAAGAAGAAGAAGAGAAAGAACGAAGTAGAAAAGAGAGAGCCAAACACTTTGATTTTTTTATTTTGTAAAGAATGAGTGAATCGGTTACAATAGTGAGATCTAATCTCTATTTATATATTGATCTGAAACTAAGAAACTACATGTTGTTAAATATTCTAACCAATGTTGTAAAAATCGGACCGGCCGGGTCGATCCGGAACCTGATGAACCAGTCATTTGACCGGTCCGATTTTCACATTGGATCAGCCAAGTACCAGACCCAGTGCGACCCGACCAGTTTTGATGAAAACCGGTGACTCAGCCGATTAACCAATGACCCGACCCGAATTTTTTAAAAAAAATATTTCCAAAAAAAAAATCATAATTGACATATTTGAGTGATCTGTTACTTATTGACTTACATAAGTTATGTATCTACAATACTAATATTATCTTAGTTATGCAGTATGCAAGAAATTTTGATTTGATTTATAATTAAAAATGTCATTTATTGAACCTGAAATACCAATATCACAAACATTATATGTTTGTTTGATCCTTTATTGGACAATAATGTATAATTTATTGTTTTTTATATTGAACTATTTAGAATTTATATTATTTTTTTAGCTATTTGAGTATGTTTATAAAATTTTTAATATAAGTTATATATTTACATACAATCTCTAGGTTATACGGTTGAACTAGTGACCCAGTAATTCAGTATCTCGATTGGATCAATGACTGAACAGATTTTAACGAGATTGATTCTAACTGCATATGGTTTAAAAAAAAAAACAGAAAATAGATTCTAACTGAAACCGTTGTTGGGCCATCGGGCTTTCAGTTTTGTCCTAAACTACTAGTCCAAAGGAGACACTATACGAAGCAGCAACTACAACCATGCTTGTTTCTGGAAACGTTTTTTTGAATATTGCGTGGTAGCATATATATTGTTGCTGGAAGCATCTCACACAGAGGTCAAAGTTTCATTTCAGTCACTATCGTGTGAGCAAATTCTTACCTCATCTCATATCAATACAAAAATCTAATTAACATATAACATGTGACACATAAATTAAATGCTATGGTTTGGGTGGATGCATCGCTGACAAATCGACAATGCGTAAAGCAGCATCAACCACGCTTGTTTTTGCAGATGTATTTTTGGATACTGCATGACAGCATGCATTTTTTTATTTTTTTTCGGGAAGCATGCATCTCAAACGGAGGTCAAATGTTGAGTGACTATTGTGTGAGACAAATTCTTACCTCATCTCATAGTATATAATAATATAAAAATAATAATTAAAATATAGCATATTGACTCAGATTAAATTTATAATATTTTAATAAAATATAAGCATTTAAATGTATTATTCAGAGAAAATAAAAAAATCTCATTTGTTAAACTCTATTGATCAATGGAAAGAATAATTGTTATCAAAACTGAACTGGACAGTTTAAGCGAACTAACTATGAACTCAACTAATTTAGTTATGCATGGTTCAATTCAAAAGTCGGATTATCAATCAGAACATTTTGAAATTGGTTAAAATTTAGTTTTACTGACGAGTTAAACTAATCAGTCATGGAATTATTACTCAATACTTTTCGTAAAGATTTTTTTTAAAATTTTTTTTGGGTAAAATCATTCTTGTTACGTTATTTAGGGCTCGTTTGGATGAACTTTTTTTTTTCAAAAGCTGCTTTTTCTTAAGAAAAAAAGCACTTCTCGTTTTTAGTTCGTTTGAATGTCTGCTTTTAAAAAAAGAAAAAGTCACAAAACTATTTTTTTCAGAAGCTAAAATTTGTAACTTCTAAGAAAAACAAAAGTCAAAAGCCAAATATTTTTTTTAAAAACTAAATATTTTTATAAAAATATAAATAGCTTTAACTTTTATAAAAAATACTTTTAAAATAAGGAAGAAATAAAAGTTACTTTTTTGAGAAGCCCAAACAAACAGGCTCTTAATTCAAACAATGTGTTCAAGTAGTACAAATTAAGTCTCAGCCAGATGACTATCTCCCTTTAAATTTTAACAACTTTGAGAAATTAGTATTGATAACATAAAAGAAAACTTTACAGGGGGCGTTTGGTAGTCGGTGTTTTTTAGGATTTCTTAGAAACTGAATTTTTCTAAATTTGTAATTTTCAAATATTATCATAAACGGAGTGTTTTCATCATAGTTTTGGATAAAAAAAATTTCTCATCTACCAAACGCCTCCTAAAAAAACAGAGGGACAAACAAATGGGAAGTAAATATGTAATAAACAGACTCGTTAATATTAGTTCATAGATAATTATAAATCAATCGACAAACAACAGTTATGTCATTCTTTTTCTTTTTCTTTTTTGTAAATTTTGGATTTTATATTTCTTATGCTGTTTTAAAATGAAAAAAATTTCTTGCTGACCTATAGAAAAAGTGTGCAATATATCGTTTTTTAAAAAAAAATAAAATAACAATAGGTCTCATAAAACATGTATATGCAGAAACTTTTCTTTTCTCCAACAGCTGAGAAATGTAAACCCTAAATTTATATTGAAAATCATTATACTTTCTTGTTGACTTAAATTTAAATATTAATCTATTCCTATTAAAGAATAATATAAATTATTAAAAAGACCTTCACTCAATCGATTATATTTTTGGATTGAATTGATTGTAATAATCTCCTCCTTTCTTGGTCTAATTATTGTCCGTTATCACGATTTACCATGTAACTTTCAAGAAAAATTCCCCTTGAATTATGCCAAATAACTCGCGCTACCTTCCACGCGGTCATGTTCATGAAAAAAGTGATTCCTCATCATTCTCGTCGTTGATGGCGCCTCAGATCAATGATAGCGTACAATGTAGGGTAACCAATGCTGTGAATGCATGTAGTTAATTTTTCTGTCTACTACTACTACTAGTCGACAGAAAAAAGAGGTTACAACGTAAAAATTATACTACCCGCAAGCAACAAAAACTTAACTTTAATAAAGTGGGACGTCACTAGCAATAGAAGGAAATGGAAAACAGAAGGAGAGAGAAATCGGCGTGCTCAACAAAGTGAATGCTGCAGCACATACCAGTATATCACCCATATATAATAATCTAATCAAATTAGTCAATGAGTTCTAGTTGAACGGTTCCTTCAATTCGTTTTCCTGTTAGGTAAATGAACTCCGCAATAACAATCTAAATGGGACTAACACGAGTTTTAACTTTTTATCTCAATCGCCATTCCTAGCTAGAAATAAAGATTTAAGATTACGACAAATCAAATTAACTGGGAAGATTTCATTCTTTTAAGGAAGTAAATAAATGTGGGAGACATCCTATTTCCCAAGTCAAAGTCCGAAGTAATATTGTAACAGACAACAAAACTAACGACCCAGCCAAATCAAAACTACCAATTAAGTCCAACATCATGTGCGTCACAAGATGGAGCGGTTTAACAAACATCAATTCCTGTTATGTACATATTCCCCTACCCCAATATAACGCAACCTAAACCCAAGCTTCTTTTTATTTTAACTCAATTCATTAGAACTTCACAACTAGTTTTCCCCCTCCTGGTCAAATCTTTGATTTTGAACTAAACCCAAGATGGGAAACCAAATCTCACTTCGACCCTCAGATGCCACGGGCAAAATTGTTTTCTGTGATGGGTCGGTTCATGAATTTGACAAGCCGCTAACAGTGGCAGAGCTCATGTTGGAGCACCCACAACAGGTAGTGGTTGAGTTCCATTCAGCTGTGAATCAAAAAAGGCCAAATCCATTGCCTGCTGATAAGAAGCTAGAGATGAACAACATATATATGATGCTTCCAATAAAGCGAGGGAAGCCTGTTGGTTTGAGCAGCGAAGAAACTCGCCGCATTCTCTTGATCGTTAACTCTGCTCTGCATTCCAAGTATCTTGTGTGTTCTTCAAGGTTTCTTCCCTGGCTTACCCGTCTATGCCAGACCACTGCAATTGTAGAGGCTGAACCTAGGGTGGCTCAGAAAAAGGAAGAGGGGAATGAGTTTTCTGAATTTTTACCAGAATTTTTAGAAGGGAGGCCAGAATATTTGAGTAGGCAATTATCAGGGAAAGGGTGGAAGCCTAACTTGGACACCATTAAGGAGAAGAACATTGAGAGAAAACTTACTCACTGGTTGTTCCTCAAGAATTTTTAGTGGTAGTGATTTTAATTACGGTTGTTAATTAATGAAAATATGGTGGCTTTATGTGGGTGTTCTATATATGTAAGAAAGTGATAAGAGAGTTGAGGTATGCCTATTGTATGCATGTGTATCTTGGGTAATTAAGATCCTTGTTTCTTCTATATGGTGAACTTCTGTGGCAGGAATAGTAAAGCTGCAGAATCGAAACTGTGAAGCCCTTTCTTCCATTGTCCCCTATTTTAATTGAACTTAGCAAAATCAAAAGCTTTAGGATTAATTAGAATTTTGCTTTATGCTCATGTTCTATGTGCAAGTTCACGTAAATTAATTTGAGACTTCATAATTTATGTTTGTTGCCGTAAATTAGAGGATATTTTAACAGAAATTAAGTGATAGCGATATGCATAATTTCCTTAAAGTTGCATGCATTGCTGGGATAATTCTGCCTTGTTGATCATATGATTATAGGCTTTAACGTGTTTACATAACGTACATAAACTATTTATATTTGCATCTAAAATGATATCGTTTTGGGTTAAAAAATAAAAAAATTATAATGAAAAAGACTATTATAACCCTGAAATAAATTATAATTACAAAAATATTTTGATTTTCATCTCAAAATAATATCGTTTTGGACTCAATATAGATAAATTAACTACCTTGACTCCCCGTAAATCAACGATTATGTGGGCAAAATATTCAATCCATTAAGATACAGCCGAGTCAAAAGTCTTCTTGAAGCTATAGCCGCACTGTCGATTTATGAAAGTCAATATAACTTTTGTCATTATTATTATTATTATTATTAAAAAATTACTATTTTTACAATAATAGCTCAATACATTATTGTATTGGCAATACAAATTTTTTAACTTCCTATTCTTGATATATCCAAACCTTGAATTGGTTTATTTTGGGGATAAGAAAATTAGATTTAAAAAATAAAAAATTGATTATTTGCTCGAAAATAATTGATTTCTAATCATGTTATGGTATGATTCTTAATTTACTCCGGATTAGTGGTCCAAGGGGGAACTAAAGGGGAGCGAGCACCGAAGCCTCTCTTCCCAATTCTTTTTTTGGCGTGTATATATATATATATATATATATATATATATATGAAAAGTGTTTATCATTTTAAATGACAGAAAGTTATGTCATTTTAAGAGAGATACAGTCATACAGATACAGAGAATTTGAATTTTAAATTAAAAAATCCACCAACTCTCTCTCATTATTTCTGTTTTTCTGTGTCTATCTCTCTTCTAAAATGAGAATTAATAATGAGGGGTAAAAAGGTGAAAAAGCCTATATATATATATATATAAAAGACAAAATATGCTTACCATAAAAAATATTTACCACATTTACAACCAATCTTATTACTGTTGATTTTCGTCACTATAACTGTTATAATTTATTAATAATTAATTAATAAGCACAACCCAATAATTTTCAATAAAGTATAACGGTTAGATTTACGAAAATCAACGATGATTAAATTGGTTGTAAGGATGGTAAACATTTTTAGTGGTAGGTATATCTTCCCCTATATATGTATATTAGCGATAATAAGTATAAGAATGATATATTTTGGACAAAAAAAATTAATATACGAGTAATGACCCTAAATTTGGCCATGTTCTATATCGTCCGTATAATTAATTAAGAGCGTGTACGATGATTACTATGTGCTTAAGTATTTTTTTACAAAGAAATAATTTTTTTAATTTTTTATACGAAAACTAAAAAATCAAAAAACAAATCTCAAATCTCAAATTTTATTCTGAAATTCATTTTCTGCAATAGAAAAATAAATTAATTTAATTAATTATATTTTTATCATTTTTATTCTCTAAATTAAAAATAAATAAAAAAATATTTTTAGGAATGTGACATCCGATACGAATATTATCATGCATACCCGATATTTATCTTTCCCAAATTAAATTATCAAATTCTCTTGAAACCACTTGTCACTTCTTCTCATGAGTTTGTCTCTTTGAAACATACTCGATGCGAAATTAATTAAGATGCGGACTTCTGGTTCATCATAAATATAAACTTGGGGAAAAGTTTAAAAACTGTCTCATAGTATTGTTTTGAATTACTTATATTTTTATATATAATTTTTTAATCATTTAATCCTTGTAATTTTTTCCATCTAAATCCTGCTTAACATGGTTAGGAACTTAACTAACCATACCTTTTTTACCCTCTTTAAAAAAAAAGTGATAAAAAAAAATAAGATCAAATGTTATAAAAACTTAAAACACTTGCATCTCGTGAGTCTCGTTTAGTGACTCGAATACGAGTATGGCTGGCTAAGGATTGGAGGGTTCATTTCCAGCACATTTATAGGGAAGCTAATAAGTGTGCAGACTCATTGGCTAATTTGTCTTTGGATAATAGGTTTCAGATTCCTTCATTCACTTTTTTGATCCCCTCCTAATCTTAATTTTCGTATTTTAGCTGATGCTTCTTCTGCAGAGAACCTCTGTTGGATTTGTTTGTGATTGTTTTTCTTTTTTTATTTTGTTGCTAGGGCTAGCCCCTTTTGTTCACCAAAAAAAAAAAGGATTACAAGAAAAAATAGAAAAAAGTCAAATGTGTCTAAATAAAAAAATAGAAAAAAATAAGGCCAACTACATTAAAAATCACAATAATGACAGAAAAACTAAAATAAAAAAATAAAAAAAATAATCCAAATGAAATAAATTCTGAAAATGAAAAATAAAAGATAAAAATAAAGATAAAAAATAAAATAAAATAAAAAAGAAATGAAACAAAAAGAAATCATAATTATGAGTTTTCAATATATTTGGTTTTCTTTTTTCTTTTCTTTTTTTTGTCTTGATCTATTTTATTTTATTTTATTTTATTTAGATATGTTTAATCTTTTTTCTATTTTTATTGTTTTTTACTTTTTGGTCTATTTTATTCTGATTTTTTTTTTTAACCTTGTCCCAACCCCATCTACAAAAGATTGTTGTAAATTTTTTTAAAAAAATAGACAAATAATAAAATAGAGATATAAAAAGACTAAGCATATCTAAAGAAAAAGAATAAAATAAATCACGGGTAAAAAAGCAAATATATTGAAAATGTATAGCTGTGATTTCTTTTTGTTCTATTTTTTAATTCATTTTTTATCTTAATTTTTTCTTTTATTTTTTTGTATTTAGTATATATTTTGTTGATTGAGACTATTTTAATTTTAATTTTTAATTTTTTCAGTCACTGCTGTAATTTTTAACATATTTGGTCTTATTATTTTGTCCTTTTTTTTATTTAGACACATTTGATCTGTTTTTTCTTTTAGTCTTTTATTAAATATTCTAAGTTTTCACAATATTTGGTCTTTTTTTTCTTTTTTTATCACTTTATTTTCTTCATCTAAGAAAGGTAAAGTAAGAATATTTAGTCAATTTTCTAACAGTTTTAAGGAGGAGGTAGATGAAGAAAATCACAAGAAGTTAAATGATTAAAAAAATAGGAGTGTAAATAATTCAAAGCAATAACATTGGTATGCTCTCCCTGACTCTGATACCAGAGTCAAGCCGGTCCAAGAAAAGCCTGTGGCAGGGATCACCACTAATGGACTAAGTGGATGAAAACACTAAGTGAATCTGACACCACATCTTAACCCAAAACCTTAAGGCATCGAGTTTATAGGCCCATTCACTTATATCCATTTTACTTAGCCTAATACCAACCAATATGAGACTCATCACATTTAAATATCCCAACAGTTTGCCATTGGGTTTGGGAAATGGAGAGACTCTAAAGTGAATGAATTATCCACATTTACAATATTGTGCAATAGATCACGTTACGAAAAATAAATTTGAACTTTTAGATTCATTTATCTTTGAGTTCTCAAATTACAATTGAAAATTCTCCCGATATGATCATCCTCAATCTAGCGTTAATAAATGTATCACATGGAGAGTATAGTATGTTGATATATAGGTGCTCTTAATAACCAAGGTAGAAATCATGACTCTACAAGAGCTTCCCAGGTGCTGCATATAAAATTTTGGGGGGGTGGGGGGGATGTCCATGACGATATGAATAACAACTCATAAAATGAATAATGAGAAAAGAAGCCCCCTACTTTAATAGGGGGATAGGGTATATGGAGAGGAGAGTTGGGAACAGTGACCATTGTGCCACTGTTCCCACTGTTATTTATCTAAATGCCACGCACCTGAACTTTTTTCCCAAACTGCCACGCGGGCTAGTTCGCTGGGAGTAGTAGCGACCTCGTAATGCTGAGCTGTCAGCTTCCTGGTGGTGTCAGAGTTCGCGACTGACGCAGGCGACCTCTGTTGCAATTAATGCCTGACCAGCCAGGCCACGTGGTGTGCATGCAAGAGAGGTTGCGACTGACGCAGGCGACCTCTGTTGCAATTAATGCCTGACCAGCCAGGTCACGTGGCGTGCATGAAAGCGAGGTCGCTGCCCATGCAGGCGACCTGTGCCCAACGTATACTTTTTCACCCTATATAAACCCCCTCCTTCCCTTCCCATACGCGTCCCCCTCCCCATTTTCTCTCTCTCTCTCTCTCTTAATTTTCTTGCTCTCACATTTGGTCTTTTTGTCTTCATTTGAGGTTAGTGATGTATAATTTGATTAATTTTTATTCTTTTTTTATTGTTAGTTAGTTGTTGTTTAATATATTATATGTAACATAAAATATTAGGTTAGATGACATTTTAATTGTTTTATTATTTTAATTAGTTTAATATTAGTAGTTTAGTAATTACATTTTAATGTTAGTAGTTAAATAACATATTGTTTAATTAATGTATGTAATAAATTGTTTTATATGCGTTATTCATTTATAGGTTTTAGAAGAAGATAATTTTTATGATTAATGTTATGACACATTAGGTTAGATGACATATTATTTATATTATTATTTGAATTATTCTAATATTAATAGTTTAGTAATTGCATGTTAATTTAAGTAGTTAAATATTTTATAGTTTAATTAATCTATTTAATTTAATTGTTTTATTATTTTAATTAGTTTAATATTAGTAGTTTAGTAATTACATTTTAATTTTAGTAGTTAAATAACATATTGTTTAATTAATGTATGTAATAAATAGTTTTATATGCGTTATTTATTTATAGGTTTTAGGGTAAGATAATTTTTATGATTAATGTTATGACACAGAGTGATCGCATGGAGACTGTTCTGCATATGGCATCAGACGAGGCACAAGGAGCATTCACATATCGCCAGATATACGATGAGACCCTTCAGATGATGCCCGCATTCGATGAGTTTGGCAGACTGACAGAGCCTGGAGAGGCTGCACCTCCGCCGGCAGTGGTGCAGACAGTGGAACCGCCTCGTCATCCGCGTGTTAGCCAGCGTGCACGCCACGAGGGATTGCCACTGCATCATCAGGCTCCCGCTATGGCTGATAGGCCTGTGCTTGTGCAGTCTCTTCCGCCCCGTCCAGCCGGTCAGTTTTATGCCCCAGCTTACCCCCCAGGTGGGCTGTCGCAGCCTTACTGGTGGCCTCCCCCAGGCGGTCCGTCTCGGCCTAGCGGGTCATCGACTCACTTCGAGTACCCATGGTTTTCAGCACCGACGCAGTCGTACCCTGGATATCAGCCACACTTCACTCAGCCATTCCCAGGTCAGCAGTTCCCAGGTCAGACCAGCGGTCCATCTTATTCTCATGCTGAGCCTTCTGCGCACGAGCACAGCCAGTTTCCAGGACAGTCCAGTTCGCAGCCTCAGCCTGGTCTGGAAGAGTTCACAGAGGATTACATACCCACATTTGATTCCCCTGCCGTCATGGCCACGCCGGAGGCATTTTCGGCTGACTTCTTTCAGTCACCCTCATCTGGTCCTACAGGTTTGCTTGCGCAAGAGGACATTGCGGGTACTTTGGAAGATATTGATGCAGACGCAGGAGCGGAAGCAGCCGTTGCACCCGGAGGAGACGGTGAAGACGTGGTCAGGCGTAATCCAGATAGACAGGCCAGGGAGCGCTGTTTCTTGTCACCATATGAGAATAACCAGGCACGTTGTTCCAAGTATCATGGGCGGCCGCGACAGTAGTGATTTGTTGTTTTATCATAGGACTTTTTATTTTATCAGAGCATTCATATGTATGTAAATGATATGTTTTGGACTCCATCCTTAGATTTCCATTTATTACTGTATGCTGACTATTATGTTATTGTTAGAAACATGTGGTGTTATGTGCTATCCCTAGTTAACTACCCGAAAAGAAAATTATGAAACCAGCAAGCACACGATGATCATATTAATTAACATATTACATTCACTAAAGTTCACGACTAACGACAACCCACAATCAAATAAAAGCAGGTATAATTATAAACGAAACAAAAAAACGTGTGACAACACACAGACAGGAGAGGGTAACCAACGTTTCGACAAGTTTGTTTCACGCAACATTTAATTGCCTTGCAAGCGAGATGGACAACGACGTCTGTCATGGCCAACAACCCTACAATAACCACATCTTAACTGCTGGCTCACACCCTCGCGCTGATCCATTTCATTACGGATTCGGGTACTTCGCGACCTGCCATTTTTACGTCTAAGTGACACATCCGGGAGAATTGTTGGGCCTTGGCTGGGTGGGATGAAGTCTTCATTACCAATTGGATACCATTGCCCGGAATATACCTGGCATTGATATGATGCACTATATGCAGGATCAATGTATTGTAAGGAATCATGATTTACTGATTTGCACACAGCAATCACATGACTAGATGGGTACCTAAAAGCAGTAAACTTTCCGCCTCTATGAGTTCTTTGATTGTAAGACTCTTGACCTTCAAATCGTGTTTTTTGTCTGTCATACGACATAACAAAGTGTGTTGCAGTATTTTGTTGGTTTTTAACGTATTCAACCCAGAACATTTTGGCGAAACGATTACCTTTGTCCATCTCTTCCCGAGCCTCCTGCCCGTGGGCCAAAAAATATTTGTTAAGCCTAACGTACGTGATGCGCACCAAAGACGTGATTGGTAAGTTTCTGGCACCTTTAAGCACCTTGTTAACACACTCCGACAAGTTTGTAGTCATATGGCCAAATCGCCTTCCTTCAGCATCGTATGATATACTCCATTTTTCCTTCGGAATTCGATCAATCCATGCTGCTATCTGTGGGCTTGATTCTTTAAATTTTTCCAAACCAGCGTCAAAATCCAATCGCGATGTAGTGTAGCCTGTACATGACAACACATAATTGTTAATAACTAATAACATCAGCGTCGTACGATCATTGTAACAAATTAAAAAAATTCTAGTGACATCCATACCTAACTTCTTTAACTGGTTCTTCAACATGATGTTTTTGAACTTATGATTGAAATTGCTTGCCAGATGTCTCACGCAAAAAACATGGTACGCTTTGTGTGGTTGCCACCCTAACGCAACATTATTGACGGCTGCCAATATACCTGCATGTCGATCAGAAATAAGGCATATTCCATCTTTCTGAGTCACATGGATCCGTAACATGGCCAAAAACCAGGACCAATTGTCAATATTCTCACAACTAACAACAGCAAACGCTACAGGCAGGACATAATTGTTACCGTCAACAGCTGTAGCGATCAGTAGCGTTCTGCGGTATTTTCCATACAAATGTGTCCCATCGATTTGGAGCATAGGCTTGCAATAATTAAAGGCATCACAACACTGTTTGAATGTCCAAAAAACCCTTTTAAACACCTTGTGCGAACCATCGAGCCGACCATCAATCCTATGTTCATTCACATCCAGTTTATAGGCAGACCCAGGAGAAAACAATAACATATAATCCAACCATCTTGGCAGAAACGCGTACGACTCATCCCAATCCCCAAATACCCTCACAATTGCCTTCTGCTTTGATTTCCAGGCTTTTCTGTATGATATATGAAATCCTAGACTTGATGCAATCCTCTCCTGTATTAACCCAATTTTAACACTAGGCTCTTCACGTATCGTTTCTGCGGTTTGACAAACAACAACGTATTAGCGTTACACTCACGATATTAATTTAAACATTTACCAGATGGTTGACTTACCGATGATCAATTCACAAATGAAACTAGAGTTAAGTTGTTTGTGATCCTGTGAAAGTGTTTGAGATACACACGTATGGATGTTGTTCCACACGCCTATTATCCATTCATGACCGCCTTTTTTCAGATATGCTCGCATCCTCCACGGACAACCATCATTGTGATTTTGACAAATCATTATCAGCCTTTGCGTATCACTTTTTAGTACGACAGTTGTGCGATTTTTTGCCATTCAATACTGTTTGATGGCCATTTGTACATCCTGCTTGCTTTCAAATTGCTGGTCCTTATAAAGCTCTTGACCCATTTGCCAATTTGGTACTTGTGCCCCTTGCATGTCATCACACTCTTGATCGGGGTGTGCCCAGTTAATGTTCGTGTAATGTGGTATTTCTGACCAAAATGGAACATTATCCACTGCTTTTTAACACTCATTTCGAATGTCGTTAAGTACATAAAAATATAATTAAACTGAAACAGTAAATTATCTTAAAACTCAAATGGTAAACTACCTAACCTGCAGCAGGTGGTGGGTCATGCGCACCAATAATACCCGGTGTTGGAATCGGTTCAACCAAAGCAGGGGACGTTTCCAACTTGAAATCACCATCAACGTCTGTATCCGACGAGTCACTGTCAGGGACTAGACCTTCATCAACCTCCTCCTCGGAACTATCAGTACGCCCCGATGGATCATCTACTTTATTGGCATGAATCACATCTAAAGGTTGTGTTATTGGGGGAGATGATGGTGGGGGTGACACATTTATATCTTCCGCATCTACTTCCGGCTCTTTGTTAATGTCTATGGAGTGACTGGTAGGGATGAAACATTGAGTGCTTGCCTCTCCACCGTTGTTTAGTTCTGCATATAACTCGATGTATGAGTACTCTCCATGCTGTCGAAATGCATCAACTACTAGTGACACATCTTCATCCTCAACCACCTCCACAGCAACCCATTGCACGGGGTTACCAGAAGCACATCTAACAATCAGTCGAGACAAGGATTGACCTCGTTGTAATCTCAACTTCTTGTATATTATTTTCTTGAGCTCATTATATTTGCAACGCGGACTCATGCGGAAGATCTTCGTATCTCCTTCAAACACTTGATCGTTCGGTCCAAAATATCTTCTCCCATTGTAATATAGAAGGCATATTACATCATTGCTATTCTCACTCGTTATGTACTGAAAATAGAATTCACACACAGAAATGGAAAAATTTAATTTGAAAACGAACGAGAATGAATGACTGATCGAGGGAGGGGGTCTAAATATAACACTGAGTTCGCTTTATGGCCCAGCGACCTGTAACTGTCGGCAAGTAGTTCGCTGACCAAGGCAGCAGACTTCTAGGGAACTGCCACGTGGCACCTAGGTCGCCTTGGCCCCCAGCGAACTTGGCTGGGGTCAGACACGTGCCATTTAGGTCGCTTGCGTGGGCAGCGAACTCAAAATACGTTGCAGGCTTTATTTCACCCAAGTTCGCTACTGACACAAGCGAACTTGAGAACCACCAGCTTTCTGACACATCATCATGCCTAGTTCGCTACTACTCCCAGCGAACTAGCTCGCGTGGCAGTTTGGGAAAAAAGTTCAGGTGCGTGGCATTTAGGTAAATAACAGTGGGATCAGTGGCACAATGGTCACTGTTCTGGAGAGTTGTGCCCCATTAGTCCAATCTTGTCATTGTACAAGACATACTACCACTGTAGGGGTATGGGGTGCCCTTCTAGAAGGTTTTAAAAGTGGACTATATTATTGAGTCTGACATGTTGGGCTTATAGCCAACCAAAACAGATATTTTATTCAGTTCGCTAGGACTTAGATTCCTTTTTTAATTTCTTATTTATTTTAAGCATCAGACAAACAAATTCAAATTAATAATTGCAAATAAATAATTTAATCCATATTTGATTTATTTTTTGGTCTAGAGCTGTTTTTTTTTTTTTTTTTTAGTAAATTGGTCTAGAACTACCTTTTATTATGTAATATAAATGAGCTTCCCTAGTAGTTTAGCTGATTTTGACAGCCCAGTTCTATAAGTAGCACCCACACACTACGTACCAAACATGCTTATTGGCCCAGAAACCTCAACATTTTATGGGAAACCGTTGAACTACAACTTGACAATACCCAAAAAGAGTGGGCCGAATGGGTACTTCAAGTTGGTGTTTTAAACTATCCAAAATCAGGATTCATAACAAGAACAAAACTATCCAAAATCAGGAAAAGGAAAGTAATTGTAGAAAAGAACCCCTCAATAAATAACGTTCCTCAAACATCACCCGCTACTCACACTTATTTACAATAGTATAGATGGGAAAATTAAAGGGTAGGTATAGAGAAACTTTAACCAGACAAGCTACAATTAGACGATGAAAGCTGTTGTAAGGTGATGTATGGTGAGTAGTATTATTCAAACTCTATTAACGATTTCAGGCAAGATCTCAATCTTCCAAAATCCGTGCTGTTTATGTAGTTTTGAATCGTTTGATCGAGCACTAAGAGAAATGAGGTGAATTTCGTCGTTTAAAAATTTTAATTTAAAACTTTTAAATTTTATATCTTGTATCGGTATTTTCTCAATTTTAGTGGTTGCAACTTGCAAGTTCTTCCTGGCACTACTTTTAATAGCTTATCCGTGTGAGAAAATTAGAAATGATTATTCAAAAGATGAATATTTATATGATTGCAAGTATATGCAGATATAGGCTTTTAACTCTCTGCAAATGCAATGTGCCCTTCCCAATCCCTGGAGGGACCATCCCAGAATGGGATGTCCACATCCACAGAACATAACCATACAACTAGTTATGTCATTATTTTTGGAACCACCATCTCCTTTTACTAATGTCATCAACTCCCTCTCGCTCTCTATAGAGGAATAAAGCTGAATTTCATGCTATGCTACGACTGGAATTTCATTATGCAACTCAGAGAATGAAATCATAACTAACATAGTTGTGTTTAAAATTATTAAAAAGTCAAAATGGTTTGATTTAGAAATTAGTTTGTATTATTATAAGGGGAAGGATATTGTGACAACCAAGTTGTGTTACTACCAAGTGACTACCAATCAATCTCACCGTTAGATCGATTATGTCGATCCAATGGTTATATTTATTTCCATCTTTGTATGGTCATGATTCCCCATATTTAAAGTGAAAGCATTAAATATGGGAAATCATAACCATACAAAGATAAAAATAAATATAAAGTATTAAATTTGTGGAATCATGACCATACAAAGATCGAAATAAATATAACCGTTGGATCAATATAATCGATCTAACGGTAAGATTGATTGGTAGTCACTTGGTAGTAACACAACTTGATTGTCACAATATCCTTTCCCTTATTATAAAAATAAAATTATGACTAATTTATAAATTACATTTTATTTTTAAAACACATTATTGATTTTTTTCTCTCTTTATTTTCAGAGTATCCCTTATTTTTTTATTTATTTTTTGGTAAACAGAGTATCCCTTATTTAGTAGATAAGATACTAATATCTCAAATCAAAATGCTATTTCCAATAATATTTTCTTTCATACTCATAAATTAAATAAAAAAATAAAATAAATTATTATTTATAATTATATAAAATGTTAGTGTAAAAAATTACAGTGCATCAGAATTAATTCCTTTTCACAATTACATCAGTGCTATTACTTATTATTTCTATATTTCATGGGCTCACCATAATATATAGCGTTAATCTCACGCAATGGTTACGTTAATTTGTACTTTTGTAGTTGCAAAAAAGGAATATGGAGAACAGAGCATATTTATGCTGCCAAGTCCCTTCACCGACACGCGACGTGGTTACGGGCCGGGCAATGAGGTACCTTTCAGTATGGGCTAACAACCAGAGTTTCCCATCCAACTGCTCAAAGTAGAGTGGTGGTCCCCAAAAAACAAAATAAATAATGCCAAAATGATTTGAAATTCTGAACTTACCAGCAAAGCTACTACTATTATTATTATAACACCAAAAGAAGAAAGCAATAATTAAATAAAGGGTCTGGGAGTGAGGGGAATGATGTTTCAAATGTGAGTTAGCTTGTGCAGGGAGCATAGTTATCAACATAGCATGGCGTTATGAAGGTTGTTAACGGTAGGAAGGCTAGAGTCCAGATACCGATAACTGACGCGATGTGGCAACGTTATCGACCAAGCTGTTTCAAACGTCCTTATAATGATCCTACCAATTATTTTGCCTTTTATGAAGAGGCTTTCAATGACCTCGATTGGTTACTTCTGCGAGTAACTGGAATATAAATAAAAACAAAAGCTCTCTTGATACGGTACTGTCGGGCGGGCCATGGAGCCATACTAATCAATAGATTAGGTTACATTAATCGTAATAAATATATATAATATTATATCTCAATCCAAAACTTTAAAGTATTTGATTACGAGTTCTTTTACTTATGTAAACTCCATTTTTTATTTTTTCTAGTATAGTATATGAACTCCATTTAGTCTTTTAGTTGTGCAAC
This sequence comes from Gastrolobium bilobum, assembly GCF_033153095.1. Classification (NCBI taxonomy): domain Eukaryota; kingdom Viridiplantae; phylum Streptophyta; class Magnoliopsida; order Fabales; family Fabaceae; genus Gastrolobium; species Gastrolobium bilobum. The sequence continues at coordinate 317,970 of NW_026898901.1, read as the reverse complement.
CCACGTTGATATGCTCCTTTAATGGAAGTCAAATCCATCTAGCCAAACACTTGCTTAGTCCGAGTCTAATTTGGCTCTGATACCATGGTTAGGCGGCTAAGAGGTGCATAATAAAAGACCATCACCCATGAATTAAACTATACAAATATGTTCAATATCACTTCTCAACTAAATATGTTAAATACAATCATTTTCTCCTATTAGTGACTTATGACATAAGTGGGTCTTATCTTGATTTTTTTTTTGTTTCAATCATTTTGTAGACTCCACTTATGCCATGAGTCACTAGTAGAAGAAATATTTTCTCCTTTTGTAAAGAACTCACCTTGATTTCTCCTCACGCAACAATTCTTTAGACTTGAAACATGGATATTACATAGGTTCAATTTTTTTATTTTATTTTTATTTTACTTATGCTTATTTAATTTCACTAGAAGTTGGAGGAAGATGAGGATCGAATTCATGATCTTGTGAACATGTAAAGAATTAATTCAACACAAAACCTTAAGATGTTAGGTGAGGATCTTTTTAATAGTTTATATTATTCTCTAATACCTTTAAAAGGAGAAAATGTTTTGTCATATTTTAAAGCATTAGATTTATCACACGTACCATACCATCCTGCTATCTTATTGCATTAGGCATAAAAATTTTGGAATCATGATGATAATAACGATACTAAAACGAAATCGCATGATAACTAATATACGTTCTATCTGTTTGAGAATACATTTAAACGTAGCGTGTAAGTGTATAGTAAATTATTTAACATTATTTTAATTATACGGTTTGTCTAAAATCATCTGTATTTACTTTTTCTCTTTAGGTACGCAATGCACTTGTTGGTCACTAGTAACAACTAACAGATCCAACAGTGAATACTACGGAATTCGGCATGCATTTCTATATTGCTTAAAGCTACATGAGCTTAACTAATTGATTTTGTGCATGTTGAAGGGGTTTGTCCACCATACCAGTTTTTATATTAACCTTTTTCAACCTGAACCTGATCAAACGATGATGATCAGGTACATATACTCACTCTCTCAAGAAGGCCAAGAAAAAAAAATTAATTATACTTTAATAAAATTATATTAACAAAATCAAATAAAGTAAACAATTAGTTATAATATATATACTCACCAAAATAGGTCTGTGTCTCTGATATTTGGGTGGTAGAAATTTAAAAGAAATGTATCCAAAAAAAAAGAGTAAAAGAAATCGGTATATACCAGACCGTTGATAATCAACAAAAATTTTGCAAACATTTAGAAAGATATGAACACTGAAAAGCAAATGAGGCGCCGACCGCGCTGTGGCTTCAATTCCCAGTGATTCTCTTTTTGTCTTTCGTTTATTTGGTCTTCAACTCGAACTATAGATTACAGCTGTGAGTCTAGTTATAAAATCAGTCAGGAGGTTGCTGTGGCTTAACTTTTATTTAAAAGAAGGGGATAATGAAGATTGAGTTTTATATTACATGATTATAAAAAAAATTATACTGTATATGGATTCTTTTTAATTGTTTGGTAAAGATCATTAATAATTTATATGCTTAATTTAAACATGAGTTTGTTTTTCCTGCGGTTATTGCAAATAGATTATCTGCATAAGCTTAATACGACGTCATTTTAGAACAAATATCATGGTGTTTTTATAATTTTAATTTATTTCAGAGTTATTATAGTCTTTATAATTATAATTTTTTAATCTTTCAATCCCAAAACGACATCGTTTTAGAAGTAAATGCAAATAACTTATTTGCAGAAATATTTTTTGTTTAAATATTTAGTAAAAGCTTCAATATGATTCTTTCTCGGATTAAACTTTAATTAGACATATACTAATGGGGTTAATTTTTCTAAAGATTCTTTTATGCACAAACATCATATAATGGGACCCATCAAGTTAAAAAAAAATAAAGGATAGGAATTTCGGTGTGTGTATAAGAGAAAATCTTCTCTAAAATGAGAAAAGATGAATATTTTCAATTTTAAATTTATGAATTTTTTTCATTCAATACTTTCATGTTGTATATCAAACATTTGATAAAAGAAAGAGATATATTTTTTTTATGTTGTAGGAAAAGAATTACCTCATGTTGTAGAAATAAAAGTATAAGTGGGACCCACATGTAAGAGGAGAGAGAGAGAGAAAAAAGTGGTGGGACCCAACCCTTTTTGTGTGTGTAGGAGAGATGTTTATCTCATGTAAAATAAGATAAACATAATCCTAAAAGAAATGCTAGATTTGGAGTAAAGATAAGAATGAAGAAAAGTGCTAAATGGCGGCAGAAAGCAGACAAAACTTCTGCAACACATAATGGGCGGCTTCCAAAGAAAACCGAACAAAGCTTTTCATCGATGTTTTTCCGAGAAAACTGAAGTGGATACTTTGTCCTGTGTTCATCCATCACCACACGTGCAGACCTATACTGTATCCACTATCCATATTGTGGGACATGATACGATGTGATATACAAATATGTAAATTTTAAAAATATTTAGTGGTGATATTAAATAATATTTTTAATATATATAATATAATTTATATTTAATATATATAGTGTCTAATAATAAGTTATATAATTAATGAAATATTTAAATTTCATAATATAAATATAAAGTAAAAATAATTTTTCATGCATTGTTAATTTTGTGTCAAATTCAATAATAAAAAATATTTAATTTAATAAGTTAATTTTTTATATTTAATTACAAGAATAACATAAAATAAAATTGGAATATACATAAACATTAACGATATGTCAAAAAATGTTAACTAGTATCAAAAAAATATGTCAGAGCATTAATTGTATATTCTAAAATATTGGCTGCATGTGAGATGCCGACATACATTTTTCTGAGAGGAAAAAAAAGCGTGTCCGTAGTTCAAAGGTGCACACTATAGTAGTGATATTCCAATTACCCATATCCAAATCTATAAAAATAACACCATTTTTAATTCTTTGAACTTTGATATCCCACCAATTTTATTTTATTTTCACATTCTTCCCCTTTAAAAATTTGGAAAACATTGACCATGCAATGAAAATAAAAAAGTTACCATGAATGATAAAAATAACAGTATTCAACTCATAGCGTGTAAAAAAAAGTTTTGACAATAAATAAAGGATTTTGTAAGAGTTATGTTGTAGGAAAAGTGATTGTGTAATATTATAGAGATTCATTTTGCGTGCAGTAGTTTTTTTTTTTTTGCTTCAAACAATATGAGCCCCACAAAATATTGTGTATGTAGAAAACTTTTTTGTGTCATGTTAAATGATGAATACAAACTCCATAAATAAAAGGATGCTGATCCTACGTCATATTCACTCTGGTTTTGAACTTTGAGATGAAGTCAGAAGCTTTGTTCCGTGATGCTGACCTTACTTGTAAGCGAAGCTATATTCTCAACCAACGAGCACTTCATTAAACATGTAAATTAAAATTGGAGAAGGGATAACATTTTATTGTAATTCAACGACCTGCCCTTTCTTGATCTCTGATTTCCCTTGGACCTGACTCCACTTTGTTTTGATGTCTCTGATTTTTCAATCAATTCCCTTTGAATAATGTGTGATACACTCAAGCTATTTCAGTTTTAGTCCGTTTTATAAAATTAACAGCTCAACTAAGAGTAAAAACTGTCAAGCAACTCTCGAATAGTTAAACAGCCTAACAACGATTTGACTTACTAATTATTTGTAGCAAAACGCCAATCTCCGCAGTGATTTCGTTGAGATTACAAATTACACAGCCAAATTTTTAATAGATTCGAATCTAAATTATCGTCATTAGTTGATAAATTATGCATCGTGATTTTCTCTTTTTTATTATGGCCACAGATCTTTACACTGATCTGATCCAGAATACAACATAGAATTTTGGACCCCCTAATCATTTTATTGGCCAAGATAAGTTATGCTTGCCACATAAACATTAGAAAATGTTACACCTAAAAAAAAGAAAGTCAATATTGTGTACTCTAACATAACCCATATGTCCTATTTATTAATGTCTAACAAGTAGGACCAACCGCACCCCGGAAGCAGAGTAACGAATGCCCATCCTAATGTTGGACTATATGCATATGGCATTAACGCGTCCAATCCTCTACAAACACATAATATATATTTTATTGTATTTCGTTTTCATTTTTACATGAAGATCGAGCATAACTTTTTACACACATCCATAAACATGTGAATCGTGCACAAGAATCAGTTATTATTAATGCTACATTAATCGGAAGAAAAATAAATGTCGACGTAAAAAGTAAAACCAAACAAAAATACTGTAAAACAAACATTAGAAACAGACCCCATCGTTTTGAATTTGCTAAATTGATTTGGTGATAACTACGCAAGTAGATACGTAGGGTTCAAAAACGCATTCGGTAGGTGGATTCCTAGGTTGTTAATTTCATAAACTGGCTTAGAGATCTCTTTTTTGTTAGTCACCAACTTTAATTGAAATCTCACCAGTCAAGTTGCTTCATTTCCAAAAAACTATTACCCCCCCAAAAAAAATACATTATGGAAAATGCAATCACCAAAGGGCCAGCTAATAGCTAGCTCTATCTATTACAACAGCTAACTATATATATTGTTCCCTCCATCCCATAACTTCTCAAACTACCAAACCAACACTCTTTTATTTTTATTATTTTTTTCTTTCCTAAATGGCTTCCATCTTCTCACCCCTCATAACAATCCTCCTCCTCCTCCTAATTTTTGGTGGTGAGGCACGTGACCCTTTCGCCTGTGACCCAAAGAACACCGCCACAAAGAACTTGCCGTTTTGTAAGGCGTCGTTGCCAATACCAGCAAGGGTGAATGACCTAATTGGAAGGTTGACGCTACAAGAAAAGGTTAACCTCCTAGTGAACCATGCCACGGCGGTTCCACGGCTTGGAATCCAAGGCTACGAGTGGTGGTCTGAGGCACTCCATGGGGTTTCAAATGTGGGTCCCGGAACCAAGTTTGGTGGCCAATTCCCTGCCGCCACTAGCTTCCCTCAAGTCATCACTACCGCTGCTTCATTCAACGCGTCCATGTGGGAAGAAATTGGACGGGTGAGGTTTTCTTTTGCATACAATCCAATCAAAATAAAAAAGGCATTTAGAAATAATTAGTATATATATATATATATATATATATATATATATATATATATATATATACTGTAAAATATTCTTATTACTAATCTATTGTTATTTTTCAACTGTTGAATCCCATTTTTTGTTGACAATTTGTGAAAAATTTCTGAAAAAAAAAAATTAAGTACTCTTGAAAATACATAATTATATTAAATTAGTAGTAAATTGATAATAGAAATATTTTATAGTAAGAATATCCTACCTCTTTATATAATTTCATATTAGAATCTTTATCAGAAAAATGTATAAACTTTAATTAGTGTAAAGTGGTAAAATTAATATGGCTAAGAATAATGATTATTTTTCAAAATAATCATTATTAATACATTTTGATTATTAATTATTGAAATTTATTAATCTGTAAAACAATATTTTAAAATAAATTTAACGAGCATAATATATTACTGTGCCTCGAGTTTTGCTTTGCTCTCTGTCATTTGCTGAGATTTTATTCTCTTTTCGTTGTGTTGTGTTGCCAACATAGCTTTGGGGCTTTGCTTCTGTTTTCTAAGATGGATGGAATACTTAATTGTAAGACCAGCAGTCTTATCACTGTACGTATACAAGTGCGTCTGAAGGTGTCAGACATTAATTTAATTATCTACCATGACTTTTATGCTCAACAAGAATCTTACGCAAATTTTCAAAATTAAATACTCTTGAAAAAAAAAAAGTTCACGATAACCAATAAAACGGAGCTCACTTTCTTTATTCAACACATCCTGTTTAAGGTTGCTTCCTTGCAGTAATAAGAATTGTGTTTGAATAAAATTTCATAATTAAAAGTGACCTATATTACCACTGAAAATAAGAATAATGCGAAAGAATATTAAATTGGGGTGCAATGTACTTTAACTTATGAATTTGGTATTATTTTTTTGGCCCTACGTTTGTTTATGCTTTTCCTTTTAAACTCCAAAAAAACAGGTGATATTTTCAACCAAATCCGTGATGGGTTCGGTTTTTTTCTTCTTCTTTTTTCCTGTTTCGCTTAGTGATGTTGGTTCACTTCTCAAGTTGATTATATCATTGAGACTGGCGTACCAGCAACCATTTTACCAAGTTTGTCACCCTTTCCTAAGCAACTTGCAAATCATGTCAGTGACCATTTCATCAAGTTTGTGAGGCCTTTTGGTTTTAGGGGCTGCCTTGTAGGCTTTTTAAAAGAGAAAATCTTATGCATGTACCAAAAAAAGAAGAAGAGAAAATCTAACGTTGGGGGGTAATTCGCAGGTTGCCTCAGACGAAGCAAGGGCAATGTACAACGGAGGAACGGCTGGGCTAACGTACTGGAGCCCAAACGTTAATATTTTTAGGGACCCACGGTGGGGCCGTGGACAGGAGACTCCCGGTGAGGACCCCATGCTAGCCGGTAAATATGCTGCCAGTTACGTGAGGGGACTTCAGGGAACGGACGGTAGCCGGTTGAAGGTGGCTGCTTCTTGCAAACACTTTACGGCTTATGACCTTGATAATTGGAACGGTGTGGATCGCTTTCACTTTAATGCAAAGGTACGCTACTACGCTTTATCAAATGGTACGGGGAAATTTGGATTGGGAATATGGGAATCTTCTTAGATGTGGACCCCTCTTGTTGATATTATGCACTTGCTGAGCTAGCTTGGTACTTTTATGCATGCCATATTCTCCACTCTAGCACTTTTGGTAGACCAAGATGATTCGTAGGATATGTGCGTCATTTATGCTTTTCTTTTTTCTTATTCTTTTGATTATTAAAATGTGTCCTGTGAATCTGTGATTGATCGAATAACAATATATGTTGTTGAACCAAAAAACAAATAAGCATTAATCATACAATAAATGTTGATAACTATTTAACACATCGATAATCAAGTATAGTTCTAGTGTAGGTTTTCACCTGTAGATATAATGATATTGTATTAATTTTACAACTAAGGAATGACCCCGATGATTAGACGTCAAATATTTTTTTTTTCTTCTGTCGCTTATATCCTAAAAAACTTGATATGCAATGTAATTAATCAAATATTTTTCAACTTTTTTTATTTAACTCAATTCTAACCACATCAATCTGTGCATAGCATGTTAGAATTTAACCCTCAGTATGTAACCTTGAAAATCTAACGATTTAATGATAGCTTATATTAAATTAACAATATTCTGTGCTTGTTTGAATTGTTTTTTGCACTATATTCTTGAGGATTGATCATAGATTCATAGTGTCGGGCCATCAGCCATGGATGCCTTTTGTAGTTTTGTTTACAACTTTCCACAGCCCTTATCCAAACAAGGATGACACCACCTAATATTGTAATATTAATTTGAGTAGAACCTTACTTTTTAGCTCCGTGTACAGGTTAGCAAGCAGGACATAGAGGACACGTTCAATGTGCCATTCAGGATGTGCGTGAAGGAAGGCAAAGTGGCGAGTGTGATGTGTTCTTACAATCAGGTTAATGGGGTCCCTACCTGTGCGGACCCCAACCTCCTAAAGAGAACAGTTCGCGGCCAATGGGGTCTTAATGGGTAAGCTTACAAACAATGCCAAAAGGCTCATTGGATGGTCATCACCTTCTATCAAAGGAATTATCTCAAACTAATAAAATTATTTTTCGCTTTGGTGTGGTGTAGGTACATTGTATCGGACTGTGACTCAGTTGGGGTGTTCTACACTAGCCAGCATTACACATCAACGCCAGAAGAAGCTGCTGCCGATGCCATTAAAGCAGGCTAGTCACTAAATCGAATTAATTCGGTTCATTTATTCGACATTAATAAATCATTATTAAGAAAAATGTGTAGCCGAATGAAGAAGTGGGGACAAATTTTTGGTACATTGGATGTACCAAAATCGGTACATTTTTTTTCATATTTGAATATAAAAATTCATCATTTTTTAATTTTATTTTTCTTGTCACATAAAAATTTCTTTTGGTAAAAAGATGTATACATCTGATATGCACCAAAGATTTATTCGAGAAGCTGGAAGATAAAATGTCATGATATTTGATCATGTTTCAGGTTTGGATTTGGATTGTGGGCCTTTCCTGGGATTGCATACGCAGAATGCTGTCCAAAAAGGCATGTTAAGCGAAGCTGACGTGAATGGTGCTTTAGTGAACACACTGACAGTACAAATGAGATTAGGGATGTTCGATGGTGAGCCATCAACTCACCCATATGGGAACCTTGGTCCAAAAGATGTGTGCACTCAATCTCACCAAGAGCTGGCTCTTGAAGCTGCAAGACAAGGGATTGTGCTTCTTAAGAACAGTGGACCTTCTTTGCCTCTCTCCTCACGGCGTCACCGCACCGTGGCTGTCATTGGGCCCAATTCTAATGTCACTGTCACAATGATTGGCAACTATGCTGGTTGGTCCTTTTTTTTATATTCCCTTAAAATCAACTCTAACTATGGACCCAAATAAAGAGACAAAAAGAAAAAGCAACTCTAAATGTTTCTTTACCTTCTTTTTATTAGGTATTGCTTGTGGATACACAAGTCCCTTACAAGGAATAGGAAAATACGCCAGGACTATTCACGAGCTGGGTTGTGAAAATGTGGCTTGTACTGATGACAAGCAATTTGGGAGGGCTCTAGATGCAGCTCATCAAGCAGATGCGACTGTTCTAGTAATGGGTCTGGACCAGTCGATTGAGGCTGAAACCGTTGACAGGGCTGGGTTGCTTCTTCCAGGGCGTCAACAAGACCTTGTCTCAAAGATAGCAGCTGCCTCGAGAGGCCCAACAATTTTGGTTATAATGTCTGGTGGGCCTGTTGATATAACTTTTGCAAAGAATGATCCTCGAATCGTAGGCATCTTGTGGGCTGGTTATCCGGGTCAAGCTGGTGGAGCTGCCATTGCAGATATCTTGTTTGGAATTACTAACCCAGGTTTGTCATAAAATCAATAGTAGGCCCAAATAGGTATAAATGTAAATTTCATATATTACAATATCATGTTTCAATTTCAGGCGCCAAGCTACCTATGACATGGTACCCACAAGGATACCTACAAAACTTGCCAATGACAAATATGGCAATGAGATCAAGCCGAACCACAGGGTACCCTGGAAGAACCTATCGATTTTACAAAGGTCCAGTGGTGTATCCATTTGGTTATGGATTGTCTTACACACACTTTGTTCATACATTGGCTAGTGCCCCTAAATTGGTCTCAGTTCCCGTGGATGGCCACCGTCACGGAAATAGCTCGAACATTTCAAGCAAGGCAATTAAAGTGACACATGCACGATGTGGCAAGCTTTCTATTACACTTCACGTCGACGTTAAAAACGTTGGCTCCAGAGATGGCACTCACACGTTGCTAGTGTTCTCGGCACCACCCGCAGGTAATGGCCATTGGGCACCACACAAGCAATTAGTGGCCTTTGAGAAAGTTCATGTTCCTGCTAAGGCTCAGCAGCGAGTGCGAGTCAATATTCATGTCTGCAAGCTCCTAAGTGTGGTTGACAGGTCTGGGACTAGGAGAATTCCAATGGGGGATCACAGTTTTCACATTGGCAATCTTAAACACTCTGTATCACTTCAAGCAGAGACACTTGGAATTATCAAGTCCTGAATTTTTTTTTTGGGGTAAGATTGATCCATTCAATCACGGTTCATGGTATTTGGTTCATGCCAAATCTACATTGAGTATCTGCTAGACAACCTCAACCTCTACATGAGATAAGTGTATATTAGATTAATAGTATGCCAGGGAGATTTGAAGTTTTACCCTTTTCAACTACCTACATCGGGTTTTGGTTCTAAGGAACCATCAATTCAAACCGCAAATTGTTGATATCACAATTATAGCACCGAAGAGAGGACATGCTAGATTGGTTCCTCAGTCATAGTCAAATAAAGAAATTGGGTTTGGTTGCAATTTTTTGGAGAAGAGATCAACGAAATGTATTGTTCTCTGCCCTCCGATTCCTTTCTACTTTGTTTACTATATTTTTTGTCTGCATTATTACAAATGCAGGACATTAGGATTGTTTTCTTTTGTTAACGCAACTGTAAGATTGGTAGTAAGAGTGGGCTTCTTTTATCTGTTTTATTTCTTGTCATTACAAATAAAAATTGATTCTTCAAAAAATTCTAAATGATAATACCTTATCTCTTGATTATTATCTTTTTTCCTAAGATATGATTGTACAAATGATTTGATTCCGGAACCATGAAGCGGACATAAGACATTGCCCAATTTCTGTGCTTCTTAGCAGTACCTTCCACTGATATTTAATTGCAAGAACCAGTATGTGTCTTTCCTTTTCACCCTACATGAGTACTTATTTCATGTGCGTTATATGTGGACATAGTCATATGAAAAAGTATAATTCGATAAACTTTGTATTCACAAACTTTCCATTGACTTCCATATAAATTCATTGGAATGACATCACGACCCACTATAAAATTGCCCAAGGAGGTTGAGTACAAGGAAATTTTATGTATAAAAATTAGTTTCACCTGTTATTTGATATGGAGCATTTTGGGAGGCCTATTCATTGCAACGTTGCATACATACCCCATAGTTTCTCTTTTTGATTAAAAAATAGAAGTCTAGGGGGCAATTGCCCTCTTTGTCTTAAGATGTTACTGTCAGTAGTGTAATACTGATTTTCTTAATCGAAAATGTATTTTTTTTTTTAATACTAGAGTCGAGTCAAAGTAACCTATCCATTACCTACGGAGGTTTTTCTAACCATGTCCTATGCTCGCACGCTTTAGCATAATGACCAAGAGAATCAGCTCCTTGTTACATCCCCGTGGTCTATAACAACATTTAATCCTATCAAACCAAGATGCAATGAGGAAAAATTTTCTAAGAATAATTCCTATATTCAATAGCGAACCCAGAAAAAAAATTTATGTTTGCACATATAATGTCGCTGAATTTTTTTTTAAAATTTTTTAAATACATTAAAAAACAAAAAACAAAACAATAAAAGAAAACAAAATGATAACTGTTTCACAATGTTTAGTGTGGGTCTGCTAAAAAACTTCAGCGCCACACTTGCAATAGTAGAAGTGAGTTGCAAATGATAATACGTGTATCAAAAATTTGTGTCCGCAAGTGCCCACACTTACAATAGTGTGGATCCGCCATTGATAGGAGTATTCTATCACATCACTACGAATACTATTATATACGTTTTTGTATCACCTTCAAGAATCACATTCTGAAACCCACCTTCAATCTGTATTATGTATAACACGTTTCTCCCACACAAGCTTATATCCACTTTAGAAAGAACACACGATCCCTTTCTATCAAAGTACTAAAAAGGAGAGTCCTTCCTCTTGAACTAGTGCACCATCCTCTTGAATAAAAAGTTCAACAGTGAGATTAGAGTTCCATCATCACAAATTCTCCAAAAGCAACTAATTACCATCACTAAAGTAATATCAATTATCCTAGGATTTTTTATTGAAAAATTAGGTTGCCTAAGAGATCCTAGGGTTGGACCAACTGTTTGTTGAAGGCCCATCTTCCTTGCGTCAAACAATTCCCATCTCAAGCACCTTCATTCTCCACTAGGCTTGCCAAGTGAAGGAGGAATTGACCCCCCACATGTGTAATTAGAAAGTTCACAGCTGGATAATGTTTGGCAAAAATCCAAAAAAAAAAAATATATATATATATATATATATATATATATATATATTGGTAATTAAAAATAATATATTAATATGACGTTCTTTTTATCTTTGCATTTAAATTTTTAACGATATTAGTCTTTTAGAGTATAATCTTTTTGCCTTTTATGACGAATTCAACAAAAATGTAATCCTTTTGCTGTGAAGGGATGCAAGAAAACCGTATCAAATTCTATTGGTTTTTGCTTTTTCTAGACAGATTTTAATACGACACTCTAATTATATTTGCATATAAATTCTTAACGATATTAGTTTTGTTCTCAAGCGAAATGTTAGCAAAGTATATTTTGTATTGCTTTTTATAGCGAATTTAGCAGAAGTGTTGTCCCTTTGCTATGATTGGAATGCAAGAAAGCAGAAAAGCATATTGCTGGAGGGAAAAGATTACACTTGGCTAAATGTAAAATATAAAAAATGGAAAAGATAAAGGGGGGGCATGTGGGAAATTATTTTATATGAATTGTTGAACAGCTTTCTATTTTTCCAAATCGGGAAAGAATAACCAGAATGGGAAGGAGGGTGTCAGTACTTGGCTTCGTACAAGGTGAGCCTCCTATCTTTAATCTTTTATCGAGAGATGGAGAAGAGCTATGAAGACAATCATGTGACATGTAAACCAATAATGATCCACACTGATAACTGAAGCTGGCATGTGCTTGGCCAACAAAAGCTCAGGTCTAAATTGTTGGGCTTCCTCCTTCAATGTTAAGCCCAAGCCTATTTGAGGGGTTTCTTAAAAATTCTAACCCTAATTTCCACTTCCTCTATATATACTCATTAGTTGAGGGTGGAGGCTAGGTTAGATTTTTGAGAGGTCAGATTTGAGAGAACAAATTTGAGAGAATTATTTGATTGTTTGAGCAAAGTTTTATGCTTTGCATTTTAGAGATCTCTGGAGAGAGTTTGAGTGAAACATCTCTAGGGTAGTTTGATTCTCACCATTGTTGGAGAGGTTGAGTTAACCACCACATTGATGTATTTGATTATTTGTAACCATTATTTTCATAGTGGATTTCTGATCTGGACTAGGTCCCGTGGGTTTTTTACTTCCTCATTCAAGAAGGTTTTCCCACGTTAAATCTGGTTGTGTTCTTCTTCTCTCTCCCCTATTTTTGTTTTGATTTTTCCGTTGCGCTGCCTGATGTAAGAACCCGCACCGTTAATTAAGGTATTTAATTAATAAATTACGAGAAAATAGGAAATGATTCCATACCTGACCCTAATAATTATTTATGAGGCTTAATAATCGTAATAAGTGATTAAGAACGCTGAAAGTCACTTTTCGGAAGAAAAGTGCAGACACTGGTTCTGCTAGTCGGTATAAATGCGTGCCGAAAAAGTATCTCAGAAAATTAATGTAAGTGCATGATAATTACTAGAATAATATGTAGGACTTTTAAAACGAGTTTCAAGTCCAGATAATGAGAACTGGTGCTGGAAACCGGTACTGGCTTGGAAAAGCGCGTACCGGAAAAGTGCTCAGAAAATTATAAGAAAAATATCATAAATCTTAAAAAATTATGTAGTTTCATAATCCAAAGTTTGGGATTAAAATGATAAGCGTAGAAATTAAAGTTAATACTGTGTGTTTAAGTGCGTTTGGGCTATATATACTCCTTTTAAGGGCACAAAGCCCTAGATACCAGACTTTGAGCGTGAGTTGTTGGTGGAGGCTGACCAGTTTCTGTTCCTTTGGCCTTCTCCCTCATTCTTGAGCCAAGTTGTGACCTTTATTGGTTTTCTTCACCCTTTCTTCTTGTATACACTTGGGTGGTGATGGCCAACCTTGAGATTATTCTGGGCATGGATTGGTTGTCTAGAAACTGTGCATTGATTGATTGATGTGCAAAGCGCGTGGTGATGTCTCCGTGTGATTCCACAGCTAGTTCCTCGCCATACATTTCACTGCTGCAGGCCAGAAGAGCGCTGCGAGCAGGGGCATTGGGTTATGTCATGTTGGGTGGTTTGGTGAGTGGGACACAGGAGGATATCACTGGCATTCCTGTGGTGGGGGAGTTCCTTGAGGTGTTTCCTGAGGAGATTCCTGAGTTTCCGCCACAGCGGGAGATAGAGTTCTCCATTGACTTGTTGCCCGGTGTGGGGCCGATTTCTTTAGCTCCTTATCGGATGTCGCCACCGGAGTTGGCTGAGCTGAAGAAGCATATTGAGGATCTTTCGGCGAAATATTTCATTAGACCGAGTGTATCTCCTTGGGGAGCACCGGTCATCTTCGTGAAGAAGAAGGACGGGACAATGCGATTGTGCACCGACTACAGGCAGTTGAACAAGGTGACAATCAAGAACAAGTATCCTCTTCCTCGGATTATTGATCTGTTGGATCAGCTCAGGGGTGCTTGTGTGTATTCCAAGATTGATCTCCGGTCCGGATACCATCAGATTCGGGTGAAGCCGGAGGATGTCCCGAAGACCGCGTTTCGTTCGAGATACGGTCATTTTGAGTATTTGGTGATTCCGTTTGGACTCGCAAATGCGCCGGCAGTGTTCATGGATTACATGAACAGGATTTTCCAGCCGTATCTGGATCAGTTTGTGATTGTCTTCATTGATGATATTCTGATCTACTCCAAGACTGAGGAGGAGCATGTGGAGCATCTGAGGATAGTTCTGCAAGTGCTGAAGGAGAAAAAGCTTTATGCTAAACCTTCTAAGTATGAGTTTTGGCTCAAATCAGTCAAGTTTCTGGGGCATGTGATTTCAGCAGATGGAGTTGCAGTGGATCCCAACAAGATTGAGGCCGTGTTGGATTGGGAGAGACCCAAGACAGCTACGGAGGTGAGGAGCTTCTTAGGTTTGGCAGGTTACTATCGGAGGTTCATCAAGGGTTTTTCCACGATGGTTCTCCCTTTGACTCGCCTTACCCGAAAGGAGACGCCATTTGTGTGGACTCATGAGTGTGAGGTGTGCTTCCAGGAGTTGAAGGAGAGATTGACTTCTTCACCAGTGTTGATCCTTCCTGATCCTGAGGAGCAGTTTGAGCTTTACTGTGATGCTTCTGGAAAGGGGCTGGGCTGTGTGCTGATGTAGTCTGGTAGAGCTGTTGCTTTTGCTTAGAGGCAGTTGAAGCCTCATGAGGAGAACTACCTGACTCATGATTTGGAGTTGGCTGCGATTGTGTTTGCTTTCAAGATTTGGAGGCATTATCTTTTTGGTTTGAGGTTTGTGGTGTTCAGTGACCACAAGAGTTTGAAGTACCTGTTCGACCAGAAGGAGTTGAACATGAGGCAGAGGAGATGGATGGAGTTCATAAAGGACTACGACTTTGAGCTTAGGTATCATTCTGGCAAGGCCAATGTGGTAGCCGATGCTTTGAGTCGGAAATCCAGTAGTTCATCCAGTTTGCTACTTGGTAACTTCGACGTGGTTGAGTAGTTCCGCCACTTGGCAGTGACCGCTCCGTGTGCGAGCATACTTCTCGGGTTGGAAGCATCAAATGTCGTCAACGAGCTGTTAGAAAAGATTAAAGAGGCACAAGTTCAGAGAGAGTGTCTGGATTATGTGAAGAACCAAGACGGTGTGTCTTGGAATGATGATGGATTGCTTCTGTTCCAGCGGAGGATTGTGGTTCCTCGAGGTTCGTTGACAGAAGAGATTATAGCAGAAGACCATAAGGGTCAGTTTTCTATCCACCCTGGTGCTACTAAGATGTATCAAGACTTGAAGAAGAACTTCTGGTGGCCGGGCATGAAGAAAGATGTTGCTATCTTTGTGTCCAAGTGTTTGGTTTGCCAGAAGGTAAAGATTGAACACCAGAAGCCGTCTGGTAAACTTCAACCTCTTGAGATTCCGGAGTGGAAATGGGAGAGCATTTCCATGGACTTCGTTGTGGGTTTGCTGAAGACTCAGGTTGGCTGTGACTCGATATGGGTCATTGTGGACAGACTAACGAAGTCTGCCCATTTTCTTCCAGTGAATGTGAGCTTCACTACAGAGCAGTTGGCCAGATTGTATGTTCGCGAGATTGTGAGGCTTCACGGGGTGCCCGTGAGTATCATCAGTGATAGGGACCCGAAGTTCACATCTCGGTTCTGGGAGGCGCTGCAGGGAGCTTTTGGTACGCAGTTGAGATTGAGTACCGCCTATCACCCTCAGACTGATGGACAGACTGAGCGGACTATCCAGACCTTGGAGGACATGTTGCGGGCTTGTAGGTTGGAGCAGGGCTCGGCATGGGATAAGTACCTTCCATTGGTGGAGTTTTCGTATAACAACAGTTTCCATGCTAGCCTGGGCATAGCACCCTACGAGGCGCTCTACGGTAGGAGGTGTCGTACACCTACCTACTGGTCGGAGGTTGGGGATCGTGAGTTGTTCGGCTTGGATTTTGTCCAAGATACCACCCTGCAGATCCAGATGATCAGGGAAAAGCTGAAGCAGGCGCAGAATCGTCAGAAGAGCTACTACGATGTCAAGCATCGTCCACTGGAGTTCAGTGAGGGTGACCACGTGTTTGTGAGACTTTCACCTGTCACCGGTGTTGGACGGGCACTCGGAGTGAGGAAGCTGAGCCCGCGGTTTATTGGGCCATACCAGATCCTTGGTAGAGTAGGACCTGTTGCCTACCGGCTTGCCTTGCCTCCGAACCTGGCCAACATCCACGACGTGTTTCACGTGTCTCAGCTTCGGAGGTACATAGCAGATCCTTCGCACGTAGTGCAAACGGATGATGTGGAAGTTCGGGAGAACTTAAAGTCTCCCGTCGGACCACTAAAGATTCTCGATCGTGGCGAGAAGCAGCTGAGGAGCAAGATCATTCCGATGGTCAAGGTGAAGTGGACCGGAAGGACTCCTGAGGAGTGTACTTGGGAGCGAGAGGACGAGCTTCTCCGGCAGTACACCGAGTTTCGACCAGGTATGTTTCTGATTTTGAGGTCAAAATCCTAAAAAGGTGGGGTGAATGTAAGAACCCGCACCGTTAATTAAGGTATTTAATTAATAAATTACGAGAAAATAGGAAATGATTCCATACCTGACCCTAATAATTATTTATGAGGCTTAATAATCGTAATAAGTGATTAAGAATGTTGAATGTCACTTTTCGGAAGAAAAGTGCAGACACCGGTTCTGCTAGTCGGTATAAATGCGTGCCGAAAAAGTATCCCGGAAAATTAATGTAAGTGCATGATAATTACTAGAATAATATGTAGGACTTGTAAAACGAGTTTCAAGTCCAGATAATGAGAACTGGTGCTGGAAACCGGTACTGGCTTGGAAAAGCGCATACCGGAAAAGTGCTCAGAAAATTATAAGAAAAATATCATAAATCTTAGAAAATTATGTAGTTTCATAATCCAAAGTTTGGGATTAAAATGCTAAGCGTAGAAATTAAAGTTAATACTGTGTGTTTAAGTGCGTTTGGGCTATATATACTCCTTTTAAGGGCACAAAGCCCTAGATACCAGACTTTGAGCGTGAGTTGTTGGTGGAGGCTGACCAGTTTATGTTCCTTTGGCATTCTCCCTCATTCTTGAGCCAAGTTGTGACCTTTATTGGTTTTCTTCACCCTTTCTTCTTGTATACACTTGGGTGGTGACTTGTGAGTGTGGAGAGTGGGCTTGGGGGAGTGCTCAGCCACTGTTGGTGAGGGGTTTTGGGGCTGACTTGGTTGGCTTGGTTGTGAGAAGCTTGGCTTTGGTTTTTGGAGGTCCAAGTGGGGAACTTTGCTCTAAGGAACCAACCTTTATGGTGCTATTTTCGTGCACATCTTTGAGTCAGACTTGAGGGGCTGTGTTGAGCTCCAAGAGCATCTCATTTCTCTGTTTTAAGCCTTTGGTATGTATACCAACCTTTGATCATGAGTTTAATGCTTAAAAATGAAAGCTTGATGCATGTTAAGGCGTAAAGATGATAACTTGTTGTGGGGTAATGTTGAACACACCTAGAAATGCATGTTTAGGTGCTTTAAATCGTTAAAAACCCAACCTTGGAAGGATATCTTCACGAAATGCATTTTTTGCATTCTGTCGTGAAATATCCGGATATGTGCCCGATGAATATCCGGATATGTGATATCCGGATATGGGTTTTGTGTATCCGGATACTAGGTATCCGGATATGCGATTATGGATATCCGGATATTGCATATCCGGATACGTCCAGTGAGATATCCGGATATTGCATATCCGGATATGGTCCCGAGGAATATCCGGATATTCTGGGATTTCGTAGAACAGTAGCTGTGTTGTGTGTACAGTAGGCTATTGGGGTTTGTGGACCCTAGATTGATGAGGTTGAACTTCTGTATTTAATGGATTAAGCCAGAATCATGGGATTAAGGGCTTGTGGCTTTGTCAGAAGCTTTAAGACTTGAAAACGTAATGAATAGGCGTTGTCTTTAAGTTTTATGCTTGTGTTGCATTATTATTGATATAGTATTGGTCCATAACAGATTGTGAATCTGCTGTGTTTGGACTTTGAGCTGTGGACTCTTGGCTTTTGGAGTTAGCTTGCAAGGTAAGCTTTCGTGTCCTCGGTTTAGCCATGTTGTGGTTCCACCATGTCCCATGGGGGTATGGTTTATGCATGTTGTGTACATGCTTTTGGATATTTGATATGTTGATTGAACTTTACATGTAATGGCTTTTAATATGCATGTGTTGTTTTATCTTGACGGGAAGCCTGAGTATGTAGCGCCATACAAGATGGTGTACCGGGGTGAATGCAAGTGGTACTTGCACGGTGTGTAGGTGATAGATGTATACCTGCACTGTCTCTGGCCAGTAGATTAGTATTGACACACATGACATGATTATCTGTTGCATTGCATTGTTTTTGAAATGATAAATGATAAACTACTTTTGAACTTATATTGCACATGTAAGTGAGCTTGGGGTGGAAGATCCTTGAGGACTCACTGACTTACTGAGATTTCTAGATTAGAGATCTTACCCCACGTTTGGGGAATGCTTATTTCAGGATCAGGTAGTATGGGTACTGATGCCTCAGGCGGCGGGAGGCCGGAACTTAGCTGATTTTGTTGTTTCTGCTTATTTGTTAGCATGACTGGATTTGGATGCTGTTTATGTTTTCCGCTATTTATGATATGATGTTGTTGAGACTGATGTTGGGCATGTTGCCTTATTTGAGTGAGCATGGGGATTGTCCATGACACTTTCTGTTAGTACTTGTAGTTTGGAGTTGTATTAACTGTTAGATGGTCCGGTCTACGTTGTTGTAGTTCCGTGACTAGAGCCACACTTATATTATCTATGTTATGAGGTATTTCAGTTAGCTGTTTTATTGCAATTACATACAGGCGATGTTTTATTAATTGATTATTAAGCAAGTTGGTAATGTTAATGGCATCATAATTGAAAAGAAAAAGTAATTCCGCATTTTAATTAAGCGCAACTTAATACGATATTATGATAACATTACCAGATATATACGGGGTGTTACACCTGACCTGGTGAAGTTCAGGCCGAGGTATTGCCGAGATCCGAGATCAGGATCTTGTTTATTGACTTCTGCACAAAAGGCCCCTGAGCCGATCTAAGGGAACCGAGTTTTTCCAACAGTGGTATCAGAGCCCGAGTTCGACGGGTTCTGAGGGAGACGAGATGGAGACCAGTGGCATAACTCATGATGGAGATATGTTCAAGTTGACCGCAGATAATTTCACATATTGAAGACCGATGATGGAAGATCATCTCTACTGCAAAGATTTGCATGAGCCCATTATTCTTGATGAGAGACCAGCAGGCAAGACAGATAAGGAGTGGGAGATCCTGAGTCGGAAGGCGGTAGCCACGATCAGGAAATATATTGATAAAAGTCTCTTTGAACACGTGTCCGAATTCACGAACGCGTATGAGTTGTGGACGAAATTAAAGTCCATGATTCAGAAGAAGACTCCCAGGAACAAAGCACACCTGGTTCGTCGACTTGTTAAGCTTGAATACAAGGACGACATGAGCATGATTGAACACCTGAACGCCTACAAAGGTATTGTGAATCAGCTGTCAAAGGCTGATATGAAAATTGATGAAGAATTGCAGGCATTGCTGCTGTTGAGCTCGCTGCCAGAAAGCTGGGATACTCTGGTGGTGACCCTGAATAACTCGACTCCAGATGGAAAATTGAAGATGGATGTCGTGACAGACAGCCTCCTGGGAGAAGAATCCAGGAGAAGAGAACGAGGTACTTCGAGTACGTCTGAGGCCAATGTTGCTGAGAACAAAGGGAAATCTGACTCCCGCGGTAGAAGCAAAAGCTGAGGTAGAGGTCGTGATAGACGAGATAAGTCCAGAGGTCGGTCAAAGCCGAAATACGAGTTGAAGTGTTTTTGCTGTGGAAAGACAGGCCATAAGAAGCCAGACTGCTGGACCCTGCAGAATGATGAGAAGAACGGCTCTGTGAAGCCGGATCAGATTGTTCCCAAGAAGAGGGAAGACAAGAGCATTACTGCGGTGGCTGCCAACCCTGATGCCGAGATATTCCTCCTTGGTGAGGATAATTATTTGAATGTTGCATATGATGACTGCACCTGGATTGTTGACTCTGGTGCCTCCTTCCACGTTACTCCACACAAAGGTTTTTTCTCCTCTTATCGAGGTGGTGATTTTGGAGTCATGAAGATGGGAAATCAAGTGACCAGCAAGATTGTTGGTGTCGGTGATGTAACTCTGACCACGGATGTCGGATGTCAACTTGTGTTGAAAGATGTGAGGCATGTTCCTGACATGCGTTTGAACCTAATCTCGGTAGGCAAACTTGATGATGCCGGGTTAGGGAACTACTTCGGTAGTGTGAGATGGAAGCTGGCCAAGGGAAACTTGGTCGTGGCCCGAGGTAAGAAAGAAGGCTCCTTGTACATGATGCAAGGAAAGATCGATGGCGGAGAAGCCAATTCTGTTCGAGATGAACCTAGCTTGGAGCTATGGCACAAGCGCCTCGGCCACATGAGCGATAAAGGGCTACAGATCCTGAACAAGAAATGATTACTGACCGGGTTGAAAGGCCAAGCGTTGGAGAGTTGCACGCACTGCCTAGCTGGAAAGCAGCACCGGGTTTCTTTTGTGAGACCGGATCAACCTAGACGACGCAGGTATATTCTTGACCTCGTCCATACTGATGTTTGCTCCATGTCGGAGAAATCTCTTGGAGGAGCTCAGTATTTTGTTTCATTTATTGATGACCATTCCCGCAAAGTGTGGGTATATTTGTTGAGGTCTAAAGACCAGGTACTCCAATCCTTTAAAGAATTCCATGCTATGGTTGAAAGGGAGACTGGCAAGAAACTGAAGGTGGTCCGATCTGATAATGGTGGTGAGTATTGCGGCCCATTTGATGCATACTGCAGAACGGCCGGGATTCGACTTGAGAAGACGCCCCCCAAGACTCCATAGTTGAATGGACTTGCTGAGAGGATGAACAGAACTATTGAAGAGAAGGTCTGAAGCATGTTATCCAATGTCGGATTGCCGAAATCATTCTGGGGAGAAGCCGTCAAAACAGCTGTTGACTTGATCAACCTCTCACCATCACGGCCACTTGAAGGAGAAATTCCAGAAGAAGTCTGGACAGGTCGGAAAGCGGCCTATAATCAACTGAAAGTGTTTGGATGCCGAGCTTTCGTGCATATCCCTAAAGATGAAAGGGCCAAACTTGATGCAAAGACTAAAGAATGCATTTATCTTGGTTCGCCGAGATGTGAGTTCAGGTTCCGACTTTGGGATCTAATCAATAAGAAGATCTTGAGAAGCCGAGATGTGATCTTTCATGAGCATGAAAACATTCATGACATCTCGAAGCCCAAAGTCCGGGTTACTGTCAGACGTGAAGAACCCATCCCTCCTGCCCGAGCTGAAGCAGGGGGAGAAAATCAAGAAAATGATGATCAGCATCAAGCTGAAGATGACCAGGACATTGAGGTCCGAGTTGATGATGAGATCCGGGATGAGAATGATGAACTGGGTTCTCAAGCTGAAGAACAACCGAGATATCCAACTCGAGAAAGAAGACCCTCTACAAGATACCCATCTGACAAATACACCGTTGTTGCTGAAGACGGTGAGCCTCAGAGTTATGATGAGGCTGTGACGAGCTCAGAGAAAGAAGAATGGGAAAAGACAATGCGAGACGAGATGAAGTCTCTGCACGAGAATCAGACTTATGAGCTGACTGAATTGCCAAAAGGAAGACGAGCTTTGAAGAATAAATGGGTCTACAAGATTAAGAATGAAGAGAACGGGAAAAAGCCGAGATACAAAGCCCGGATTGTAGTGAAAGGCTGCAATCAGAAGAAAGGAGTAGACTTTGAGGAGTTTTTTTTCTCCTGTGGTGAAAATGACCTCGGTCCGAACAGTGTTAGCTATGGCAGCTTCGATGGACCTCGAGGTAGAACAAATGGACGTGAAGACGGCATTTCTTCACGGTGATTTAGAAGAAGAGATATATATGGAGCAACCTGAAGGGTTCCAAGCTCCAGACCAAGAAGACTTGGTATGTCGGTTGAAAAAGAGCCTCTATGGCTTGAAGCAAGCACCTCGGCAGTGGTACAAGAAATTTGAGTCATTCATGACAGATCATAAGTTTGAGAAGACTGAAGCCGACCATTGCGTATTTGTGAAGAGGTATGAGGCCGGAGATTTTCTGATTTTGTTGTTATATGTTGACGACATGCTTATTGTAGGGAAAGACAAATCGAGGATAGCCGCCCTGAAAAAGGCGTTGAGCTCGTCCTTTGCAACGAAGGACCTCGGCCCTGCAAAGCAGATTCTCGGAATAAAGATTATCCGAGATAGACAGAAGAAGCTACTGTGGCTGAGTCAAGAGAAATATATTGAGAAGATACTGAAGAGATTCAGCATGGAAAAAGCCAAAACAGTGAGCACCCCCCTTGCCGAACACATAAAGTTGAACCAGAAGCAATGTTCGAGATCTGATGAAGACAAAGATGAGATGGGTCCCGTACCAATCCGCCGTCAGAAGCTTGATGTATGCAATGGTTTGCACTAGACCCGACTTGGCGTATGCTGTAGGAATGGTAAGCCGGTATTTGTCAAACCCCGGCAAAGAGCACTGGAAAGCAGTGAAGCGGATCTTCAAGTACCTACGAGGTACGACCGACTTATGTCTCCGTTTTGGGGAAGGCAAAGCCGAGTTGCAAGGCTACTCGGATTCTGATTTAGGGGGAGATTCCGACTCGAGAAAATCGACGACGGGATACATTATGAGATTTGCCGGAGGAGCTGTCTCTTGGCAATCAAGACTTCAGAAATGTGTTGCACTATCTACAACTGAGGCTGAGTATATTGCCACTACTGAGGCAAGCAAAGAGATGTTGTGGATGAAGAAGTTCCTCATGGAACTCGGCCATGATCAAGACAAGTACGAGCTGGGTTGTGACAATCAAAGCGCAATCCATCTTGCGAAGAATTCAACCCATCACTCCCGCACTAGGCATATTGATGTGAGGTATCACTGGATCCGGGATGTGGTGGAAGGTGGAGAGCTCGAACTCGTCAAGGTGCACACTGACCAAAATTGGTCCGACATGATGACAAAGCCGGTTCCAGCAAGAAAATTTGAAGACTGCTGTGAAAGAGCTGGGTTGATGCTGAAGCAGACGCATTGAAGTCGGAGGGGGAGATTTGTTGGGCTTCCTCCTTCAATGCTAAGCCCAAACCCATTTGAGGGGTTTCTTAAAAATCCTAACCCTAATTTCCACCTCCTCTATATATACTCATTAGTTGAGGGTGGAGGCTAGGTTAGATTTTTGAGAGGTCGGATTTGAGAGAACAAATTTGAGAGAATTATTTGATTGTTTGAGCAAAGCTTTATGCTTTGCATTTGAGAGATCTCTAGAGAGAGTTTGAGTGAAACATCTCTAGGGTTGTTTGATTATCACCATTGTTGGAGAGGTTGAGTTAACCACCACATTGGTGTATTTGATTATTTGTAACCATTATTTTCATAGTGGATTTCTGATCTGGACTAGGTCCCGTGGATTTTTTACTTCTTCATTCAAGAAGGTTTTCCCACGTTAAATCTGGTTGTGTTCTTCTTCTCTCTCTCCTATTTTTGTTTTGATTTTTCCGCTGCGTTGCCTGACCTGGTGAAGTTCAGACCGAGGTATTGCCGAGATCCGAGATCAGGATCTTGTTGATTGACTTCTGCACAAAAGGCCCCTAAGCCGATCTGAGGGAACCGAGTTTTTCCTACACAAATAACACAAGAAAATAAAGAAATAAAAAAGAAATGCTTTGATAATCAAAATGGCCTTAATGTTGATATATGTATATATAGATATTATAAGAAACCAATCGAGAAAAAAATTTAATTTAAGTTCCTATGTTCCGAAAATATGGAATCACAAATTCCAGACTTGATATGAATTATTCATCTTGAATGAAGGACTCCACTGTTCAAGATGGCTTTCAGCGATAGCAACAGTGGACATGCAATTAAAAGGGAATTCAATTAAAAAAAAACAAGGAAATCATATCAGTATATTGTCAAAGGTACAAAATAAAGTTGTAGTACCAACTGAAATCTCTGCAATGTGGCAATATAGTATTAATAAGCAACTACGCCATTTATTTATTTATATTTTGTGGAAATATTCTCTTCTTTACTAAGCTGCAAGTGCATGAATATCAATGATCGGCCAGGACAATTGTTTATTAAATCATATACATTATAAAAAGGATGCTTCACTTGGAATTCAAGTTTCTACTTTAACATGTATACTTCAAGCTCCATCAAACGATCGGTATAGTGGTGATGGCTTTGGCCTTTGGGGGAATATCTTTCTTCCAATAAATAAAGGGAATAAACAACAGAGAATAGAGCAAGCAAAGGACAAACCTTTAGCAAAGGCTGATTTATTACATGGGGGGCTCGACGCAATCAAGAAAGGAAAAAAAAAAAAAGTACACCCCACGAGACATCGCACATCTTCGTCTATTGGGGAGACCTCTGTGCTATTCCCTCTATGTTTTGTACCAATGACATATTTTTTTGGTCTTTCTTTGGGAAATATCTTTTAAGATCGGGAAGCACCCAAAACTCGGTATTTCCTTTTAAAGGATCAATTTTTTATTTTCCTTTTTTGTTTCTACTATTTTTCTTTTTTATTCTTTTCCATTTTCACAAAAGCACCACCCAATCAATGCTGATCCAGTAGCATAAAAAAATACTCTCCTTTCTTTTCTTTGGGTGTTGAATTCAGTGGCCCTAATTAAAAGCTTTTTTTATTTTTGGTACAGCTAATTAAAAGCTATAACACGTAAGATTGCGAAGGAGGACTCTACACGGCCACAAGTTGGTTAAATTTATGTCATTACAAAAATGTTGAACTCTTTTTTGGAAGATATATTGAAGAATTGTCTAATGTCAATACCACAGAAAAATGAGTTGAATCGGCCCACTCGACCGGCCTGCCATCAACCATCTTGAATTTGACTTTAGATATTGCCCTCTCATTCACCACACCATATGATATATTTTGAATCCATAGAATTATATACTCGTGTGTGGCGCGTATTTTTTTCCTTTTAGATACGTAGTATATCTCCATTAATTAATGTTCTGGCGAGCGGTTAGCTTTAGTTTTCAGTGTAGTTTGAGAGCACCTTTCAGATATTGGTTTGCCAGCTTCTTAATTTCTTTCTTTTTATTCCTTTTTGAAATCTTTATTATATGTGCGTCTTTTTGATTGATGACCGGGAAGAAACTAATAATCATGTGTCCAAAGTTTAGTATGATATAATAGAAGAATCTTTCTCTAGGGACCGCCTGTCATTTTTGCGAGTCTGATTTAATTCTCCAATTCCTACTCTTACAACCATTTATTATGATTCATCATGGTTTGAGACTTAAAAGTTCTGGTGACACCAAGAAAATAGCTTTGTGTTATATATATATATATATATATATGGATAACATCTAACTGTAGATAATGTTATCTACAGCTATATAAAAAATTACGTCGTTTTGATTAATGAATGGTGTTTTTGTAATTTTAAGTGAATTAATGAAGAGTATTTCAGTAAAATGTATATGATAAAAAATAAACAACATTTTTTAATCAGAGAGACAAATAAAAGAGACATGTGACTTGATGATTCTCGTTGAAACACACATTTCCAATGTTGTTAATCTGTTGATTTATTTCATCACGAGTTTTTTTTTAATTTAAATTGACTTTGAAGTGGCTAATTTAACCAAATTTTTTTACTAATTAATACTACTTTATTAAAAGTGGACAACTGAACAACGGATATGATTCATAAATAATGATCTCTTCCTTTGTCTCATGGAAAATGCATAATAATTCATCTTTGGTTCGGCAACTTATATCCCTATAAGCAAATGGCTATTATGATCCACAGATTATTAATTAGATCCTCCAAATGTTATTTCTCATAATCAAGCAGTCCTAGTTCAATCAAATGTACCAGGTAGATTCACAGAATTAATAGGCACATGCAAACACAGATAATACATAATGTTTGTATATAAAAAGACCAAAATGATTAGTAACAGATAAATACAACATTGAATTAAAAGAGCAGCTAGAGCACGATGTCTATCTGAAATTTGAATTTGAATTTGCTGAATGAGATGCATTATTAGCAAACCTTTTCAGGTAAGCACCAGAGTGAGCAGACCACAACATGGTTAAGCTGGCCTTGTTGGCCATAAATTCATTAAAGCTACACAAGCAGAGCAGTATGTATATTTTTTTGCCTATATATTAGTGAATTATTAGTATTAGCTCGCAAAGCCAAAGCTGCACATGGGTCACCATCTCCACGTGAAATGCCTCCACAAGACACGTGCATCCCACAGAGCTTCCCTGAGCTTTTGCAGAAAAAGCCTTGAAAAGATAACCAATTGGGTACAATCTGGCGAATACGAGACAAATGAAATGGCTACAGATAACAGTTAAAGGTCATGGTCTTGCTAAGATTATTTTAAGGATACTTATTAAAAAAATAAAATTAAATTTTTTAATAGATTACTAACTTAATTAAAAAGGTTTATTTTCTGTTTTTTTATGTACCCTTAAACATTTGTTAGAAAATTTCCAAAAGTTACAATTCAAAATAATAGATATATTCTGATTATAATGAAATTATTAAGGAAAAAATTATTCTCATATTATATGAGATAAGTTTTTCCTCCTACACACCCTTCGATAACTGTGTCACTTTTTTCTTATCTTTTATTTTATTTTTTCAAGTGGTGGAGTCTACAAATTTATTTCTCTGACATAAGATAACTATCTCCTTTAACATGAGATTAATAAAACTCAATTATTAAATATTGAAGTCATTACTATATTGTGCGGTCAAAGGAATTAAGGAAATGAGAGTGCTAATATCAGCTCAAGCGTTTATACTCTTTGAGCATTGAATGGTTAAATGCATTTTTTATGAGGGTCTACATTTTTAAAAGATAAAGTTTTTATAAGAAACAAAAATCATGTATTGTTACACAGCAGTTCCCTCAAGAAAATAGAGCGTATGCAGACGGGCATCGTGCAAAGGAAATATAGGGAAAACCTTATCCAAGAACAGTAGTTTTATAATAAGAGAATCTTTAGGGCTTCGCGTCACACTTTGCCTCCTTTTATACAAACATGTCTTCGAGAATGGAAGCGTTTCCTATTAACCCTAATTTTTTTTTATCCCAAGTTAGTTGTTTAATACTTTAATCAATATTTAAATTTGCAATTACTAAGATTGCCAATTGTGGGTGCGATTCCTTCAATGATTATATTTATACCCAGGGGATCTTATTGTATAAGGCTATAAACAATAAATGGCCACCCTGTAAAAAAATGGGAACTTTACGGGAATCCTAAGCTTCCCATACGTTATATAAGTATAAGGCTTTAACAACCTGTATTCTCAAATTAGACTCTAGAATATTGAGTGGGTTTCAGTTATTGGGCAGTTCTTCTGGCCCCAGGGGGTAGTTATGCAATAATTAAGTAGTTCAGTTTTATGCCATCTTCACTAATTAGCAAGAAGAATGTTTGGCGATTGTTAGAATTACAAATTAATTAATTTGGCTTCCTTCCACCAATAATGAGGGTTTCTTAAACTTATAATGGCATGCAGTTAGTTAGGTACATAATGCCACCTTATTAGCGTACCCATCAATCACAGAAAATGGTCCCCTTTAACATGAATGCGATTACAACCCTTCTTTCCCCCACTTAATTCATACATGGCAAAATTAAATATATACGTCATCATCTGATATTATTAATGTTTTCTAGCTAGGTAAGTGACATATATTTAATTACCAACTAATTCAATTATAGGAATATGAATAAGAAAGGATGTGCAGAACTAATTAAGAGCCATCCAGCAGTGTACATATGAGGACCTTAAATTTTTTCACGCTCCTTGTTTGCTGGAACCCAACAATCATGTATTATATAGGAACACTTACTGACATGGTGGGTCATTTGTTGGCATATATTTTCTCCATTTAAGTCAACAAGACTTATAACCATATGATATGCATATTGGGAAACAAAAAAAAAAAAGGAGCGGGAGAATGTGGTTCGTAAACAAATTGATAGGTATTCAGACAGTTGCACCAGAAGAACCAACGACCTTACTTGTTGTTGAATTGCGGATAATAACAATAATTGGCAATAATAGGAGGAGAATGAAAACGAAATAAGGGTGGATACAAAAGTAAAGAAAAGAAAACGGACCAATAATGGCTGCACCCATCAAACAGTATCCAAGAAGAAAACACAGACACTGAGATGGGTAGTGATAATGCTGCTTTGTAAAACTTGTCATTTCATTAATAAAAGGAAGCTGAGACACAGCATGTGTAATAATATGCAGAAGCAGAACTAAACTTAAATGGGTACTTGGTATTGTTGGCTAGCATTTATATGACTAAAATGGTCCTCTGAATAATTACTGGCACCAACCCAAGAAATTAGGAATATCCCTTCTTATAAAATGTCTCCTATGGGGAAAAGATGAAAAGCAGAAGGGAGTAACTAACTTGCAACTAGTTATTGCTAGCTGATAGAGTAGCCAGGGACATTGAAATGAAGAGTCCAATCACATACTCAAAGAAATGGGAGTAATACATAAAAATTAATTTTGGGATATATATAGAGTAGGAAACAACTATCACATTATATAAAAAGGTGGACCCTCGGTTAGCCCATGCCTTAGTTTCCAACATTGATGATCTCTACCAATAAAACGGAACATCCCATCACAATGATGGACCCCAATTCCTTACAAGCTGGATCCCCTTAGCTGTTCCAGCGTAGCAGAGTAGCAGCAATGTGTATGGAAGATAACAAACTATGTAGACCCAGGTTTGTCCTTGTACCTTCGGCTCCGAATGGTCCCAAACCTGTGCGAACAACAGCAATACAAATGCTGCTTACGTCTCTAGAATTATGTGTAATCTCTAGTTAAGTTTATGTGTTCATGTATTCGAAAGTAATTGGCAAACTTAATACACTCATGCAATTTATTTAATGCTTTTACAAACGATTAGTATAATTTCAAGAGAAAAAAAAAACTAAAAGTGGAATGAAGTATAACACAATGGTATAAAGTATTTTATTATTTGTTGTATTATCAAACACAATTATTATTTTCGGAATAAAATTCTTCAAAATTATTGCAAGACACAAAAATAGAAAATAATTATTTCTTCTCAAAATTAGAGGTAATTGTCATGCATATTCTATTTTTCAATTGCTGTCACAATGTTTTCACCACCCTCCGGTTCATACACAGAGAAAATTAATGAAATAACTAATAGAAAATATAATATTTCATAATTAATTCAATAAATATTTCACCTTAACATAACCTTTCGCAATTAATATAGTTATTATGTCATATCACTTTCAATGGGGAAAATAATATCCTCCATAATTGTAAAAGCAAAAAAATAAATAAAAAATTTCCATGGTTGACCTCCTATTGAATTTCTCCATAATGAGATAATATCATCACATAACTAATAAACACATCCAATGCGTACCTATCTTTTAGGTGCCAAGACTTTTTCTCTTGATTGATGACATTTTATTAATAACCGGGATAATATTTTGTTGGAACCACCATCTTATGGAGAATTTGTTTTACTGCACTTCAATTCGGGAAATTAAGCTTCTTCTTTATATATATAAAGAAATAAAATATAATGTGGAGAGAATAATTTCTACAAGTGTCTTATCGAACACAAATTGAATCCGTCAAATAATTAATAAACTAGTGAGGAAATAAAAAAATAAAAAAATCAATGAAAAATAACAAAAGCTCCGACTCAAACCCAATTCAATTAGGGCCTCTCAAAACCACCGATAAAAAAATGCATAGCAATAGTATTCCTTGATTAATTTAGTTGATAACTAATGATAATTTAGGTTGACAATATTAATTTATTAATTTCAAAATGTATGGTTTATTATATGATGAGTTGACCTAATATACAAAGACTTGAATAATTTTTATACTGCATTTGGTTTTTACCAATATTGTATTAAATACACAACATCACACAATATGAATTTTTTAAGAAGATTAATAAGGATCAATTTTATATTTGTGAAATGACACACAATATAACAGTAATTTTTTTATGTCAATTTTTTCTAAAATAAATACTACACGAATTTAAAAAGAAGTGAATATAAATTTTTTGTATTGTATTTATACCGTGCGAATGAATCTTATTAAAAATTATCACCGTATAGAGTGAGCGTTTGCACCACATAAAAATTATCAGCGTATAGTCAATGGGCCAACGTTAAGTTATTCTAATAACTAACCAGATTAAAGAACTGTCAGCCATGTCATCGTAATGTAGTGACGTAGGAGACGACAGTCAGAGTCAGGACCCTTTCATTCCTTGATCACACTACTTTTAAAATTGCAATAATTTTTTTTAAAGAGAAATCTTATAATATTATTGAGTTTGAGGGAATTATGGGTGAAACTAGAACAGACCAGTCTACAGTGGACTACAGCTCGGTCTACGTCAGATCAGATCTGACTTAATATATTTTGTAAAATAGGGTGGGTTTGAGCCTTGAAAAGCTTGTTTAATAAATAAGTCGTAGGTCCACTTTCACAAAGCTTGGCCTATAAGCCTACAGGTCGACCTATATTGTACTATTTATTTTAAATAAAATAAAATATAATAAGTATGTCTTGAAGAAAAAATAAAAAATATTAATTTAATCAATTGCAATTATTTATAACTTAATTATATTCAATTATATTTTAATAGAAATCTAACTTTATTTCTTGTGTAGGAGGAATCAAGATCTCAGCATGTTAAATTGTGTATATGAATATATTAAAAGGTTTTTGGGAGAGGTTATACATACTATAAGCATCATGATGTGTTTGTTTGATTCATGTAGTTATTTTAATTTACATAATATGGATTTGTTTGTTGGATCTGATGAAATATATGTTATTTAGTTTGAATATTTTGCTTTTGAAAGTAACTTATATGCAAATTGTGATAAGTTTTGTTGTGATTCATGATTCTGTTTGGATATTAAAATTTAATTTTTTGTTTAACAACAGAATTTGAGTATTTTATAAAGTTGATTCATGGTTTTGTTTATAAGTAAAAAATTAACAGGCTAATATGTTAGGTCAGACCATTTATTTTTTTATAAACGAGTCAAGCCAGACTAATAGTTAGACTTGTACTAACTAGGCTTGAGTCAGGCCAAATTAAATTTTTTTGATATTGACTTAAACTTTTTGGAATAAAGTTTGGCCCAGTCCGACCAATTTCACAGCTGAGGGAACCCCTCAATCCTGCACTTGCTACTCGTTGGAAGTAGGGGTGTCCATGGGTCAGGTCAGGTCAAGTTTTTGTGCCGACTCGACCCAACTTGATTTTTATAGGTCAGGTATTTTGACCGACCCGCTTTAATTTGATCCAAGTTAGGTCTGACTTGGTTTGGATTTTTTTCAACTAGTTCAGAACCGGGTCGGATCTGACCTGACTTGATTTTTGAATAGGGTCTGACTTGGTTTCTGAAGTGGGTCAAATCCGACTTGACCTGTTTTTGACTTGGTTTCAAAACATGTTTTTAATTTGATTTTTTTATAGTTATTGATTTTTTTTAAAATCATGTAATTTAATTATTTATTTGTTTTAAAATATATAAATTTTATAATAAATTTGATATTTGTTGAATAAATAAAAGAAAGTAATTTTAAGACCCTGGACATGTGAAGCAAAATTAGTGAAAATTAATGAAAAGTAAAAGATGAGAGAACGCTCTTCCCATCTTAAGATGACAAATCACTAATTTTAACAATACTAAAAAAGATCATATTTTCGTTGAAATTTCTACGTTGTAAACAACAAAAATTTCGTCCCAAAGTTATTTTTTCGTCGAAATACTTTTTGTCGAAATGCGACGGAATTTTTTCTCTAATGAAATTTTTAAAAAATATAAATTTTCTATCAAAATTTTCGACGAAATTTAGTTTCCGTTAAAAGTTTTGACAAAAATGATTTCCTCCATCAAATATTTTAAACAAAAAAAGAATTCCGTCAAAATATTTTTGAATGTTTTTTGTTCAAAATTTCGATAGGAATGTATTTTGACGAAAAGTTCGACGGAAATTATTTTGAGAAAAATGTTTCATTCGAAACTTTCGACGAAATTTAGATTCTCTAATCAATTTTGACAGAATATTTTTTCCGTCAAAATTTTTTATCATAATAATTTTTGTCAAAATTTTTTACAAAATTTTTTGATAGAAATGTGTTCCGTTGAAAATTTTGATGAAAATATTTTTTATGAAAAACCTTGATGAAAATATTTTGTCGAAAATTTCCGCCGAAATTTGAATTCTGTAAAGAATTTTGATGAAATCTTTTTGCCGTCAAAAAATTTCGATAGAAATGTGTTTCGTCGAAATTTTTGATAAATATGTTTTTTTCTGAAATATTTTGACGAAATTTAAATTTCGTAAAAAAAATTGACAAAAAAAATTTTTCATCAATTTTTTTTACAAAAATGTTTTTTGTCACAAATTTGGATGAAAATATCTTTCGTCAAAAAATTTTAAGAAAATTTTTGATGGAAATATTTTTCGTAAAATTTTTTGACGTAATTGTTTTACGTTAAAACTTTTCTTTTAACGTAATTGTGATTTTTTTTTCTTTCTTTTTTCACATAATGGGTGTGGTCAAGTTTTGGGTCTATGAGTCATTATTAAAACAAGTTAGTTCGAAAACTAACTCAAATAAAAGTGATTCAGTATTTAAAATCAGTTAAAAAAAATAAGTATTTATAGTCCAGGTCAAGGTCAACTGATCAAAGGCAGGGCAATTGAACAAATTTTTTTGCAATACCTAATTGGAGGAGCGTTGCCAGCTGCTTGGTTTGAGTGAATTTTATTTATTTTGTTGGTATAATAAATTTTAGTTCGGCTAGTGAATAGTGAAACAATTATATAATTGACCATTAGGACATAGTATTGATTAGAAAATTATTACAATAAATCAATACAAATTTCACATGAAAATATTGGCAAGTTATTTTTCTATTGATGTGAGAATAAGAAGTTTTATACTCATTTATATTTTTTAATTTACTTATATGCAATGATTTATATAACTCAAAAAATAAAGTTGATAAATAAAAATGAAAATAATGGTTAAAATTGAAAGCGTAAATTATACTAGTGTAACTTGAT
This sequence comes from Gastrolobium bilobum, assembly GCF_033153095.1. Taxonomy (NCBI): domain Eukaryota; kingdom Viridiplantae; phylum Streptophyta; class Magnoliopsida; order Fabales; family Fabaceae; genus Gastrolobium; species Gastrolobium bilobum. The sequence goes on along the minus strand of NW_026898901.1, from coordinate 284,457 downwards.
ATCACCCTAAATATAATAAAAAATTAATAAACTTTACTATATATTTCAATTATGACTCATATTAGAACATGGATAATGATTTGAAAAATTAATAATTAATTTACATTTACATTAATTTTATATTATTTCAAAATATAAGTGTATTTTGCGGTCCCTTTCACACTAAGGGAGCGTTTGGTATGAGAGATATTTTTTTTTATCGAGAAAAAAAAGTTACAGAGAATATGGCGGAATTTTTTTTATCTTGTGTAAGTTACAGAAAGTTTTTTGGTAGGCCAAAAATTTTGCCTAAAAAATTGAGTTATTATATTAATGCTATGTTTGGTTGCTTGTGAAATATATGCGGAAAAGTGGAATAAAATTACAAAAGTACCCATCATGTTTGAAAATTTGTTAAACCATTCCTTTTATGATAGGGTTGTGTGTGTCCAAGATTTTTAAATGTACTTTTCATAGGGTAGGCCAAGATTCTTGTTTCTTAGATAATAAAAATACCACCTTTTGAATTGCATTTATTTTTGTCAAAGTTCAGTTGAAAAAATTATTCATGGAAAACATTTTTTACCTGTATTTTTTAACTTATCTTATACCAAACATGGTAAACCTATTTTACCCACATCACTTTCCCACAAATTCTATCAAAATCTTCGTACCAAACACTTCCAAGAGAACTTTTTTCCTCCTTCCATTTTGAAAACTTTCTGATTGCATGTGAACTTTCAACTATAGCTCATAACTTACACAGTTTTTTTTTATTCTCATAACAAAACAACAATGTGGTGTGGGGTGTGTGAGTTAGGAGTGTGTGTAGTGTAGGGTGTTGTGTTCAATTCCTTGTAACCTCCAAAAAAAAAAAAAAACAACAACGAAAAAAAGTAATCATGCATTTTTATTTTTTTTGGTTATTAAGTAATCATGCATTTAAGTTTAACTGTGTCAAAATATACGTAGAAAATTAGTAATATCGTCCTTAGTTGTGGTGTCACGAGGGAAAAGAATCTGACGTGCCAAATTAATGACCTCAATATTGAATATTAAGAACGAGAATTTCAAGTTGTTCTAAATAATTTCCAACGGTGGCAGGAACATCCATATCATTATTTCAACGAAACAACCTTGGTACTTAATGGAGCCGGCATGCGTTGTCCTTGGCAGAGTTCAATTGTACCCTGCCTGTAGCAACTGGTGAGCAATATTACTGCAAACAATAAAGTCACATCTTCTCATCTTTAATATGAATCCATGTTTGAAATCGTACTCGATTATTCCGATTTTGAGTTTGTGCTAAAATAGTTCTTTAATATCAATGTAGATGGATGATCAACAAAGGCAAGGAAGAGAAATCCCTGAAGCAATTTGTTTTAAAAGTATCAACGAAAGTTGATACCTTTTATTTGGGTAGTCAAAACGAGTTTGAACTGGTGGACTAAGTTTTATAACTCACCTAACCTGTCAACTCGTCGAATTGAGTTTTTTGATTTTTTTTTTTTTAATGCAAAACAGGTTTGCCCAAGTTTTTTAATCTATTATAAAAAAATGGATAGAACTTGCTAGCTTGTTTTTTGGCATGTTAATGGCAGGACAAAATGGCTCCTCCGCTTTCATCATTTATGAAAGTATTACCTAAAATAAAATGTTATCAATTATTAAGTAACATTTGATATCAGAACATAATAGGACATTAATTCTATTTTGTGTTTTATGTATTGAAAAAATAAAAAAATAGGACAAGGAAATAAAAGTTGAAGTATTTTGTTCAAAAAATGGTAAACCTAAAGACAAAGTAACAGAATAAAACCTTACATTTTATTCTATTTTTAACAAGAGCTACCTTAGAGATAATGTGTAGATAATTTTTTTTCTCAAGACCCTAATTATCTTTTAGGGACAAGTTTGTTTGTTTGTTTTTTTTTCGTATTCCCACTACTCGAGTGAAAGAAGGGGCCCACACTTAATGTTGAGTTCAGTGATGTGAGCATTATTCAATTCTGACTCCAAAAATCATCTTCATGAAGTTTCGAACCCTACTCTTTTGAAAAATTCTATGCTGGAGCTCATATTGTCTCTTGAGTCAATCCTAAGAATTGTATTGATAATTTTGACTCAAAAAGTCATTTTCATGAAGTTTCGAACCCTACTCTTTTGAAAAATCCTGCCCGAGCTCATATTGCATCTTGAGTCAATCCTAAGAATTGTATTGATAATTTTAACTCTCTTATTATTTGTGCTTTTTTTTTACTCTACCTATTTATAAACAACTTAACTTATTGCGAGAAACTTTTCTAAAATTATTTTTTTCATGTTCAAGATTTGAACTCAAAGTTTCTTATTAAAGATAATAAAATCCTTACTTGAATAAGTTATAAATAGTAATACTTAGCTTAAGATACATATGAGGATTGTTCTTATTTTATATCATGTCCCCTCGATGTAAATAAAGCTGACGAACTCTCGCTCTCTGGTGAGAGAGCAGAGTCCAGATGCAGTGGAGTAGGGGGCAGCGCCCATATACTCATAAAGTCATAGTATTGTTGTGGTATTTGGATTATTTCATAATATTATTTTATTTAATCATTTGAATTTAAGCCCATGAATAATTATTACGACTTAGATGTATTTAAGCAAATTTATATTATCTTATAACTGAATTTATTATAATGAATATTGTGACAAGAATATAATTATAGATTTATGGAATGTAATCCTACATTGAGATGAATCGGAATAAATTGTGTATAATTCTTTTTCTTTCCATCTTCTATTTTTATTTTTTTTTATGATTGTGTGTGATTGAGCTTATTGTGAATTTTTTTTCTTGACACAGCATTCACGCATTTCTGTTATTGAATCGTAGCTTTTTACAAAATATTCATAAACATTGATTTTAGCGAATATGTGAAACATGTACACTCTATAATCAATAAGCCATTGCATCTACTTTTCTCATTACCCTCCTTTAGTACTCATCATGGACAAAATCTCAAAATGTTCCGATCATATTATTATGAAATATGTAAAGTTAAAAGAAGGAAAATTTACGGATTACCACATACAATCAATCAGAATAATCATTCAGAAATTGAGCATAACGGACAATTTATTGCCTTGTAAAATAAGAACTCAACAGTTTACCAAAAAATAAAAATAAAAATAAGAATTCAATATCAATTTTAGATGGAAAAGTAATTATCACTCTTTTCATAGCAAGAATTCAATATTTCTAGTATTAGTCAATTGAGTTTTGCCTTGTTGACGATCAGAGAGTCATTTGCTAAAAAGGAAAACCATATGAATTATTTAAAGAAAATCCAGAATCATCAGGTAAAGAAAAGAAAAAGAAAACATTTTTTTAATGGATTGAGCTGTCCTAGGTTTACATGCGAGGCTCAAATCATTGATCATGTATGTTATTATAGAATATATAAATTCCACAAAATGCAACAATAATACTAGTGGTCCAAAATAAAACAATGAAACAGAAAAAACAAAAAGGGCAGAGTCCTAAAACTGAGGCTTATCTAGAGGGACATATGATATGGAGAAGAGCCCTTGGGTTGTGGGACCCAAAATCCAGGAATGCCACGTGGAGACAGGCTAGCTTTACAGGGTGACATGGCAAACGGGGGGGGGGGGGGTAAGGAGGAGACGGCAATAGCAGTGCCCCAGATGGCAGGAACTGTACCAATTTTATAATGGGTGGTGGGGCCAATGGAAAGGGAAGTTAGAGAGCCTTTAAGATAAAACCTATCTGGCAATCTATCCAAATTCATGTGCATTCATTAATCAATATATGGGTGAAATAAAAAGCAAAGCAAAGTGAACCCTCCAAAAGAAAAAGCATGATTCTTGTGGCTTATGATACAAGAGTCTCTTTCTCATCCCCCATAAATATGCTCCTTCATTATTACAAATTCCTCCTCACTCCCTTTCCTTTATTACCTCTTCACCCTCACTCCGTCAACTAAGTACAAATTGGCACAATGTTTATTTATTCTCAAATAATAAAATAGAATTAATATTTTTGAAATTGTGATAAATTTTTAATTTTTTTATTTTCAGTAAAAATATTCATAAATTTTAAATTAAATTCAATATTATATTGCACGGATTGCTAACTAATTTTTATTATTATGACTACCAATTATCGAAGTAATGGCAAACTCTGATTTTAACTTTTGTAAATATAAATTTAAAAATTTTCAAATATTAATGACATAAATCTTTACAAACAAATAATTATTTTTTACTATTTTGTAGTTTTATTGTGCTAAATGAGAATTCATCTCTAAAAAATACTTAAAGAAGTCGAGTCAAACTTTATAATTTTTGAATGACTATATAACAAGATAAAATATAGCAATATATTTTTATGTGTTACATTAAATTTTACGAGATAAATAAATCAATTTTTTTTCTCCAAGTAACACACGGATAATACACTAGTAAAAAAAAACCCACACTTCGTTGAAAAGAAAACAATAGACTTGCGAAAGTAGTTTTAAGGATTAGTTGGAAGACAAAAATATAAAAGCAGGATTTAATTCAATTGCTCATAATTCCCCTCGTGTATTAATAATATCTGTCTATTTATCAAATTATAGCCTGGCCTGCTCTCAGCGACTATGGCAACTTGAAAAGTTGGTAAATCAGAATAATGATTAATGAGTAAAGAAGATTAAGGTGTGCTTTCATGTCAAAGTAGTGTTATTAAATATAGCATCGATTCAGTCGGGATACTGAATTACTGGATCACTGGTCAGATTGATGGGTCACTGGTCGAACCAGTTGACCCAGATATATATAGATATATGAAAATATGAACATATAAATTCAATTATATTCTCCATATCTAAAATGAATTAAACAAGGTTTATTAAATAAACTCAAAAACAATAAGCATAAATAAATAAAAATGAATGCTATTACTATGTCAATTTAAATTGTAACTCAGAATCTCTATAAACATACCTCTCAATGACAATGAACTCATATTTTTTAAATTTAACTACATTAAAATGACATATGTCACATTCTCTTAATTTATTATTTCGCAAATTACTTCAGTTTTAGAAGCTAAAATTTGAGGTCATTGTATAAGAGTATACTAGCAAATAAAATTACAAAAAGTTTTAAAATGAGTTCTACATTTTTTTTGACAATATGAAACAATTTTGATTTTTTTTTTTAAAATACATGACCTGACCGGGTCATTGGGTCACCGGATCACCGGGTTTGGCCGATTTTATCTGGGTTTTGACCGGGTCGATGTATGACCGGTCCAATGCTTAACCCGAACCGATCCAATGACCGGTTCGTCGAGTTCCGGATCGACCCGGCCGAGTCGGGCCGAATTTTACAACTATGTTTCAAAGTGAATCTCGATTGTTATTTGAAAGTTAATTATTTGATGTGTTATTTAATATGATTATGTAATGTGAAAAAAATTTAATTATTAATGGATAAATTAACCGTAATAATCTTATAATATTTTTTATTTTTTATTTTCATCACCATTAATTAATTTATAAATAATTAGGATACTCTAACGTGACGTAATCATATTAAATAGCGGATCCACTTGCTTGTTATTTATTTTTTTCACCAGATTTTGTCTTAAAGTCCTATGATCACGGTCTGTTTTACTATATGGGAGGTAGATATTTGTAAGTTGTTTCATTAATTACACTCAAAGATCACATGTGGAGGTCCTATTTCTTCATTTTTCTCTTCTATTCTCAACCTTGTTGAGTAATTTGTGTTAATGATGGGTGTTACGCAAAAGAGACAGAAAAGTAAGAGTGATGACCAGCTATCCGATACAAATATAAGTCAACGTATATAAGGGTAAAATCGTAATTTGGGGATGATCAGAAAATAAACCATCGATGGAGCTTCTTACACCCTCACCCTTTGCTTACTTTTCGGGCAACTTGCTTGACTTATCTTTTCCCGGTGGTTGAACCCAAGGACCCGTGAAGGGTCACCGGATATACCCAGTCATAATTTCCGCCCACGCACTGAATCAGGTCACAAACTAGACTCTGTTTCCCCATATTATATTAAAAAAAAGTCATAAATTTTAGGGTCATAAACCTACAACAAGGCCACAACATAGTAGTGTGGTGAGATAGAGTCTCTAATCTCTATGGTGGGTTGCCAGCTATGATATAGAAGGATGACAGCTTTTGCATTAGGGTCAAAGTCGTCAATATCTCTTTCAATTTTATTTTTTTCCCCTTATATTTTAAGCAACTACCATTTCTGCGTCCACTTATATATCTATATTACATGAAATTCACAGTGCTATGATGTGCTGAGTTAAAATCCCTCATTTGTTCTCTCTAAAACTCATAACCCATTTTCTTTCTCATTCTTCCCCCCATCCCTCCCCCCTTATATATATTTCTCTTCCCTTTATTATAAGAGAAGAGAAATTATGTGCGTGCTTTAGAGTGAGGGAGAAGAAAGAAGGGAGAGAAAGGGAGTGTTTGATATTTTGATGGTCCAAGGCTGAATCTTCTGCCACAACACCACCATCCACTAACAATGACTGTCACTACTGCCTATCTCAATGCTACAGAAAAGAAACACTGGTGGCTCACCAACCGAAAGGTAATTTCTCCACACCCCCCGTTTTTAAGACATCTCTAGTTGTGGGTTTGGATCAAAATACACCATTTTCTGCAATGACTATGTTGTTTTGTTGTTGTCTCTTGTCAGTTTTCAACAACATTGCAAGAGATTTATCAAAAGATTTCGCCTTTTTATTTATTTATTTTGGGGTTTCATATCCAAATGATGGGAATCACATGTTAATATATGTCTATGTCTATGTCTCTGTCTCTGTCTGTGGTTGTAGATTGTTGAGAAATATATCAAAGACGCTCGCAGCCTCATTGCGACCCAAGAAGAGAGCGAGATCGCTTCGGCTCTGAATCTTCTAGACGCGGCTCTGGCCATCTCTCCACGGCTAGACCGAGCTCTTGAGCTGAGAGCGAGGTCTCTTATCTATCTTCGGAGGTTCAAAGACGTAGCAGATATGCTTCAGGACTACATTCCGAGCCTCAGAATGGCAAACGATGATTCGAGCTCTGTTTCTTCGGATAGCTCATCTCAACAGCTTTCAAGGGAAGGTGTGAAGCTCCTCTCATCCTCGGATTCCCCTGTTCGGGATCAGAGTTTCAAGTGCTTCTCTGTCTCTGACTTGAAGAAGAAAGTCATGGCAGGACTCTGTAAAACTTGCGACAACGAAGGGCATTGGAGGTAAAAACTGAAAAAATACAAATAATTTTTTTTGAAAAAATGAAGTGCTATTATTGCGTTTCATTGGTTTTGCAATCTGTCCCTGTCCCTGGATTTTCATTCATTTATAATCGTGGGTTTTGAGATCAGATCGGACTCCCCAGTACTTATTATATGGGGTTTGAGTAAATGCTCGTGCCAGCAATAATGTCATGTTTCCCAACCCTTACATTTAAAAGATCATATTAATTGAATGAACCATAAAAATTATAGCACGGAAAGCCAATACAAAATATAGTGTAGTTAAAAGAGTAAATAGTAAAATAGTTCTCGAATTTTAGCTATTTATCACACACCACCAGTCCTTTTTTACAATTTCTGCGTCCACAAATAATAAGATGAATAAATTAAGTGTTTTTTTTTTTTTTTTTTTTTTGGGTTACAGGTACTTGGTTTTGGGTAAAGCATGCTGCCACCTAGGCCTAATGGAGGATGCAATGGTTCTTCTACAAACAGGTAAACGCCTAGCCAGCGCCGCGTTCCGCCGCGAGAGCGTGTGTTGGTCCGACGACAGCTTCTCACTACCCAACACACCATTCTCCGGTGACGCCAACACGAACACACCACCCACCACGCCACCCGGCACCCCTCTCACCGAGTCCGAAACCGTCACACAACTCCTCGCACACATCAAGCTCCTCCTCCGGCGCCGTGCCGCCGCAATCGCCGCCCTGGACGCAGGCCTCCATTCTGAGGCCATACGCTACTTCTCAAAGATCGTTGAAGGCCGGCGCGGCGCCCCACAAGGGTTCCTCGCCGAATGCTACATTCACAGAGCCACCGCGTACCGTTCCGCAGGTCGAATTGCAGAGTCCATCGCCGATTGTAACCGGACACTAGCCCTGGACCCCACTTGCATCCAAGCTCTAGAAACCAGAGCCTCTCTTCTCGAAACCATTCGTTGCTTTGTGGATTGCTTGCACGACCTGGAACACCTGAAGCTCCTTTACAACTCCATCTTGCGCGATCGCAAGCTCGCGGGTCCTGCGTGGAAGCGCCAAAACGTGAGGTACAGAGAGATTCCTGGTAAACTCTGCACCCTCACAACAAAGATTCAAGAACTGAAACAAAGGGTTGCTTCCGGCGAGACCGGCAACGTTGACTACCATGCTTTAATCGGGTTGAGACGAGGTTGTTGTCGATCGGAATTACAGAGAGCTCATTTGTTGCTCTGTTTGAAGCACAAGCCCGACAAGGCTACCAGTTTTGTCGATCGGTGTGAACTCGCGGACGAACGCGATCTCGAGTCGGTTAAGGATAGGGCGAAGATGTCGGCGTTGTTGCTGTTTAGGTTGCTTCAAAAGGGTTACACGAACGTGATGTCTACTATCATGGATGAAGAAGCTGCTGAGAAACAGAGGAAGAAGGCTTTGCAAGCGGTTCAAGTTCAGGTGCAAGTGCAACAAACAACAGTAACAGAACCTGAATTGAATAATAATAATAATAATAAGTCGGATAAGTTGGAAATCAAGTGCACTATGTCTTCTCCTTCCACAGCCAATCCGTCTGTTTTTCAAGGTGTATTTTGCCGTGATCTTTCTGTGGTTGGGAACTTGCTTTCACAGGCGGGGTTCAACCGTTCAATTCCGATGAAGTACGAGGCTTTGAGCTGTTAATTAATTGGGGATGTTTTTTCAGGCAGAAAGAAGCTGCTCCGGTTTGTCACTTACTGTACAAAAAGGGTTAAATTTTTGGACTGCCGGAAAATTTTGTCACTTTTTTTTTTTTTTAATGTTTTACAATTTGCTATTTATTATATTCATCTACTAGATGTACAGGATATCAGTTTGAAAGTCTAATTTTGGACTTTGGACATGCCTTACTGTTTATAATCTTGCCAAGTCTTTCAAATTATTTTATTATCACCTTATATAATTACTTAAAAAGAAATTTAAATCTTTTAATGATAAGCTGACCCGGTATAAAATGTTAATATAAAATTTTTTTATGCGTTGAATGAAATTTTAAGATACTTTTGTTTCGGATGGACATATACATTTACATATTTTGTTTTGGGCAATTGACAAATAAGGCTTTCCTGCAGCAGTAGCCCGGAAGAGAAACTGTAGCTGCTGCTGTGTGCCTCGACTCTGCCCCATGTCTTGTCTTATTGCATTCAATTTTCCTTTGGTTAGTTTAGTCCATCCAATAAATTCACTTTTCTGACATTCCATTAGATTTTCGTTACATCTGTATCTACCAAAATTTTTGCTGCTTCCCAAGTGTAGCCGTCAGAGCTTATCTTACACTCCTGCTTGAGTTAAACTTAAGGGTTTAATTTTTCTTATGTTGTAGGATTGTAGGAAATAAAAAAAAGTAGAGAGAAGTTAAACGTGAGTCTCATATTTTATATTAAAAAAGAAAAGAAAAATTAATTGGCACGGAAAACGAATTTGTGTAGGAAAATGGGAGTATCTCATGTGGCATGAGAATATTATTTCCCTAAACTTAAAATAAGCTAATTCAAATCCAACATACTCTAATGATGACAAAAAAATAGTTAATCAATCAAGTCACTTGCCTTGGTGAATTAAATAAGTTAAGCTACTTAATATTTTTTCAAAAATGAAAAATAAAAATGTGGGATCCTCGTCCTGTCTGGTGGCTCTTCTTCGATTCCTGGTTGTGTTTTGGGGATTTAGTCGCACAAATGTACATATGCGTTGGTGTTTGAACTTTAAACCTGCAATGACCATACATCTGCTCCACGCTTATTGATTTTATATGGGTGAGGGTCTCTTTAGTATGGATATTTTTCGGTGGAAAGAAAATGAAAAGAGAGACTTGTGGAGGAGGTTTAGGGATAAAAGAGAAGAAGGAATAAAATAGACAAGAAAAGAAAAAAGGTGGAGCAGTCATTGTTTTTCTTGTTTTGAATCATACAGTAAAAAAATAAATAAAAAATTCCTCTTCATTATTTGTTATCATCTCTTCCTCCCGTTATTATAGTTAATTTGATTTGTTAAAAAAATAAGGAAAAAATAATAATTTTATTAATTGTTTAAATAATATAGTTATGGGGTTGTTTTTTTTTTTTTTTTTCATTTCCTTACATACTGACCCTTTTGACATGCAAATACGAAAAGAAAAAAAGAAAAGGAATGCAGTTTTCTTGTACTTAATATCGATAAAAATAAATAATAGAACCAATAAAAAGTCTCTTTTTTTTTTCCTTTTCATTCATTTAAAAATGGGAAAAGTGTATATCATTATAAAGTATGTAAAGTTGTGTCATTTTATGTAAAAGAAAAATATAGATAAAGGAGGAGAGAGAGTTGACAAAAAAATATAAAGGTGTGGGTTCCATCTCTTTGTGAGAGTGAAAGAATATAAGTTGTGTCATTTAAATGGACAAATATTTTTCTCTTTAAAAATTGACATTAATATTCGTCTTGTTCAATGTGGATGCCTCAACTAGTTAAATTGTTTTTCTTGGGTCTTTCTTTGGGAAAATAATTCGATGGTCCCTTTCTCTCTCTTCTTTCTTTCTTTCTCTCTCCTCACCTTTCTGTCTACCCGGCTCATGTGAGCCGGGATCGCTGAATAATTACTCCTTCCTCTGATGTGGTTGTTGAAGTTAGTGCTCCTCTATATGCTTCGAAAGGCGCGGTGCCCCAACGAAAACCCGACACAATTCGATATTAAATTAAAGCGGAATATACAATTAAGGTTGGATTTAGATTCTATCACATGAAAAAGTGATCATATAATCATATTATTTGATCACAACCAATTATTAATGACGAGATAAGAGAATAAAATGGTATGATTTTTAAATAAGTAATTGTGATCAAATAACATAATTATATAACCATTTTGTCCTGTAAAAGGATCCAAATCCATTAAGGGGACGTTTCGTACATGATATATTTTTTTTAGTGGAAAAAAAGATATTTAGTAATATGTTGAGAAACATTTGTTATAAAAAAATGTTTGGTAAACCAAAATTTTACCGAAAAAGTTGGATTAATTTAATAATATTATGTTTGGTTGGTGAGAAAATATTAATAAGATTATGAAGTAAAATGACAAATATACCCTTTAAATTTGAATCTTGAATATCTTCAAAGACGTCCATTTTAGCATTTGTCTCTCTGCAGACCCATTTCTTTCTATCCGAACAATTACTTCAGCTCTCTTCCTTTATTTCTTCACACACCCATTGGGCAGTCCTACAGCTCATAATAAATCCACCGCAAGATGAAAAGAAACACTACAGTAAAGGAAAACAAGCCAGAGGCAAAGAAAAAAAGAAACAAAGGAAGAATTGGTGGATCTTGGGAAGGACGCAAAGCAAGAGTACACGAAGTCGAAGAACAAGCCCCCTAACGATGTGTGATTTTGGGTTGCTGTACTGTAATGCACATGGTCTGAGATGTATTGTATGATGAGGGCAATTTTGTCTCCAAATTTAGTTGAGCGATTCTCAATAATGGGAAAGAAAAAAAACCACGGATGGAATGATATTGTGTTTAAAGAATGTGTAGTTGAAAAAAAAAAGATGAAGAAAAAACTTTGCTTGGATAATTTTTCTTTTCTCCCATATCAAACATGGAAAAGTAATTTCCCTCACCCACTTTCTCATCATTTCAAACAAATAACTCGTACCAAATACTCTCTAAGGTTAGATACAAACCGGAGATCCTATAATAATAATAATGCGGAGAAAATCATCCGTTGTCAATTAATAAGATAGATTATTTTGGTTATTATGTTACTTTTGTTTATATAATTTTTATATATCTTTATATAAACTGAAATTCAATTTAAACAATTCAATCGATCACCACTAATTAAACATTAATCCACTAATATGCTACCTCAATCGAATCAATCACCATATCAATATCTATTTTTTTTAATACATTAAAAAATTACATACACAATCTATTACATAACTATTCACATTCATCATCATTAGACTAACCTAAGTTGGTTAATCTCTATATATTTCTTTTCCGCCCAAATAGTCCGTTACAAAAAATCTTGGAAGTTTGGAGAACCAATCCATTGTTTTTAGGAAAAAATGTTTGTATATTTAAATGATATAACTTATATCATTTCACTCTTACAAAGAAGTAGGACCCACACCTTTATATTTTTTTATCTACTCTTTCTTCTTTTTTATCTATCTCTTTCTCTCATTTAAAATGATATAGTTTTATATCTTTTAAAAGGAAGTTGTTATATTTACAACCCAAATAATTTACAAACTCTTACAATTATATCTTAACCGTTGATTTTCGTCAATTAACGGTTGTCATTTATTGTGAATTAATAATTAATTAATAAATTTGATTTACGAAAATCTTAACCATTGATTGACGAAAACCAACGATTAAGATATAATTATAAAAAATTCTAAACGAAAATAATTTGTAAATATAATTTTCCTATGTTAAAATTAAAATGATAGATACTGTTTTATCCTATTCCTGCGGATGATGTCCTTGAACATGACTTTTGAGTCCATGAGGTTATTGGATGTGGCCTGTGGGTAGATAATAGTGGGGTAAACTGGTACAAACTCTTGAAGGTCATAATTATGAAGTCGTGCATTAGGGAAAAGGAGTTGTCAGTTTTTCTTACTCAGTTCTGTACACATATACAGCAAAAGTAAGGTGTCTTTGTCTAATCTACACTCAATACAAGAAAAATAAAGGGATTAGAGAGGAAATGTCAAATCAACTTTTACGTTCCCATGACGAGGTCTTTACCCATGTGCTCCGTACTGCCAATTTTGATTGAATAAGTTGCCATTTTTCACATAAAACGAAGTATTAAGGTACAAATTAAATGGATTTAGATATTCGTACGTGAAAAAATAATTATATAATTATATTATTTAATCATAATTATTTATTAATAATAAAATAAAAAGAGGAAAAATATATGATTTTAAATAAATAATTATAATCAAATAATATCATCACATAATTATTTAAATAAGAGAATTCAAATCCGAGATAAAGATGTGGGGATTTGCGAATCAGAGGAGCAGGTGATGGTGCACTGCTAAGGCCTGTCCTTGAAAGCTAGTAAAAACTGTTTACGTGTGGACAAATTTAACAGGGTACTTGGGAATCAATGAGGACTTTTATTTTAACTACCAAAGTCTAATAATGTTTTTTTCTTTTAGGCATGGCTTCTGATGCACGTAAAAGCCTGTGAGTTTCTCCTCCCATCATGTAAAAGATGCCTTATTACGTTCCTACAGTGATTCCCTGGTTTTTCTTTTGTAAGAAGGATCCAACTGTTCTGTTTGCCAGATAAAAGTTTGAATGAATTCGCATATGCTGATTTTCAAGAAAGCGACTTAAAACTTGGGATGAAATTATGCAAAGAGCCAACGACCCTTCCCTAAGCAAATAACAATAATAAGCATAAAAGAAATTCCATCTGTCAAATTAGAAAGGAACAAACTGCATGCAACTATGAGTTAATTATTTTCAAGATAGAGTAGAGGCTTTCAAAAAATTGATTGTTTTGTTTTTTATTTTTAAAAATGACAAATAAAATCAACCAAACTTACTTTCTAAAATGACAAATATTTTGAAATGAATGAAGTATGATAGTTAGTGGTGACAACTTTCAACGCAACTTGAATACTATACAGATTTTTATTTTTTATTTTTTTTACTAATATTAATATATATAGGGTTTGTGTCGAAAAAAAATCGTATAATGTTCACGTTGGGGGTCTTATTTGCATATAGGGTTTAAACACGAATAACTATTCGTATCACTATTTCTATAGAAGATTTACATGTTTGTTTGGAAATCATATCAATTTAAACCTGCCACGTTAACCCAAATTACCACCCTTAATGATGTTGTCCTATGTTCGTTCGGTTTATAATAATATAAATTCTTGAAGTTATCATACAAGAAGACAAGGGAAATAGTAAATATAATTAAGTAATTATGTTCTTCTTCTTTTTTTACACAAATTATGTACTTCTTTTTTATTATACAAATTATGTACTTCTTTGCTAGTGGGATTAGCGGACGCAAATTCAAACTGAACCAGGGTTACATCATCCCCTACCTTTCTTGTTAGCTACCTATACTGCTTCCCAACCCAGTCAAAAGTATAATTTTTAAAAACAAAGTCTAATCTATGGTGTTGTTTAATTTTTTTTGCAAGCTGGTGTATAACGAAATTTATTGTATAACGTATATTTGTATACTTCTAAATTCTAATGGCCATTGCACTGCTAGTACTAAGCTGAAATTTGAATGCTATATATAAGTGAATTTCCGTTTTTTAAGAGGGAAAAAACAAGCAAGACGTATTGGAAATGATGAATGACATTGGTGGAAAAGAGGAAAACATGCCCCGCACATCTCCGTCATTCATTTGAACAACAAAATAATACTCTCTGCGAAAGCATGGATTATGTAGGCATGAGCAAATTAATTAAGTGTTATTGAACTGTTCTCTGACAGAATACTGTTTTATTTATTTATTTAAATTAAACTTTAATATTCGTATCGAAAGCATAATTTAATATCTTGTGGCGAAAGAAAAGGTGCGTCTCACGAGGGCACCATTTCTTTAGTACGTTATTCTTTAATTGGTCAGAGCCTTTGGGGGCATCTAGGAAAGACTTGTCTTACTAAGTCTATATCCAATGGCTAGGCTTGGTTCACATGAAACGACACCAATATATATCCTGTTTAAGAGGAGTTGTACTATATTCTATATTCTATATACTATTTAATATTAAATATTATAAGCCATATAACTTATGGAATGTAATACATATATAATTTCTCGTTAAGGAGACTTTACCTAGAGAAAGGCACGAAATATATAAGAGGATATTCTTATTTTTATTTTTGGTGGTGGGGGGGTATTACACGTGATGTTTGAATGAAGGGAACATTGAAAAGAAGGGAAGTCGTGGCCAGATATAATCATGCAAGTGGCACCATGTGCTGCTATCATGTGCCTTCTTCTCTGTCCAAACAATCATGGATTACGTAGTGTCTTCTCTTAAGAGCTCGTGTCATAATGTGCTGGATGAAATATCTGACATTTTCTTTTCACATTATGTATTTTAATTATTCATTATACCTAATAATGTAATGCAAAGAGGCATAAAAGAAAAGGTTAGAAAAGGAATGTGTGTTTTTTTCTGAGTAGCTGGGGACATGGGGAATCGAATTTCATTGCAAGTTAAAAAAAGGGATGAGTTTTATTGAGATCTGAGTCCGCGGTGAACAATCTTCCTTTACAACTCATCTCGTGAATAGTTTTTATGTCACTATATGCACACTACTAACACTAGTCTATATATCAAGTTTGCTAACTTACTTATATTTTGAATGATGATGGCTTTTGAATCCATTCCAAGCTCAAGGAGTGGTGTGAAAAATAACCAATACTTTGAAGTAAGATTCCATTAATTAGTTAATAGGATCTCAATTCTCAGGATATGATCATACCATAGTGTAATGTTTTATATTGCCTATCAATCAAATCTAAATATTCCATCATTAAAGAACACGCATGTAAATTACTATGGTCGTTACCATTCCTACTAAAGGTGAAGAACACATTTCGACTCTTATTTCTAAAGTTTCAGTTGAACTACAAATTAACAGTTCTTAACATTTAATAAAAAAAAAAAAAAAAACGTGAGGTATCAGGTTGTGGATATGTTCTTGCGCACTGTAATTGACAGACCCAGCAGATCATGTGGCTGAACCGGAAAGTCCAAAGAAAATGGTATTGTCAAGAATATCATAATTGTAGGACCATATACTTCGTTAGTAGTAGGGGGAACAAAAGAACTGAAAAATTGAACTGAAGTGTAAATTAAACATTTAAAAAAAATTAATTCTTCATTTTGAAATATTTTTTTAAATTTTTTCTGAATTGAATTGGTTTAAAAAATTACGAACCGAATTATTTTTTATTTTTATTTTTTATTTTTCTCTCTCTCTATTTTTCTTATATTTATTTAGTACCTTTTTTATTTTTATTTTTATTGTTTTATTTCTTTAGTTTTCTTTTTTCTCTTATGCATCTCTCTCATATTTTTACTTTATTTTATTTTTCTTTCTAATTATTTATTTATTTTTTTAAAATTTATGGCATTATTTATATTTATATTTTTTTATTTTTCTTCAATATTTTCATATTTATCAATCAGGTTCAGAACTGGTTTAAAAATCAATTTTTGGGGTGCGAAAAAGAACCACAAAAAATATTACACTTACAAAATTAATTTTTAAAAACGAGTTCTTGAACTGAATTCTTTTTAAAAACAATTAGTTCTTGAACCGAAAAACAGTTCAAGAATTGAACTATATTTTTCTTTTCTTTTCATTTATTTTTCCTTTTCCCTTTCCATTTTTTTCTCTTATTTATTTATTTGTTTTTTTCCTTTTTTATCCTTTTTTTTATTTTCTTTTTTCTCTTATGTATTTTTATTTCTTATTTTTTTTATTTTAATCAGTTATTTCTATTTTTTAATTTTCAATATCATTTATATATATTTTTAATTTTTAATTTTTTTCCTTCAATCTTTTTGTAATTTTAATTTGGATTAAGAATTGAATTTAAAAACTTGCTATGAACCGGTTCAACTGAATTGAACTAATAAGCCAATTCACTTTTCATAACTGAATTGCTTTTTTTAATTCAATTCGATTCGACAAAGAAAATTGAACCGAACTTAATCATGCACACCCCAAGGAAAAAGTAAGCTAATCAAAGATTTTTGTAATTTTCACGTGCACCTGAAAAGTTGTATGCGGTAAGCCTAGTACGTCTTTGTAATAGAGATTGGTGGTTCCTACTTTCTGAGGTTTCCCTCGGGGAAAATAAACAAAAAACTTTTTTTTTTTAGTTTTTCTTCTCTTTAAAAGTAGAAGCTTAACTAAACATATTTTTATGAAAACTTTTATTATAAAAATGGTTTTTTTATATAATGAAGAAAAAAAATTAAAAGTTAAAAACTCTTAACAGGAGTTTTTTGTTAAGATGTATATCAATTTTTTGGAGTACTCATATTTATTTTATAGTTTTACCTTTATTCTAAAGTTTTATTTATATACGACTTAGGATAAAAAGCTCATGAGCTTAGTCTTACTTCACCGTCGAGAAACGAAAGAAGACGAAAAAAATATTGCGGAATCCAAAGTAGCTCTCGTATATGGTCAAATAAGAGTATTCTAAACAAATTCATAGAATTCAAGGAACAATTCATCCTAATAATAAATTATTTTATTTTCACTCATTCAAAACTATCACAACAGCTTTATATAATCATCAAACCATTTTTAACTTTGTTTTTCAGACTTTTTTTTTAACTTTATCTTAAAAAAGAGAGGTGTGAAACAAAGCATAAGTAATTGTACAACGATAGGCTTCGTGATCCAACGAACTCGTTTAAGATGGACAAAAGTTACAACAAAACCAAGGACTTTCCTCCTCTTATTCAAGCGACATCAACTAGTTAAACTACATCACCAATAGGCCAAATTACACTAAGTTTAAAGTAATGAGTCCTCTCACTTATATAAACTTCACTTAATTTATTATAAACCAATGTGAGATTCTACCACATTTGAATATTTCAATAATCTTCGCTTCAAGTGTGAAACCTTATATTAGTATACTTCCTTCAACAAAAGTATCTACAAGTACCCTAGGTTTAAATATTCAACTTTCCTTTAGCTAAATACTTGTTAGTTCGAGCCCAACTTAATTATGGTATTGTACAGCGGGGGTACATAAGATGTGTCCCATGGAGGGTGAAATATGTTGATATAGGGGGTGTCTATAGTGGCAGTGATAGTGACCAAAGCACTAGTGAAGCTTCCCATGAATGTGCATCAAAAAGTATGGTAGCTTAGGCCGGTTACTCGTAGTGTAGTGTTCCAAGCAGGATACAATGTAACTACTCGGTAACACGTCGGTCTTCATGTCTTGTTTGTTTGTTGTCATCAAGTATGAATTGTCTGGTTGGCGATGTTTGAGTGCTTCAAGAGAATTTTCTATTCTGGCTTGCGATTGTGTTGAATTTTTGTTGTCTTCAAAGATGTGCGTTGCCATTGAGGAGCGGCTTCAAATGTTGTTGAAGTATATATAATTTAATAGTAAGAGTAAGCTGGCGAGTCCATGTTGAATCAAGTAACCTGAAGATGATAGTGTGTTCCAAGAGAGAGAGATGATGGAGATCTTGCTGATAAAAATATATGTTCCCTTCTTCAGCAATAAAACTAGGCGATATGAAAGTATGATAAATAATGCCCAGTGACTTGGGTCTATGATCTTGACAGATCCAAGCTTATGGAGAATGATTGTTGAGGCTTGTAGTATGTGACTATTTTGAAATGAGACAATCTCTCCTCCATGAACACTTTAATATAAGAAAAAAATTCAAACACACACCTTCGTGTAATTGATTACCTAATTTAGACGAGAGCATAACAATTTTCACAAGTTAATGACTAGATTATAAATTTTATTTCATAGTGTAGTAGTTTCTTTTTTTACCATAGTAGTATGAAGTAATATATATATATATATTTAAAAAAAAACTGATGCTTTTTAAAAAAGTGGACAAACAAGCAAACGCCAATCACCCCCCGGGCCAAAAAAACAAAAATAGGGTAAAAGGATAATAATTTTTCCCATAAATTTATTGCTCAACAATTTATTTAACTGAATTTCATTGCTCAACCAAAGCAAGAAGTTGAATGGGGTTCATAAGCACTTGAGAAAAACATATAATTGAAGGAAATGAGCAAGGCAGAACACAGAAGCTTAAAGGGAAGATGTTATTTTGATCTAATGGAACAGAAAATAAATAAATAGACATAAACATTGACATATAGCATAGTTTTTTTTTTTTTTTTTTTTTTTTTTTTTTTTGCTTTCAGCATGCAGTAGAAATAGTGCATTTTTCCTGGGCGAATTGGCCACAAAAGTAAAGAAACATTAGCAGAGCGTTTTGCCACATTAATGATTGGGTAAATGGCCATTGAACTTTGTCAAGCTTTCGGGCCAACTTTCTATAGAAATAGCCCAAAAAAAGAAAGCAGCATTGTGTGATTTCATTTTATTTTGTTTGTCCTTTTCCCAGAGCAGCGTTTAAAGTTCTGAGCGCACAGCACAGCCCAGAAGTTTGGACTTTTTAAATGCTTTTTTCATTCTTTTTCTCTCTCCATGTTTGTATTGTAAACCAATTTATACATTACAAAACTTTGTTGAGATTAAAATAAGCATAAAAGACAATACCTCTATTAAGAGATCAAAGATTATATAAAATCAAAACCTGGCTGTTACATGTTACAATAAAGATTTTATCTTCGATATCTTTTTTTTTTTTTTTTTGGTAAACTTATCTTTGATCTCTTAATACCCTCAGTGACAAACATGTGAGATTATTTTTAAATAATAAAACTGGATTGAAGTGTCAAGCATATTGGCATAAACGCAGAACTTCATGGCTCATGCAATTTAAAATACTCATTTGCCATTTATCAGATCCCATATATATGTTAAACATGTCTTCAAATCAACATTAATACGTTAAAACCAAAGGATTGTACATAATTATTATGACAACTAGGCTGGTACAAATTCAAGTAAGTTTCCTATACGGTGACAACTCAAAAAGGGGGAGGGAAAATCATTTAATCTTAGATAAAGACAAGGGACACTTTTTCCTTTTCATGGGATTGTTTGAGCATTTTCGGGTTGTACTGCATTTTGGGCAAAACCAATCCTCCTCAGGAACATCTGTGAGTGGAGGATCGCAGCAATCGATATGGGTACCAATTCCACAGCCAAGGGAACCACTTTCATCACCACAAATCAGCATTACATCTCCTCTATCCCGGGATCCACATACTTGGCAAATTATATCATCATCACTGCAATCCTCAGGAGGAATGAGCTCCTCAATAATCTCTTCTGCCATACTTTGAAGTTTAGCGTATGACTTCTCTGCCCAAGCATGAGTGCCATACAATACATGCTTCTCAAGGGAGAACCCGGGCTTGCAGACATACTCGACCAAGTAGTCCGCTACAACACAAGGTATCTCATGTTTTAAGAACTCTTGGACCCACATATCAACACGTGGCATGCCAGGGCTAACTATGGCATAGTCGATCCCCGTACCAAGGAAGCGATTATAAGGAGGAGAAGTTGCTAATATCGTTCCATCTCCAGCTTTGACCACACGCTTCAGAGTATCCTGTCAACCAATTAAGTCGGATCAGAAACATACGTCAAATTCAACAATAAATGGTTGGAAAACTGTTATTATTAATGAATATATAACTTATACTTGGAACAAAAAACTGCATCATAACATAAAGACCAGTCTAATGCCTAACCATTTCAGATGAAGGTATTGGCATGTAGGAAAAGAATATATTTAAACGAAATTAAATTCAAAAGAAAACATACCAAAGACGGGGTAATGCAATCGCCATATACAACAATTCGCATTCCATAGAAGGCACCATGACCTGATCTTTCTTTCAACAGCCGCCACTTTCTCGGAGCCTCCATATTGATTGCACCATCCTCACTGAGACCATTCTGGTGCCACTCATAAGGCTCCTCTAACAAGAACTTTCCTGCCTGGCTACTGGCAGTTAAGAAATCAGTTTTAAGAATCCACCTGCATTCCACCTGAGATTAATTAGAATATTTACAATTTTACATACATAAAAGAAAGCCAAACTACATTGAAGGCGGGCAACAGACCATTTTTTGGAGTATGAAAGGAAAGGGAAAGAGGTTAATTGATATTTTTTCATTTCCTATGTTCAAAATTAGATTTTTCTCCTTCAAAATCCCCCGTATTAACGAAGCTCAAAGAATGGTAGGAATTGGGAAGTTTTGAAAAATGAGTTGTAACACCTTAATTTCCCTCCGCTCTAAAAACTCATGTAAGGGAGAGGTTACAGCGAAACTTTCCCTTCCCCGATTTGCCTACGTTTGAATACACTGTCAGTAGAAGGGGGCGGGCTATACGGATTTTATTTTTGTTTATTCCTGATATTTCTTACCTTCCGGATGCAGCAGCAGCGAAAAATTTTTCAGTCCTGCGTATAGGGTCTGGGGCTATGAAATGTGTCGCCTGATATGACCACTGATGAGAATCCCGGCAAACCCTTCCTTTTAAACGCTTGATTACTTGTTGAAACTCCTTTCTCTGTAGGCAATGCCCTTTTAATATAAAACACGCGGCTTCAGTTTTCACTCTTGCATTAGATTCTGATATTGATGGATTGAGCCCCATTCTCCTAGAGTTGATCTTTGCTGGCTTTACACTAGATTTAATAGTTGGATTTCCAACACTTCTTCCCTCCACTACATCCTGCTCTCCATCAATTGGTCTATTCTCCTTCTCCTCTTCTACAAAATTCCCTGACTTACTTCTTGGTACAGTTGAGTTATCACTTATATGAGAAGGAAGGGACATTTCTTCCAGGGTTTCTTTCTCTGCCAGATGTCTCGTCTCATTATGAACCTTCTCTGATACCACCTCTTCAGATTTCGATAATTTATTCGCAACTGTAGTCTTCTTGGTTCTACCTGCAGGACGTTTTCTCGCTTGATGCTTTACTTTTAACTTCGAGGTTGAGTCTACCAGTGAAGGTGGCTTCTGTTTTTCAGTTTCATTTGTACCTTTCTTCGGAAGCATTGCTTCTTCACATTTTGTTTTATGGTGATTTGCTCCTGACTTCTCTTCAGTTGCTGTGACCGCCTTTTCAGATTTCAATAATTCATTGGCAACTGTAGTCTTCTTGGTTCTACCTGCAAGACATTTTCTCGCTTGATGCATTTCTTTTAATTTTGAGGTTGAGTCTACCGATGAAGGTGGCTTCTGTTTTTCAGTTTCATTTGTACCTTTATTAGGAAGCATTCCTTCTTCAGATTTTGTAGTATGATGATTTGCTCCTGACTTTTCTTCAGTCGCTGTGTCTGCTTTTTTTGAAAGATGAAACAGTTCTTCATCAAGGTCCATTCCTAACCCATATTCACTTTTGTCATCTGGAGCCTCTGTTTCGTCATCCAAAAATTCAGTTCTGCGACCAGCATCTTCTGCATATTTAATAATGGTTTCTTGTTCCATTGATTTATTAACATCAAGGCTTTGAGGGGACACTTGAAGCTTATTGGCATCACAAGTTGCTATCTCTTTACTTTCACTGGGCAAACATACACCTTCACCTTGCGGGGTAGTTTTATTCAAGGAAACTGAACTTTTCTGTTTAGCAGTGCCACCAAATTTAGGTCTAGAACCCAAACTTCTCTTGGCAACCGACTTCTTGCGAGGTGGTTTTCTAATCAGCTTATTATTTTCTTCATTGCTTAAATCCAAACTAGTAAGACCAGCGGATTCCTCATTCCGTGACTTCTGATTTCCTGGAGGTGAACACTCCACATATTTAGTGACGTTATGTTGCTCAGCTTTATTATCATCAACTTGTCCCATTCCAAAACCTGTGATATCAGGCTTGCCATTACTTTTACACTCACTCAAGCTCTGAACAGCCATTTGTGCTGAATTCTGATAGGTATTATCACATTGAGCAGACTCAGAGCTTACATTTCTTGAGGAAGGCTCATCAAATGCCATTGAGTGAGAGGTACAAGCTGCAGATTTAGAAATCAAGCAAATGCTTGAGTTATTTATACCATCTTTGCTAACAGAAAAACAGCCGTCAGCCACAGGTGCCTCGTCCACCAAAGATTTCACTTTTAACCCTTGAGATTTTCCATTTGCTAATGGCATTCTTTCAATGGATAATTTTGCGTCAGCAGTCATCTTTCTTGATTTTAATTTAGTAGAAGCAGGAGCAGCTTCATTTGTCCTCTTTTGAGGCAATAAACTAATTGGCTCATTCCCTTCAACAAAATCACTTCGTTTCCCAGAACCTTCAAGACAGGTAGATTTGATTCCCTCACTTGCCTTTTCCACCTTACTGGAAGAGGTTTCAAGGTTGTTGACTTCTCTGCCTGAGAATTCATCTAAAGTCCTTGGAAGAGTAAATCCCCTTTGGTTCTTCCTAGCATAACTCATAGCACGAAGCTTTACATCTAAATGTTCACATCCTTCAGCACTTGCAGAAGTTGATCTCAAGTCACTTACCAACTTCTTAGAGCCAAAAGCGTCATCATGCAGATCAGGTTGCTGATCAGATGAATTTGTATTTATTGTAATGCCAAGATCCTGGCAGCCAAGTGCCTTTGGAAAATCAGCATTATTAGACTCACTGGCCTTAACAAATGTGTCAGGTAGTTGACATGATGTAGAATGCCAAGAAACAACAGGAGCCGGACTGCTTATCTTTTGGTCATCAACACAATGAAAGCTCAAGTCTTGATCAGATCTGTTCTGGTTTCCTGAAATAATTAAAGGGTCTTTACCCTTATCAACTTTTGGCAAAACCTGTGGACCAGTAGAATCTGGGAAGGCGTTTGATGCCTCTCTTGCTGATTTTGATAATCCATGAGTCATAGCTATACCAGATTTTGAACTAAGGGGACTTTTGTTTCTATTTCTCCCCCCTGATTGCCCCATCTTGGAATCTTCAGCCTCTTCCTCAGAATCCTTAGCCTCTTCCTCCATCGTCTCTAGTTCAAAACCACTGGTTGAGAAGAAAAAAATGTTGAGTCATTGGTTGAAATGGATAAGAGCTTTCAAAACTACAGTGAAAAAAACATGTAATGATCATATCATAGAATAAATGAGTGATTGCATCGTACTCATCTTAGAGCTTTTAACAAGAACATAATCTCCTTTTCAATTTTCATATTGTATGCCTATTACCCCAATTCATCCAGATGCCTTGATGTCAGTCAGTTTAAAGTGCATCTTTATAAATCTCCCCCACCCCCTCCATTTGTGACACGACAGTGAACATTGCAAGTGCATAAGTGGAAATAAACTTGGAATCCCAACGAATGCGAAAACAGATAAGCACATGGAGCATTATGCAAATCAACATTAGGATGTTGGACAAAGCAAATGACACTCCAATACAGTTAAGCTAACGTTTCTGGATTCATAAGATTAATTGTCACAATCATTATCAAGTTCATCCAATAACTTGAAAAAAGTGGAATGCCACAATTGCATTGCATGATAACATGTGGATGAAAATATATTGTATGTTACATTTACACCTCCACATGGTACAAATTCTGACCTCTTGTTATATTTGTCTTCAGGAAGAAGCAGCCAATTCTTCAAGCTGAAGAAATAAACAGCACTTTAGATTTAGAGAACCTCAAATATTTATAATTCGAACCAGTCAATTGAAAAAACTTAAATAGATGAGATTTCATCCATATCCATGTAAAGTTATAAGCCTCATAACTCCAAGTGAAACAGGAAAAAGACATGCATACCAATCTTCCAACCAACGATGATTAACTAGCTTTATTGTGCCCAACCTCTTGGCAAGCTCGTACTTCTCCCCTATATGCCAAAAATAACTAAATACTTTGATATTGAAAGTTAAATTTTAAAAAAGACATTAAAAGATAATAAAAAGAATTAAATGAGATTAATACACATGAATAATCTGTAATATAAAGCAATTGGGTGAGCAAAGTAGCATACTCATGCTCTTGATTGTAAATGTCAGAACATTAAAAGATGAAACAGACCTTCGAATTTGTAGCATATAAGATGAGTAACCTTGTTTGCCACCAATGGCTTAGAAAACTGTGCACCCATCAGGCCAACCATTGTCTGAAAAGGGAAAATAAGGTGAAGTCAAGTACCGGTACATAAAAATGTGCATAAGCTCCTAGAAGAAATCAATACGATATAGTATAACAGGTGCCAACCATAATGTCATCCCGATCCTGGCGTAGATAACCAGTCAAGCACAAAATCAAAGTTTTCGCACCCGGTATTCCATTTAAATTTTTAAGAGGTCTGTACATAACCTGCTAAATGGAAAACATAATTTGCTCAGTCAGAGGGTAAAATTGCTATAAATTCATCCTACAAAGAAGCACATGCATAAAATCCACTACTGGTTCTCAAATTGACTTGTAGAAATTCAAGAAATTTCTGGACATAGAATGTGAACAAAACAAATTGACTTATATTATGCTCTCATGTTTTGATCCATAAATACTTTCAAGTATAAACAATTTCAATAATTTCTATTCCCTTTTATGTGGAATGAAGAAAGTGTAGAAAAATATCTTAACTACTAACCAAGCCTGTCCCTCTAGGTGAGTTAGCTACATAAAACAAACAGTGCCTTGGGCTATATCAAACTCAAAATTCTCATCTCCATGTCACTTTGTTTTTTTGGCTCTTTTTGGCACTTTATTGCCCAATCTTCACTATCATAGACTAGCCTTATAGGTGCCCCCAACTTGAATCCTATATGTTACATCCCACCAATTTTCCCATTAAATTGAAAGATAGAACGAAGACAACTATACCGTGCAACTTATAATGCAATATGAAAAGTTAAATATTCGCTACTTAATCAAATAATAATAATAATTAAAGGAATCTTTTACAGTACCAAAATGCATTCGAATAAAACAGCAATTGAGGAAGAACAAACTAACCGAGGCAGCATCAACGGGCATTCCAATATCAGCACTATGTTCAACCCACAACGCAGTGACGAGCGTCTTCCGATCATCTCTCGCAGCAACACACACAGGATCGTCCTACACACACAAAACACATATTTCTCTCCATTCAAGTAAAAGGCCAAGTGAAGGGAGAGCAAACGAAAAGAAAGACGGAATCGAACTCACATATTCAATCTTATCAACAATGACATGCGTGCAACTTCCACTGTACTGGCCCACATCAACTCCACCGCCATTCACAAGTTTGAATCGGATCTACACAATAAATAACCTTCCAGATCAGAAAATGAAAAATATTATTAGAAAAAATAAAATAAAATGAAAGAGATGGAGAAACCTTGCTTTCAGTAACGGAATCAAAACCAAAGAGAACGAAATTAACACCGCAAAAGACTCGCGACGGATATCTCGTTTCCAACATTTGAGTAGAATACACACGGGCGAAATCGTAAAGCAAACTTGTCGAGGAAGAGAGAAGAAAGAAGAGGATGAAGGGTTTTATTTTCTTTTCTTTTTTTGTAATTAAAAATGAAAAAAGCGAGGGAATTTTTATATCTTTTTGATTTTGGGGGCGGGACGACGAAATCCCAAGTTGTATGGGCTCAACGGCCCATTACAGAGTTGGGCCGAAAAATCTAGAAGAAAAAAAAAATGGTAAGAAAGTCAAAAGAAAACCGGTTATTAATTCCAACGAGCGGTGATGGAGATAGGTTTGGTAGGTAAGAAAGAAATAAGAAAGGAAAAGCATCTTGTGTTTGCTTCGAACCTTAAACAACCTCAGTCTTCGTCCCTCGGCACCGGTGGAACCACAGTCACTGCAAAGTGCAATCTATGGGTTGGCTTACTCGGTTCATAACGGCCGTGGCTTTCTTAGCCATAGGAGTGATATTCTCACCTGATACATTCGGATCAAAATCTAAAACCCTTTCCACCTACCTCAAACTGGCTCACATCCTCTGCTTCTCCACCGCTTTCGGCTCCGCTCTATGGGTCACCTTCATCGGCGGCATCATTATGTTCAAGTATTGTATTTTTATCTCCCCCTTAATTAAGTGGGTACCCCTAATATATGTAATTATTTAATTGGTTGTGATTTTTGTTTCACTGGGGGGATTTTAGGAATCTGCCGAGGCATCAGTTCGGTAACCTGCAAAGCAAGATGTTTCCCGCGTATTTCTCAATGGTGGGTGTGTGTTGCGCCACGTCAGTGGCTTGCTTTGGTTACCTTCACCCGTGGAAAACTTCATCCACTGCTGAAAGATACCAACTTGGCTTCTTGCTATCTTCCTTTGCTTTCAATCTTACTAACTTGTTTGTCTTTACGCCCATGACCATCGAGGTAATTTTATCAGTTCGTATTTCTCTTGCTACTTTTTTCCATTCCATTCTTGGGTTATCTTATTCTAGTGAATATCAATGCCCTTTTTTTTTTTTGTATGTTTGCTTAGCAAAATCAATTTTCCAAACTTTAGGTTAATTGTTTTGTCAATAGTTCATGCACCGGCAACAATTTATCTATTTGCCAAAAGTCTACAATCTTAAGTGATTAAAATCTCTTAAGAAAGTTGATCCCATTTCTGGATTCTGTCAATTCTGATTTTCATTTCCATAATTCAACCAGTTGACCTAAATTGACTTAAATGAAGACCAAACTAATCATCTAAATCTATAATTTCTGTTCATCTTGAATTTGTTGATAAGTTGGCTAGTGGTTTCTTAATTTTTAATCTAGGAGATCTTTCGCATTCACATTTTAAAGGTGGGTAGCCCAATTGATCGTCATTATTCTGATTTTGGCTTTTGTTATTTCTGTTCATATTACCATTACGCATTGTGTTCCAGCTCTTTCCACTCATTTCTGTATAGAAACTTGAGTATTTTGGACTTACATACATATGCTCAGATATTGTTTATGTATATTTTGTTATATACTGAGCATCATCTCCGTATTTACTATTAGAAGTGACTTTGATTCTTTAATCATCAATAAATTTTATGATTTGTAAAAGTTTGTAATCTCTTTTCTCTGCTGCCTCATTCTGTCTACTGCCCGCATTCTGTTCTAACTACCACTTTTCCTCCTTGATTTTCTTCTTCTTTTCATCTGTTACATTAATGGCAGCACTGAAGGAAAGATCTTAATCGTATCTCTCATCAAATATTTGTGTCATGACAACATCTTATGCTGTGAAGCTGTGAACCGTTAACTACACCTTTTGATAGTTTATAATACACAACCATTTAATTGTTCTGATACAGATGATGAAGCAAAGGCATAAAGTGGAGAGAGAAAATAGTATTGGGGAAGAAGTTGGGTGGTCAAAAAATGTGGAAGTTGCGAAGACAAACCCAAAGCTTGCAGCCATGAATAAGAAGTTTGGTATGATTCATGGATTATCTTCGCTTGCCAATATCATGTCGTTTGGAAGCCTTGCAATACACTCTTGGTACTTGGCAGGTAAAATTGATCTCTGATTCAGTTTCTGCTTCCCATTTTTTTAGAGATGGTTGAGCTCCTTCTGAAGAGTTATATTAAGTCAGGATCCCAGTGTTCTCTATATCTTGCATTTACTTTACCTATTTTCTTGAGTAAAAGAATTCTAGAATGTTTATGCTATTTGTGAGATGTACTACCGAAGTATTACAGCTTATTGGTTGACCAAGCGAGTCTGCCATGGAAACATAATGTAATCACCATACTTCGCATGAATAAAATAAGTAGTCTCTGTTCCCTATTGTAGTTAAAGGTAACAAACATGGTGGTCTCTCTAGCTGGCATAAGTTATATATCTTACCCATTTTCTTTTTTGTTAATGTGTTATTTCTATGATTTTTTTTTCTGCTATCTCATATTGAGCATATTTTCAGTGCTATTGTAGTAGTTATTACTTTACTTAAATTAAAAAAGAAAAAAAAATTGGGATTCATGGGACATTAACCATTAAGCTAGGACAGAATAAATGTGGCTGAGTTATTTTTTTCCCACTTTGGTGTCCTATATTGGGAGGGATTAATTTTGCTATGCTCTTCGTTCACATCCAGGAGTTAGTATGGTATTTGACCATTGAGTGACACATCGTTGAAGCC
The DNA here is from genome assembly GCF_033153095.1 of Gastrolobium bilobum. Lineage (NCBI taxonomy): Eukaryota > Viridiplantae > Streptophyta > Magnoliopsida > Fabales > Fabaceae > Gastrolobium > Gastrolobium bilobum. The sequence goes on along the minus strand of NW_026898901.1, from coordinate 255,455 downwards.
TATTTTAATGTTCTGTTGTTCATAATATTGAAGGTGTTGTGTACGTCATGTATATGTGCACATGCTTGTCCAAACACAAATATAGTCATGCTACCTTAACTACACACACACCCAAAAAAAAAAAAAGGATCAACAAACCACTTAGATGGCTAATTGTTTCAAAATTAATGGCCAGCAGATCTTGACTGTGATCTCTTGGAGGTCTATGTTTGTGAACCTGGCATATTCAACATTGTATGAGAACTTGTTTTTGTGTCGCAGTTGATACTCGATACCACCGTTCCAAAAACTAGAATGCCAAAATAAACCAGTTATCGGATTGAAGAAATCAATTTTTTTATTTTAAAAGGGAAATAATTTTCTTATGTTGTAGGAAAATAGTTATCTTATGTTGTAGAAACAAGATTGCAAGTGGAATTCATAAAAAAGAGGAAGGAAAAAAAGAAGTGGGACTTACCTATTTTTTGTATGTATAGAAAATTTAGTTATCTCATACAAAATGAGATAAATATAACCGTTAAAAGAAATGCATTGATTTTACTCTTAAAATACATAGTTTCTGTATTCTGTCTAAACATTTTCTAAAACCTACACATTTGAACGCCTAAAATAGTTTAAGAGTTCAGTTTTGATCTGTAAATTAGTTTTACATTGTGTCCAATGATAGGTTGACATTTTATGTAACAATTTTGATTAATTCAATTCCACAAGTATTCGAGATGTTAAGAACATGTTTGGTACGTTTTATTTGTTTTAATTAAAAGTTACTTTTAAACTGAAGTTAAAAAAAAAATTAAAAAATAAAGTTAAAAGTTATTTGGTGATTGCATTAAGTTGTTTAGATGGTTTTGAAAGAAAGAAGATGAAATAATTTGTTATTATAATAAATTATTAGGTTATTAGGGTAGATGATAAAATTTATAAATACAAGTTTAGAATAAGGGTAAAATTAAAAAATAAATATGAGGATTTCAAAATTTTGGCATATATCTTAGAAAAAAGTTCTTTCTTGGAACTTTTAACTTTTTTTTATTTTTTTATTTTTTTTCTTCATTATAAAAAAAGTTTTTTTTATAATAAGAGTTTTTATAAAATTATATTTGGTTAAGTTTATGCTTTAGGGGGAAAATAAGTTAAAAATAAGGCACTCAAACAAGCATTAAATTTAACATATGATGTAACAATTTATACTAATATTGTTTTAAAACTATATTTAATGGTTATTGTTATTAATTGTAGTTAATTTATTATCGCTTACTTTTTTGCTCTTTTTTTTTTTTATCGGATTGAACTCCTGGCCCTTTTGACCTCAAGCCTAGTTTTTTTGTTTTTGTTTTTTTGGGAAAAACAAGCCTCGTTTTTAAAACACTGAATGATAGTCTGATAGAGAAACAATATCTAAGCTTTATTCGGCGCATGCATGGATGTGAAGCTAATAATTTCCACAAGCAGATTTGCACAAACCAATAAAATCATTTGATATTTTGAATCTGTACAATTACTTGCATGACGCACTGATAAAAATATCCGACAGTCATTGATATTTTGATATATTACAACTAATAACAAGTGTGTAGTGACCCACCATCTCCATCAATCAATTAAGAACAAGGAAACTATTGCAAAGCATAATATCGACTAGTCCATCCACTGTACTCAGAGCGTCGCGTTACTATAATCGAGTTGCACTAATCAAGGGGTTTGATAAGCTAATTGCTCTTGACCTTCCTTTTAGAGTTAGATTTTTTTTCTAGGCCTGTTTCATATATTTGCATACATCCCTGTCCCAAAAGAAAGTGCTGGGAAGGAAAAGCGATTTAACCATATCCAAATCGACGTGTAGTCAAGTAATGCCGCCAAAAGCGCAGAAATTGGAAAATTTGAGGTCCACATAGACAGGCATTGGAGCAGAGCCACTTGGCCCGGTGGTGTGGACTATTACTTTGTCTGTCAGTGAAAACATCATCCGTATAATACTGACTATAAATTGTTGAGTAGACGAAAGAATCTGGTTCCCAAACTTGTCGGCTATCTTTGGTTTGACACAAGTGAATAACATGTGCATAAAATGATTCATCGAGTGGGAACAAAAGAATCTGACTCGTTGTCATGAATTGGCAATGTCTTTCCTTATCTGCCTATCTTGCGAAGTAAGGATTTCATCTTCCACATTTTAAGTCACGCCTACACACCGACTTTCTGGAATCCGCACGTAACGCAAGAGTGGTATCTTGCGCTAACGCACCATTGCTTATTAAGACGTTTATTAATGAGACTCTCCGTTAATAATGTCCACAAACGACAAGTTTAATATCTTGGGCAAGCAAACTTCCTCCATTGGGGATAACAACCTATAGACAGTTGTTGAATTATTCATCTAATTCCTGTTAGTCCAACCAAGCACTCAACTCCTTTTAATTGGAGTGTTGCACCAATATAAGCATCACTGGAATACGAAATCAATTAGATTTGTATGTGTTAATATTTGAGCAATATTCCTCTACAAGCAGCATTCATGAGAGACAGAATATGACTTTCAATTTTGAAAATGAATAAAGAATAATCTAACGTCCTACTAATCATTTGCTCTCACCCTATACAATTGTCCACCACGATAAATAATGAATAATCTTACATTCATCTATTAATCACACTAAATGCCCCCAAGAGTAATAGCCGTGCAGGGAGTAAGAGTAACACGAACAAATGCATATGTTGGGATGCAACAAGCCTACTGAACCTTTTCAAGGACTCTCTCCCTGTTTGTACCATGCCAGTGAAGGGGAACTGGCGTTGACCAGTATTGACTGGTACCATTGACCTCCCAACAAAAATAGTGGCCTCATCTCCACGTGGTAACACAAGAGGCCACCACACCTTGCGCCGTTGCTCTCTTGTTGCTTTACGGATTTGGTTAAGTTCTTGACGAATCACAGTTCTCACAGACCTTAAGTAGGAATTCATGTCATGATCTCTTTGTATGGACCCTCCAGAACCATAAGAACTTCGGTCACTTAATATCTCAAGTGGATGAGGTGAGTTCAAGAAGACCAACTTAGCAGCTCGGAGCTGCTTCTCTGTGTCATTGGATTCTGACAAAGGACAACTCAAAAGATATAGACCACTGCCTGATGGAAGGAGAGGATGCCTTGGTGAGAATTTCTCATCTGGCTGTAGAATCAGTAGTTCACCCATTGGTGCATATAGGAGCTTCTGCAGTAAAAAATTCACAAACAAGTAATTTAGACGCTTATATGAAAGAATTTTCTTTATTTACTTAAAACCTTATGGATAACCAGGACTTTACCTGGTTATTGAGACATGGATGATTGCGGAAGTTCCCATTAACAGCCTTTAGTAGTTCTGCCACATGGTTAGGGTAATTGCAAGAAAATGCTCGTGGTACTATGTCTCTGTGCATTGTAATTGCCTGAACATGACTCCGCGGTAATCCTAGCTTCTCTAGCAGACTATCGCCTCCACACATGATGGATGGGGAACCAAAAGTTATCACAGGAAGTAGCGAGGAGATTGGCACTTCGTTCCTTATCAACAGCATGAGGTTCACAAGTAATGCCAAGCTTCCACCAAGAGAATGCCCGGTGAAACGGAAAGTTGCACGAGAACCTTGAGATTTTAGGTGAGCATGAACTTCTGGCAACATTTGTTGATATATCCCTTTAGCAGCCTCATATATACCTCTGTGTACAAGGACATCCAACACCTAGGAAAAATTATGTACATCATTATTTCAATTTCAGGATAGATACAAATCAAGAAAGATTCAAAAATATTAAATTATAACTGAAAAGAGAACAAAATTTTGCCCTTTAGCAAGAAGAATGACATGTGATAAAATCCACGAATATTAAGTTATTAACAATTACCTCGAATTTAACTGGCTCAAAAAGTAGGTTTGCTTGCCAGGATTCCAATGACTCAGAACCCTACATATTTATTTTTAAAAAATAGTGAGAAGGAGCACACCAGAAAATAAACATCCGAAAGTGGCAGTGAATAGATACACTCTAAAATATCATAAGCTAAATAATGCAGCCAGATATTGGGAACAATAATAATCTTTTTATCATATTTAAGTGCTCCTAAATTACAGCAAACTTACTAGCTGCAACCAAGCGTAGAATTTATAGTGCAAAAAGAAAGAAATGCCCTTGATTAATTTTCCCTACCTGAATAGCAAAAAATCTTGTACCACTCTGGTCATCATCACAGATGAACCATTCGCAGGGTGAGGATCGTATTGAACTTAAATCATCTGCAACAGCCTGCTTTACTTCCTCCTTTGCAGCAACCACTGCAGTCACTGAATCAGTAGTTGCCATAAAAGATGCCACCTCTGTGTTTAACATGTTAACACTGTCAAGGCTTTCGTTGCTTCCTTCAAGTGAACCTTCACCAGCCACAGCATTTGAAGATTTGAATGGAAGTATGCTCCTTGTCTGAGAATGCAGATAAGAGGCAGCAGAGGCAGCGATATTATAAGCAGCAGTTGCACTTATCTTGTATCCACCGTTCTTCAACTCCTTTCTTTCTTCTTCTTCTTCCTTCTCATTAGTTTCAACTTCCTGAGGATTTTTTTCAGCTGTTGCTGCCAATTCCTTCTTCTCTATTGATGAAGTTACAAAACGCAGACCATAATGTTTTAAGAGTTTCCCTGGCTAAATAATCAAAGACAAAATATAAATTAGTGATTCATATGCATTTTGTGGAAAATCAGATTCCTAGACTTGTCAATCCATTTCATGAAATATCATATGAACAAAAATCAATAACAGAGCTTTACAATTATATATGCTTTAATTGTAAAATGCAATTGAATTCCATGCACAGCATAAAAAAACAGAGCCTGGTCCACAAATCTTCCTTGCAGAACTATATGCCAAACATCACTCAAATCACACAAGAGATGAGTATTCCGTAGTTGTTAAAAATTATACTCGCTAATCGAAAAGTATTCCGTTTAGTTCCAAAGTTAGATGAGGAAAATTAGACACAAAATGAAACAAGTTTTACAGCAAGGCATTTCCAACAAAACATTCTGATTTCAGACTACTGCCTCGTCAATTTCAACCTTAAACCTTCCAATTCCAAGGGTTTTTTGAAATATGTACTGTATACCTATCCATTATCTAACACAAAGCAAACCCAGAAAGTGGTGGCGCTAATAACACGTTAAAATAAAAGCTTTCGCATTCCAAATCATTCGCCTTTATAAGGTGAGAAAAGTTAGACAAATCAATGTGTGTTTGTAACAAATCATCCAGATCAGTTCATAACAACGTAGATCTGAGGTCTCAAAAACGTATGTATGAATGAGAATTTACAACCTTGTCAAATCAGAAACAATAAATAAATAAATATTCGCTTCTCATGAGGACAGATTTAGCAGGAGGAGCATTAAATGATCTATAATGTTGCCAAAATTAAAAGCAAAAGCGCAAATACAAGAATAAAAGAAAGATCTGAACTCTATCTCATACCTTGATTTTAGGTATAGCGTATGCCAAGTTCCCCAAGTGTGACATCTGCGCATACAATCTGGCTTCAGCTAACGACACCCTCCGTAGCATTCTGGAAAATGAGTCTCTATCGAATTGAACATCTTTTTCGTCATCATCATCGTAATCAACCCTGCAATCACTACACACCTCCTCATCGTCATTGGTTTGATCAATGGCCTTGGCCTCCTCTTCATTCCCCTGTTCCCCCTTCCACACAGACTTCACGTGCAAAATCTTCAAAACCCAATTCTCACTCTGCCCCTCGGGGCCATTCGTTCCGTCATCCTCGCCGTCGTCTCTAACGTCCTTCCCTTCACCGTTCTCCACCAAAACGGCGTCGTCAAGGGCCAGGCCACTGTACCTGCCATTCCCAGCTCCCCGCGGCCGCGGCCAGAGAGATTCCAAAGGGAACCGAAAAGAGAATCTGGAAAACACCGACGTCTGCGGGGGTTTCTCCGCCGCGGAGCGCGCCACCGTTCTCACCTGAGAAGGGTTGGCACGTGCATCCAGAGATCCACCAATAGAGATCGAGGGAACTATCCCACTTTTTAAACACATAGTTTCCATTTCTTCTTCTTAGGTTTTCTGACAACACAACACAATGTTCTCAACGATGATGTTTTTGCTTTAGAGTTGTGTTCGGCGTTTAGCAGTTGGTTTCGGTTGTTTAAAATACACAAAAATAGAGAGACTCAGAGAAAGACGAGGAAGCGTTTTAAAGAGAGGGGAAAAGTGGAAAGCCAAAAAAATAAAAATAAAAAATATTATGTTATAGGAAAATTCTTAAGTAATGTCATACAGACGATCAACGGTGGGATCTGGGATCTATTATTTTTAGGAAGAGGTTATAGTTACTACCTCTTATTGTTACTACTTGTTAAATCATAATCGTTAATTTCCGTCAATCTAACGGTTATAATTTATTGCGTCATATTTATTAATTAATTATTAATTTCTAATATATTATAATTGTTAGATTGACGAAAATCAATGGTTACAATTTAGTAGTAACAATAAGAGGTAGTAACTATAACATTTTTCTTTTTTTAAAATAAAAAAAGTAAATGAATCGATGGATCTATTTTATGTGTCTGTAAAAAAATTGTTTGTGTCATGTGAAAGAAGAAAAATATTACCCTTATTATTATTGCGTGTTTAGGTTTTAATGCCCAAATTTTGGGAAAGAAACGACGGAGTCTCTTGGTGTTGGTCATACACTCAGACTATAGTGGCGACGGCGTCGTTCCGTGTTTGGTTTGAGAAATGCGATTTGCGAGCGAAGAATCTGGAATAGTAGTCTTCTTCTCACGTGGAAGTGGGGAAGGGGAATGTGTCGGGTGTGTTTTGCATATTTCGTAGGAAAGCGCGTGTTTGGAGATATTGATAACTGACAGGTTCCAATCCAAACTTTTAGATGAAGTGCCACGTCATAGGGGTTAGATGAACTACACGCCTACATCCACTGACGTGTCGGTTAAAGCTTTTTTTGTTCCGAGGGATCACCTTATGCGTCGGGATTATCATGTTTTTGTTACTCTATACAAACGCCAAGCGTCACTCCGACTCAGCTACACCTTTTCTTGTTCAGAATGAACAATTTTTTTAAAAAAAATAATTTTCTCACGAATGAATGCGCGAATGCTGGAGTTACTATTGATGTCAAATTTTGTTTGTTGAAATAAGCATGATAAGCGTATTAGTATTATTCATTTTGCAATTATTAAATAAAATTGACAATCGATGTGTGAAAAAAAAATGTTGATATAATTTTATGATTTAAAAAAACCAACCTCTCTCCCTCAATACGAAATATTTTTTTTTTCAACTTTAAAATGACATTTTAAAGTTGAAAAAAAAATTATAAGTATTTTGATAAAATTTGATATAAGAGAAAAATAAAATTTTTAAAATAATTTATAATTTTTTTAAATTTTAAAATGACGTTATTTTAAAATTGCAAGTGATTTAATTATTTCCAATTTAGGTTTAAAAATATTAATATAAATTAAAATAAAAACTATAATATAAAAAAGTAAAGTTTTTTTTTTTAATTTTTTAATTTAGTTATTTCCATTTTTGAAAAGGTAGTATGCCGACTTTCCTTCTTAATTTTGCTACATAATTCAAGTTACAAAAGTCCACGGGAAGCAAAGCATTAAATATTCAATAGTTATATAATTATGAAAGTAGAGAAAAAGTTAGGTCCTGCAGCTATAAAAACTGTGGTCAAGATTTAATGAATGTATGCCAACCAAAACTTAAAGTCAACCTAACCAGGACCTTGAAGGATGTCATGTTTAAGATATACTTATTATTAAATATTTTTATTATCAATTTACTATACTCTAATATAATTATATATTATGAAGTGTACATTAAAAATTATTTTTTATTTTCTATTCAGAATTTTTTTGAAAATTGTCACTGAAAAGAGGGATCTAATGGTGATCAGAATAATAATAAAAATATTGAATAGTAAGAATATCTTATCTCTAAATTAAATATAATGATTTTTTTTTTTTGTAAAAAATTTAAAACGAGTTAGATAATAGTATTTAACTTGGATCAGAAAAAAATTCTAAACCTTTTTGAAAATTTTCAGAAGGAATTATATACAGCAGTTTTGTTGACTAATTCTTTTAGTATTGGTTAAAAAATTAAAATAATCAATATTAAATAAAAACAGAAAAATCGATATTACCTCTGGGTATTATTAGTTTCATTTTGTAGGTTCATCATCATCTGCTCTATATTTAAACTCAAACCCATTTTCAATGTATATAGTATAAAATTCATTTAAAGTAAACCTGTCTATAAAGTGTGTAAATAAGGATGAATTTATTGTTAGCTTAATTTAAAGTATATTGTGATATTAAAATTTAAAGGTGAATATACTTTTTCTTATATACTTTACTTTTTCTTTACAGGTAAGCTAATTTTAAAAGAGAAACACCCACTTATACTTTGTCTTAAACGCCATCAAAATCCAGCTTATAAAAGCCATTTGCGAGTGGGGTCCATAATGCAAGACAATAAAGGCTTGACAGCATTAAAAATAACCTATTTTCAGATACTTCAATACTCTTAACGCAAAATAAAATGAAGTTGTTGAAGTAGCCCACCTAAATATAAACTCCCTCCCAAGTCTTAAAATCCCATTTTATTTCCTTTCCATTTTTTCTCATTTAAAACAGAATTAACAATGCAACGCCACCAAAAGCTTCTCCACCACCATTTTCCTCTACATGTTATTTTTTCTTTAAACAAGGTGGGGAAATGGAACAGGGCTACCTTTGTTTTCGCCCAAAGTTTTTTTTCTAAAAAAAAAAATCTTGTGTCTATAAATGAATGTTTAAATATCAATTGTAAAAAAAAGTCATAATATCTTCTTTTTTTTGGTGAAAATTTTGGTTTATTAAAAAAAAATAAAAGTGAAAATTATTTTTTTCTCAAAATTTAAATTTCTCCCAACTTCAATCAATATCGTCTTGTCACCTTGCCACTTTCGCCACCTCGTTGCCAACCCATGATCCATCTCGTTCGTACACACCTTCTCTTTGTTTCTCGAGTCTCTAGTGAGTTACAGACAGAGTTCGAAAAGGTCAAATCTTTGATGATTCCATCATACATGATTGAGTTGCGAAAACTTCTGGATAGGTATCCTACATCTGAACTGAATTCTTTCTGGTTAAGGAATCTCTTTCTAGTTGCTCTGGAACAATTAGGAGATTCTCTAGAAGAAATACGGAGTTCTGCTTCTGGCGGCAACATGCTATGGGGTGGTGGTCCCGCTTATGGGGTCAAATCCTTTAGGAGTGTGCAAAATAATCAAAAAATTGAACCGAACCGTCCTTAAAATAATCGATTTTTAAAAATCAGTTCATGAACCGAACCGATTTTTAAAGAACCAGTTCATGAACCGAACCAGTTTTTAGAACCAATTTAAGAACCGAACTGTTTTGAACCAAACCGTTTCCGAACCGAACAGTTTTTCAAATGAACCAAATTGATTTTTATAACTTTATTTTTAATTTTTTTTCTTTTCAAAATAGGGTCGACCCGAATCGGTTCCGAACAGAACCGTCTACCGCCGAACCGAACCAGTCTTGAACCGAACCGAACCAGTTTTGAACAGAATCATTTAAACCAATTCGGTTCGATCCATGCACATCCCTAATCTCTCCCCGACCACCACTATTATCGTCGTCACTCTTGAGTCTTGATTTCATGATTTATTGTCACATATTCATTTTAATAATTTTATACATAAAAATATACTTTTTATAATAATAGAGGACATAAAACCCAAACAAAGAAAAAGGAAAACGAAATCCAAATTAATATTTTTTTTTTCAAATAACGGATCATGCATCAAAATTCAGCTGTAAATCCATTTGTTAATTGGGCCCAAAAAGGCTCAGAAGTCAAGAGCATCTAAAAAATATCCATTTTACACATATCAATACCTTGAGCCCAACATGAAATTTAGTTCTCTCAGTAGCCCACATGAAAGTCCATTATCTCCAAAGTCCAAATTCATTTAATTTTATTTTTCCTTTTCCTTTTTCTCATCTGAAACTTGAAAAGAGAATTGAGGAGGTTGGAAGTTGTGATTCCAGTTTTCATTTTCCGGTGTTTTGTGTGCAGAGCAGAACCCTCACACACTGCACCCGAAGATCTAAGCTTTCTTCTATCTCTTTCAATTGCTCTTTTTCTTTAGGTCCAGTTTCTATTCAACATAATAGTAAAAAAAAAGCATTCGGCAACAACAATGAGCAATTCCTCTGCCGGAACCTCATCAAAACCTAGAGCAGCTTCCTCACAACCATCGGAAACTTCTTCCAAGCGCAAAAGAGGAGTTTTCCAAAAAGAACGTAAGAATTTTGTTTTATTTTCCCCCTAATTTTTATTATTTTACTCTAGTTATCTCTATCTATCTTCCTAATCTTCTTCTCGGGTTACTATAGTGCAGCACATGATGTATGGCTTTGGAGATGATCCTAATGTAAGCGTTATTCCATCTTTTTTTCTTTTTTTCTTTTTCTTTTTTTCATATGTAAACATAATTTCTGTTCTTGTAGTTAGGTAATCGTTTAACTTCAAACCGATTTTCTATTTTTTTATTTATCGTGTTAATTGTAAATATTTATGTATGTTAACTTGAACTTTTATTCTTGTTTGACTCTGGAATTAGCCGCTTCCTGAAAGCGTGGCACTTATGGAGGACATGGTTGTGGAATATGTCACTGAATTGGTATGAATCTTCTTAATTTTTTTAATTGTTTAACTCAGTCTGAGTGCCCTGGAGTGGTTTGTTTTGGTCCTTACGCAAAGTTTTTCTGCCAAGGTGCATAAAGCCCAAGATATTGGATCACAGAGGGGGAAGCTATCTGTTGAGGATTTCCTCTATTTGATTCGCAAGGTACTCTTTTGTTCATGAAATCAAATATCACACATCCCTGACGTCATTATTCTCAAGGGGGACCATGAATTTTTAAGAAGTTTTTATTTTATTTTCCCCCCCTAATCCCTTTTTAAAAATGTTCAAATCTTACGTATTAGAAGAGAAAAGCAAAACTGAATAAATCAATTAAACAGGATTCCTGCACAAACTAATGGAAAAATCCTATATGAAACACTTATATACCGTAGTAATATTCTACTGAATTGGACATCTTTTGCAAAAGTACTTATTTCCAAACTTATTCAGCATCAGAATTTCATAGCGCAATTGTATATCTAACTCTTATATTTTACTAGCCAGAAACTGCTCTTCTGGTTGGCCTTTATCAACATATGGTCTTCAATTGCTTATTGGCATGATATGTAAAGGCCTGCTGTGATCAAGGCTAATACTTGTGAACTTGTTACAAGGATCAATCTGTTCTGGGGAGAATACCCGGATAGGGCTTTGGGGGTTTGACCTGAAGATTACTTGACCTGGGATGTTGAGGTACGGTCTGAGTATCCTAACCGTCTGCTGGCTAGGCAGCTAAGCCCACCTTAGCCCACCAACTCGGGTCATGGGTTTACGATCCACTATCTCCTGAGCACCACCATCTAACCCACGTCCCTGTAAGCTTGAAATAGGCCAGGATAGCGCCAGAAAGGACCAACTATTACGATTTCGAGCTTAGCTAGTATTGTCTCCAAAGCATCCACTATCTCCAGGTGTTCATACCCACATCCCTGATATTGCCTATCAGATTTTTGGCTGGAGAGGCTGGACCCTACCTTGCCAGTTATCTCAGCCTTTACTCCGTAGATATAAATAGTAATTCTTTAGCTAGACATCTCTGTTTGACCTTCGAACACAATCAATATTTATCCAATGCAATTTTTTATGCCATTCTTTAAAGGTCTTCTGCAGAAAACTCTTTCTCAAGTAGCATCTTCACAAACTTCTTTTTTTTTTTTGGGTATGTCATCTTCATAAACTTCTACAAGCCAAACTCTATTAATTGTCCTTAAAAACTTTAAACCAGTAAACATGCACAAGAAGGGTTGTCCTAAGGCTTCAGTTTTTTTATTACATAATATATCTGTCAAACCTGAGGTAAGAACTATAATCTTTCCTTTAATTACTTCACTCTTTGCAGCAACATGTTAACTTTGTAGTACATAAATATGATAACAATGAATATTAGCACTGTTAGCATTCTAATAGCTTGACAGGCCTAGGCATCCGATATTTCTGGTGACTAAATACTATCAACACCCTCATTTTGAACTCTATGGACCATGGTCTGCTCCTTTGACCCTGCCAGTCTGCTGAGAACCACCCATGCATGATGCATAATTATGCTCTATATGTTCCTCTGGTTCTGATTCCACTCCTCCTCTTGTCGATACTTTCTCCTCTTTCTTTTGTTTTATAGCAATGGGTACAATCATAAGCATTAGATTTCTGCTTATTGGTCAAACTTAAGGTTGAGTAAACTATGACTCAGGGATTATTAAGTATTGCCAACAAAACTAAATGCAAGTACCATAGATTATATAAGTTGCAAGCTACTGGCTTAGGGTAATTTTCTGGTACCTCAAAGGCTCAAACACGTGTCGACGGAAACTTTTCCAACATGAGGCCAAGAATTCTGAGAGATAAATTTCCATATATTTATGATCCACTAAAATGAAGGTTACCTCGCCAGTGTTCAATTAAATTGAGCAAATGCACCTTGATGTTATTAGAAACTAGTGAAGACTAACTCATAATCCTTTGTTATAAAACGAAGAAAAAACTCACTCACCCCGTTAGTGGTTGGTACGTAGAACTGATTATTCTACAACCTTTCGGAGGGCCATATTCAGGAGATAGTAGTTAAAAAAAATTAGAATTTCATACAAGCCTTGGTGCAGTTCACGCAAAAAACCTGAAATGCTACGGCCTTCAAAGAGAAGATTCTGAGCTCACACGGCAGTAGGCTGTCATAACATCCACCTTTAGACTACAGGATCACACTACCATTATAATTGTTTGCCGATTCATGATAATCTTTTGTTATTTGACTTGGACCCATAAAATTCCTTATATGCTGCAGGATTTGCCAAAACTTAACCGCTGTACAGAACTGCTGTCTATGAATGAAGAACTGAAGCAAGCAAGAAAGGTTTTTGAATCAGATGAAGAGAAACTGAGGAAGGTTTTTGAGGTAGATGAAACAGTTGAAGGATGAATGATGAAGATTATTGAACTGCACCGATGCTGAATTCTAGGATGTTGCTGACCCGTTCTCACTTTGTTGGTTATATTGTATTCCATTTTGTTTAGGATACTCTAGATATGAAATTATACTCAATGTCCATGATTAAATTGAAACTTTGTTTCATGTTCGTACTCGAATATAAGGTGTACATTGATGAGAAAACAAAACTACCAACTCATTTCAGTAATTTACTTTACTTAAGTTATGCTGCCATATGCAACAACCGAGAGAGAGATGAGCCGAATCAACTCAGATGCAGAAGATATCACCAAAAAATATTATAACTATTAATTTGCGTCCTTAATTTGATATCCGTAGTCAGATAAATGCCAAAGAAATAAGTGATTTTGTATAGGTGTATAGTATTATCAGATTGACATCTTTGCAGTCTATGCTGCTCACTGGATATCGAAAGAATTAGGGGGAGGAGAAAAAACCAGGGCTATATTCTTGACGTAAGTTTAGTGGACAGTGTGGTGCTCAATGATAATCATTAATAAGAGAATGAATGAATGTAAGTCACATTGGTCCATAAATGTAGCAGAATAACTTCTCACGGTTAAAATTTATTTTTTATTCCATATCTTTGTAGCATTTTATCATAGATAAACTAGCATATTTCGAAAGAAAATTGATCATTCTTTAAAAAAAAAGTGACATTTAAATTAGTCTAGATATTTATGAAATGAAAACCAAAAGAATTAATGTTGTGTGGAGAAAAGAAAAGAAAAATCCCTCCATTCCAACCTGCTAGGAATGTTGATTGGCGACTTTTTTGCGTAATCAACATCGAATGAATGACCATTCTGTATGTAATGCAAAACATACTAATTCCCATGAAAAAGTCTGGAATGAAATCAAAATTACAGCATATAAAACCTCTCTATTGTTCCAAGTTAGCGCCATTACAAATAGCAATTTCAGTGAGACAACCTTAAGTTTGATGGCGTTATCAAAGAGAAAACTTAATTCTTTACAAACTACCAGCATCTTCCTACTCTTATTCATTTTAAGTGAGGAATCAACCATGACTGAAGACTAAAGGAGGCATGAAGAAAGGAACACGCAATTGAGCAGCACTAACAACATAGGTGCTGTCTAGTTCGCTCAAGTAATGATTTAAGGCGTAGGACAAAGTCAATGTAATCATGTCTTCTCAGCTCGTGTTATATTTTCCCTGTATCTTGACCAAAAAAACAACAAGCCAAGAAGGCGCTAGAATTCACAGGAGGGCACGGAACAGCGTGCTCAACGATGTGTAAGAAAAAAATTACCTATTTGTGTTAACTAACAAAAAAGGGGGCGGGGCAGGAAACTCAGGGCTTACTTTTACTATAGTCACCTAATCATGTTACATTGAGGACATAATGGGCTTAAAAAACGTGTCCTGCATTTTAATCAAGAATTGCTTTTATATTTGTTTTCTGCTCCTCCGTTAGTGAGTTGGGGAATACAACCTCAAATGTGACGTAAAGATCTCCTTTCTTTGTGCTCATATGCAGCGGCATGCCCTCTCCTTTGAACTTCCTCACTTGCTTTGGATTTGTGATTCCCTAAGGGTCAAAAGAAGTCTGTCAGATCTGTGCCTCTTTGTATACATACACTTACATATCAATGCCAATTGAGATCTCCAACAAGAATAATTGATGCTCACCTTCGTGCTTATGTCCACCAGATGCTCATCAAGGTGTTTAATAGTCTTCTCAAAGCCAACAAGGGCTTGAACCTGAAGATAAAGGTTACAAAATAAACTTAACAATGCACGTAGAATTTTAAGGAAGCCAATAACAGAGATGTTAACGGTTTGCAAAATTACAAGATGTCATAATTCAACTTGCTGTGATAGTAGAATAGTAGTATACTACTTACTAAATGCCTTAACCTGTCCAATATCGCCAAGGAACTAAGTACAGCTCAAGTAATTGATAAGCATACGAGCTATTGCATTATTTACCAGAGTTATAGTGACAGAGGTGTGCAAGTCATTGCCTTCCCTTCTGAAGAGGTCATGGGGTGCTGTACGGATACGAAACTGCTCAAATATCATATATGTTGTCAACACACTGCACTTATAACATGCATACAAAACAGTTGCTAAATAAACATGAAAAAACTAAGCCACTAACCCTAAGATCTCCAGGTTCTCCATCAATTATGGGCTCACCATCCTCATAAAATAGCACTTCCTGTGAAGGGACAAAAACTGGTAACTCAATTGCACCAAAGCTTAAGCAAATTAATTAATTAATTTTTTTTTTAAAAAAAGGGCTTTCAGTAAGCTTCCTTCGATCGTGATATACACACCATTACTTACAACATAGCAGTTAGGAAAATGGAAAAATAGGAGAAAATAGGGAGTGTGCAAAAATGGGGTGAAAGCTTTTCAATTTTGCTCCTTGAGTCTTTATTGCTTTGTAGAAGATGAAAAATAATTTTCAGCTCACTTTCATGCTATAGCAAAAGAAACTAAATTTGTGGGATAAAGTGAAAACTAGTTACACTCCTCTTTCAACGGTCCCTTAGT
The DNA here is from genome assembly GCF_033153095.1 of Gastrolobium bilobum. Taxonomy (NCBI): domain Eukaryota; kingdom Viridiplantae; phylum Streptophyta; class Magnoliopsida; order Fabales; family Fabaceae; genus Gastrolobium; species Gastrolobium bilobum. The sequence continues at coordinate 239,703 of NW_026898901.1, read as the reverse complement.
TTTATTGAACCAAGCAAGTCTATAAAAATTTAGTTTGGTCCGTTTTTGTTTTTATTTTTATTTTCGGTTGATATGTTTTCATTGATAATTACAAACCTCATTTTCATTTAGTTTCCTATTTCCAAAATTTGTAAGGAAATGATGAAAACAACATTTTGATGTTTTCACCATTTCTTTAAAAAAAAACTTTGAAAATAGGAAACAAAATGAAAATGAGGTAGCAATTTGTATATATTAATGAAAACATATCAACTGAAAATAAAAACAAGAAATAAACCAAACACCACCTTCATTTGGGTGTTTTAGCTTAATCTAGAACACCCTTGAAATTGAAAATTGGTCTCCTATGTCTAATGTTTGAATTTGAAGTACTTAGAACAATCAATTAATTTCTCTTCTTCTAAGTGCTACTCTTATTCCGTGAGTCTCTCTCCCTCTCTATCTAGATCTCTCTAATTAAAGCACAAAAGAACTATTTTTTGGACAACCAACCCCAACTTGAACACTTTGTTCCACTTTTACTATAGCTTTGGTGTTCCTTGATATATAAAACAACTTCCATGAAACCCTGGCTTGTGAGGGTAGGGATAAGGAAACCCTTGCACAGAGCCTTACTCATGCATTTATGCAAAGAAGTTGCTTTCTAGATTGGAACCCGTGATCTTGAGGACTTCCTTGATATATATATATATATATATAGGACTAGAAAATAGCAACAAAGGGCTCCGCTAATTGGCTTAGAATCAATGATAACATCATTCAGTCAGATTTGATAAATGTACGACGACATGTTTAGATAGTTAAAACGTTACATTCATCTCTTATGCATGATGCACCAATATTTTTCAAGTGTGGAATACAAAATTACTTGAATTTTTTTGTACTAGCCTAAATTGAACCACTCACTTGTTTATGCTCTAATGGTCATCAGAAAATTCAAAAAAAGTGTGTGATGATCTTTTCCCCTCATTTTTAATGCTAATAAATAAATAAATGTAAAATCTTGGACACTTAGTAATTAATACAGGAACTTATTAGCTGAAGTGAAATGCAAGATAGAATTTATAAATTCAGTGTACAATTCGAACATACAACATTATGATTTTTAATCAATTCCAATTCTACTAGAATTATAATCAGACTTATAATTTCTATATTAATTCCAACTTTATTATCCAAATGGAGCCTTACTGACTACAAAATTAAGATGATATATGATTCGGGGTAGAGCTTAAAGGAAAATGGGTAGTAAGACATGATATTTTCAATGATTGCCTAATGCCAATTGTCTAAAGAATTAAATCCTTTATATATACTTTGCAAGCTTACCTGTCCGTCTTGCATGCCTTTCTCAATATCAACAGTGATGAAATAACCATCTCTTTCATATTTAACATTAGGACATTGCTCACAGACCTGAACAGGCAAATAAAGAAATAGGAGTGAAAAATTTCATATATGTTAACAAGAATAAAATAAACCTGCATTCTGCACATACCCCCTCTTCCGAAAAAAAAAAAAAAAGAATAAAAGTTGTCTGGGCTTGAAAATTAACTAAAAATTTCAGTCATACAAAAATGTCATCAATCAAGAAATTTGTATGTTTTTATTATAAGATATGCATCCCAAAGAAAAGACTAAAAGCAAAAAAAAAAAATGAAAGAAAAAAAAATATTTTTTCAACATTCTTAAACATGTTTACCTGCTCTGTCATCTGTTGAAACATCCCAGGACCTATTTGCCTGTGATAAACCTCATTTCTACAGTTACAGCGTCTCTTCCCAGGTGCAGGCTTTAAAACATTTTTCTCCCTCCAAACCTGATATTTACAATGTAAGGGGTAAGGACCACAGAGAGATTGAGAAGCAATCACCTAATATCTGAGAAAATCTACACTGCTACCGGACCAGAGTGCTTAACAAATAGATAATAACTATGATAGTTTACGACTTTGCCTTACTAGTGATGAAGTGTGTGCACACTGAATGTACTTAATTGTAAATTACGATGGCCGCCCTAGATAGAATAGGAAGGGCAATATGGGACATGCTCCAGGTAAAATCATCTGCCATATAAATGTGGAATATGCGTATGACATGACTGAGGCAGTGTTTATGTACACACAAGTTCTGCTTAGCAGCTCCAAAATCAATTCTGTTCTGCAGCTAATATTTTATTTATAAATTTTTTACTGGTTGATCTAGCTAGGTAAATAGAGTACTTTGCTGTTACCATATCAAATAAAACTAAAGGGCAACCCCCATTGCACAAGGCTCTTTGACTTTGCAAGTGTAGGAGTGAAGGTTGATTGCACTCAATCTTACCATTGCATTTTTTGCAAAAGGACGGTTTCCTAGATTCAATGGGGGTCAATTGCACACAACTTTAACCATTCATTTTTTGCAAAAAGGGTTGTTTCCTATAGACTCAAGCTAGTGACCTTCACTCCAAGTCTCGTCCTCATTTATCATATAAAACTGACAGTGTTAAATTTAATTCCATTTCCATCCATATCCCTGGCAACAAATGTTGCTTAAGTTAAAAAAAATGGTATAGGACTCATATCAACGCTGAATGCACCTCATCAATAGACATACGGATTCAATGAATGGAAATACAATCAGAACATTAGCCAGATTTAACCTCACCTTCAAGGAACCTCCCATGTACAAATCTTCCAGGGTTGCATCCAATTCAACAATCACATCATCACCTTTCACAATTCTCTCTTCCTCCTCCTCCATCGAACCTCCTCCAAAGAAGCTGAAAGAAGCATTCATAGTGTTACCACGAAACAAAGAGGCATAGGCATCAAAGAAACACAAATTCAATATCTCATAATCAATTTCCAACAATAAGCATATGTGGCACCGTGGGTGATGAAACAGTAATATATTCACACCTTCCAATCCAAGCACAATAGGGAAGAGAAGTTAACGTGAAGAAAAATGTTGGGAACTTACGAGCTGAAGATGTCTTGGAAGTCCATTCCCATTCCACCGCCTCTGCCTCCACCTACAGAATGCTGTTTCAAACCCTCTTCACCATACTTGTCATAAATGTTTCTCTTCTCGCTATCGGAAAGTACTTCATAAGCTGATAAATAATAACATTAACAATCGAAACAATAAATAACATCCTTTGGAACCAAATTAATCACTGAATTAATTAATAAAAAAAAATTAAAATCAAATCATAGGAAACAACCAAAGACATTACAAGTTTAATACCATTGTTAATCTCAGCAAATCTCTTATTAGCTTCTTGGTTGCCTGGATTCTTATCTGGATGGTACTTCAACGCCAGCTTCCGATACGCCCTCTTTATCTGCTCGTCCGATGCGCCCTTCGATACTTGAAGTATATCGTAATAGCTCTTTCTGCCATGAATATAACAACAGAATTTGAATTGCGATTTCAGTGCCTTGTTTGAGAACAAATAAAGTAGAGAGAAAAAGTGAATACCCCGCAATGGCACTGAGAGAATAGCACAGAGCGCAAAGAAGGAACAAGAGGTTGGCTCTTGGACGAGCCATGAATGAAGATTGAGGGAAGGAATTCTTGGAAACGCAAATTTAGGGCTCAGATCTTGTTTCTGAATTCGGAATTGCGAGGAGAAATCATCATATGAATGGGGAATGCGTTTCTTTTTCTTTTCTTTTTTGGTTTGGGAGTGTGTTTTGGAGTGGGAGTCATGAAATTGATTCTGCCAATTCAAATGCAGGACCACGATTTGCAGCATGCTCGTGTCCACACTGGCCAATCAGCGTGAGCCTTTGCCTGTTCCAACCAATCCTAGATGTACACGTCGGGTAGTGTGTATGCTAACTCCCATTTTTCCCATTTCCCACCTCCCAAACATCATGAAGTTTTTTGCTTTCTTAATTATTTTTTTTAACTAGTGCGTATATTCTTGTAAAAGGAAAATTATTTGTCATTTTAAAGAATATTAGTGTATTACACTGAGAAAAAAAATAAATCAATTTATTTGTCTCGTAAAAGTTAACGCAAATCGTAGAAGTATACTGCTGCATTTTAGTTTGTCCTGTAATCATTTAAAAATTACGTAATTTGACTTGGCTTCTTTTAGTATTTATCAGAGATGGACTTTTATTTATTGCAATTTGATTGTTCATTTTATTTAGATGTTTGTTTCTAAAATACTTATAGTAGTAAATCCAATGATCATAGGCACACAAATATGTGTTTATTAGACGGTAAATATAAAAAGAAATGAAGTTGGCAGGTAGGGCGATTCCATTTGGCAGACGGAGCCCATTTTGTCACCTCTAATGTCAACATTTTATAGCTTGCAGTAAGTTTTTATGTTTATCCACACAAAAAAAAGTTCTTGTAGTTGCATCTAAATTACTATATATCTATGTTTTCTATAATTGCCTCTAAATCAACTCTCTGATGTGTGTGTATTTGTGACATATATATTAGATGAAGAGTTGGCAAATATTTGAGTTAGTATGTTTACTATTCTAACAAACACTTTATAGTTGAAGTTGAGTGTGGTAGTATCAAAAGAACATTCATTAGTTTAATTGTATAAGTATAAATAATTATTCACAAAATTAACATATATATAAGGATATATTTAATGCATCGTATTTAATCTCAATAATACTTCAACTCTACCAATAATAATTTGGTGAAGAATATGAAAAGCAACTACTTACTAGGTTGGAAATAATTAATCATAAATAGCATTAAAATAATGATATACTTTTGGAGTAATTAATAAGAATAAATAAATATTTTTTGCAAGGATTTGTGGCCATAGTATTTGAAATTTTACAAATTAGTATTTATAAAATTGAAATAAGATTTACGAATTTAATTATAAAAGAAGAAGAGTGAAATTTTAATTTAATTATAAAAATATGTTGACGGGAGAACGGAATGGAAGAAAAGTAATGAAACCCGCGATGGCTACTGAATAACCTCCTTCGACTTTCTCAGGTTGCCGATCAGGTTAAGTAGTAGTTTTATGTCAGATTGTTGCTCATCGAAAGGGGGAGACCCAAACCCGATTACTTAACAAACCCTACGCTGGACCTTCATTTTTCTTACTGTAAGAAATTGATCATCTCTTTCAGCATTTTTATATTAGCATGTAATAAGTTTTTATATTTATCCACACAAAAAATGTTCTTATAGTTGCGTCTAGATTACTTTGTCTATGTTTCTATAATTGCCTCTAAATCAACTTTATGAGGTGTGTGTATTTGTGACATATATATCAGATGAAGAGTTGGCAAACATTTGAGTTAGTACGTATAATATTCTAACAAACACTTGAATGTGATAATATCAAAAGAACATTAACTAGCTTAATTGCACAAGTATAAATAATTTTTCACAAAATTAACATATATATAAGCATACATTAAATGCATCGTATTTAGTCATAATAATACTTCAACTTTACCAATAATAATTTGTTGAAGAATATGAAAAGCCAACTACTCACTAGGTTGGAAACAACTAATCATAACTAGCATTAAAATAATGATATACTGCAAAACATTGAATAATTATTTCCTTTAATTGAGTAATTAATAAGAATATATAATTATTTTTTGCAAGGATTTGTAGCCTTAGTATTTGAAATTTTACAAATTAGTATTTACAAAATTGAAATTAGATTTAGGAAATCTTTTTTTGATATCCTAGATTTAGGAATTTAATTATAAAAGATGAAGGGTAGAATTTTAATTTAATTATAAAACGTGTTGGCAGGCTGAGCCCATTTTGCCATCTCTAACTATCAGTATTTTATATCTGCATGTAATAGATTTTAATATTTAAGGTGTGCATGACAACCATTATGTTCCCTGGCACTATTTTTTAAAAGAAACACTTCTTTTCTATTTTTGTGCCTTGGAACACTTTCTAGGAAAAAAATATGTTTGATAACATGTTCTATTTTTATTCCGAGAATGAGAATTGTATTTGATAACATAACAAATAATTAATAAAAAATATTCCTATTAAGCATAAAAAAATTTCGGATCATCATTTTTCTTTTCATATGGTGTGGTGGCGGCGGCAACGGTAATGGTGGTGGCAGCGGTTGTGGTGGAGTAGTGATGGTGGCGGTGGTGTAGTGATGGTAGTGGTGGTGGTGACGACAATGAGTGCAGCGATGATGGTGGTGGTTGGTGATTGTGGTGTTAGTCATGGCGATGGTGATGGTGGCACTGGCGTGGTGGTGGTGATAGCAATGGCTGCGGTGATGGTGGTGGTGGTGGTGTCGGGATGATGATAGTGGTAGTGATGATGGTAGTGGTGAATAGTGATTGAGAGAGACAAAGTGTTTTTAATTTTGTGTCCAGGAACAAAAAATAGAAATTTTTTTATTCTTTTTTCTGTTCCTTAGTACAGAAATTGAACTGGTTCATTCTCGGAAACAAAAAATAAACTGATTTTGTCAAGCAATGTTTCTATCAATTTCTGTTTTCGGGAACAAAATTATAAAAAAACTAATTCTGGGAAGGTTGTCATGCCTACCCTTATCCATAAAAAAAGAGAGGTTCTTATAGTTATATCTAGATAGTAATCTATTATGTTTTCTATAGTTTTAAATTACTTTTAAATTCCACAAAAAAAAAAAATTATCAATTACTTTTAAATTTCTCTTTTTATATTTAAACTTTTTATTCTCCCGAAATCTTAATTGATTATACTTTCAATTAAAAAAATTGTACTTTTCTCTCTCCAAATCTTAATTGCGTATACATTCAAAAAATTTTATTCTAGTCTTTATTAAAGAATGACACATATTATTTTTAACTTTTTAAAATTTTAAATTCAAATATTTTATATTAATTAAGAATTTTTTTAGGATTTCTAATATTCATCTCTTTTAATTTACTTTTTATTTTATTTAAATTATGCATATTTTTTTTATAGTTTTTAATATACTTTCTCTTAAATATTTTTTCTTATATTTTTGTATTTAAAATAAAAATAAAAATATACATCTATTACGCGATATATTTGCTAGTATACATAACTTGCATATAATCAGAATCGATTATACAATTTAATGTGTAAATATAAATTGTTGGTCTAAACATTTATATATATAGCATTGCCAGAAGAACTATGATGATGACAGCTTATGTTTGACCGTTGAACTATCATACCAAACATTTATGAAGAAAGATTTGAGCTTATCACCAAAAGGCACTAATTAAAGATGAAATTAAGGGTTTATTTCTTTATTTCTTATTAAGTTACAAACATTCGAATTTATATACTTAATTTAATATTTTACACTTTAATAATTATATATATATATAGGAAAAAACATTTCTCAAGTTGCTTGAGACAATGTTATCTCCGGCCACTCCAAAACTACGTCGTTTTGTTTATTTATTTTCTTATATTAATTAATTCACCTTTGAATGGTTACGATTCCCTTTTCTCTCTCTTCCTTTATCACCATTGATCCAACTTTGTACGGTTATGATTTAGTAGCCGGAGATAACATTGTCTCAAGTAGCTTGAGAAATGATAAGCCCATATATATATAATACTTTTAAATAAAACTAATAATAGCATATTATAACATCATGATATTTGTATTTCTAATCAAGTTTTGGTTTTATTATTTGCATGAGTGTTAGTGAAGATGAAGAATTCCAACCTTTTCACATTTAATACAATGCTCCAATAATTCTAGTTTCTATTCATCATCTCTCTACACATTCAAAATTTATTATTTGATGTACCAAAAAAAAAAAAAAAATTATTATTTGATAATATATGCAAAAATGAAAGTTTATGGGCAAATAACATGAATTACGAAGAGACACATTATGTATTGAAAACTGTAAGGAGCATGCAAACATTAAAGAATATAGGTACATTGAGTGACTTATGAAGAGACACATGGTATATTGGAAAAAAATTTATTTTTCAATTATTAATAGGTATAATAACTAAACTTAATATACATAATAATAAATAATATTAATAGGCTTAACAATTTCCAGTGGTATAGTTGCAGCAATTTGTTTCTTTTTTTAGACCCAAAAAATTAATTAATCATAATAGGTATAATAATAAATATTATTAATAGACCCATTTTCGATGCAGAAAGTAGTGGTTCTGTTCCTACAATATGAGGAATACAACTTTTTGGTCAGTTGTGATAATGAAAAATAATTTGATGAAGACATGTTTGCCCATGATGTTTCTCCACTCATTTAAAAAAAAAATATATATATTTTTAGAAGAATTTTTTTTTTATGAAGGCTTATGTTTGACCGTTGATACCAAACATTTTTAAATCGTTCTTTGAGCTTAAGGATTTCTTTCTTATTAATTCAAGGATTAAGAAGAATGACAATATGTTTTCAATCTATATAGTGTTTAATTTTTTTTATTTGTTTAATTTATTTATTTATTGTGTTTTATATGATCTAGGTTGAGGTTCAATGTTCTCTCATTGAATGGTGAAGTTTATAAAAAAGAAAAAGGGTTTTATATATAATATATTGTTAATGAAGTTTTATTTTTTACTTGAATAATTTTTTTTTTGGTGGATATAAGGGGAGAACCCCAGACAACAAAAATCAATAAACAGAAATGCAACGCGTTCTTTCCACATGCGAGAAGTCCGTTAAAAACAAAAAAACTAATCTCTAAAGGAGGAGAACGAAATAAGGTGATATCCTCAGTAGAGTCATAAAGAAGAGGGTAATTGGCCAACCAATCAACACATCAATTGACCTCTCTATATGTATGAATTAGTTTAACATGTCAGTATTTACGGAGCCAAGCTCGAATGTGAGAAATAATGTGAGTCTCTCGAGCTGCATTACCAATTCTGGTAAGCAATGTGATTGCTGAAGATGGATCACTTTCAATGATTATTTTCCTTTGGCCAGTATTCCAAGCGAGTTTCAATCAGAATAATTTTTTTAATAAGAATAGCATAATTTTATAAGTAAACTTGAACTGAAAAATATATAGTTTAAAAGTATTGATAACAAACATCGTTTTGTTGATATTAAAATAAAGATATTTAAGTCACTTTTACACTTATTTTACTTTCTATTGTTAGTATATCAAAGAAAACTGCTAGAGGGATCCATTTTTAAAAGAACGATTCTTCATGATAGAAGTTATTTACCATATATGAATTTATTTATAATTATTGCATAAAATTTTAAATAACAAATATTTTAAAATAGAAAATATACCGTGTAAGTGGAGACTTTGTTATGTCAATGAAAAAAATACATAGATCTCCAGGGCTTTTTTTTTTTTAATTTTTTTGGTACAACTTCATGTTTATTTAATTTTACATTGAAGTTGTCAAACACTTTAAAGAGGCTTTACAGTTTGCAATTACACTCGCATTATGGAACCTTTGGAATTTGAACCATAAAAGTCTGAAATTTGGCTAAGTGGACTTGCTCATAACTGTCACAATAATGTTACAATTTATGTAAGAATATTCAAGACCTTACAATAACTATTTTGATTTGGATCTCGTTAAAAGATGCATACATGTTAATGTACTTCTTAGAATGTTGATTAATAATCAAAAATAAAAACTATTATGTAAAAAAAATTTAATTGTTCATATAATTTTGTATAAAATTAATCAAAATAAATGATATTGTTTTTTATTACCATATATCAATAAATTTTATTTAATTTCTCTTTTTAAAATTGTTCTTTGTTATCAAAAGAATACCATATAAGTTTTGGATATAAAAAAGGATTAAATAAAAATGAGTGTTAAAAGGCCTACATTCTTGATTCCGTGAGCTTGTCCGTCTTGGTTGCATTCCGAGACTCAGTGGACGTCCATGGAATTAAGCCAAACTAAGGGGACCATTGGAATTACATGTTGTTTATCAGATCTGAGCGTGTATTCTTGAAAGAAAACAGTCTGAGCGCGTCTTTCTAATATGAAGGAAAAAAGGCAGGGTCTAGGGTTTTTGTATGAGCCATGCAGTCGTCCGTCGTCGATGCTGATGCGCTAGTCAGGGAAGAAGAGGACAATCTTCATAAAATCGTGAAGAAGTTTAAAGATCAGAGGTCCTTTTCTAGTGAAAAATTGTTGGCTCAAAGAGATGAGGAATGAATGGAAGGGAGTTCAACTTTCAAGGATATTCTTATGAGAAACAACAGTGTATGGGTTTCTGAGGAGGACAATGGATCTAAAGTTGAGGATATGATGAATATGGATGAAAATACACAGGAGATGGCTGACGCTATGGTAACTGCGAATGAGATCATAATGGAGACTCGTAATGATGGCAAAATTAATTTTAAGCTTTTCGATGGGTTCAAGAAAAAAGCCCGAAAGCCATGGAAATATTCGATCTTTGTGAAGCTTTTAGGGAAGAGAGTCTCTATCAATTTTATGAAGAAGAGATTGGAAAATATGTGGACAAGGGATGGAAAGATTTATGTCACAGATATAGAAAATGATTTCTTCTTGTGAGGTTTGAACAGAAGAAATATATGGATTTTGCTTTAACGACGGGACCATGGATTATTTTTTATCACTACCTTGAGAATCGAATTTCCAACTTTACCAAGCTTTCATAAGTAAAATAATGGCTCGGGTAAGGTTACCGGCTTTTCCTGTGGAGTATGTCAATACTTCTCTGATTAAAAGCGTTGGAAATTGGCTTGGAAGATTTGTACGTTTGGATGCAGCAACCACAAATCTTGTTGGGGGAAGATTTGCGAGGATTTGCATTGAGTTGGATTTGAACCAACCTCTTAAGGCAGAATATTTCATTGAGGGACGTTATAAACAGGTAGAATATGAAGGTTTACATCTGATATGTTTTTGTTACGGGAAGTATGGTCATAAGACATAGGGGTGTCGTTTTGCTATTAAGGAAGTGTCAAAGGAGGCTGTTCCTAACCCTGAGTTGGTTGGTGATGATCACAAGTGAAAAATTTGTGGAGGAGGGTGCTCCTAATTATGGACCTTGGATGGTAGTGTCAAGAGAAAAAGAGGAAGAATATCAAAAGCAATAGATGTAGCAAATCCAATTTTTATGTCAAAAGATCGCAGTCCATATCTGAGAATGAGAATGGTCCGAGTGCAAAAAATGATAGGCGAGCGGGTAAAGCTCATCCAATATCATCTATTAAGAATCACATGGAAGTAGATGAAAATGGGTGTGCAACTAATGAGGGTGGGATGGATCTAGGGATTGTTAAAAGAAAAAGGAAAAATCAACTTAGTGGAGACTGACAAAGCTTTCATTTTGGTGGGGAATGATGCGAAGGAAATTGTGGGTCAGTCATTGTCAGGTAATGAGATGAATAATAAGGTTAATGCAGATTCAACAAGTAAGGGAAGTATAAAGTCCAAAAAAAACCATAGGGGGTCATAAGGGAGAGGGTTCTAAGTTTGATTTGCTGATTATTGAAGACCATGATGCTAAGGAGGTTGCTTTAGATCATGAGGAGAACAATCAGTCTTATGAGAAGATTGCAAGTGAGAATATATTGGAGTAACAAGGTCTTGTTCCTCCGGACCTTAGGTTAATGTCGACTCAAGGGAAACAAAGTTCGACTAGGGGAAATATTAGTAAAGAATTAAGGCCAAGGGGTTTTTTGTCGCAGTTGCAAAGAAAACCTGCAACCAAATCAACCCATTTTTAATGTCTTTGCTATTTTGGAATTGTAGAGGGGCGGCTAAACCCAGTTTAGGTCACACTCTTAAGTTGTTGGTGGACAAGAATGCGTGTTACATGGTGGTTTTGTTGGAAACAAGAACAAACAGTGATAGGTGTAAGAAAATCATGACGAGGATTAAGTTTGATAGAATATTAGTAGAAGAAGCGATGGTGTTTTCTGGCGGAATTTGGGTTATCTGGAACTCTAAAAAAGTAACAGTTAAAGTTCTATCTTAGAAATTGCAGTTTATCCACAAAAAGGTAACGCTAGAAAATAAGAAGAATTTCCTTTGCACGACAGTGTATGCTAGTCCACGAGAGGAAGAAAGACATGTTTTGTGGGAAGATATTTTGCAACTTAGTGGTAGCATCAACGTTCCTTGGATGATGGCCGGAGATTTTAATGACATAAGAAGTGTAGGTGAAAAAAGAGGTGGATCTCGGCATGATATTGGTAAATGTCGTCATTTCTCAAACTTATTGCAGAGCTGTCAGGTGGATGATCTTGTTTGTTTAGGTTCAACGTTTACATGGCAGGGTCCAAAGTGGAATAACTTAAATCGGGTTTATAAGAAACTGGATATGGTATGTGTTAATTTGATGTGGAGAGTTTATTTGAGGAAACAGAGTCTAGAGTTTTACCGAGGCTGGAATCTGATCACAACCTTATTCTTGTTAAGCTGGATGCTGGTTATGCTAAGTGGCAAAATAGACCTTTCAGATTTGAGGCTGCTTGGTTAGACCACCCAGGTTTCTCAATTCTTATGCAAGAGAAGTGGAATCAGGAAATAGATATATCCACAATGCTTAGCAATTTTGTGCCCCATTTGCGGCGCTGGAATAAATTGGTTTTTGGTGATTGTTGGACGTTTAGCAAGTGCACTAGTCGTACAAGTAATAAAATGATGAGTAAAGATCGTTCCCACGAGGAATTGTGTTCAAACACCAATATACCATAGAAAACTAATTTGAATCAAATAAAAGTTTGTAAAAATCATGAATAATTTGTCACCAGAAAATTGATTGTAAGTAATTTGACACAAAGTAAATGTGGATTAGGAATTAATAAAACAACAAGTAGTCAGAAAACAACTTTCCTCCACAATAACCTATGTAAAAAAAAACTGATCATATGATGAATTCCTTTCCATGTGATTTTAATCAACCTTTTACTTATCATCAGGATGTAATCCCTTACTACCCTGATGGATACATTAATCAGAAACCCCAATCCCTTGGTGATCTCTTTCTTAATACATGCATGAATTACTAAAGTTTAAAGATTACATCAGAATTCTAGCATCAATCCCTTGAGTACTAGAATTCTGATGTTGAGATTATCAAATACAGAAGTCATATAAACATCCCTGTTCTATATTACTTCCTTGATAGAAATAATTAAATCAGAAAATCTCAAATCAACACATGAAAAATACTTCATCATATTAATCAAATCAACATAGTATTATCATGGAGTTCTATTGCATTCAGACTACAAAGACTCTACTCAGACATGACTAAGGAAGAAATAAGAGAAGAAGAAACAAACTTCATTTCCATGTTGAAAGTCTTCAATCTCCAAACTATTACAAGAAAATCCTAATACAAAAACTAAGAGAATTTAGAGAGAAGTCAGACTAAGTTTAAGAGAGAGAGAGTTCAGATCCCTCAGATCCAGATCCCTTTCTAAGTGTCAAGGCTTTGCCTTATATAGTGTTACAATTAAAAACAGAAAACTGATGTGGGCGCTAAAACATCCATAAGTGACCGTTTTAGCGTCCATGCTTTACGTATGCTCAACTGCTTTTAACTGATTCCAACGCTAAAACGTTAAGGAATGACCGTTTTAGCGTCCAAACTTGGTGAATGCTCAACTAACTTTAACTGACTCCAACGCTAAAACGTTTGATTTGGACGTTTTAGCGGTGAAGACCAGAATCTTTTTCCACTTTAGGGCGCTAAAACGCTTATTGCAGGCTGTTTTAGCGCCCAAGACCAGCAATTTTCCATCTTCTTAGTATAGCAACGCGCTAAAACGCTCTGTGTGGGCGTTTTAGCACTAATCACCAGCAAGTTTTGGCCTCTTCCTGTAGCAGGGCGCTAAAACGCTCAGTGTGAACGTTTTAGCGCTCAACACTTAGGCAATTTTTCTCCTCTTGAGCTCCAGAATCTTCTTCCTTCTCCAGTTGTCTTTCAAGCTTGCTTTTCCTACAAGAATCATACAAATTTCCAATAAAAGCTCTTGAACTTGTAATTGAGGACATCTTAGGACATTAACCTAGTTCTTCATCATTTAATCACACAATTTGATCCTAATTCCTGCTAAAAACCATGATGAACTAAGGGTTCATCAGTGATATAAATATTAGAAAAGATCATCTTTCTTAGATGCTTGCAGAGATTCATGGCAGAAAAGAGCTTAACGACAGTAATGATCTGCAAGATTTGGAGAAAGTTGTCCAAAAAGATCCGTCTCTAACGCTTGAGCAGGAGGAAATTATATGGTTCCAAAAGTCTAGACATAGAAGGATTTTGGATGGAGATAAAAACACTAAATTCTACCATTTGAAAACTATGATGCACAGAAGCAGAAATAGAGTTTCTAGGCTTCGAAATGACATGAATATCTAGACTGAAGATCCTGCTGAACTCAAATCATTAGTGTATGGGTTCTATCGAAATTTGTTTACGGGTGAGGTGTTTAATAGGAGATGGCTTTCTTCTGCAAATTGCTGGCCTGGTATTACTAAGGAGGAGTGCACAGAAATGGTAAGAATTCCTAGCCCTCAGGAGATTTCTAAAGCTTTATTTAGCATGGGAGCGTATAAAGCACCAGGAGTTGATGGATTTCCAATAGTTTTTTTTCAAAAGGAAATGAGCAGTGTCAGATAATAGGTATGTGACTTAGTCAGAGGTATGTGGATTGGGCCTTATTTTTTATATAAATTCTACTCTTTTAGTACTGATTCCCAAAACCAAGAGTCCTAAGTATATCTCACAACTTAGACCTATATCGTTATGCTCAATTGTTTACAAGATATTGTCAAAAATTATAGTTCAAAGAATGAAGGTTGTTATGGAAAAAATTATCTCTCCGTTTCAAGTGAGTTTTGTGCCAAACAGGAAGATTCAGGATAATACAATAATTGTGCAAAAGTTAGTTCATTCCATGCATAAGATGAGGGGAAGTAAGCCTTTCATGGCTATTAAGATTAATTTAATGAAAGCATATGATAGGTTAAGCTGGGATTTTTTGCAGCGTACTGTGGAAGAAGTCAGTTTTCTTGACCAACTCATTAATCTTATAATGAGTTGTGTTAAGTCGTCCAGAATAAATATCCTTTGGAATGGAGGAAAAACAGAGGAGTTCATGCATACAAGGGGGATTAGACAAGATGATCCTTTGTCCCCCTATTTATTTGTCATCACTTTGGAGAAGTTGTCTCATATTATAAATACTGCTTGCAAGGGTGGGATTTGGAGACCTATTCGAGCTGGGAGGAAAGGACCTCAGATTTCTCATCTTGTCTTTACAGATGATCTCATGTTATTTATGGAGGCTGAGGTGGAGCAAATTGATGTTCTTTTGAAATGTCTTAACCTCTTTGAAGACATTTCTGGATAGAAGTTAAGTGTGGAGAAGACTACAATTTTCTTTTCTAAAAATACCAAAGAAGATTTAGCTAGTAATATTATTCATCGCAGTGGTTTTAAGAGAGTGAATAATATGGAGAGGTATTTGGGTTCGATGATGCAACACGAGAGAGTTTCTAGAGACTTATATGAGAATATTGTTGACAAAGCTAGAGTGAAACTAAATGCCTGGCAACAACAATGTATATCACAGGCTGGGCGCGTTACTTTAACTCAATCGGTGATGGCCACTATACCATATTTCCAAATGTAAAGCTGTAGTTTATCGAAAAGTATTTATGCTGAGTTGGAAAAATTACAGTGTGATTTCATATAGGGGATAAGGATAACAAGTGAAAGCATCATGCTATTAGTTGGGAGGTGGTGACGCAACAAAAAATTTGCGGTGGTCTTGGTTTAAAGCGTTTAGAGGTAATGGACAATGCTTTTATAGCTAAACGTGTGTGGGAGTATCACTCAGACCCTAATCATCTCTGAGCTCAAGTTCTTCGTGCTAAATATGAGGTTGGCAGACGCATTGGAGAGCCTTTCATGGCTTGGAAGGGAGACTCAAATCTATGGAAACATGTGTGCAAATTGTGGAAGGAATTAGAGTGTTGTATGGTATGGGAACTTGGCAGAGGTACTGAGATTAAGTTCTGGACTGATAAATGGTTACTTAATAATCAACTTTTAATTGATGTTGGTGTTAATATAGTCCACAATATTGACTTGGGAAAGACTGATGCGGATTGGATTTCAGTGGAAGGCGATTGGAATTATGATGATTTGAAATTCTTGCTATCGAAGGAGATTGTTGATTTATTTCATAACACCTTGGCTCCTTGCTCAGATGAATCAGATACGTTGACATGGGATTTGTGTGCTGACAGTATAGTATCTGTGAAAGCCCTTTACAAATGGCTAAGTGTAAATAGGGGTGTAATAGCTGTTGATTCAAACGTTTGGAAGTACATTTGGTCGTGGAATGGCTCGCAAAAAATTAAAATCTTCATGTGGAAGATGGTTCATTGTAAACTTCTCACAATGGGAAATATGGCTTTGTGGAATGAAGGCTTCGATTCTTGTCCGATCTGTAATTCTCACAGGGAATCAGTTATTCATGCTTTAGGGGACTGTCAACACGACAAAGTTTTGTGGTGTAAGCTTGTTCCAGCTGATTTATGGGATGAGCTTTTTATTCTGAACTTGGATGAATGGATTCATAGATTTATTGGTGATGGTAGGAGGAACACATCTCAGGAAGTTTGTACGACAACATTCTTTGTTACTTGCTGGAAATTATAGCAATGGCGTAATGATGTTGTGCATGGTAATTCTTCAACGCCTGTTTTTTACAAAGAGCATCAAATTCATAAATTTGTTAAGGAGGTGAATGAGGCCTTCGTTTAGTCTTATAGTATTGGTGTAGTAAAAAAACTGATTGTTCAAAACATTGTTTGGCAATTCCCCATGGCAAATTTTGTTAAGGTAAATTGTGATAGTGTTGCGCGTGGCAACCCGGGTCTAGCTTCTTGTGGAGGTGTTATGCGAAATGATTAAGGAAATTGGATTGTGGATTTTGCTTACAAGCTTGGTGTTTGTAGTTCCTTCAAAGCTGAGTTGTGGGTGTACTACGAGATTTGGTGCTTGCTTGGAGTTATGGGTATCGACAGATAGTTATTTAAAGTGATTCTTCTACTGTAATCACTGTGCTCACCAATCATGGTGTAGCAGCTCGTGAGGGTCATCTAATCTCTCGTATACGAGCATGGCTTCAAAGGAATTGAATTGTTAGATTGCAATACACATTTCGAGAAGGCAACGTTTGTGCTAATTGGATGGCGAATTTTATTCTCAACAATAGCTAGGGTTTGGATCATTTTATTAGTGGATATCCTCCACCTGGTATTTGCCTGCTTCTCCAGGCTGATTTGGCTGCTGTGGGCAGGCCTCGTAGACTAGCTGTAACACCCCCAATTCTAACAATTTATAAAAATAATGATAATAATTTCAATAATTTTATAAATAACAGCAAAATTCAAAATAGCCAAATTTGAGAAATTTTACCGCCGCACTTGTACTATAGACAAGGGCAAGGCTAAAATTTATTACAAAAATTAAAAATAAAACTAAAGACTAAGTTCAATGAAAGAATGAAAATTTAAGCCCCAAAGCTAGCTAGAAATATTTGTGTCGTTATCCTCACTGCCCACTGCTAGCCCAATCCTTTAGAACCTGTTTCACTGAAAGTCTGCTCCCCCGCAGGATCATTGCAGTCAAACAAACACAAACACAAAAGTATTACAATTGCTGGTAATCATCAAAATTAATTAATTAATTACTTTGGAAGGTACCATCCCAAAGCTATCCTCCCATTATTAATTAATTACAATCACATACAATCATCAAAATTCAATCATATTACAATTATCATATTTGAAAATTTCTTCTTTCAATATATTTGTTGCTCAAGTCATCATAACTTTCCATACTATTCAAAAGTATTAAAATATTCCAAATAAGTTCATCTCATATCCATTATCATAATCCAAATGTCTATCAACATAATTTACAGGGTATTAAAATCAATTCCCATAATTATTCAATAGGACTCATATCGCACATATATGGCACAAAATCAAATTTTATCAAAAATCAAATTTTATCAAAAATAAAATTTATATTATCATTTGTTATCTATCACTAATAAATTTTTTCATAGAAAGTAAAACCCAATAAAGTTCCCTAATAATACTCATATAACTAATCCTAATAATTTCTAAGGTTAAAACCCAATAAGTTC
Organism: Gastrolobium bilobum; assembly: GCF_033153095.1. Taxonomy (NCBI): domain Eukaryota; kingdom Viridiplantae; phylum Streptophyta; class Magnoliopsida; order Fabales; family Fabaceae; genus Gastrolobium; species Gastrolobium bilobum. Next base: position 221,593 of record NW_026898901.1, on the reverse strand, counting down.
CCAAAAAATATTATAAATTTATAAATAACCCTATTATTTTTTAGGGTTCAAAACCTAATAAAGTTCCCAAATAATAATTTATAAATAATTAAAGATCAGGGATTAGAATAAATTTTTATATAAATTAAAACTATTGTACTCTAAGTATTAGGATTACAAACAGAACTCACACAAAAGATAACCTACAAATATCTAGGGATTAGGTTACATATACAAAATTTCATATATATAAAAAAATAACCTAAGGGAACCTAGAACTCCAAATTTCATATACAAAAATATTCTAAGAGAACATAGGGATGATTACCTGGTCTCCGTTTTCACTAACTTCTAGAAGAAAAGAATAATTTTGGGTAGAGAACCGGTTGGTAACCAGAAGAATAAAATAAAATAAGTTTTTGAAGTAAGAAGAGACAGAGTAGCAGAGGAGAAGAAGGGTAGAGGAGAAATATTGAAAAATAAATTGGTTTGGTTAGGCTAGCCTCTATTTATAGTTGAAGTTTTAGGCTCGGATATGGGTTTCGTGCATTTATTTTCTTATTCTTCATTGATGTATCTGGCTCAGATATTGGCTTTATACACTATTTCTTTTTCTTTTTTTTCTTTTTGTTCTTCATTTCTTATGGCTCAGAATATCGCTAACTCGTTACTCGCTCATTATTGACTCAATGCTAACTCATCATATCTAATCAAATTACTAATCAAACATTACCAATCAAACATTAATGCATAAATGACCAATCAATTAATAATTCAAACAATCATAATCTAATCCTAAATATATATGCACACACATTATTATTATTATTTATAATTTATTACTATTGTTAATTTATTGTATTATAAATTACTATTATTTTCCTGGGATATTACACTAGCCATTTAGTATTTTTTGTTTTTGTTTTCTTTGTTAGGCTTTGGCCCTCTTTTCTACAAAAAAAAAAGTTTTGAATATATTTTCTGCTATATGAAAAAGGAACGCAAAACGAAAAAATATAGATAGAAAAATATCAAGTTATCTATCCTTACTTCTAAAGTATCTTCTTCCAAGCTTTCCAAAGAATGGTTCTACTTCCAAGGACTTTTCACAACAACATCTTCATCAGTCACATATTTTCTTTGTCCAGCAACGTGTCTCCGACGTCAGCATCAAAACTAATTCAAAAAAATAATTGCTTATACGTCAGTATACTATATTAGGGGTGTTCGCGGTCTGGATTGGATCGGTTTTGGAAGCAAAGACCATCCGATCCAATCCATTCGGTTTGATCATGTAATCATCCATTCAGTTTGGATTTTTTTTCAAATTCGATCCGATCCAATCCAATTTTTTTCGGTTTGGATTGGATCGGTTTTCGGTTTTTGAAAATCCTAAAATTTGTTTCATGATTATTGTGCAAATAACATCTTTTGTATATATTGGCTTTGTAATTTTTTTTTTAAATACAAAAGCATCAGTAAACAATAATATAATTTTTTTTTTGGACAATGAGATATGAAGCTCTACATGGATGAAATTTTGTTGATGAGATGTGATTAGATTTTTTCTTGGGTTTAGTTAATGGGTCTTGGGTTTATAAATTTGTGGGCTATGATTGGGAAAAGACCCAAGTAGGTAGACAAAAATTAATATATTGAATCGGTTTGGATTGGATCAGTTTTCATCTACCAATCCAAAAATCGATCCAATCCAATTAAAATTTGCGGGTTTTTTTTTCGGTTTTTGCTTTTTCGGTTTTCGGTTTATTCGGTTTTCGGTTTTTCGGTTCAGTTACCGCGGTTTGAATCGATTTGGATCGGTTGATGAACACCCCTATACTATATTAATAATATAGAATATAGAAATAATATAAATAATTCACCCAATAAAGTATAGAACAATGAACCTAGACGATCAACAAACATGAAGTAGAAAACTATAAACGCACAAATAATGGGTAAGATTATGTAGAAGAACAACTTCAGAAGATGAAGAAGATGAAGAAGATAAAGAGACAAAAACAGAAGAAACTTGTGCAAGGAAGCTAATTATCGATGGAAAATATGTAGTAACACTTATCCTATTTATACACGAACTAAGGAGGTTTTTTGAACTTATTTTTTGTATTAAAACTTATTTTTTAAAACTTCTAACAAAATTAGTGGTATTATTAATAGGTTTAACAATTTTCAATGCAGAAAGTTGTGATATTATTAATAGGGTTAAAATTATCCATCCAGAAAATATTGAGATATTAATACAGTTTTTTGCCACCAAAGAATGATCAACTATTTTTCCACCTATCAAGTTTAAATTTCGAATTTGAATAATTACTAAAAGAGGAAACATTTCAAAGTGGTTTAAGTGTGAACACAAAGTGGATATTAAAGGAGAGAGCGATATATCAACAAACTTGCCAAATAATTGCTTTCTTTTAAGATATTATAGAAATAAGCTTATGTCCTTTCACCTCCTTATAATTATGTACTCTGAGAAATATATAATTATAATATTAAAGTTGCTTTTTTCTCTCTTTTCAAGAACTTGTTTGCTGATGTGGAAAGAGAGAAAAAATAACTTATATATTATAACTATGTATTCCCCGAAATTCATAGTTATAAGGGGAGAAAGATTATAAGCTTATATCTTTTAAAAGGACACACTAAACCTTTCTTATACTGTACCAAACATTTGTTTTAATGTAAACTTCTTTTAATCTTTTATATATAAAAATATTTATTTATAGAATTCATATACTAAAGTATTTTTATGGAAAATTTTCATTCACACGTGACATAAGTATTTATTCATGTAATTTAGATATCAATATATCGAAATATAAAATTTTCATCTCATATGATATAAATATTTATTCTCTGATTTAAATATTGATATAATTTTATGTAAATTTTTTATTCCCTGTCATATAAATAACTTTTGCTGTATATACATGAATTCATTTTCAAATAAAATTTTTGGAGATTTCTCCGCTCATTTTTTATTAGTTCAGTCGAGTCGGATAAGATAAAAAGATAACAAAACTTTCCATGAGAATGAAGTGGATTTGACACCCACCAATTGCATTCTTGTTATAATTTTCACATAAAATTTTAATCTTTGAATGATTGATGTAAATATTAACACTGGTGATTCAGGTATTAATATATTTTTATGTAAAACTTTCATCCTCATTCAATGCAAATATTTAGCTTTGTGAATTAGATATTAATAAAGATTTTTTTTTCACACAATTCACTATATATATTTTATGCGAAAAATATTTCTGTCTTGCTACAAAAAAATTCTCTACCACACATACATAAAAGTGAGTGGGTCCCATTAATCTTTTCTCTTTATAATGGGATTCACTAGAGGTGGTAATATGAGTTGAACCTGACGGGTGAACCCGCCAACTCGAAAAAATGGGTTGGGTTGGGTTACACATCTTAACTCACCAACCTATCTCACTTGGCTGTTAGTCAAAATGGGTTGGCGGCGGGTCAAGGTAGGTTGGCCCGCGAGTCAGTTTTTTTTTTCAACTATTAGGTAGTATTTTATTTGTCACTAAGCTTTTGTGATTATGAATTTTTTTTTTTTAATCTTAGTACTCCCCTAAAAAAAATAAAGAAAAAAACCTTATTTATGATAAAGGTTATCCATATATGGAGGCAAAATTAAGTTCCTAAAATATGTTTGACTAATTATTAACATACATTTAAGATTGAGATTGAAAAAAATAAAGGAGGTGTGAAATGAAAATAAGTAATATTATAAAATTAGGGATAGGATATTGTGACACCCAAGTTATGTTACACCCATGTGACACCCAGTCAATCTCACCGTTAGATCGCTTATGTTGATCCAACGATTATATTTATTTCCATCTTTGTATGGTCATGATTTCCCAAATTTAATATTTTATATTTATTTCTACCTTTGTATGGTTATGATTTCTCATATTTAATGCTTTCACTTTAAATTTGGGAAATCATGACCATACAAAGATGGAAATAAATATAACCGTTGGATCAACATAAGCGATCTAACGGTGAGATTGACTGGGTGTCACATGGGTGTAACATAACTTAGGTGTCACAATATCCTATCCCATAAAATTAATAAAATATAATTTATTTATAATTTTTATTTGTTTCTTACTTTTAGGAGGGTTAACCTAGGGATGGCAAAACGGGCCAACCGGGCTCGACCCGGCCCAACCCCTTTTACAACCCGAAAAAAATGAGTCGAGTTAGGGTTGGCTCGAAAAAAAAAATGAGGCATAAAACCAAACCCAACCCGACCCGGTTTAGGGTTGACTCAAAAAAATGGGGAAAAATATCTTTTATCACACGTATCTAGTACATGTGGTGGGAAAGCTAAGGAAATAGTTTTCATTTGATATAAGATATTTACTGCAAAGGAAAATACTTAATATAATCGCTACTTACTAGCCACTAAATACGCTAAACATAGCACCTATGTATACTTAAGTACTTGCGTTTTACATTAAACAGAAACTAAAGGTCTAATTAAACTAAAGCATGATTCACAGTACAAGGATACCTTTGATTAATATTACGTATAAAGTATTTATCTAGTGTGCCATGTTACCAACCTAACATATAATAGAAATTGTAAACAGAGAGCATCCCCAACAAAAAAAAGATAAGGGAGTCAATCAGAGACAAGACCAATGCAGTAGTGAGCAATCATGTCACTTATTATTCTTTTGTATTTTTTTAATAAAAAAAAGGATAACTCGCGAGTTGACCTTTTTGACCTGCAGATTGGTTCAATTTTTTTTCGAGTTGGCTTGAGTTGTCAACTCATTTTTGCCAACCCAACCCGACTCATTTATGCAACTTACTAGCTAACCCTATGTGTTGGCTCATTTTTTCCATCCCTAGGTTGACCCGCCAACCCACCATAAAACGAGGTGGATTGAACTTTTCAACCTACATTCAAGAGGTGGGTGGGGCGGTCCAACCCATTTTGCCACCTTTAGTATCCACTCAATTTTATATGAGAGTGACACCAAATTACAGTAGCTTAGATGGCGCGCATAGGAGCTGAGTAGGCGGGGGTGAGAGCATGTATTCGATCCTCCCAAGTACCATCTTTGGAAGGAGTTTAAAGTCTTAATCCTAAACCCCTCCGAACAAGATTGCCTCCCAAGGAGGATACCTATTGAAAAGAATATCTTTATTATTGGTAAATATCTTTTTACTTATTTCATTAGGATTTGGGTTAGGTCTGAGTGAAGCTCATTAGTATTTCTATATATATTGTATACTCTTGTATCAATTTAATATACATATTTATTTTAATGTTCCTTTCGTCTCTTGTTATTGAAAATGGTATCTAGAGCCTAACGAAAGGAATCTTAATCCATTTTTCATTCCTTTTTTGGTGAACCCACTATTCTTCAGATTTTGAAAAAAAAATTCCGCATATTGTCTTCTTATCAGTCTCAGGAAATCTCTTTTTCTTGGATCGTTTCTATGTCTCTTCTCGAAAGTGCATCGGAACCGCCATTGACCACCGTTACCCCACCATTGACCACGATTTTTGGGTGAATTTTCCAAGCGACTTATATATCATTATGATCGTCTCTTCCGCGCGATTCTGTCTGTCCAAGTCTCATCTCAAAACACTCACAAACGTGCCTTCACCTGTGCGTTGAATTAACGTGTGTCATTTCAGTCAGCCGGCGTGTGACGTTGCGTGAAGGACATTTTTCAGCGATGATCGGTTGCGTTCTTTTCCTCTCTTCGAGATGGTTCTAAATTTGCTCTTGTTTTGGTGTTTCGACATCATTTCCGGTGACACACGGATCCCACTTATTTCGGTTAGTTTTGTGATCTGTCATTTCTGATTTTCACCTTTATTTTTGGTATTATGGATTCTACTCCTACCTCTTCTGTTGGCTCCAAATTGGAGTCTACTATTTTTATCAACTATATCTTTGCTCCGCTGAGTGTGGATAAATTGGATGGGTCGAACTATAATTCTTGGTTGTTAGATCTGCAACTTTGGTTGGATGGGCAGAATTATACTTCTCATCTAACTACTAAGGCTGAATCTATTACGGCCAATGAGCACACATGATGGAAGATGATTCATGCTCAGTTGTGCAGTTTTATCAAATCCATTATTCATCCTTCCATTAAGTAGATTTTTCGGCCTGCAGATACTTATGAGGCTGTTTGGAGTCAGGCAAAGGCTTTGTACACAAACGATACGCAGCGACTATATGGCGTGTGTCATAAATTGATGTTTACCTTTGCCCCTCATGATTTTGATTGTCCTATGTCTAAGTACTTAGGGAAAGCTCAGAGTTTACTTCATGATCTTAATGGACTTCTGCCCCTTACTGGTGATGTTGATAAGCAGCGGGAGAAACGTAGTACTCTTTTTATGCTATTGATTTTATATGGTTTACCTTCCCATTTATCTGCCAATCGAGATCAGATTTTGGGATCTGCTACTGTTCCTACACTAGCTTCTGTGATGTCTATTTTGCTTAGGATTCCACCTAAACCCTCTACATCAACAACACATGTTATGTACCATGTCTCTCCATTTGACACCTCTGACTTTTCTGCCCTTGCTGCTCAGGGCTCTGGTCATGGACGTAAACCCTCTAAGGGTCGGCTACTCTGCACTCATTGTCATCAGACCAATCATACTATTGACCGCTATTGGAAGCTCCATGGCAAGCCATCTCAGCCTCCTCGGAGTGCTCATGTTGCTTAGGCTCCATCTAGTGTTGCTGATCCAGGGTTACCCTCTACAGCATAACCTCCTGCAGCTCATCTTAATGAATTCGTGAATTGGTGGTATGAGAAGCAATCATCTGGTACTGCTACCTCCCTTGCTCTAATTAGTAATTTTTTACTGGAATCTCTTAGTTACAATCTCTATGTCTTTGGACTCTTGATTCTGGGGCTTGTGATCACATTTCTGGTAATAAGTCCTTATTCACCTCTCTTTGTACCACCAGTTCTTTTCCTACTGGGTCTTTGGTTCAATCCTGTGGGATCGACATAGTTCTTCTCTTTCCCAATTTATCTCTAGATCATGTTCTCTATGTTTCAGATTCTCCTTTTAACTTACTTTCTTTTATCTGTTTGACCAAATCCATTGATTATGTGATTTTTTTACTAAAACTTCTGTCATTTTACAGGATCGGAGTTCGGGGAAGGAGTTTGCCAATGGATGTGAATCTCATGGCCTCTATCAAATTTTTCCTTCTTCTTTAGCCTACTTTACTGTGAATTCACCCCTCACTATCCATGCTCGCTTGGGTCATCCAAGTTTTGCCAAGCTTCAAAAGATGGTTCCCCATTTATCGTCTCTTTCTAGTTTACATTGTGAGCCGTGTCAGTTTGGGAAACATACTCGTAGTATGTTCCCAAGTTGTCTTAGACGTCAAGCTTTGTCTCCTTTTTTTGTGGTCTACTCAGATATTTGGGGGTCTAGTCGTCATCCTTCTACTTTAGGGTTTAAGTATTTTGTTACATTTATTGATGATTATTCCATATGTACTTAGTTATTTTTAATGAAAATTATTCTGAGTTATTTTCTGTTTTTCAGTTATATTCGGTTTTGGTGTTCCTTCTTTGAATCAGTCCATTTTTGGCTCCATTGTTGCTGCTATCGACTTCTTTGAATACCTTCACCTCTTTCTGTCCCTGTGTATGACTCTCCTTCCGTTAACTCTTCTCCTAATGATTTATAGCATGTTTCACCTGATGTTTTTGTGGGCTCACTTCTGATTGCATCTTCTCCCTTAGCTTCGGTCCCACCTTCTGCTAGTGACCTTCTTGTTGCTTTCTGAAAAGGTACCCAAGAGACCCGCCTTCTGGCCAGGAATTCAGTTAATATTAGTTACCATTGTTTATCTTCATCATGTTTTGCATGTCTTTCCTCCTTATCTTCTGTGTCTATTCCTAAGACTACAAGTGAAGCACTTTCATATTACGGATGGAGACAGACTATGATTGATGAAATGAGTTCTCTTCAGCACAATGACATATGAGATCTGGTCCATCTTCCATTTGGGAAATATGTTGTTGGTTGCCGCTGGATTTATGCTATTAAGGTTGGTCCTGATGGTCAAGTGGATCATCTTAAAGCTCGCTTGGTGGCGAATAGTTTCATTCAAGTGTTTGGACTGGATTTTGGTGACACTTTTTCTCCTGTGGCGAAGATGTCTATTGTTCTCCTCTTTATTGCCATGGTTGTTATCCGCCACTGGCCTCTCTATCAAGTTGATATTAAGAATGCTTTTCTTTATGGTGAACTACCCCATAGTCATTCGACTTGACATTTCCTTTGCAGTTAGTGTGGTAAGTCAATTTCTTAATTCTCCATATCAAGAACACTGGAATGTCGTCATTCGTATTCTTAAGTATATCAAGGCATCTCCAGGAAAAAGGCCTTGAATATGAAGATAAAGGTCATGTTAAAGTTGTTGGATACTCTGATGCTGATTGGGCCGGTTGTCCCACTAATAGGAGATTTACTACTGGATATTGTGTCTTCGTTGTTGATAACTCTCCAAAAGAGAGTTATTTTGGGCTTAATTGTGATGTTTTGGTACTATAATTAAATATAATTCTCTTGATTTTATATGATTAATGCATGAATTTTATGATTTCATGAGTTAATTGAGAATTATGTTAATTATGAGTATTTGGATATAAATTGAGGTATTGGAAACATTTAAATGCATTTGTTATTTTACTGCAGATCAATGCTGTAGAATCGGGAAGCAATGTTGTAGCAATGCAGATGAGGTCAGCAGTGCATATTGTTGACATCATCACCAGCAAGCTATGGATCCAAGCCCAATTTGATGGAAGAAGCTTATGAACATGTACACAAAGACCTGATCTGGATACACGCTAAAAAATGTCAAGAAATCACAAGCTAATCTCCATCAAATCAACAATTACAAATCTGAATTACAAATCTGGAAAAAATATGATGAGATATCCAACAGCATACTCTGTCACCATGACAACAAAACAGAGCTGTATCTCCAATCAGCGCTGCAGCAAAACAGAGCAGATTTGAACATGATTTGTAATGGATTTGAAGAGCTAATTGGAGCCTAATTCATCAAAGTCTATAAAAAGAGGAAGCCTACACACATCAAACAAGTTGGAGAGTCTCTCTTGGAGGCTGGTCAGCCTCTCTTTTAGAGAGAATGTGGGCTTTTGGAGAAGATCCAAGCTGTGAAACACATAGAGAGCTTTTGAGGGTTTGTTGAGAGAGATCCAACAGATCAAAGGGTGAGGCTAGGGTTTGATAGAGAGATCATTGAATTCGGTGGATCCCTGCACTATTCCGGCGGCTGAGATACGGTGGATGGTGGTGGATCCCATGGTTGCTGCGAGAGCAGTGCTACAGCGACGCCCCTGTTTGTTCTATTTTAGTTTTACGAAATCTTTATCCCTTTTTGTTGTTTCTTTCCACCCAAGTATGAGCTAATTTGTTAGGATTGGGTGATAGAGTACCCTTATTGTGATGTAATCAGTTTGCCTAAACTTTGTTATGTGACTTTCCAATTAGTTGTTTAATAAAGTACTTAATTTGTCTCTATTCTTGTTGACTTATCGAGAGAGAGCTGCAAGATACTTAGGATTTCGGCTATAGAGATATAGGAGAATCTTGAAAGTTATTAAACATTGTGGTTTAACTAAGTAAAATTGGTTAATTGTGGGTAGAGAGATCATTCACACCACAAAATTACATGGAACTTGAACTTAATGATTCACAACTATGTTGGCCATAGAGATGTGGGACTTAGTATACATGTATTGTTGGTGAGAGGCCTTGCATACATTAGTGTTCTGATTACTGAATGGATGATTGTTGTAACATTGTGACTGCATTCTGGTGAAATTGCAATATTGGGGAAATTGATCCCAATCTACTTTATTACTTGACTTCTCTGTTCTTGAGTGCACTCTTAGTTTATTTTTACTTTGCTTTTAGTTATTAGTCAGTAGTTAGTATTACTTTAGTCCTTAGCTTTCATAAAACTTTCATAAACATTCTTACTTTTACTGCTTCACATTGATCCTAATTTTATAGTTTTCTTCGTGGGAACGATATCTGGACTCACACATCCACTTTATTACTTGTTGACACGTGCACTTGCGTAATGTGTGATTGATAAAAGGGGTACACAATTGCACAACAGTTGTAGGCAACTTGGTTTCTAGAAAAGTAAGAAGCAAAATATAGTTGTCAGATAAAGTGCTGAAGCAGAATACCGCTCCATGGCTACTACTACTTGCGAGCTCATTTAGCTTAAACAACTTCTTAAAGAGCTCAAGTTTGGAGACACCGGACCTGCAACACTCATTTGTGATAACGAAGCAGCACTACACATTTCTTCCAATCTAGTGTTTCATGAAAGAACCAAGCATATCGAAATAGATTGTCACTTTAATCGAAAGAAGGTCCTTGCTGGTGAAATTATAACTAGTTTTGTACCCTCTAATGATCAATTAACAGATATAATTACAAAGTCTTTGAGGGGTCCCCGAATAGAGTTTATATGTAACAAGCTTGGTGCTTATGATCTATACGTTCCAGCTTAAGGGCTTAGTGGTTACTTAAGCGACCAAAGCACTAGTGAAGCTTCCCATGTATATGCATCAAGGGGGAGTGTGTGTGAGGCTTGAATGGCTCTGCACGGGGGCAGAGTAACAACATAGGAGAGGAGTCGAAGAGAAGATCTGCCCCCTCCATGTCTAAGGGGGGTATTTAGAGAGGAGAGCCCTCTTTATCATGGGAGAGCGAGTTGGTCAGTCCCATGAGCTATCTCATCAAGCCATGTCTTGTCCTGAGACAAGACATGGTGCCCACTGTCAGTGTACAGGGGCATCTGTGTAGGGAAAGGGAATGTCTTAGTGGTGAGTCTCTATGGCTTGTCATGGATGCCTTCTAGAAGGGTCTAGACTGTGGGCTTAGTGAAATGAGACCCAATCATGCTAGGTCTAAGTGGGTATCCAGAACAGGATCTATGATCTCATGTTGACTAATCCTAATGATTAGTTATGATTTCTTTTGTTATTCACATTACATTAAGATAATGTTATGTGTGCTGGTTTTTTTTTTAAAGTATTTGTTTAAATAAACATAAAATAATACGAGTGGATGTTACATGTATCCTACGTATTTTGGTTTTTCTTTTTTACATGTCTAACCAATCAGCAATGTTTTAAAAGACAAAATCATTCAACCTTTTTGGCTTTTGAACATTCAATGTACGTAGTATGTACCGGCGGTGCTTTTAACACAAGAGTGTTGTTACAAAGTCTTAAACGATTTATTACGGATATTTTGCTAGATTAAAAGGGTTTAGCTAGATAGAGATAAGTACCTAATTAATGAATTGTACTATGTTCTTTAATTCTCTACTTAAATAAGGGACCTAAATTAGGAGTTTATAACTTATACGCTATGGTCACAGCTATTCATTAAATGCATGAACTTTGTGGTTACTTAGTATATAATCTAGGACCTATTTAGTCAACAATGATATAATTAGTCATTCAATAATAGTGGAATTAATAATGATGAAAAAAAGGTTTTCCCATCAACCTTTTTTGGGGTTAAGATGTGCTAAGATCACATATATATAATATATGCACTATATATACAAGCATATTAGGTATATTTTATAACAAAAAATTATTTTTATTTTTACTGCAGAAAGAGTTTTCTGCCACACACAATGTATTCTCATAAATACATAACCAAATGACTTTTTTCTTTCTTTAGCTTGCACTGATGGGTCTCACTTTTTTTTCTTAAAGAAATGTCTCTATGACAGATATTACTTCTATACCACAGCTGCACAAAAGTAATGCCCAATTTATAATCCATTTCCATATAACAAATTTGAGTCCTTATGAGAGAATAACTAATATGCGTACTCTTCTTTTCATGTAGGCATGTATCTTCCTCCTTCTATGACAATATATTTTGAACTACCATATCAAATCAAATTAATATTTTTCATCTTGATTTATTTAGTCATTCAAACGAGTTTTTACTTAATTTGATTGATTTCTGTACTCAATACCCAAATTTCTTTGATCCCCATTAGGCATAATGAAATATTTGTAATCACCCACAAAACAATAATCTATAAATTTAATTATTTTTTAAGTTTTCAAAAAATGAAATTTTTATTACTTTCTTTTATATTAAATTAAAATTTATATTTTTAAACTTATTAAATTTTTATAATTTGTTTTTTACAGAATGATAGATGTCGTTTTAAAAAAATTTATTTAAATTTAAAATTTAAATTCTTTTGTATTAATTATACATATTTTTTTAAAAATATCTTTTTCTCTTTTAATTTATAATTTATATATATTTTTTAAATTGGTTCTACATATAAATATGTCATTTCTTATTTTTTCAATTAAATTTCAAATTTAAATTAATTTTATCAACTATGCATATATTTTTATAATTTTAAATATTTTTTTTCGTTTAATTAATAATTTTTTATTAAAATTAAATTTATTATATATTTTTTTTCCAGTTTTATAATTAATCCTAATAGGTATAATAATTAAACCCAATAAACATAATAATAAACATTATTAATATGCTTAACAATTTCCTATGCCGAAAGCATTGAACAATAATAAATGTTGAATCTTTTTCCACGTATTAAGTTTAAAATTCAAATTTAAAAAGTTTAAATTTTAAATATTAAATATTTTTTCTCCCAATAGATATAATAATAAATATTATTAATAGGCTTAACAATTTTCTATGCAGAAAGTAGTGAAAAAGAGGCATAGAAGTGTGTGCATATTCTACAAGTAATAGCTTCTAGTTATTCATTCACGACATAGAAAATTATGTTAATTACACTCTTACATGAAAAGAATGAAAGTTTAATTTTTTTCTTATATATTAAATTAAAATTTACATTTGTATATTGATCAAATTCTTATAATTGTTTTTTACAGAATGATAGATCTCATTTTTTATTTTTTATTTAAGTTAATAATTTAAAATTTAAATTCTTTTGTAGTAATTATACATATTTTTTAAAAAATAATTTTTTCTCTTTTAGTTTATAATTTTTATATATACTTTTTAAATTGGTTATACATATATATTTAAAACTTTTATATTAAATATTTTCTTAAAATTACTTGTACGGATATTTTTTTATATTTTTGTATTAAATTTTTAAGTTAATTTTTTAATTTATTTTCTTTTAAAGTATAAATATGTCATTTCTTATTTTTTTCAATTAAATTTTAAATTTAAATTATTTTTTATCAACTATACATATATTTTTATAATTTTTAATATTTTTTCGTTTAATCAATAATTTTATATTAAATTTAAATTTATTATATATATCTTTTTTCCAGTTTTATAATTAATCCTAATAGGTATAATAATTAAACCCAATAAACATAATAATAAACATTATTAATATGCTTAACAATTTCCTATGCAGAAAGCATTGAACAATAGTAAATGCTGAATCTTTTTCCACCTATTAAGTTTAAAATTCAAATTTAAAAAGTTTAAATTTTAAATATTAAATATTTTTCCTCCCAATAGACATAATAATAAATATTATTAATAGGCTTAACAATTTTCTATGCAGAAAGTAGTGAAAAAGATGCATAGAAGTCTGTGCATATTCTAAAAGTAATAGCTTCTAGTTATTCATTCACGACATAGAAAATTATGTTAATTACACTCTTACATGAAAAGAATGAAAGTTTAATTTCTTTCTTATATATTAAATTAAAATTTACTTTTGTATATTGATCAAATTTTTATAATTTGTTTTTTACAGAATGATAGATCTCATTTTTTATTTTTTATTTAAATTTACAATTTAAAATTTAAATTCTTTTGTAGTTGTTATACATATTTTTTTAAAAATAATTTTTTCTCTTTTAGTTTATAATTTTTATATATACTTTTTAAATTGGTTATACATATATATTTAAAACTTTTATATTAAATATTTTCTTAAAATTACTTGTACGGATATTTTTTTATATTTTTGTATTAACTTTTTAAGTTATAAGTTTTTAATTTATTTTATTTTAAAGTATAAATATGTCATTTCTTATTTTTTTCAATTAAATTTCAAATTTAAATTATTTTTTATCAACTATACATATATTTTTATAATTTTAAATATTTTTTTCGTTTAATCATTAATTTTATATTAAATTTAAATTTATTATATATATCTTTTTTCAAGTTTTATAATTAATCCTAATAGGTATAATAATTAAGCCCAATAGACATAATAACAAATATTATTAATATGCTTAACAATTTTCCATGCAGAAAGTAGTGAAAAATATTAAATGCTGAATCTTTTCCTACCTATCAAGTTCAAAATTCAAATTTAGGTTTAGGAGTGTAAATAGGCTAGGCTTTGGTTGAAATGGATCAAATCTAACTAAACCCAAAAATAAGTCCATATATCACTTGTGTAAGTTTAGGGGTGTAAATAGGCTAGGCTTTGGTTTAAATAAGTTAGGTCTGTGTAAAAAAAATTGGGTTTGGCCTGACATATTAGCCTGTGTAGGCCCCAGATTACAAGTTTGGTCTGACATATATTTTAAAAATAAAAGTCTTGGCCTAGGCCTGTTTAAGCCTATTAAACATTCAACAATTAAAAGAATAACTAAAATAATATTACTTTATTATTCAGAATTATTAGAATTATAATTTTATTTATTTTATTTAAAATAAATAATATGATATAGGTCGGCTTGTAGACTTATATGCCCGACATGTATAAAAAAACCTATAACCTGTTTTCTAAATAGATTTTTTTAAAAGCCTAAGTCTATTTATTTTATTATTTGTAATAGGTCAAATCTGACATAATATAGTTTAGGTCATAGGCCGCTCTAGCCTATTTACATCCCTATGCAAGTTAGCCCCAAAAAGCTAGCTGGTAAATTTATTATTGTTGACTAAACGCGTCCTGTTGAAGCCTTTTTAAACATCTTAGATGATATATTAACCTCAAATTAGGTTCATTCATTAAATGAATACAGCGACGCGTATAAATGACAAACTTCTAATCGTTTAAGGTCAGTAATAAAACTCGAGTTAAGAGCACCGCCGGCAAGTACACTTTTGAATGCTTAAAAGCCAATTAAGGTTGAATGATTTTCTCCATTTAATATCATACCATGATCTACCTATGTGATAAAGATTGATGCTTTCTTACTCTATTTTAGTTTATTACAAACTAAATGATTCTGAGTGTTCATATCTCTTTTTCTTTTTTTGGTAAATGTTCATATCTCTTTTTAAGAAGTTATATATTGGAAAGTTGCTTTTTAACTCTTAAAAAATTTAAGAGACGGCTAGTTTAATTTATATGAGATTATTTTATGCGTGATAAAAGATTAAATTAAAATATAAAAAATATATGCATTTGAAATTTTTTTATATAAGAGTGTAATTAACACAATTTTCTATCGTAAAAAAAATTGTTAAACAAATATTTTAAATGAAATTAATTTAAAAATCACATACTCAAGAAGATTTAAGGTTATATTTTCTGTTTATATTTAAAGTAATTTGTGACACCTATTAAGAAAAATAAAACTTTTTTTGTGTGTGTATAAAATGGGGGCTACAATCCAGAAATTTTTTGAAATCTTTAATTACTTCAATAATATGAAACTTAAATTCATATTAATATATTGACCAAAATTTACCATTTCTCTTTTTTAACATTGATTCATGAACTTTTGCTTGTCAATCTTTGAAAGGAGGACACCTAAAGTATTTTTGGTATCCTTTATTTTTCTATAATTTGTCTAAGCCTCTGTAATATAAGAGAAAATTACTTGCTCAATAACGACCTAATTAGAGTGCTACAAGATTATTGAGAAGTCGTTCTCTGGAAAAGTTTTTAAAGTTTACGTTTTTACCATTTCCTATACGAATATTTGAAAGTCAAAAAATGCATGGTGGAGGTGAAAGTTGAAAACAAGAAACTGAAATGTTTGTGATTGAGGTTATAGAAGTGGAAACAGGTTGTAGTGGCTTTGGTGAATGAATGAACATTCAAAATTACGAAGAGTCTTATGTTAATTACTAGCTTTGGAGAAAGAAAGAAAGAAAAATCAATGATGCAACTTTTATATATGGGGAATACAAATCAAACCAAAGCAATTGACTGCCTAAATGAAGCTTTACAATTTCCTAAGCTAGGTAGTTGGTTTGAATAGTTGTGATACTTCTTCAAACTAAAACATTACACTATTTCCTAGACTAAAGGAGTAGTGAATTTATTGATTAGAGAATGTGAACTCTGATTTCTATGGGTGAATGCATGGTTAATGTTTGTTAATAGAATTAAATACGCACTAATTAGTATACTTCACTAATATCCACTCAAGTAAACAAAAAATACATATTAGTATATCACGAAATAAAATTGGTAGAATTATAAATTAGTAGGGTTTTGTCATGTAAAAAAAATAAAATTAAATATTTTTTCAGTAGCTACGATCTTTGTTTTGAACAATTATACATCCAACTCTTTAAATCTTATAGATACTAAATAATATAAAAAAGAAATTGCGAAGTGTCAACAGCTAATAAGAAATTCAGTGATTTTGATTTTTTTGGAATAAATAATCTCACAAAAATTTATATAAAATTTTACCAAAAGAAAATGTAAGAACTTATAAAGAGAAAAGAGTATTAAAATAGTTTATTTTTATTACCAATTTTTTATTTAAAAAAATATATATTATGTCAATATTCATATCAATATTCTATTGGTTCTTAATATAGAGTGTCTGTGTGATAAAAGAATAATATAGCATGATGTAGTGTTACAATCTTGTCTCTGTGATAAAATCATTCTTTGGAAACTTTGCTGATGTGTCGTTATTTCCTTCAATATCCATTTTCTGTTCACACTTGAAACCATTTTCAATGTTTCTTCTTTTAGTAACTTTTAAAAATTGAATTTTGAACTTGATAGATGAGAAAAAAGTTCAACATTCAATGTTTTCTATTATTTTCTGCATGAGAAATTGCCTATAAATAATATTTATTATTATGTCTATTGGGTGAAAAATATTTAATATTTCAAATTCAAACTTTTTAAATTTGAATTTTGAACTTGATAGGTGAGAAAAGAGTTCAACATTCAATGTTTTCCCTACTTTCTGCATGAAAAATTGTTAAGCATATTAATAATATTTATTAATATTATATCTATTGGGCTTAATTATTATACCTATTAGGATTAATTAATTTCACTGCTGCAAAAAATTAAATAAACCAAACATTATTTTGTTAGAAGCTTTAAAAAATAAGTTTTACTAAAATAATGTTTTAATGTTATTTATGATTACATGTTTCCAACCTATTGAGAAGTTGCCTTTGAAAAGGTATTTTTTAATTAAAAAATATGTTTAGAAGCTTATAATAATTAGATAATTTTTTCAAAAAAACTAAAACCTAAAACCTAAAAAAAGTAGCTTTAATATTTTCTAAAATGTTTAAAAAATAACTTCTAATTTTTTAACTTCTAATCGTTTGAAAAAATGAGTAATATTAAATGCTACTACATGCTTATACAAAAATGCTGACAGGAGGTGAAAAAATGGGTGACGTCCAGAGGCCAGTCTACCCCGCCTGCCAAATGGGCGGGTTAGCCTGCCAACATGTTTTTTTCTTAAGTTTACTGTATAACTATAGAAAACATATATACATAGTAATCGAGACGAAACTGTAAGAATCTTTTTTTGTGAATAGATATAAAAACCTATTACATGCTTATATAAAATGCTGACAGTTAGAGGTGGCAAAATGAGCTCGGCACGGAGGGTCGGCCCACCCCGCCCGCCAACACATTTTTTCTTATGTTAAATTTCTAAATATAGAAATCACAGATAGATAGCAATCTAGACACAACTACAAGAACCTTTTTCTTTGTGGATAGATATAAAAACCTGTTACATGCTTATATAAAATGCTGACAGTTAGAGGTGGCAAAATGGGCTCCGTCCGGAGGGCCGACCCACCCATGGTCGCAACACTTTTTTATATCTATTATTATGTTTATTGTCTAACTATAAAAAAACATAGATAGATAGTAATCAAGACGCAACTATAAGAACCCTTTTTGTGGATAAATATAAAAATACATTACATGTTGATATAAAGTGTTCATAGTTAGAGGTGACAAAATGGGCTCGGCCCGGAGGGCCGGCCTACCCAGCTTACCAACATTTTTTTTTATTCTTATGTTTATTGTCTAACTATAGAAAATATAGATAGATAGTAATCTAGACACAACTATAAGAAACTTTTTCTTGTGGATAAATATAAAAATCTATTACATGCTGGTATAAAATGCTGACAGATAAATGTGGCAAAATAGGGGAGTTAGCCCGGCAACATGTATTTATATATATATATATATATATATATATATATATATATATCTAACAAATCAATCTTTGTGTGGCTAAGATCATTGGATTTACTGCTGTAAATATTTTAGAAACAAGCATCTAAATAAAATTTCTTATTTACCCACATAGTCATTTTGAAAATATCATGAGATAACCGATTTATACATGCCAAAGGTATTGTCCTCCCTTTGATAGTCATCCATGTAAAATCAATATGCAGTTGATATGCATTTATGTGTACTGTATGGATTTACAAATAGCACACTGTTGATTGCAGTTTGTAGTTATATGGCTTAACTGCACATTTATGCATGGTATATACATGCTTATTTATTTGACACTTTCATTTATAGATTGTTTATCATTTATTTCTAATAGGAGTTAGGATCAAAAGTGCATAGCAGAATGGATTTTATTACTTTTGCAATTTCACATGTTCGGCCATCTTCATCATTACCTTGATGTCAAGAATAACTTTTAATTCTTTCTTCTTCGTGTATTGCGTGATTATCTGAATTTGATTGGCCATTGTCAGTAGTTTTGATTTGCAACAAGTTGTTATGAAATAACCCCTTCAACCTTGACTTTATGTTCACACTTAAGCCAACTTGAAATGTTTCATGGACAATAGTTTATCATTGCCACTTTGTGTTCACACTTAAGCAGAATGAGTTTTATCACTTTTGCAAGTGCATGTGGAGGTTAGTCATCAACACTTAAATTTATATAAATAATTGTTTAACAGTGTCTCATTATTTTTTGTACATTATATGATACAATTACATGTTTTGTCCTACAAAATTTTATTGAACACTTTTATTTAAAATTTGCATTAACTTAATGCGTGAATGCTGCAGCCTTTTCAAGTTCAAAAATAGCATAAAATAGCAAGACAATTCTTTTTTATTTCAAATATTTCTTAAGTAGCATGTTTTATTTTTTATTTTTTATTCCTTCATGTTTATACCTCCACCATTGTACCATTCAGAGCTTGATAGCAGGATGAAGGTGTTGATTTATCGGTGAGATGATTAACCAACAATGGCGACAACAATTTCTTTTTTTTTCCCCCGGGCATCACACGGGTAATTCATTAGTTATTTATTTTAAATAAAATAAATAAAATTATGATTCTAATAATTTTGAATAATAAAGTAATATTATTTTAGTTATTCTTTTAATTATTGAATGTTTAATAGGCTTAAACAGGCCTAGGCCAAGGCTTTTATTTTTTAAATATAAGTCAGACCAAACTTGTAATCTGGGGCCTACACAGGCTAACAGGCCAGGCCAGACCTAATATTTTTTTTTTTTACACAGACCTGACTTGTTTAAACCAAAGCCTAGCTTATTTACACCCCTAAACTTACACAAGTGATTTATGAACTTATTTTTGGGTTTAGTTAAATTTGATCCATTTCAATTCTTTTTTGGAGTTACCCAACCCTAATTATCTCTTTGAGACGAGTTGGCTCCCTCTGGTATCCCCACGAGCTTCGACTCTTTGAGCCTGCTATGGGAATCCATTTCAATTCTAATATGGTATGGATGTGTATATCAATCTTGATGTTAAGTTAATGTTCTAGATATATTGAACATAAGAGGGATGTGTTAAATATAAACAAGATATATGTTGTGGATTCGACAAGTGCACCAGTCGTACAAGTAATAAAGTGTTTAAGTAAGAGTATCATTCCCATGAGGATTAGATTTCAACCACTAATTCACTATTTACGCTTAAGTTGGACAATTGATTAAGAGAGTTGAATGAAAATTAAATTAAAAAGCAAAGCAAAAAATTAATGAGCGAGTAACTTAGCAATCAAGAAACGCAGTCAGGCTTTCGATTTCCCTCAATCTCCCCTTTATGTTATGAATTAAAACCCTTAATTAAATGTCCTTTTCATATCGTCAATCGATTCCCCTAAGTTAATTAAGACTTAATTCCTTGACATCCTAATTCTTTGCTCTCTTTAAAGAATCATAGTTCTTATTTCTTCTTCCAGAAGATAAGCATTAAGTCCAAGAATCATAAAGATTGCATAACCCATATGTGTATCCCTAGAACCATTGACATTAATGATGAATTTACCAAACTCTATTCATGTACCAACATCCCTATTGTCATACACAAATCCTATACTAGTCTACAAGATCAAACTCATAGAAGGTATGAAGAAAAGATAAATTCATATAATATAAAAAAGAAATATGACATTAAAGATTATTAATAACATAAAGATTTGATCGGATTCCATTTAGCTCTAACCACAAGAAAACTAGCCTAACATAGTAGAAATAAGAACACAAGAAAACAGTAAAGCTTCCCCAAACTCCATCGGTGTGATAGCGCAGTAAATCTTTCAAGGTTTTTAGCGTAATCTTGCCTCTAACTTGTCTTCGGCTCTCAAAATCATGAAGAACTCACTTCTCCGATAAAAATTATGCCTTCGGTGTCAAGGACTATCAAGTACTGTCCAAGCTTTCTTGATTCCTCCTAAAAATAGCTTAAATAGGTGGGGAAATCCTTATTTTAGGTAAAAACCATGTAATTGGCGTAATTGGGTCACAAATAGACGTTAAAACAAGCAATTTTTCACATAATAGTGCAGTAAAAAATGTTGGAGTACATTAAAAAATGTTGGAGTACATTAAAATGTGTTTTGGCAGAAAAATTGACCTGTTCTTCATGTTTAACGCGCTAACATTGCATTATAATGCGCTCTTTTTTATAGAAAAATATGATTTTGTATTTTAGGCATAACTTGAGCTATACTCATTCAATTTGAAAAGAAAAGAGAAAGATCTACAACTTCTATGAAGAGCACAAGATCCAAATCCATCATTTTTTATACGAAAAACTAGTCAGAAGACAACTTTAAGCAGATTTTACCAAATCGCTGCTCCTCATTTATCGCTTTAAGTCCTTCTAGCTTAATCAATGCTCTAAAGCTCTAATTCAATTCAATTGTCCTATAAAATAAGCAAAAATCATTCATGAGTTAATAATTCAAAGTTAATGCTTTTTAGTCAAATAACTCTATTTTTCATGCTTTCGACTAGATATAAGAGTGATTTTAATGCTTTAAAACATGATAAACTATGTGTTTATTAATATACTAGCCAAATATCCTTTATAATCCATTTTCATATAAATTTTTTGAGTCCTTATCATTGAGAATGAGATAACTTTATGCGTGCTCTTCTTCTCAATAGTCATTTTTTTAAGGGTATCCAGTCATTTATCTTCCTCATTTTGAGAAACATATTATCATATAAAATCAAACTAATATTTTTCATCTTTAATTAATTAGTCATTCAAAAGATATTTTACTTTGATTAATTTGTGTAATCAATTCTCAAATTTCTTTGATCAACATTCGACATAATGAAATATGTAAGTCATCCATAAAACAATCTTCCATCAACTAAATCAATCTTCCTCGTTTTGAGAAACATATTATCATATAAAATCAAATTAATATTTTTCATCTTTAATTAATTAGTCATTCAAAAGATATTTTACTTTGATTAATTTGTGTAATCAATTCTCAAATTTCTTTGATCAACATTCGACATAATGAAATATGTAAGTCATCCATAAAACAATCTTCCATCAACTAAATCAATTTTAAAGAATTTTCAAAATTGAAAGTTTCAAATAGTTATATTTTTTAAAATTTTATTTTAATTTTTTATTACTAGTAAAATAATCTTCTATCAATTAAAATATCATTCTCTTAATTTTTTTTTAATTTATTACACTTTTTTATTTCTGTGAAACCTTTTTTTTCAAACATTTATAACCAGTTTTTTTTAATAAATTAAGTGTTAAAAAGTAAACTTTCAATGTATAAATTGTTTAGAAAGAGATATGAACGTTGAGAAGTAATAAATTGGAAGTATTAAAAGTTGATTTGCATTATCATGAGCACGTCCATATATAGACGCCAGTTACAAGATATGAGAATTACATGAGATAAGAATGACAGCTAAGACATACATTAAATGCTATAATTACATAAGTTAAGAATGACAGCTAGAGTCACATATGTACAGATAAGAACAAAATTATTCAAATTCAAATCTACTCAAATCTAAATTTATCCTAATACTCCCCCTCAAGTTGAAGCACGAAGGGAGCTAATGCCCAACTTCCACATTAAAGATTGTAATGATGTTTTGCCTAGAGCTTTAGTAAATATGTCTGCTAGTTGAAGACTGGAACACACATATGAAGTAGCAATAGTCTTGGCAAGCAAGTGCTCACGGAATGAAGTGACAATCCAGCTCGATATGTTTAGTTCGTTCACGAAAAACTGGATTAGTTGCAATGTGTTGTGCAACTTTATTATCACAATAAAGTTGCATAGGTTGAGAGTGTAATATCCCAAGAGAAACAAGAAAGGATTTTAACCAAAGAAGTTCCGCAGTGGTAGTTGTTGTGGATTGATATTCCTCTTCTGTAAAAGAACGAGACACTGTAACTTGTTTCTTGGTTTTCCAAGATATAGGATATGAGCTAAGCATGATAAAGAAACTTGTGATAGATAGCTGAATGAAGGGACAATAGGCCCAATCAGAATCACAATAAGCATGAATGCACAGATCATAATCTGAATGAAGTAAAATGCCTCGGCCAAGATTGGATTTAATATACCGAAGCACACGTTGGACCTCCATATAATGTTCTTGCTTCAATTTTTGCATAAATTAAGATAGAATGTAGGTAGAAAAACTCAAATCAGGACGAGTAAAAGTAATGTAAACAAGATACCAATAAAATGCTGATATCGGGCAGGATCACAATAATCGAGACCATTAGCTAGAGCTAGTTTATGATTTTGCTCCATTGGAAAATTTGCTGGTTTACAATCAAGGGCCCCTGATTCAGACAAAATATCAAGAGCATATTTTCACTGACAAAGAAACAAACCTGTAGGACTACGAGCAATTTCAATACCAAGAAAATATTTAAGAGTGTCCAAGTCTTTAATCTGAAAATAAGAATTAAGATATTCTTTCACTTTTATGCATGTCACTGAATTATTTCCTGGGAGCACAATGTCATCAACATAGACAAGTAGGGCTAAGAAAACATCATTATGTTGATAGGTAAATAGTGTATAATCTACCTCAGATAGTGTAAAACCGAATTGTTGAAGGACAAAGCAAAGCTTGGCAAACCAGTTACGTGAAGATTTCCTTGAGCCATACAAAGACTTTTGTAATCTACACACTCTGTGAGAAGAAGAAGCAAAAAAACCAGCTGGTAGTCGCATATAGACTTCTTTGTGCAAATCTCCATTAAGAAAAACATTATTAACATCTAGTTGATGAAGCTCCCAATTCTTTGCTGCAACAACGACAAGGAATGTACGTACACTGATCATCTTCGCAACTGGGGCAAAAGTTTCAGTAAAATCTTCTCCTTCAATTTGATTATTTCCAGCAATAACTAGGTGAGCTTTGAATCGTTCCACACTACCATTAGATTTATATTTAATTCAGTACACCCATTTGCAAGGAATAGTTCTTTTCCCCGGAGTAAGAGTGGTGAGAACCCACATGTGATTTTGTTCAAGTTTGTCAATTTCTTTCTTCATTGCTACATGCCATTATTCATCCCGCATGGCATCTTTGAACGAATGGGGTTCTGTCTCAAAGCTTACAATAAATAGGAAGCGTTGATGTTGCAGCAAAAAATTAGAATAAGAAACACAATAAGCAATAGGGTAGGGTGTACCTAAGGAAGGATTGCCTTAGGAAGAAGCACGTGGAAGCATGTGTGTATGCGCATTATTACATGAGAACTCTTGCAGATACGCTGGTGGTCTACAAATGCGCTGTCCAGGGCCTAAACATTCAAGTTCAAGATTTTTTGGAGCAACAACGGTCTCACACGGTGCTTAGATTTCATCTTAGTGATCATCACGTGCAGTTGGTTGCGAAGAAGAGCTCCCCTATTGTCCAAAGGCAGTGCAATTTGTATAGGTGAATGGGACGCTGGTGTTTCTTGGTTTTGTGGGCAAGGCACTTTGTGGCATCTCTTCATCGAACATTGGGTAAGAAGGTGGAAAGCTTGGGTGATTATAGGGCTGCTCCATATTAGGATACCGAGCATAAGGAAAACATTGCTCAAAGAACGTCACGTCTCATGAAACAAAAATTTCATGAGTGTCAGTATCATAGAGACGCCAACCCTTCTGTGCATAAGGGTACCCAACAAACACACATCGTCGTGAACGAGAAGCAAACTTATCCCTTGGTTTTGGTCGTCATGGTGCATAGCATAGGCACCCAAAAACACGTAGACGAGAATAGGTTAGCTCAATGCCAAACAACATTTCATATGGAGTTTTACCTTGAAGAAGTGGAATAGGTGCATGATTGATCAGGTGAACAGCAACAAGAATGCATTCACCCAAAAAAATGATAGGAAGATGAGCTTGAAATCTTAGAGCTCTGGCTACATTGAGTATGTGCATGTGTTTACGCTCTACATGTCCATTTTGCTTAGGGGTGTCTACATAAGATGTTTGGTGTAGAGTTTCTATGGCTGTGTATATGACTCTGAGTCTGCGATCACAAAATTCTAAATTGTTATCAGATTTGACCATTTTAACTATTTTGCCTAGTTGTGTTTTCACTATAATAAAAAATTGTTGCACTCTTTTGATAGTTTCACATTTTTTGACATAAAAAACACCCAAACAGACCTACTACAATAATCAATAATAGTCAACAGGTAGTGTGCACCAATATGAGATGATGTTTTATAAGGCCCACAAACATCCATGTGAGTTAAGTCAAAACATGCTACAATTTTGTGAGTGCTCAAGAGAAATGGACTTCGCGTCTGTTTTGCTTGGAAGCACACATCGCAAACAATATCAGATTTATTCTTATTACTAGTCACTGATATAAAAGGAAGGGCAGCCAGACTTTCACAAGAAGGATGGCCCAGGCTTTGATGCCATATTTTCAATGACTATGTACTACGAACAACATGCACTACACTTTGTGCGTTGTCCTGCATTGCGCTACAGACATACACTCCAGCTTGCTGCCGACCTAAGTCAATCTGCATCCCTGAAAGTTGATCTTGCAATATGCATCCATTATCAGTAAAGATAACACTTTTATTTTTTGTCTCAATCAACTGAGTAACTGAAAGCAGGTTGCAACACAAATTCGGTATACGTATAAGGCATTAGTAATGACTAGTTGAGGCATTAGTGTAACTGTTCCTTGTTGGACAATAAAGTAAATCATCCATCGGGCAATTTGACAAGCTCGGACTGCACTGCTTTAATGTCACTCAAAATTTTGAGGTTACTTGTCATGTGCCGTGAAGCATCGCTGTCTACCAGCCATAAGTGTGAGCTTGAATTCTTACCAGAGATTTTATCTGGGTTTAATGATGATGATTCAACCAGGGATAAGAGTTTTTGTACCATCTCTGGTAAAAGCACAGATTACACTGTTGCACTGTTGCATTCTTGTTCCCGAACATTATCACTCTGTATTATATGTGCTGCATTTTGGAAGTATCGCTTGCTGTTATACTTGCCTCTGCCACATGCTCTATTGGATTTGATCACCTCGAGGCTTTTTGCAACTTTGCTTTCCATTATGCGTGTTTATCATGAAGCGATCTTTTGGATCTAGGCTTTGATATTATAATAAATTGAAAGTATCAAAAGCTCATTTGCATTATCTTGAGCATGTTCATATATAGACGCCAGTTACAAGAGATGAGAATTACTTGAGATAAGAAGGACAACTAAGGCATACATTGAATGCTATAATTACATGAGATAAAAATGACAACTAGAATTACATATGTACATTTGAGAACAAAATAATTTAAATTCAAATCTACTCAAATCTAAACTTATCCTAATAAAAAGTTAATAATATGTAATAAACCAAAAATATATATTTTAACAACGTTTGAACAATGATGGAAAAAAAAATGAAAATTAAGTACTAATATTAATATAAAAGGACCTAAAGAATTATATTAGATGTGGATAATGTGCAGCTTACATAAACTCAATTCATGTACATTCAGATGGTAGCTTGATGTCGAAAAAGAAAAAGAATAGAAAAAAAATTGAAATATATAAATGATATTATAATTGATGGAGAATTCTTGTATATAATCGACTTACATATATTGTTTGTATTAAATTCATTGTTGTAAAATTCGACCCGACCCGAAATCCGACGAATCGATCATCAGACCGGTTCGGGTCAAGCATTGGACCGGTCATGCATTGACCCAGTCAAATCCGGCGACCCGGTCGGGTCATGCATTAAAAAAAAACCCAAAACTTTTCATCTTATAAAAAAAAATGTAAAACTCATTTTAAAATTGACATAGTAATAATATGTATTTTTATTTATTTATGCTTCATATTTTTGAGCTTATTTAGTGAATCTTATTTAATTCATTTTAGATATGGAGAATATAATTGAATTTATATGTTCATATTTATATATACTTTTATATATCTGTATATATCCGGGTCAACCAGTTCGACCAGTGACCTACCGGTCCGACCAATTAATGACCCAGTACCTCGACCGGGTCGATGCCCGGGTCAAGTTTAACAACACTGATTAAATCAATTAACAATAGGTAATTAAGTACGTTTTTGTGTCAATAAATATTTTATATTGGGATATATCATCTGTTGATTGGTTAGTAAATATATCATATATGTCTTATTGATATTATGTGAATTACACGAGAAAAAAAAAATGCAGCTACGGTTAGAGCAATAGAAATTTCTTTTGGGGAGAGAGACAAAACTTATATATGTAATTAATTAATAGATTGGCATACATTAAATGTAATCAAAGAGAGATTTCTAGCGAGCAATTAAGAATTTCTGCGCGTGATGGAAAGAATGAACAGTTCGTAACTTGGGGCATCAACGTGGGAGATGGAAGCCCCATCACAAGTATAAAAGTGGAAAAATAAATTTCCATTTAAATCCAGCTTTTGATTTAGTTACCATCCAAGTCCTAAATAGTTTCATTTTTTGGTGGGATGTACGTGCCATACATCCGCTTCATTGAAGATTTTTTCTCCACGGTGGGTGAGCCACGCTTGTAGAATTATATTTCATACCATGCCAACGTGGAACAATCTGCCACCACAGATTAGTCTAAATCACTAGCCCCACATCACTTTTGTTGTTTCTATAAAGCACTTCCACTTCTCTAAGCCTTTTTACACTTCAGCCAGCGAAAGCACCAGCACACCCAACCATGCACACGCCCTTCTCCAATGGTCAATAGTGACTCGGGTAGCCATCTCAAACACTAGCTATATCTAGTTTGTTTTTGTGTTTTTTGTTTTGTTTTGTTTTGTTTTTTAACAATTTAATTTGTGCATTTCTTATTTGCAGCATAAAACATAGTTTAAATATGGGAAGGGCTCCTTGTTGTGACAAAGTGGGGTTGAGGAAGGGAAGGTGGACTGCAGAGGAGGATGAGATCTTAACAAAGTACATTCAGGCTAATGGGGAAGGTTCCTGGAGGTCATTGCCCAAGAATGCGGGTATCAATTGTAAATTTTTCTGACTATTGTATGTTTTGAGTTAAGAGCTTTCAAACTATAAATTATGTTGCTATGTACTATATATGGATATTGTTGAGGAAGTAATTTGTGTTATTAATTGGCTTCTTTCTGACTTGCTTTTTGGGGTTTGGAAGGATTATTAAGGTGTGGAAAGAGTTGCAGGCTGAGATGGATTAACTATTTGAGGGATGACATCAAACGAGGGAACATTTCTGCTAAAGAGGATTATACCATCGTAAAGCTACACGCTTCCTTTGGCAACAGGTTAATATTGAATATATCACAAAAAGAAATATAAATTATTTAAAACCTCTTCTATTTATTGGATCACATTCAAGAAACTGGTAAGAAAAGTGACCAAATGGACTATGTTTCGTAGTACTCAGCAACTTCTTTTTAAAAGTTTAATTTTCATTCGAATTAAGTACTGCGCGCAATTCAGTTTATTTACTTCTGTAAATATATCACAAGTCACTGTGTTAAAAAATAGAAAACCTTTGCACCGAAAAAAAAAAAAAAAAACAGAAAACCTCAGTCATCTTCTTGCCAACTAAGCTCGGCTGGTGTCTCTATCTGTAATAATAGAGATCGATACCTCTATCAACAACTTCTGTCTTTACTTAATTATTTTAATATATATATATATATATACATAGTTTCAGATCATTTTACATCAATGTAAGTTATACTATCAATTTGATCATTGATCATATTTATATCTAATAGTTCTGATTTATTAAATAGTGGAGTAGATGCAAGTAAATTAATGATCAAAATTCAGTGTAAGATTTTTTATTCTTACACCGATATAAAAAAATTGTCACACACATATATATATATATAGGTAAAGTTATTTCTGCAGCCGCTTTACGTACAACAACGACATGTGTAAGGTTATGATTCCTCACATTTAATGCTATCACGTATATATATGACAAGTATTTGATTGTTGCACGTATAGCCGCCGCAGAAATGTAAACTATATATATATATATATATATATATATATATATATATATGCACAATTATGAATTTACGAAATCATAATATTATTCTTTCTTAAAATGTCAAATATTTTACATGAACCTAGTTCATATAATTTGTATATCTTATATTAATAAATATGAGTTGTTACTTCAACATTTTAAATAAGATATTTAGTTGACACAAGTATTTATGTAATTTTTAATTTTAAAATAATGTATCAGTAATCAATTAATTTATGGAAAAAACATTTTTCTTCAAAAGCCGAAAAAATTGATTTCTGCCGCCAACTCATTTCCTCCTTTTCTCTCTCTCATTTTCTCTTCTCTCTTTCTTGCTTTTATGTGTTCCAGAGCGAATAAAATACCGACAGCACTTCAAATTACAACAGTTACACAACAAATTCTTAAGTGTTATATCTATCAATGACTAATAAATATGTGCTATTTTAATTATGTCATTAATATAATTGAATTAGAAATGAGACACGGAAATTATTCACGTACCTGACATCGATAAATATTAAATGATATAAAATGAAAGGGCTTAATGTATGTAATACATTGTTATATCCTTCTAATAATTATAATTATGTATTATAAGTAGTATATAATTATAATATTAAAGTTGTATTTTTTTCTCTTTTTTTCAAAAGCAATAAAAAAAATATAATTTTAATATTATAATTATATATTATCCATAATATATAATTATAGAGAAAAATATTTGTCCTTTTAAATGACAATTTGTGTCACATCTTTATATTTTTTTATTCACACTCTCCTCCTTTATTTATCTCTCTCTCACTTAAAATGATACAATTTTATATCCTTTAAAATGATACACATTTTCCCCATCTTTATAACGTCTAAAAAGACATAATTTTGTATTCTTTAAAGGAAAAAGTATTTCTCCAGTCACTGGAGATAAATTTATCTCCAGTGCGTCTAAAATGACGTCATTTTGGGTTGTAAGATTAAAAATTATAATGATAAAGACTAATATAACCCTGCAATAAATTAGAATTACAAAAATACAATAATTTTTGCTCTAAAACAACATCGTTTTAAGCTTACCGAAGATAATTTATCTTTGACTGAAAAAATCCTTTATCCTTCTTTAAAATCACAAAACTTTTTGCCAAAATAAAAATAGATAATTCTGTTACTGATAACACAAAAAATTTCTATAACATTTGCGGACTCCCGAAACAATTGAATACGACGGCTATAACCTTTTTAATTTAAAGAGTAAATATTTTTTTGGTCGTCAGCAGATTTTATGAGGTTCGTTTTAGTCCCTAGCAAATAAAAAGGTCCATCGTGGTCTCTAAAAAATTTAAAATGAACCTATTTTAGTCCTTTTGAAGACTAATATGGGTCTTTTTTGAATTTGTGAGGGACCACGATTTCAACTAAATGGGTCCATTTTGAATTTTTTAGGGACCACGATGGGCCTTTTTATTTGCTAGGGACTAAAAGGGGCATCGTGAAATTTGCTGAGGACCAAAAAATGTATTTACTCTAATTTAAAACTCCCCCGCTCCGGGAGGAAGCATAAAAGAGAATGAATAGTGTTAAGTATTATTATCAAAAATTACTGTAAAAACGTAAAAATTTACGTTTTTACTAGAATGGTGTGTATTAAAACACAAGTAAAAATGATCCTTGGTAAAAATTGAAAAAAACGCCGCATAGAAATGTAAAAGCGATAAAAATTTACGTTTTTACTATTTTGATCGTTTTTACTTAAAATGAATTATTTTTTTTTAAAAAAAAAACCAATTTTTGTTTTCCTCAAATCATATGTTGATTATCTTGATATCTTTTTGTTTGGATATATATTTTTTATAATTATGTCTTATACAGCTGCAATTCTATTATAAGTTATGCTACGAGAATCGTTTTGTGTTTTTGGATCATTGTGTGCATTGAAAAAATGCAATTATATCCTGATGAGCGATGACCCAAAATCTGTGTAGTTAGAGCAGATTGGTTATCTATTACTTGTTAGTTATCACTGTTTGTAATTTTAATACTTGGTTATCAAAAATAATTTTTCTTTTTAAATAGATAAGTGGCTCAACACACATATGTTCATTAGGTAATATTTATTTACATGTATATATATAATTTTGTATCTTGACCTTAACCTTAAGTATTAGAAAGTAGAAACTTTATGTTTCGTGTCGTTTCTACCACCCCTTTCTATTTCTACGTAGAAACTCGAGTTTGACAATATTGATGCTAAGGTCCTTTTCTTCCTTTTAGGTAAAAAAATCATCCACATATGTCGGTGTTTTGCACGCACTCTAAATATAGTAATACAGTACACTGGCGGACCCACTTGCTGGCAAATGCCCGCAAGTGCGGTCATAAAAATTTTCATTTCAACTATTTTTTCTTTTTTTTTGGTTGCAGGTTCTTATTTGTCTCTTGGTTCAATATATATATTAGGAGTAAATATCCTTTTAGGTCCCTAACAAAAACATGGTCCCCATTTTAGTCTCTTAAAAAAAAAAATTAGTCTCGAAGTCCCTAAAAAATTTGAAGTGGATCAATTTAGTTAAAATTGTGGTCCCTTACACATTCAAAAAGACCTACATTAGTCCCTCAAAAAAACCAAAATGGGTCCACTTTGAATTTCATTGGGACCAGATGGCTAATTTTTTTTTATAATAGACTAAAATGAGGACCGAATTTTTTGTTAGGGACCAAAAATGATATTTATTCTTATATTAGTTAGCAACGTAGCATCGTACGGAGATGATAAAAACAACGTAGCAACGAAAATTGATTAGAGAGAAAACTTATTCTTCTTCCCCTGTCGCGTATCTATTTTCATGCTCTCTTCATCCTTTGTTTCCTTTTTCCTTTTTATAAAATGAGAGGATTGATTATAGGTCTGACATTCTCAAATAAGTTAATATCTAGAGACGAGGCCTTCATTGTGATTTTGCTTGCCTTCTGTATAGGTAGTGTTGATTTTTTTATTCAACACTATAAAATAGAATGGTGATGTATGGATGTACTGGAGTATATTCTCATGTTTGTTTTGGAGGATTGGTAAGATTTATGGGGGATATAATTGGTCAAACTATTGTCTGCAGCTTGTTATGAAAGCAACTAGATTATGAGCGAGTTCAAGCGTTGATTTAAACTTTCTTTACAAAAAAAAAATTCGGGGCCGCTGCTCCCGAACCCCTGCCACTAAATGTTCGAACATAAAATTTTTATCCTGGGTGCGCGACTGATATAGTAGAATGCTATTATTAAACATAGGGAAATGTTTATGATGAGAAATGTTATCTCATCTTACATATTTATTAAAATTCGAGTCAGTTTTTTCTTTCTTTCTTTTTTTAGTTATCTTTACACGAGAAAATATTATTTCAAATAACATGAAAAAATTATTGTCTTTAAATATATCTTTTTACTTTCCTCCTGTTTTATTTATTTTTCAATATGGAGTAAATTTTATGTTAATTTTTTAAAGTAGTTTAATCTCACTTTCTATTTAATAATAAAATAGCAGAGTGAAATGAATGATAAAGTTTCTGACTTTGCTGATTATAGGTGGTCCTTGATAGCAAGTCACTTGCCAGGAAGAACGGACAACGAGATAAAAAACTACTGGAATTCTCACCTTAGCAGGAAAATTTACAGTTTCGCGAGGACAGTTACTACAGACAACACCTTACAAGTGCAAGGAGTTATGGATACACCCAAAGTAGATATTCCGTTTCCACCTAAGGCTAAGAGGAAAGGTGGCAGAACTAGTCGTCGGGCCATGAAGAAGAACAACAGCTACACCCAAAGGCCTAAACAAAGTTTCACTCAACAGAAAAGTGAAGCTGCAGTTCTATTGCCACCCACACCGTCCCTAGAGAGTGAGGGTTTGTCTAGCGCCATCGTGGATTTCATGGTCTTGGAACCTCAAGTAGTTGACGAGAAAGTAGAGCTCATTGATGAGCCAAGTTCCTATGAAGAAACTCATGAAGGGAATTTGATGGAATTTGACAAGTGTCTTGGCGTTGATGACGACATCTTAGGACTGTGTGAAGTCGAAGGCATTAATGACGGTGGTGGGGCGTTGAGTTTTAATGAAATGATGGGTGCAAGTGGGGTTTTGACCTTAAGTGAAGAGAGAGAAAGGGAAAGCAATGATGTGAGGGCGAGTGTTGGTGATGAAAACGAAAGACGGAATGCGAGTCATGACAAAATGGGAACGAGGGAGGACCCAAGCTCGAATGGGGAAAGTGGAGGAGTATGCTATTCTTGTAATTCTCCGAAAGGATTGGGTTTGGATGATAACTGGGATTGGGAGAGCTTAATAGAGTTTAGTGATATTCATTCTAATGAGTCCGAATCTTCTAATTGGGAACACAAAGAAAACCTGCTGACTTGGCTTTGGAAAGACGATGATTGGGAAAGCGATTGCAACAAATTGGGAGAGATAGATATGGTTGCTTGGTTTCTCTCTTGAAGAATATAATAAGCTTTAAGCAGGTGTTCTCGACTGCTTTTCTTTTTCCCTCGTATTCTTGGACCTTGTATGTCTCATATTGAAGAGAACTTGAGTTCAGTACGATTGTAATTTATTTATATTAAGATACGTCCCGAATATCTAAAAATTTGCTTAGAATCAATTTACGTATTCTAAAATAAATAAACTATCGATGCACTTAACTTTAGTGCATCGAATAGCACCGAAGATTTTCCCGTCATTTTGTAAATGTGATACCGTTTTGTTTTAGACCAAACATGTAATTACCGTCACTGCATCACTTTTACTTTTGCTTTACTAGTTTGGAATATTGATTTGATATTTAAAAAAAAAAAATTGATAGGGATAACCAGATATATAATAATACAATTTGTGAATTGAAGTGATGTATACCGTGTTTGTGGTGATAATAATAGTAATAACAATATCGTTATTAGTACGATATTGTTTTTGCTTTTACCTGGATTTGGTTGCAAATTCGTTGTAAAACATTATAGAAAAATTTCTGTTTATATTTTTAAGCCTAAATTTTTTATATTTTATTAAATATTCTAAATTTAAATATTTTATATTCTTAACGATTATTGTTCAACGAAAACAAATACGATCGAGTTCGGTAATTTCCCATTACTTCTTTATTTAAGGAAGTTGGTAACTCATGGTTGGAATTTGAGCTGTTTAATGTTTGTGTAGACCCATATATGTTTTCTTCAAGAGGTATAATATGTTGATCTAGGAGTACTCATGGTAGCAATGGTGAAGATCAAAACACTATTAGAGCTTCCCAAGTGCTATATATAAAATGAGGAAGGGGAATATGGTAGGAACAAGTAATAACTCATAAAATAAAAGATAAGATCTCTCTTCAATAGGAGAAGGGGGTATTTAGAGAGATCTCCTCCTCCTTAGAAGAGAGAATGGAGAGTCATACTACCTAGCCATGTCTTGTCATTGAAACAAGACATGTTACTCTACTGTCAGTTTATTATGGGCACAATGCAGGGATATGGAAAGACATGTTGTCCTATTAAGATGGGCCCCTTCTTGCCGGGCTTAAAGGGGGCTAGCCAAAGTAGAAACCTCCAGCCTCTGCCGCTTGGTAGTCTGCGAAGTCAGGGTGCCAATGTGTACGAGAACTTAAGCCCCATCCATATTGTATAAAATTAAAGATAAGATACAATGATATAACCGATTGGTAATATATCGCCCTTCGGTCTTCACATCTTATTTGTTTTGCTTTCTTCAAATAGGAATTATCCGGTTGGCAAAATTCAATGCTTCAAGAGAATATTCTATTTTTGGCTTGTAAATGTGTCGAAGAATATTCTATTTTTGGCTTGTAAATGTGTCGAAGTTCCGATCGGTTGACTTGTTGATGCTCCCAGTAGGAGACAAATAGTTACCAAATAGTCATGCTGACCATCAATTAAAAATAGTCATGTTGCCCATTGATCCCAACCAACCATATGACCCAACCACCATGCATATGTGAGGATAAAAATTATTCCGTGTGGCCTTGTGAGTGGATGAGCGATCAGCATAGAAAAGTGGACTACTCTTTTTATAATATAAAGTTGGGCCTACTACAATTTGATTAATGTCTCGTTGCTCGTTTCGAACTGTCTTGTTAGTGGAATGAAAGAAGTAGAGATATGTTGGTAAGAAACTGAAAGCATGAAGGATATCGTCTGGGAGTGAAGAACCTCGTAAAGCCAGGAGGTCTCCTCTTAAAAATAAGACAGAGAAGCAACGGAGCATGCAATGTTAAGGGTGTGAACATGAGAACGCAAATTGCGAGTTCTGTAGCAATGGCTTTCTTTGTGAGTTAGTCTGAAAAAAAAAAGGGGGTTTTATTAATTCATTTTTTTGTTTCTGAGTTAAAAAAAATGGAGGAAGAGAATTGGGGGTCTTCTAAATTTTAAAACTCTTCTTAACCTTAAAATTAAAGTTCTCC
The DNA here is from genome assembly GCF_033153095.1 of Gastrolobium bilobum. Classification (NCBI taxonomy): domain Eukaryota; kingdom Viridiplantae; phylum Streptophyta; class Magnoliopsida; order Fabales; family Fabaceae; genus Gastrolobium; species Gastrolobium bilobum. Next base: position 186,089 of record NW_026898901.1, on the reverse strand, counting down.
CAATTTGGGAGGTTTGAGGGGAGAAATATTGAAAACTACTTATTTACCCTTAGAATTAAAATGAGAAAATTACATAAATGTGAATCATTTTCAATTGTGACACTATTAAAAAAGTTTCAAATACCGACAGAATTTATCGACGAAAAATATTTTGTCAAAAATAGTGATGAAATTTTTAACGAAAATCATATTACGTTGAAAATAGACACAAAATATTTTTTTATTCCAACTAAAGACGAAATTAGAGACAGAACAAAATTTGGTCATAATCAATGATATAAATTTTTTATGGAAATTTTTTTAGTCAAACTTGAAAGAATCTAAATTTCGTCAAAACTTTCAACGGAACATTGGTCAAAATTCTCAACGAAAAATATTTTCGTATAAATTTTCGACGAAACACATTTTCATCAAAAATTTCGACGAAAAACATTTTCGTCAAAAATTTTGTCGAAAGTTTTGACGAAAATATTTTCGTCAAATTTTCGCCGAAAATTATTTCTATAAAATATTTCAACAGAACACATTTCAGAAAATTTTCTATGAAATATATTTCGTAAATTTTTTTGACAAAAAGCATTTTTGTAAAAAAAATTTGACAAATTTTTTTTTCTGTCACAATTCTTTATGGAATCTAAATTCAGTCAAAATATTTCCCTCAAAAATTTTGACAAAAAAATGTATCAGTCGATATTTTTGACGAAAAATATTTCCATCAAAATTTTACACTACATACATTTTAATCAAAAAATTTCGTAAACAATTTTGATGAAAAATATTTTTGTAAAAATTTTGATGCAAAAAAAATTTCATCAAATTTCTTTGGGAAAAGTGTCTATACTTTTAAATTACACAACTTACATCCTTTCACTCTCACAAAGAGGTGGGACCCACAACTTTATTTTTTTTTGTCAACTCTCTCTCCTCCTTTATCTATCTCTCTCTCTCTTAAAATGACACAACTTTACATCCTTCAAAATTATACACACTTTTCCCAAATTCTTTATGGAATCTAAATTCTGTCGAAGGTTTTCGACGAAAAATATTTCTGTAAAATATTTTGACGAAATAAATAAAAATTATGTCGAAAGTTTCGACAGAAACATTTACCTCAAAAAATTTTACAAAAAAAAATTCCGAAAAATTTTTGGACGAAAAACATTTCTTCAATATTTTTGACGGAAGTCTTTTTTCCATCAACTTTCGATGGAATTTTTTTTCGTTGAAAACATGTAAGAAATCATTTGCGTCAAAACTTTTGACTGAACGTCGAAAATTTTGAAATAAAATTTATTTATGCAAAAAATTTCAACAGACAAAAAATTCTTTCACCTTTCGATGAAAAGTATTGGGATTGAAAATTACTTTTTCGATCGAATTTTCATCAATTGCAAAGTAAAAATTTCGTCAAAAATATGATCTTTTTTGTTAGAGGTGGAAAAACGGGCCAACCCACCCCGACCCGCCTTCAACCCGCCAAAAGCGGGGCGGGGCGGGTTGACTCGCCGTTTGATGGTGGGTTGGAAACATCAACCCACCACATTTTGAGGTGGGTTGGCGGGTCAACCCGCCTAAAAAACAAAAAATAATTAAAAACTAATAATAAATTATATTTTATTAATTTTATAATATTACTTATTTTTATTTCACATTTTCCTTAATTTTTTTGAATCTCAAGCCTAATTATACGCTAATATTCAATCAAATATTTTTTAGAAACTTAATTTTGCCTCTATATATGGATAATCTTTATCATAAGTAAAGTTTTTTTTTTCTAGGGGAGTACTAAAGTAAAAAAAAATGTATATCACAAAAATTTAGTTACAAAATAAAATACTACCTAATAGTAAAAAAAAAAAAAGCTGACCCGCGGGCCAATCCGACCCGACTCGCCACCAACCCATTTTGACCTACTACTAAACGGGGCGGGTTGAGGCGGGTTGGTGGGTTGAAAAGTGTAACCCAACCCGCCCCGTTTTGGCGGGTTGACCCGTCAGGTTCAACCCATATTGCCACCTCTATTTTTCAGTAGTGTGAAAAATACATAAATAATTTTGTTAGAAATTTTAAATTTCATTTCATTTGTAAAATATGATAATTATATTAATATTTTTAAATGGGGTAAAATTATAAAAATATCTAATTAATCATCTATTTTTCTCCCTTACCATATTTTTAACTCCCAAACAAAGGAAGGGAATACCTTTCATTTCCTTTCCCTTCCCTTCCCTTCCCCTCCCTCTTCCTTAGATCCCCTTCCTTTATTTTACCTCCAAACTCCTAAACAAAGCCCAAAGGCTTGTTTGAGAGTTGATTTTAGGAGGGAAAGAAAATGAATAGGAGGATTTTATTAATCTCTTCCCTTGTTTGTGAGTTTAAAAAAATGAGGAGAAGAAATTGGGATTTTCACTAAACCCTTTATTGTTCTTAAAATTTAAGTTCCTCCATTTTGGGGATTTTAAGAGGCAAACTATTAGAATTTACTTATTTATCCTTACCATTAAAATCAAAACACCTTCTCTCTTTCTCTTTCTCTATTCTTTCTCGGTAACTAAACACCTGATCAGGGTTTGGCTTCTGTGCTTGATATCTTTGATTTTGTATTATTCTAATGCTAACTATCTCGACTAGATCTGCAAGACCATCCCCAAAGATGTGAATCACCGCCAATAGCACCATGTAACCGCGCCGCCAAACCTTCATGACCACTGCCATCATCGCAGGTCACCGGCAATCGCGAGCCCCACCATGTAGTTAGTATCACTTTGCTACTGGACCACCACGAGCACTACCATGTTGCACTGCGTTGTCTCTAATTCATTGTGCCATTCATGCTTGATGCTGCAAGCTGTTGTCGTTTCGCCTCTTGATTTCACTTTCTCTTTCTATTAGTTTAGGAACTAGGATTTGAGTTTTTCATTTACTCCAAACTACAAGTCTGTCGGCCACTATGTGTAACATCTCGAGCGCTGACGAAGGCGGGGAGTGATCGCCGGTGCGAAAGGGCATGTACAAGGAGCGGCTCCTGGCAGGCTTCCAGTGGGGAGTTACATGCATGAATGAATCGAATCGACTCCCGAAAAGAGAAGGATTTCAAAGACTGTGCAGGTATGAGACTACACAGTTTGGGATAACTTATAAGAATTAATTGGTACTACTTATACTAACAAGATGTATCTACTTTTCGATAGCCCGAAACGGAAGAACTTCACAGTTAAGCGTGCTTGACTTGGAGCAATTCTGGGATGGGTGACCTCCTGGGAAGTTTTCCCGGGAAGTGTGGGAGTGAGGAAAAAGCACACTGAAAAGTCTTGTGTTAGTGTATGGGGACAGTCGTTAATCCTTGCAAGTTGCCAGACGTTACAAGTGGTATCAGAGCAGGGCCTCTCTTCCAGTACGGTGTGGTTCGACGACGAACCAGGCGGAAGCTGGTGGGCATGTAACATCCCGGGAGCTGACGAAGGCGGGGAGTGATCGTCGGTGCGAAAGGGTATGGACAAGGAGCGGCTCCTGGCAGGCTTCCAGCGGGGGGTTACATGCATGAATGAATCTAATCAACACCCAAAAAGAGAGGGATTCCAAAGACTGTGCAGGTATGAGACTTGCACAGTTTGGGATAGCTTATAAGAATTAATTGGTACTACATATACTAACAAGATTCATCTACTTTTCGATAGCCCAGAACGGAAGAACTCCACAGTTAAGCGTGCTTGACTTGGAGCAATTCTGGGATGGGTGACATCTGAAGTTTTCCCGAGAAGTGTGCGAGTGAGGAAAAAGCACACTGAAAAGTCTCGTGTTAGTATATGGGGATAATCATTGATTCTTGAAAAGGCCATGCGTTACATTATGCATGCCCATTTGTTATCTTTTGTGTTTTTTTGTATTCTTTAAATTAATTGGACTGATTTCTTTTGGTTGAATTTAAAACTTTAGATGGGTTCATTGGTAACAGATTTGTCTTTAAGTTAAATAATTAGGAGAATAAGTTAGAACAAGTAAAAATTATAAAAAATTATATATATACCTCATAAATATATTAATTTTTAAAGAAAATATAAAATGGTAAAAATGTCTCATTAAACTCTACTTTTTTTTTCTCTTACCATATTTTTAACTCCTAAACAAGGAAAGAGAATACCCTTCATTTTTCTTCCCTTCTTTCCCCTCCATTTCCCTTAGATCTCCTTCCTCTCCAAACTTCCAAACAAAGCCTAAAGCGCCTGACTATAATTATTTACTTGACCGACAACGATTATATTAGAGAGCATACATACGTAACAATCTAACAAACAACGACTTTAAGGGGGGTGTATTGGATTGAGATTTCAAAGTATTTTAATGGATTATTTTAGGCTTTAATGTTTCTATAGTGAATGTAGATAAATTATCTACATCCACTCCCAAAATGACGTCGCTTTGGGTTGAAAAATTAAAAAATTATGATGAAAAAGACTATATAACCCTGAAATAAATTATAATTATAAAAATACCTTGATTTCCGTCTCAAAACGATGTCCGTTTGGGCTCAATGTAGATAAGTTATATAAAGTGCCTAACTACAATTATTTACTTGACCGACAACGATTATATTAGAGAGCATACATACGTAACAATCTAACAAAAAATGACTTTAAGGGGGGTATATTGGATTGAGATTTCAAATAATTTAAATGGATAATTTTATGATAAAAAAATCATTGGTTTTCAATTAGGATTTTAAAGGATTGAAAAAAGTCGCATGATATTCGATTAGGATTTTAAGAGATTATTTTAGAGTCCTTCCAAATTCATTGATATTCAATCACGATTTTAAACAAAGAAAAAATAATCTTGTGGTATTAAAAAATCTGACGATTTTAATAGATTTTCTATTGGTTTGGATTTCGTGAAACTTTTTAATGACAAATTGTTACGAATATCACAGTGAGAAGATCAACTAGGGTTAAAAGGAGTGCAACACGTCTACAAGACTATGTGGCTTAAGGCTCTTGAAGTAGGCCACGTGTGACAATAGCTTCTGTTAGTTGCTTTGATTAATTGTCTCTGTGTGTAGAGTTGCTGGTGAGTGTCAATAGATACATAGCCTTACGTGTCATACAGATGTAAAGGGAATTGTATAAATATACTTGAACAAAGCCTATTATAGCAGTTAATAAAAATTTCTTGAGTTTTCCTTTCAATTTCTCAGTTCTTCCTCTGCCATTAGGGTTCATACCCTATTATTGGTGCTTTCATTGATCTTCGATTTTCCTTCCATCACTGCCATGAAGGTGCAGGAATTATCGGGCGAACTCAACTCGTTTCAACAACGAGTAGATTCGACTCTCGGTGAGCTTCGTCTTCAAGCTTCTGATACGAAGAATCAAATTGCTGATTTGGTGAATCAAATGCAACAATTTCAGGAAACTTTTCTGACGCGATCTGTGCATGCAAAGGATTCTTCAATGACTCCTCAGTTTTCTTCGTCGCTTTCCACACCGAAACATCATGATGTGGGAGATCAACGTGCCTTGCTTAAAGGAGTTCGTATGGAGATTCCCCTCTTTAATGGTTCGGCACCGAATGTGTGGATTTTCAAAGCTGGGCTATTCTTCCATCTCCAACACATTCCTGAAGAATCTAAGGTTCCCCTAGCTGGTATTCGCATGGAAGGTATGGCTGCCGCTTGGCTTCAGTGGATGTTTAATAGTGGAACTATTAATTCTTGGAAGGTTTTCACTGTAGCCTTATGCCAACGTTTTGGTACTTCCACTTTTGTAAGTCTTAAAGGTGCCTTATCTAAGCTTACTCAGACTTCAACTCTGAGTGATTATATTCAACGCTTTGAGTCCTTGGTTAATCAAGTTCCTGAATTGGATGATGATTTACTCATGCATTTTTTTGTTTCGGGACTGCAAGCTGAACTCTGTAGTGCTGTGAAATTGAGAGCACCATTCACCTTGCATCAAGCGATCCAATTGGCCATGGCTTATGATGATCATCATGGCGAGCTTCGAGTTTCTTTTGCTGCGGGATCAAAGAAATTTTTTCCTCGAGTTTCTGTTCCTGTTGAGAATACTCCCAAAGATCAACCAAATTCTGCTTCAAACCAGACCCGACCATTGGCACTACCTCCTCCCTCGAATTATAAACGTGTACTCAATGAGGATTTACAGAGGAAACGAGAGTTGGGGCTTTGCTATACCTGCGATGAGAAATGGACCAAACAGCATCGATGCAAGTCTAAATTGATGTTGTTTGTTGGGGAGGAGATTTCTGATGAGGTTGATACTGAGGATGAACAAATCCTTTGGCAGGCAGATTCAGGTTTGAATGAAACTACTGATGCATCATTACATGCCTTGGGTGTAAATGATCATCAACATTCCTTGACCTTCGTTACTTCCTTACACGGCACTGTTATATCTGTTTTGGTGGATTCTGGCAGCACACACAATTTTATTCAAAGTCAATTAGTTGATCAGTTTCACTTGCTCACATTACGCTCACAGAAGCTTCGTGTCTTTCTTGGTAATGGTGAAATTTTGTTTTCAGACCGTAAATGTTTGCAAATGCCTATTAAGTTGCAAGATGTCCTGTTTCATGTGGATTTTTGGGTTATTGAGCTCGCTACACTTCATGCCATTTTGGGTATGCCTTGGCTTGAATTACTTGGGAGAGTGACTCATGATTATAGACGGTTAACTATGGAATTTGTGTGGGAAGGATCACCTATTGTTCTTCAAGGAGTGCATTCGTTGGAGGTGACCAATTCTGCTTCAGGGGACGGCAGCCTGGATTGTGCTACGTGTTGTGCTTTGGAGTTGCTGTCAGGTGAAGCACAAGGGGCTGTTGTCAATTCCGAGCTTTTGTCACTTAAGGCTAAGATTGACTCTAGGCTATGGAATGTGATTGTGTCTTATCAGGAGGTGTTTGCTGTTTCCTCTAAGCTTCCACCTTTTCGTGGGATGGATCATTCTATTCAATTGTTGGAAGGGACCAATCCAATTAATGTGAGGCCATATAGGTATGCTCACTGCCAAAAGACTGAAATAGAGAAACAGGTGGGGGAACTGTTGAAGTCAGGACTGATTCAGAATTCCCATAGTCCCTTTTCTTCCCCAGTTTTATTGGTAAGAAAGCAAGACCACACTTGGCGGTTGTGTATAGACTATAGAGCTTTGAATGTTGCCACTATAAAGGATCGTTTTCCGATTCCCACAATTGATGAATTGTTGGATGAATTGGGCGGAGCCACTATATATTCTAAGCTGGACTTGCGGGCAGGGTATCACCAAATACGGATGAGTCCAATTGATGTGCCGAAGACTGCTTTTAGAACTCATGAAGGACACTACGAGTTCTTAGTTATGCCCTTCGGTTTAACTAATGCTCCCGCAACCTTCCAAGCTATGATGAACCACATATTCAAGCCTTACCTTCGCAAATTCATAATTGTATTTTTTGATGATATTTTGATTTTTAGCAGGTCCATCTTGGAGCATGTCGAGCACCTAAAGCTGGCTTTACAATGTTTACAACAACATCTGTTTTTTGTGAAGGTTAGCAAGTGTGCCTTCGGAGTAGATACAATTGAATATCTGGGGCATGTTGTCTCTAGGCAAGGAGTTTTTGCTAACCCAAAGAAGATTGAAGCCATGTTGCATTGGCCAGAACCTAAGTCCCTTAAACAGCTTAGAGGATTCCTTGGCTTGACGGGATACTATCGACGATTTGTTAAGGGTTATGCTTCTATAGCTCTCCCTCTCACAAATCTGTTAAAGGGTGTTGGCACTTTTTCTTGGCCCATCACAGCAGCAACAACTTTTGGGCAACTCAAGGAGGTGATGACCTCTACTCCAGTTCTAGCTCTTCCAGATTTTGAAGCTCCTTTTGTGGTAGAAACCGATGCCTCTAATACTGGTATTGGAGCTGTTCTTTTACAACATGAAAAGCCTCTTTCATTCTTCAGCAAGAGATTGGGTACTCGTATGTCTCTTGCCTCTACATATGTGAGAGAGCTATACGTTATTGTAGCTGCCATCAAACGCTGGCGACAATACCTTCTTGGTTCTGAATTTACAATTAGAACGGATCATCAAAGCATCAAAGAAATTCTGAACCAAACAATTCAGACCCCGGAGCAACAGAAATACTTGAGCAAGCTAATGGGTTATACCTTCACCATTGAGTATAAGGCTGGCTGTTCAAACAGGGTGGCTGATGCTTTATCTCGAGTTTATGAGAACGGTTCTGTGAATGCCTTGCTGTCCCAGCCCTCCTTCGATATTTTGAATGCTGTGAGACAACAAAATATTGCAGATACTTATTTGTTGCAACTGCATCAGCAGTGTCGTGATGGAGCAGTGACTGATTCCAGCATTTCCGTTTGTGGGGGTATCTTATTTCACAAGAACAGGTATCTCTTAAGTTCTGCATCTCCTTTGATTCCAGCTTTGATTAAGGAAGCCCATAGTTCCTTTGTTGGAGGTCATGCTGGAGTTTTAAGAACTTTCCTTCGCCTATCATCTACTTTTTATTGGCCTTCCATGAGGCAAGATGTTAAGCAAGTGGTTCGTGAGTGCCTCATTTGTCAACAAGTTAAGCCAGAAACTTCTAAAGCTTCAGGCTTACTGCAGCCCTTACCTGTACCGGAAGGAGTATTTGAGGAGCTTTCTATGGACTTTGTTTCTGGTTTACCTGCTTCAAAAGGATTCACTACCATCATGGTAGTAGTTGACCGATTGTCCAAGTTTGCCTATTTTGGCTCACTCCCATCTTCTTATACTGCAGTTACTGTTGCCACACTGTTTTGTGATTTAATTGTGCGACACCATGGGTTCCCTCGTTCGATTTTATCTGATCATGACAGTATATTTCTGAGCCATTTTTGGAAGCACCTCTTCTCTCTTAGTGGCACTACCCTTCGCACAACTTCTTCCTATCATCCTCAGTCCGATGGACAAACTGAGGTGACTAATAGGTACTTGGAACAGTATTTGCGTTCCTTCTGCCATGACAGGCCTCACTCTTGGGCTTCCTTCCTTTGTTGGGCGCAATTTCATTACAATTCTGCCACCCATTCAGCAATTGGAATTACCCCATATCAAGTTGTGTTTAGAAAGCCTCCCTTGATGATTCCTTTCTACCCTCGTGGTTTAGTTAAGATTGAAGCTATTGACTCTTTGTTACAACAACGTAATGAGGACTTGGCTGAGTTGAAATTGCAGCTGGAACGAGCAAGAAATAGGATGAAGGTCCAGTATGATAAGCATGATAAGGACAAATCCTTCACAGTGGGTGATCAAGTTTGGGTTAAGCTTCAGCCATATCGTCAGGTTTCAGTGGCTCGGAGGGCTAACCACAAGTTGGCACGACGGGTTTTTGGACCTTTTCCCATTTCTAAGGTACTAGGACCTGTAGCTTATCAGTTACAACTTCCTCCTGGGTGCAAAATCCACCCTGTGTTTCATGTCTCCTTACTTAAGCCTTATGTGGGTTCCAGTTCTTGGGTGGGAGCTTCCCTACCAGCAGCAGCCATTGATAATCAACCAGTGCAGGAGCCATTGGCAGTGCTAGCATCTCGTTTGGTTAATGATGGAACTGTTCAACAATGTGAGGTGTTGGTGCAGTGGTCTGATGCAGTGCCAGAGGATGCCTCTTGGGAGCCTCTTCCTGAGTTCAGTCAGTGCTATCCCCACTTGAACCTTGAGGACAAGGTTCCTTGTCAAGGGGAGGGGAATGTTACGAATATCACAGTGAGAAGATCAACTAGGGTTAAAAGGAGTGCAACACGTCTACAAGACTATGTGGCTTAAGGCTCTTGAAGTAGGCCACATGTGACAATAGCTTCTGTTAGTTGCTTTGATTAATTGTCTCTGTGTGTAGAGTTGCTGGTGAGTGTCAATAGATACATAGCCTTACGTGTCATACAGATGTAAAGGGAATTGTATAAATATACTTGAACAAAGCCTATTATAGCACTTAATAAAAATTCCTTGAGTTTTCCTTTCAATTTCTCTGTTCTTCCTCTGCCATTAGGGTTCATACCCTATTACAAATATAAATAGGATACCTCTCTCACAATATCATCCTAACCCCTAAGATTTCATGAGATTTCTCTATTGCAGTGTCTTCTTCTTCCTTTGGCGGGTTGACTCGCTCAAAATCGAGTTCTGCCATGGGAGCTCCGTCAAAGCTCAAAAATAGCAGATTTTTGAGCGATTTTCATCACTAAACAACCTAGAAACAACAAATCAACAAGATTCTAATATAATCAATCTCAAAAATAGCAGATTTTTTAGTGATTTTTGAGAGATTTTGGAAGTTTAAAAATATTTTTTCAAGCTCTGGGTTGCCATTTTTCACAAAATGTGTGATTTTTGTATTAAAAACAACATAAATCAGTGGAAAAATAACAGGGGAACTAAAACCCTCAAACTAATTTTCGATTTACATCAATGAAATAATATCAATTTAAATAAAGATTGGAACTTTCATAATATGAATCCTATATTTCGTAACAATACATTCATGAACGAAATTCATTCGCTATAGGAAACGATTTCAAACAATTTTTGTGTCAATAGATAACTAAAAATTTATTTTTCAAAACCCCCCAAAGCAATTTAAGATTTCAATGTATCAATTGAAAATAATTTGAGAAATTTTCATGTAATAAAACCCATAAATTCATATTCAAAATTTTCTTAGAATACTCAATGAAAACATGCATATGATATATGATTAGAAAACTATCATCACGTAGAACAAAAATCCCAAGGTTTCCAAAATCAATTGCAAAAAATTTCAAATGAAATTTTATCATGAACTTTAGGTTCTATATGCAAATTTAGAATTATTTTAATAAATAAAAAAATAGGCCTTATAATCATATATGTATAGCTCTGATACCAAATGAGGAAGATAATCTTTAACCCATTGATCTAACCTAAGAGCAATAACACGAAAATTTTAATGCATGGAGGACTAGTATAACTTTAGATATGTGGAGAGCTGTTGCTTAGTAATTCTGAATGTTTGTTAAAAATTATATTATGTTTTACTGATTGAGAAAATTATATTAAATTTTATTTTTTTATAATATCATTGCATTTCTTTGTTATTTTTTATTAACTCTAGTAATTTTGAATGTTTATTAAAAATTCATATGATTTTTAAAAATATTATAAATCGATATTGTCCTTTCAAATCTTATAAATTCTATTAAAATCCTTTAAAAAATCAATATTATGAAATCTTGATTTTAAAAATTCTTTAAAGTCCCTCTAATTCTAAATAGTTTTAAAAATCTTTAAGATTTTTTATCTCAAAAAAAGTCTTTTAAAATCTTATAAGACTTTAAGTGCTAAACGGCTGTAACGAGAGATTTCTCATCATCACAACTAGCTGATACAATACAATCATGATAAGAAAAAAAAATCGTATTCGAGTCATGTCATGTCGTAAATGGGTTATTTGCGTCTTATCATGTCGTATCAACCTACATAATAAGTAACACACCTTGATATTCACAAGTTATTCGTGTCATGTCAATCCACAAAATATGCGACACACTTTGAGATTGAGGATTACTTATATTGTGTTATGTCAACCCAAAGTGTCAAATTTGTATCGTGTCATATCAACCCAAATTTCCACCCGCTACTCAAATGCTTGTAATGAGGAAAAAACATTTCATATCTCACAAAGAGCACGTCCTCCTCTTATTAATGGTCAGTGCTTCCAAGGAGTTCAAGTATGTTCTGTTTCTCTTGATTATCACATGCTTACTAACTTAGCAATGTAGCATCAAAGTTTTTTATACGCACCCAGGTTTGAGAATTTTTAATTACATTAAATTAATAAAAAAAGCAACCACATAAATTATAAAAAATACATTACTATTAGGACTAGATATGTTTCTTTTCCCTCAAGATAAATGAGTATGATATCTGAGAGATATTTGGAATTAATATTTTTCATGTTATAGGAGATAAATTGTATCTCCTAGATATATATAAAAGTGTAAGTGACCCATTTTTTTTTTTTTCTCTCTTCTATTCACATGACTCCACATGGGTCACACACACTTTTATTTGTGCGTAGGAGATAAAATTATCTATCTCCTATGAAATGAAAAACACTAATCCCTATAAATTTTGGAGATAATTTTTCTCATGTTATATGAGATAATTTTATCTCTTACACACACATTAAAGTATGTAGGACCCATGTTTTCTTTTTCTTCTCTTCACATGGCCCATCATGGGACCTATACACTTTTATGAATGTGTAGCACATAAAATTATCTCCTATAATATTAGAAACATTATTCCTAATTTTATAAGAGAAAAGATTTTCTTACGTGAGAGAATGAGCCAAATTATTTTGTCATTACGGGTAGGGGTGTAAATGGACGAAGCCGGCCTACAAGGGCCTACGGCCTAACCTATATTAAGTCAAACATGACCTACTATAAATAGTAAAATAGAATAGGTCTAGGCTTTTAAAAAAACTTACTTAGAAAACAGGCAATAGGCTTTTTTGTACATGTTGGGCCTATAAGCCTACAAGCCAGCCTATATCATATTATTTATTTAAAATATAATAAATAAAATTATTATTTTAATAATTTTGAATAAAAAAATAATATTATTTTAGTTATTCTTTTAATTGTTGAATGTTTAATATGCTTAAACAAGCTAACAGGCCTAGACCAAGACTTTTATTTTTCAAATACAAGTCAGGCCAGACTTATAATTTGGGGTCTGCACAGGCTAATAGGTCAAGTTATACCCAACATTTTTTATATAAGTCTGGTCTATTTAAGATAAAGCCTAGCCTATTTACACCCGTAATTACGAGTCCACCAAGTGGGAGGCAATTCGCTTGAGGAATGAAATTAAGTATGGCGAGAGAATACTTGTTCATTTTGGGATGCAAGAGTTCAATCCTCTATTATGAGCGTTAATGGTTGACCTAATAACTTAATATCTTATATAGGAAAAATATACCACTTTATATAAATTTATCCCTAGTCATCCCTTTATAACTATGTACTTCTCGGAGTACATAATTATAATATTAAATTTTTTTCTCTTTCCACGTTAGTCAATAAGTTTATAAAAAGTTTATGGAGAGAGACAAAAAATCAAATTTAATATTATAACTATGTACTCCTTGGAGTACATAGTTATAAGGGGTGGCTGGAAATAAACTTATCTCAAGTGGTTTTATATTTATTTAACACACTCCCTCACACGAGAATCTATTGGATTTGACGGGTGAATGATGCATCATGCTCAGCCTACGTGTGCTAAGAAAGTCTACAATAAGTAATTTTTTTTAGTAAGAGATCAAATGGGTGTGGTGCGGATTGAACTCGTGACCACTCGGTTACGGATGCTCTGATACCTATAAAAAACCAATTCAACCCATAAATTTAAGTTGTTGGGTGAGGCTACATTAATAATTTTATATATCTATAACAATATATATATATATATATATATATATATATATATATATATATGGTAAAATCACTTCTTCGGCTGCTAGACACTCAACAATAAATCTTACACCGTTGATTGATTATGATTTCCCACATTTAATGTTTTCACCCATCTTTGTATGGTCATAATTTTTCCAATTATATATGACTAAAAAATAGCAGTAAAGGGCTCAACTAATTGACTTAGAATCAATGATAACATCATTCAATCAGATTTCATAATTGCACTTCGACATGTTTAGATAGTTAAAATTTTACATTCATCTCTTCATGCATGACGCACCAATATTTTTCAAGTATCGAAACCAAAATTACTCGAGTTTTTTTGTGCTAGCCTAAATTTAACCACTCACTTGTTTATGCTCAAATTGTCATCAGAAAATTCAAAAAAAGTGTTTCGTGGTCTTTACCCCTCATTTTTATTGCTAATATATAAATGCAAAAACTTGGACGTAGTAATTAATATAGGAACTTATCAGTTGAATTGAAATGCAAGATAGAATTTATAAATTTAGTGTACAATTCAAACATATGATTTTTAATCAATTCCAATTCTAATAGAATTATAATCAGACTTATAATTTCTATATTAACTCCAACTTTATTATCCAAATGGAGCCTTAGTGACTATAGAATTAAGATGATATATGATTCGGTGTAGAGCTTAAAGGAAAATGGGTAGTAAGACAGGCTTTTTGACCCTTTTGACCCTCATTAATTAATTAATAACCAATTTGCCCTTGATCCAGAACTATCCACCAACCTGCCCCTTTTAGTCGACTACCTTGCTTTTTTAGTCGAGCAAATGGTCAAAATTCAGAATATGGACTACACCAAATTTAGTCGACTAAAAAATCATCTTGATCGACTAAATTTTTGGGATATTTAGTCGACTAAGGCACGATATTTAGTCGACTAAATATCGACGGATTTGTTTTTTAAAAACCCCCCCATTCGGCAGAGGGGAGGTAGTAAACCTAATCGACTAAGGAGGCGGCCCAAACCCCAAATCCGCAGGAGCAGCTGAAGAACGCCCCAAACCCTTCCCTCAGGCGTGTGGATTGCACCAAAATATGGTCCAAATCGTGAAATCTCAAGGATAGGTAAGGTTTCTTAACTTGCATTGTGTTTCAGGTTTTGGAATTTTTTTTATTTGTTTGCTGTCCGAATTTTTGAACCTTAATCAAAGCGTTTGTTTTAGGTTTTGTAACCGTAATCTACTAAGTTAATTTTTTTGCATTGTGTGAATTTTTTTGTTTGAAAAGTTTGAATGTGGGAAAAGTTTGCTTTTGGTTTACAGCCCTTATGTTGCAAGTTTTCATTACCATCATGACATGTTTCATATAGTTAAATGCTGACATGTTTCATTGTAGGTACCCTAAACAAATGACGGGCCGCAGAAGACCAAGCGATGAGGGCAATGAGTCATTTGAGAGACGCACCAAGCATAGGCAAGAGCGGCCTTCTTCGTCAAGGCCACAAGACGAAGAGCCTGATACTGTTGACCTCCCGTATGGGTATCTGTTTGAGGACGACCCTGCCATCCACGCTTCATTCGTACGTGACCATTTGAACCGGCCGTTATATGCTCCAAAATCTTTGGATACAGCCTTTTTTGATAAGGAGGGATTTGAAATTGTGGGGGTGTTGGAGGCGGCACATCTGAGGGTGTTGGCCGAGACCCTATGTCCGTATTCAGAGCTTATGGTGCGGGCCTTCTACCATAACCTCAGCTACGTACAGGGCGAGCTGAAGTCGAGGGTCTGTGGAATAGAGATCATCATGACGGCACCTGCATGGTTGGAGATACTCGGCTATGATTTTGACTCTTCTCAGACTGTGGCGTATGACGCTGATAGTGGTGTAGTACTTCCAGGATATGTACGAGGATGCTGTGCAGGAGCAGAGAAGAGTCTGTGGGGAACACTTGCACTATATGGTGGGGTTGCTTTCTGTGGAGTCCCGTATACTACACTATGTCCTCACCCACATTCTGTTTCCGCGATCTTTTAATCATTCCAAGGTGTTGGAACATGACATTCCCATTATGTGGGCTATCCGACATGCTCAGATGGTGAACTGGAGGCACTATATCTGTTGGTTTATGTTTAAGGCCAAACATAAGGGTCATCTTCCATACGCTTGTCTGGTACAGAGGATATTGGTTCACTTTGGTGTTCCCATGGAAACTGAGTTGTTGAAGAAGACCACGGGCTATAATTGCAAGTTCGGAAAGCGTCTATTGGAGCAGTGCAAGATTACTAAGAACACAAGATCGGGTGTGTGGGAGTTCAGTGGTATGCCCCAGGTTGAGGTTCCTTATGTTGCCCCAGATGACCACATTGTTGAGCCAGAGGCATAGGATGAGGAGGAGGAGGAGGATGTGGCTGAGGTTGAGGAGATAGCTGAACCTGAAGGTGGATTTTCACTGCGAGATGTCATGAAGGGCATAAATGCAATGACAAAGAAGATAAGAAAGATGGCGCTGGCACATAAAAAATGGAGAAAGAAAGGGAATGAAAGGTTTAGACACATACAGGGAAGGTTTAAGGGTGTGGAAGACAGGCTTGCTCGTCTGGAGCTTGCAAAAGGTGGGGAGGTAGCTGAGGCAGCAAGGGATGAGGGTCATGTGTCAGATGAGGACGTCTCGGAGACGGACACAGACGAGGATGAGGAGTAGATTTAGGGTTTACATCATGTTATTATGTTTTGTTCATGTATTTCCTTTAAGTTGTTGATGTCCCGTAAATTTTTTTAATGAATGCAGAATTGTTATGTTTTTTGGATCTATGTTATGTTGTGTAATGAATTGAATTGCATTTCAATATTGTATAACTTATGAATGGAACCTTTTTACCAATTTGATCATCACGGCACAAAACAATATTGAACAGGTCACATTCGTCCATAACACATCACAGCAAATCAGTATATGTGTTTAAAAAGGCTACATCTTGTATTGTTAACCGTAAACAAACGTTATGACAACATACGACTTCGTTTTAGGAATTTAATGTCCATATCGGTTTTTTGACTCGGAAATTATGCTCCTTAAGTCACACTCCCTTAGTGGATCAGTGTAGAGTGGAAACCAAGGGAAAAAAACATGTGTAATTCAGATTTGGGGTCCTAAACCAATAATTTAGTCGATTAACTTGTACTGGTTTAGCCCATCGCCTTCCATTCTTTCCTACGAGTCCGCTTGTATTTCAGTTATTCCCTATGTCCCCTAATCCCGTTCGTGTGACTCTCCATTTGGTGGGTTATCCGTAAACCATTCCGAAAGCATTGTTGGTTTAGGACCCCAAATCTGAATTACACATGTTTTTTGCCCTTGGTTTCCACTCTACACTGATCCACTAAGGGAGTGTGACTTAGGGAGCATAATATCCGAGTCAAAAAACTAAGATGAAGTTAAATTCATACATGGTTTACGTACTGTGTCAAAACGTTGGTGTATGCGCACCAAATCTGCGTTGTAACAATTTAAACATACATAATTTATTAATACAAGCATCATTACATCAACCCGTTCATTTTTTTCAAATACAAACATCATGACATCAACCCGTTCATTTTTTTCAGTTACATGACATTACATCAAATACAAGCATCTTAAACCATAAATGCCTCTAATGTTAAACCATCAAAACATTAAGCCCCTCCCCTGCTTCCTCCGCAATTCATCTTGTATTGGGAATCCTCATAGGACATGTACGTTTGTTGTGACCAATTTGTTTACACAGGCTACATCTACTCTGACTGCTTGTCGGTTGAGACTCAACCCAATCCATCTCATTCTGTATCCTTGAAGATTTGGGTCTTCCTTGTGCACGTACCAAAGATGCATTTGGGATAATGGTTGGGCCATCAATTTGTGGAATCAACAACTCATTGCCCATTGGATACCGATGTGCAGCTTATACCTTATCAATTTGTGCAATTGAGAACACAGGATCAACATAATCATAGTGGTTCAACTTTTCTACCTTGCACACCGCTAAGACGTGACTGCAAGGAAATCTTCTAGATGTGAACCGTCCACATTGACATTTGGGATTGAGCAAGTCCACCCTCATTATGTCACCTGCATCCCGAGTAGATTGATTGTAGGCATCCTCAACTTCAAATAGCTGCAGGTCCCTATCAAAAACCCGCACACGGAGGCTCACTGTTAATTGATCATTTTTTGGGATGATATCCTCAACTTTTTTTGCAATTCTCCAACCCTTTGCCTTTTCTTTTTGGATCTTTTCACGTCTCTTGACGAAATACTCAACAAGTCTACTTTGAGTCATCTTAACCAATGTTGTTATAGGCAAATTACGTGCACCCCTCAGGACCTTATTCACACACTCAGATAGGTTGGTCGTCATGTGACCAAACCTCCGACCCTCCTCATCGTAAGACCTGCACCATTTTTCTTTGGGAATCTGATCTATCCATGAAGCTACTTGAGGGTTACTGTCGATAAATTCCTGGAATCTGATATCAAAATGAATCTTTGAACTCAAGTACCCTGGATACAAAAGGATGCGTTAGATACAAAAGGATGCATTATATACAATTTGTACATATTAAAAAGAAGATTGTACCTAGCTTCATCAGGGTTTTCTTCAATTCCACATCTCTAAACTTAGTGTTAAAGTTGCTTCCGATGTGGCGTAGACAAAACATGTGATACACAAATGGTGGCTGCCAACCGGCATGATCTCTTACAGCACTGATGATGCTGGGATGACGATCGGATATTAGACAAATGTCATGCTTATGCGTGACGTGAAAACGCATGAGGCTAAGAAACCACGACCAATCATCCAATCTCTCACCCGGAGGAACAATAGAAAATGCAATAGGGAGAATGTAACCATCTCTATCTTGTGATGTTGCAATCAAAAGACTTCCTTTGTATTTACCGTACAAATCCGTGCCATCAATTTGGATTATGGGTTTACAATATTTGAAGGCCTCAATGCACTGGTGAAAGGTCCAAAATACTCGGTGAAAGACAGCCTTATCCGTATACACTCGACGTTCATCAACACATTGGTCCGTATCAATCTTGAACACAGAACCCACATTAACCTGCGTCATGTATGTCAGCCAACCAGGCAAGAATGCATACGATTTATCCCAATCGCCAAATAACTTGACAATGGCTTTCATTTTAGCCTTCCAAGCTTTCCTGTAAGATATGTTGTATCCATACAAACGTTGTACCCTCTCTTGAATAAAAACTGGCTTCAATGATGGATCTTCTTTTAACATACCTATATAAAAAAAAACACCGACCAACAGTCAGAATACAAACTGATTAACGTAAACATACCTTAGGAAGTTAGATATATCGAATAATACATATTGATAATGGTTGCACATATCACATCAGAATCCAACTGTCTATGATCCCGGGTAAGACCTTGGTTTAGGCAGGTGTGTTCTTTAACCCACTTACTGACCACCTAAGTATTTCCATTCTTCGGCAACAATGCCCTCACATACCAGGGACATCCATCATTATGGTGTCGACACTTCATCACAAATCTATGGTCATCACTTTTTGCCACAACGGCAGTACAGTGAGTCTTCATACAATATAATTTGACTGCATGTTACATTTCAGATTTGCTACGAAACTCCTGATACAAATATAAAGGATCCCCTAATTGCCAGCCACCGTGATCATCATCGTCACCATAGAATATCTCCGTCTCATCATTAGGGTGGGCCCAATTACTGAAGGAATAATGTGAGCTTTTATTCCAAAATGGCTCGACCTCAAAACCTAAGGATGCATTATAATGCCACCGTCAATACCATTCATAACAAAAAAAATAATTGCTAAATTAAATCTTTAAAAAACGAATCTTACCACTGCTAACAGGGTCAACACGAAGTGGTCTCGTAACCTGCAAACCCGGGGATGGTGAGCTTGTGTCAGCGTCGAAATCACCCTCTACGTCAGTATCTGACGTGTCACCTAGCGGAATAACACTCTCAGGTTCACCGTCCTCGTTGCTGTCCATATCGGTATCCTGTTCATCCTCATCTATTTCCCGCAGTGTTAGATGGCTTATGACAGGTGCAGGTGCAGATAAATCGACTACTCTTTCTTCATGACCAAAATACGGTTCACTTCTTGTATGCATGGGTGCAGATGAAGATTGACCACAATCTAATTCAACATATATCTCAATAAAATTTTGAAATTTTCGGTCAACAATTGCATCTATGACACATTTGACATCTTCATCATCACATATATTGTTACCAATGTAGTAAATAGCATCCTTACCAACTGTAGTCTCTACCCTGGCAATCATTTGTTGAACGCATTGGCTGCCTTGCAGACCCAATTTTTGCTGAATTCTCCCCTTTAACTCATTGTATGTAGTGCCCCGTTTGATTTTCAACATTTTCGTTTTTCCTTCAAATTGAACACCATTGGGGCCTTCATAATGCTTTCCATCATAGTAGATCATTGTCACATACATGTTTGGACTTGTGCTCATCTTCCTCACAAAATTGGGACTAGGGTTCTGAAATTGGGGGTTTGGGTTCGGATTTTGGGGGTTTGGAATTGTGCAATGACAATGATTTAACAATATTAGGTCTGTAGAGATGGTGGGATGAAATACAATCGGATTGAGAGGATTACACATGAACAAAGGGAGCTATTTAGGTTTGCACAACAACAACAATTGAAATGAGACCGAAAACATGGAAAATATAGGGTTTCAGTCGATATTTAGTCGTCTAAATATCGTGCCTTAGTCGACTAAATATCCCAAAAATTTAGTCGATCAAGATGATTTTTTAGTCGACTAAATTTGGTGTAGTCCACATTCTGAATTTTGACCATTTGCTCGACTAAAAAGCAAGGTAGTCGACTAAAAGGGAGCAGGTTGGTGGATAGTTCTGGATCAGAGGCAAATTGATTATTAATTAATTAATGAGGGGCAAAAGGGTCAAAAAGCCAGTAAGACATGATATTTTCAATGATTGCCTAATGCCAATTGTCTAAAGAGTTAAATCCTTTATATATACTTTGCAAGCTTACCTGTCCGTCTTGCATGCCTTTCTCAATATCAACAGTGATGAAATAACCATCTCTTTCATATTTAACATTAGGACATTGCTCACAGACCTGAACAGATAAATAAAGAAATAGGAGTGAAAAGTTTCATATATGTTAACAAGAATAAAATAAACATGCACTGTTAGCTACTCACGGCAAGTGTATCGATCGTACAAGTAATATAATGATTTAAGTAAGAGATCGTTCCCACGAGGATTACGGTTCAAGCACCAATTCACTATCGCAACTTAAGTTGGACAATCAAAGTTGTATTTGGAAACAGGATTTGAATTGCAGAATTAAAATATTAAATATTAAAGCTAATTACTCGCAAGAATTAAAGGCAAGAAATTAAAGATTTGAATAAGTTGATAAAATAAAAACGTAGCTAGGGGTTCGATTTCCTTTAATCTCTTTATTATGTTTGAATTCCTTCTAAATGTTAATCGTCCTTAGTATCAATCTAATCAATTCTTTCGCATGTGATTAGGGCTCAATCCCTTGTTACCCTAAACCTTTACGATCTTGGAAGAACCCTAGTTCCCCGGTTATTCCCCAAGAACAGAAGCATTAAGTTCAAGAATCTTAAGATTACGCAAACCTTATGTCTATCCCTAGAATCATAACGTTTACGATGAAGTTATCAGATATGGATCACACACCAACATCCCTATTGTCATGCATTTACCGATGATCATTATATAAGATTCAAGCCTATATAAAGCATTAAAAACAGATAACTTCATTCATGATATAAAGGAAAATTAACAGACAAATTGTTCAAAGCATAATAAATCGACTAAAATCCATCTAACCCTAACTACTTAAAGAACTAGCCAGACATAGCAAAATCAAGAACAAAAGACAATATAAAAGCTCCCTCAAACTCCATAGGTGATTGGTGAATCTTCAATATCTCCACTGAAAACTTGATGATGATCCGCCTCCGCCGCTCACGAACATGAATCTGATGTTTCTCCGCGTTCATTCTGCCTCCAAGCACCAAGAATTGTTTTGCAAATGTAAAAGTTATGTATTTCTGGTCCTCAATGGTTCTTTTATTGGCCAAGAGTTCGTATCCCAATAAAACACATTGAATGGGCCTAAGTTGGATCTGACTGGGCGCTTAAGCTTGCTGTAGCGCGCTTAAGCGCCCTAGAACGGTGATTTTAGATTCGCGTTGAGCGCTTAAGCGCTATGGAGGGAGCTTAAGCGCGCTCCTCGCGACAAAACTTTCTTCTTGTGTCGCGCTTAAGCCCTGAGTTGGGGGCTTAAGCGCCCATAGGCCGAGACTTTTTGGGTATCTTGGAGGCTTAAGCTTCCTTATTGGGGCTTAAGCTTCCATTGGCAGAGGCTATTTGCTTGTTTAGGAGGCTTAAGCTTCATGATGGAGGCTTAAGCTTCCTCTCTAACAACTTGATAAGATCTCAAATCTATCTTGTTTTTGATCTTCCTCTATCATCTCTTGATCTCATCTCTTCTAGTTGTGATCTCTATCTATCCAATCTTCATCTTTGACTCCTTTTGTCAACAAATCCCTTAAAAATAACAAACATAATTCAATTAAGCAAAATTCAGATAATGTTCATGATTATTATATTAAACCCTAGTTTTTAACTTATTTAACTTGATATTTTATATTAATTTAGTCTATAAAATAAGATATACTAAAGGTTTATCATGCACATACCCCCTCTTCAGAATAAAAGAGAATAAAAGTTGTCTGGGATTGAAAATTAACTAAAATTTCGGTCATACAAAAATGTCATCAATCAAGAAATTTGTTTGTTTTTATTATAAGATATGCATCCCAAAGAAAAGACTAAAAGCAACAAAAAAAATGAAAGAAAAAAAAATTCAACATTCTTAAACATGTTTACCTGCTCTGTCATCTGTTGAAACATCCCAGGACCTATTTGCCTGTGATTAAACTCATTTCTACAGTTACAGCGTCTCTTCCCAGGTGCAGGCTTTAAAACAATTTTCTCCCTCCAAACCTGATATTTACAATGCTAGGGGCAAGACCCCAGAGAGATTGAGAAGCAATCACCTAATATCTGAGAAAATCTACACTGCTACCGGACCAGAATGCTTAACAAATAGATAATAACTATGATAGTTACTTTGCCTTACTAGTGGTGGAGTGTGTGCCCACTGAATGTATTTAATTGTAAATCACGATGGCCACCCTAGATAGAATAGAAAGGGCAATACGGGACATGCCCAGGTAAAATCATCTACCATATAAATGTGGAATATGTGTATGACATGACTAAGGCAGTGTTTACGAACACACAAGTTCTGCTTAGCAGCTCCAAGATCAATTCTGTTCTGCAGCTAATTTTTTTTTCTAAATTTTTTACTGGTTGATCTAGCCAGGTAAAAAGAGTACTACAATATCAAATAAAACTAAAGGGCAATCCCCATTGAGCAATGCTCTTTGACTTTTCAAGTGTAGCAGTGAAGGTCGATTGTATTTAATTTTATTATTGCATTTTTTGCAAAAGGAATATTTCCTAGATTTAATAAGGATCGATTATACACAACTTTAATTATTCATTTTTTGCAAAAAGGTTATTTTTGCAGAAAAGTTGTTTCTTAGACTTAAGCTAGTGACCTTCACTCCAGGTCTCATCCTCATTTATCATATAAAACTGACAGTGTTAAATTTAATTCCATTTCCATCCATATCCTTGGCAAGAAATGTTGCTTAAGTTAAAAAAAAATTGGTATGAGACTCATATTAATGTTGAATATACCTTGTTACGATCACGACAAATATACTGATCGTACAAGTAATAAAATGAATGAGTAGAGTATCATTCCCATGAGGATTGATCTGTCAAGCAATAATTTATCTACGCTATTAAAGTTGGATCTGTCTTAAAAGTTTTTGAGAATATGATTTGAATTATAAAACCGAAATTAAAACAACCTAACAACTATCAAAATCAAGAATCAAGAATGCAAAGCGTAGCTAGGGTGTTAATTTTTTCAATATTTTCCTAATGAATCTACTATTTCTTATAAGTAACATTCAATTCATCTTATTGACAATTCTTTCATGATTAATTAAAACTCAATCCCTAAGTGTTTCAATCATTTATCCTATTCAAAACCCTAATCCCTTAGTGATCTCTCCTAGGATAAGCATTAAGAACAAGAATTAAAGGTCATATATTTCAGAAGTCTATCTATAGATGAAGCAAAACCTAGCAATTAACCAATCAGAATCCTACACCAACATCTCTATCTTCATGCAAGATTCATGTGTTCATCTATGAGTGATCAGTTAATAAACAAGTTACAAAGCTAGGAATGGGAAAACATATTAATTGCATAACATAAAACTAAATATCTAATTACAAGAAAGGAGTAAATATCCTCGATGAAGCTTTAATCGTTCCTCCGCCTTCTCAAGTCCAGAACAGAGCTCTTCTACCTCCA
The DNA here is from genome assembly GCF_033153095.1 of Gastrolobium bilobum. NCBI lineage: Eukaryota > Viridiplantae > Streptophyta > Magnoliopsida > Fabales > Fabaceae > Gastrolobium > Gastrolobium bilobum. Next base: position 162,069 of record NW_026898901.1, on the reverse strand, counting down.
AAGTTGTCCCCAAGCTGTCAAAATTGATTAGAAAAATCCTAAAGTGTGTCTTTTATAACACAAGATCCATGATCCTTCATTAACCATGCTGCTCGCTAAGTTTGCTTGATAAAACGAGCAAATTCGCGAGCAGCAAAAATATAATTACGTATTTTGGGCATAACTTAATCTATACTCGTTCAATTGATGTGATCTTGGTCTCATTGGAAAGATAAAATAGAGATCTACAATATCTATGAATAACACAAGATCCAAATCCATCATATTGGATATGAAAAATTGGCTGGAAGACAACTTCAGGGAGATTTTCACTAAATAGTTGCTCCTCATTTATCGCTTTAATTCCTTCCAGCTTAACCATTGCTCCAATGCTCCATTTCAAGTTAATTGTCCTACAAAACAAGAAAAAAATATTCATAAAAGTCAATAATTCAAAATCCATGCTTTTTAGTCAAATAACTCTAAGTTCTCATGCCTTTGACTAGATATAAGAATGATTTTAGTCCTTTAAAACATGATAAACTATGAGTTTATCATACCTCATCAATAGACATACGGATTTAATGAATGGAAATATGTTGCAATCACGACAAGTATATCGGTCGTACAAGTAATAGAGTAATGAGTAAGATATCGTTCCCACGAGGATTAATTGCACCAAGTACTATTCCATTTATTCCCTTTAATTTGGACATATCAATAGGTGTAGAGAAGAATAATTTTGAACGAAAGAACTTAAAATAAAGGCAATCGCAAGCAATAGTAATTCAAACTAAGAACGTTGAGAATTAAAATGGATTTAAAGAAATCATAACGAGACTGTAACTAGGGAATCTTTCACCTCTGATCCTTCTTGAGTAGTTTAAATCAATTTCAATAATAATTTATCTCAATTGTTTCAAACAATTCATCTTCTAATTAATTGATTGGTTAAATCCTAATTTCTTAGTGACTTTAACCCTTTAACCCAATTGGAACCCTAATGTATTAGTAATTCCTTTTCAGATTAAGGTTTAAACATGATGAATTATAAGAGTTTGCAATTCTTGCAAGCCTATATCTAGATTATGCAAGAATTGGTATTTTCCCGTCAGAATTAAAATTCCAATATATCTATTGTGAACCTTAACCCTCAAATCCCTATATGAGTGATCAATTCATACAAGAATGTATAAAATAATTCCAAGATAAAACACAAACAAGTTGAGACAATTTATTAAAGAAACAATTTAAACCACAAAAGGATTCACGTCGGATCCATAACCCTAACTACAAAAGAAACTTAGCCAAACATAGTTGGCTTAAAGAAAATAAAGAAATAAAAAGAATAAGACGAAGAAGAATGGAAATTAATGATGTTCAATTTCTTTAAGCTTCTCTCTCTCTCTGAAATTCTCTGATCTCCAGCTTTTGTTCTCTCTATCCTCCTCTTAGAAAATAGCTCAGCCAAAGATGCTTTCAAAAGGGTTTGGTTCTCCTTTTATAACTTGGTTTCAAATCTCTATCAAATCTTCAAAGATCTCCTTTTTAGATGCAAATTTGAATCCACTTAAGTAAATCATGTTCTCCTGATGCCAGTAGCGCCACGCTCGCGCTACTGGCGTGGACAAAATAAGGCTTTATTCTAAAGCTGGAGCTGGTAGCTCCAGTCCCACGCTATTGGCGTGGTGAAATAGTGGCTTCAATATATTCAGGCGCTTCTAGCACGGACTTAGCACTCTTGGCGCGGGACACTTTGATTTTCCCTTCTTATGCTCTTGTGCTTTGATCTCTTTTCTTGTAATTTTACCTACAAAATACAAAATTTCTATAAGAGTAAGTCTGAGCATGGATTAATAATCATTATCATGATTATAAGCCTTTTTAAATCATTTTAGATTAAATCATTGCTCCTTTTAGGTTTAAAACATTATATGCTGGAGGCATATCAAAAAAAATCAAAACACTAGCCAGATATGACCTCACCTTCAATGAACCTCCCATGTACAAATCTTCCACGGTTGCATCCAATTCAACAATCATGTCATCACCTTTGACAATTCTCTCTTCCTCTTCCTCCATGGATCCTCCGAAGAAGAAGCTGAAAGAAGCATTCATAGTGTTACCACGAAACAAAGAGGCATAGGCATCAAAGAAACACAAATTCAATATCTCAATCAATTTCCGGCAATAAGCATCTTTGGTATTGTGGGTGATTGATAGCTCTCAAAAATGGAGAGTTGTCTTGAATATTTTATTATTGAACTCCCTATATTTTATTGTTATTTTTGTCAATTGCACTCAAATCAGTAGTATAGAGCACTTTCTATGCATTTTGGGCAGGAACAATTGGCTTTAGTGGTATTTGGGTTATGACCTGGAAAGCACGGACATACTCCAAATTGGAAAATTTGTGTGTCGGACATGTGTCCGACACGGACACGCTCCGACACGCTCAGACATGCGTCCGACACGCGGTCAACATTTGGGGACACGTGGTCAACTCTCCGACACGTTTTGACACGTTTTTCCAACACGCAGTCAACTTTTTCTGACACGCGGTCAACGCTTGGACACATTTTTTTTTAAATCTTAATTTTATTTTGTTAACTAAATATAAAAGAAAAAATTTATAAATTAATTTTTTTTCTGTTTTGAAATTTGACATGAAAAATTAATAAATTACGAAAAATTATTTATATTTATATTTATGTTATGAGATTTAAATATTTGATTGATTGTATGACTTATTATGGACTCTTATATGTATTAAATATAAATATTATATATATTAAAAAATTTATTTAATATCAAAACGTGTCCCAACATGTCGAAATATGATATTTTTTAGAATTAACGTGTCAGCGTGTCGTGTCGTGTCCCGTGTCCGTGTCCGTGCATCATAGGTCATGACTAAGTATAAAACAACCAATTCTTATTAATTTCAAGCTTAATTTGCTATTCTTATATTTCAGGAAACCCAAGCCTAATACTTTGAAGCCCAATTTGAATTTGAAGCTAATTTGGAGGGGGGAAATAAAGAAGAAAACGAAAAAAGACAAAGAGTTGATAAAGCTGATAAAGAAGCAGGAAAAAGAAAAATGCCCTGCTATGTTTGTTTGACACACTGCTATACCTGCTGCATTAATCTGAGAAAGCATACAACAACTGATAAGCAGCACAACAGGCAAGAAAAAGAAATCGACAATTGTAGCACAAAAATGTTAAGGTTTCAGCAAAAGTAACAGCAGCCCAGGAGCACACTTTAAGAGACGAGCTGAAAGAAGAAAATACCCCAGATCAAGGAGCAACCCGAAAAACTGAACCGCTGACTTGATCCATCATCAAGAGTTACGTGCAGAAGATATTTTCACTATAAATAAAGAGGACAACACCATCATCAACATACCTTTGACACTTTTGAAGTGCTAAGTTCTGAAGTTTCTCTCCTTCTAGGGAAAGGACATCACGTTCTTCCCTTGTTTCTTTGTTTTCTAAGTTTTCTTCTATTTTTCTTAGTTTGTGTTTTGGAATTTTTGTAATCATGACTCTCAATATGAATCAAATCTTTTTATTAGGAAAGGATGAAAAAGAAGTACCCCCTTTGTCTTAGGTTGAACTTATTATGAAATTTGTTTTCATTTATGGATTTGTGTTGTTCCTTGGTTTAATTTACATTCCTGGCAGTGTAAAACATTCTTGGTGACTATAACATCAAAATAATCCTGGTAGTGTAAGACATTCCTGGTAATGTGAATATTCCTGGTAAGTATAACATCGAGGGAATCCTAATAGTGTAAAACAATCCTGGTAAGTATAACATCAAAGGATAAATCTTAGGGTCTTTGCTTTTAGAGAAAGGAAAATCTAGAAGTAAGAAGCAACTGTCATATGTATAGTTGCTCTCTAGCAATCTATGTAGCTACCTTAGAAATAAGGAGCAGCACGATCTCCCTTGAGTTTTAATTAATAGGACTTCTAAGAAAGCTTGGTGTAATCTGGCCAGTTGCGTTAGACTACTTTTTTTTTTTTTTTGGAGATATTCCAATCGGTTCATCGTTTCGCGACTAGCTTGTTTTGGGTCGGGTCCCGGGATTAAGACTTTAAACCCCTCCCAAAGATGGTACTGTTGAGGATCGAACACATGCTCTCACCCCCACCTGCTCAGTTCTCTGGCACCAACTGAGCTACCATCATTTGGGAAGTACAACTTAGTGACAGAGGAATCTCTCTCCATAGCCAAAACGGGTGTTGGGAGCTTATCCCATTAAAGGGAGCAGATGGAGTTTTAGGAACGACCAAGAGGGCAAAAATATCAACCCAAGCCTACATTTTTTTAATCTTGAACTCAACATTATTTTTTTTCTCTTTTGTTATTTGTTTGATGATGTTAAGAATTTTTCAACCAACATTTCTCTTTAGCTCTCTATTTCTTTTACTATTTTTACTATTACTACATTCCAACTATTGATCTCAATTTCTCTCTACTTTTTGTTTATTGCTCTCACTTTCAACATTCTCCAATTTATTTTAAGACAAGGTTCTATCAAGTCTAAGGGATAAACCCAGTTCTTACAAATTCCAGATTATTTGACTTTGTTCAATCAGCTGGTGACAAGTACTTTTTGGCTAACCTAGTCTTAGAACGAGTTGGTTCCTTGATAAGAAATTGCTCTGTACTTTCTACTTGCTCTCAGTTATTTCCTTTTCTATTTTACATTTCTTTTAGCGCAACTTTTATAATTATTTTCTTAGGACGATAATTTAGAGCTCATAAAATTCCTATATTGCTTGACGTGTGTGCGCTTGCACATTATTGGCAGATTTGCTCCTCCTATTTTGCTCCTACATTTACCTGATCAGATCTCGGCCAACCAAGCAGTGATGAAACAGTAATATATTCACACCTTCGAATCCAAGCACAATAGGTTAGTAAAGTTAACGTGAAGAAAAGTGTTGGGGACTTACGAGCTAAAGATGCCTTGGAAGTCCATGCCCATTCCACCGTCTTTGCCTCCATCTACAGAATGTTGTTTCAAACCCTTTTCACCATACTTGTCATAAATGTTTCTCTTCTCGCTATCAGAAAGTACTTCATACGCTGATAAATAATAACATTAACAGTCAAAACAATAAATAACATCCTTTGAAACCAAATTAATCACTAACTTAATTAATTAAAAAAATCATAGGAAACAACCAAAGACATTACAAGTTTATACCATTGTTAATCTCATCAAACCTCTTATTAGCTTCTTGGTTGCCCAGATTCTTATCTGGATGGTACTTCAAAGCCAGCTTCCTATACGCCCTCTTTATCTACTCGTCCGATGCGCCCTTTGATACTTAAAATATATCGTAATAGCTCTTTTTGCTACATAACAATTAGGGGTGTTCGTGGTCTGGATTGGATCGGTTTGAAGCAAAAATCGTCTGATCCAATCTTTTCGATTTGATCATTTAATCATTTATTCGGTTTGTATTTTTTTTTTAAATCTGATCCAATCCAATTTTATTCGATTTGAATTGGAACGATTTTCGGTTCTTCGAAAAGCCTAAAATTTTAGTTTTACAAATCACTAGCTATATCAAAATAAAGTCATCCAAAGTTACAAACCACTGAGAAATTCAAGTCGTCAAACTAAAACAAGTCTTAAAACTCATGAAGATTTAAAATAGATTAATAGATAATAAAAAATTAAAACAAGATAGTTTGCTATCAATAGAATCCAAGATTCTAAGTCTGCAAAACAACAAGATTTCAAGTCACCATCTTTCGAAAATAATAAATATATAAAAGAATTGGATTGGTTTGAATTCGATCGATTTTCACCAACCAAATCGAAAATCGATTCAATCCAATTAAAATATGGGGATTTTTTTGATTTTTTGATTTTTTGATTTTCAGTTAATTCAGTTATGGTTATCGATTTTTCGATTCGGTCACCGCAGTTTGAATCGGTTGATGAACACCCCAAATAACAACAGAATTTGAATCGCGAATTCAATGCCTTGTTTAAGGACAAATAAAATAGAGAGAAAGAGTGAATACCCCGCAATGGCAATGGGAGAATAGCACAAAGCGTATAGAAGGAACAAGAGGTTGGATCTTGACCAAATGATGGTAGTTCAGTTGGCGCCACGGAACTGAGCAGATGAGAGTGGGAGCATGTGTTCAATCCTCCCCAGTATCATCTTTGAGAGAGATTTAATCCCGAGACACGACCCGAATTGAACTGGTTGTGAAGCGATGAACCGATAAAAAAAAAAAAAAAAAACCTACAAAAAAAGAATATTAAAAAAAAAAGTTTTGGATCTTGGATGAGCCATGGATAAATATTAAGGGAAGGATCTCTTTGAAACGCAAATTTAGGGATCAGATCTTGTTTCTGAATTCGGAATTGTGAGGAGAAATCAAATGAATGGGGTATGTGTTTCTTTTCTTTTCTTTTTTGGGTTTGGGAGTGTGTTTAGGAGTGGGAGTCATGGGAAATATTTAATATGCTACAGGATCATCTAATAATTTGGTGCTCCCTCTCACAACACTAATTTTTTCTTTCTCATTTTATCCTTAATATTTTTCTTTTTTTCTAATTTTACCCTTCTATTTACACTAAGAGACCACCTAAAAAATGACGATTCCGGACCACAATCATGAAATTGATTCTGCCAATTCAAATGCAGGACTACGATTTGCAGCATGCTTGTGTCCACACTGACCAATCAGCGTGAGCCTTTAATTTGCATGTTCCAACCAATCCTAGATGTACACGTCGGGTATTGTCTATGCTCTCTCCCATTTTTTCCATTTCCCACCTCTTATGACGCACCGACACTGACACGGGACACGACACGACACGCTGATACGTTAATTCTAAAAAATGTCATATTTTTACATGGTAGGACGCGTTTTGATATTAAATAATATTTTTAATATATAATATAATTTATATTTAATACGTGTAACAGCCTATAATAAGTTATATAATCAATCAAATATTCAAATTTTATAACATAAATATAAACAAAAATAATTTCTCGCACCTTGTTAATTTTTCATGTAAATTTCATAACAGAAAAAAATTAATTTATAAATTATTTTTTTATTTTTAGTTAATAAAATAAAATCAAGAAGTAAGAAAAAAAGTGTCGGAGGGTTGACCGAGTGTCAGAAAAAGTTGACTGTGTGTCAAAAAATTGTGTCAGAACATTAACTGCGTGTCCAAAATGTTAACCATGTGTTGGACGCGTATCGAAACGTATCGGAGTATATCGGTGGCGACAGGCACATTTTGAAAAAAATAACGAGTCTATGCTTTGTTGCTCTTAACCACTTGGATCCTCCTAAATTTGCAATGGTTTCATGAATTTTTTTGCTTTTTTAAATTGTTTTTAAACTAGTGCCTATATTCTCTGTAATGTACCAAACATTTGTTTTAATGTAAATTTCTTTTAATCTTTAATATATAAAAATATTTATTTATAGAATTCAGATACTAATTAATGTATTTTTATGGAAAATTTTCATTCACATGTGACCTAAGTATTTATTCATGTTATTTAGATATTAATATGCCGAAATATAAAATTTTCATCTCCTATTATATTAATATTTATTCTCTGATTTAAATATTGATATAATTTCATGTAAATTTTTTATTCCCTTATCATATGAATAACTCTTGCTGTTTATACATAAATACATTTTCACATACTTTTTTTGGAGATTTCTCCACTGATTTTTTATTATTTCAGTCATGTTGGATAGGATAAAAAGATAACAAAACTTTCCATGAGAATGAAGTGGATTTGACACCCACCAATTGCAATCTTGAAATAATTTTCACATAAAATTTTAATCTTTGAATGGTTGATGTAAATATTAACACTGGTATCAAATAATGATAGCTCTATTGGAGCATAGAGTTTAGCATGTGGGGTTAAAGCATGTGTTTGATTCTTTTCAATACTATCTTTGAAAGAGATTTAAAGTCTTTATCCTTGACTCGTTCTGAACATACTTGTCTTTCATGAAAGATATCTGTGTCTAAAAAATATTAACACTGGTGATTCAGGTATTAATATATTTTTGAAAAATGTAAATATGGTGATTCAGGTATTAATATATTTTTGGAAAATGTAAATCTGCTGTTATAGGAAAATAAAATTTTCTCTTATACAAAGATTAAAATATGTGCCAGCCACTTTATCAGTTTTTCTTTTTCTTTTTTTAACCAATTGATCTCACTTGATTGTATCAATTATCTACGAGAAAATGCAACCCGTATATTTTTATGTAAAACTTTCATCCTCATTCAATGCAAATATTTAGCTTTGCGATTTAGATATTAATAAAAATTTTCATACAATTAACTATATATATTTTATGTAAAAAATAGTTTTGCTTTTTGCTGCATTATTTCTGCATTTGGGGAGATACATAATAAGTTATGGGAAATAGTTGTCTTATATCACGTAAGATAATTAATTATCTTACGTTGCATACTCATAAAATTTTATGCTTATTTTTCTTTTCTTTTTCTATTGTTTTTTAAATTATAGGCCCTATAACTTTATTTCATCCCATAAATTACCTATCTTATATAACATAAGATTAATAACTGCAATAACTTTTATATATATAAATAGACGAGGAGGGATATTCTCACTACCAAAATTTTCCACTACCAACTTACTACTTATCTAATCACCATTAGATTAACACTTTTCTCTATTTTCAAAAAAAATTTAACATTCTCTCTCTCTTTGACCCATGTGATGGGTAGTAAGTTAGTAGTGAGAATTTTTGGTAGTTAGAATATACTCCGTCTAAATATATTGACATATATTAAATGTAATCAAAGAGAGATTTCTAGCCAGCAATTAAGAATTTCTTCGTGTGATTTATTCAAAGAAGGGACAGTTCGTAAATGGGGCATCAACGTGGGAGACGGAAGCCCCGTCACAAGGGTGTCGAAGGCGGGTGAGCCACGCTTGTAGCATTCTTACCAACCCAACGTGGCACAATCTGCCACCACAGATTAGTCTAAATCACTAGCCCCACATCACTTTTGTTGTTTCTATAAATCACTTGCACTTCTCTAAGCCTTTTTACACTTCAGCCAGCTAAAGCACCAGCACGAGAGCACCTCGTTTGACAACACTCAACCATGCACACGCCCTTCTCCAATAGTCTACAGTGACTCGGGTAGCCATCTCAAACACTAGCTATATCTTATATCTAGTTTGTTTTTGTGCTTTTTGTTTTGTTTTGTTTTTTTTTTTTTAACAGTTTAATTTGTGCATTTCTTATTAGCAGCATAGTGGACAAAAACATAGCTTAAATATGGGAAGGGCACCTTGTTGTGAAAAAGTGGGGTTGAGGAAGGGAAGGTGGACTGCAGAGGAGGATGAGATCTTAACAAAGTACATTCAGGCTAATGGGGAAGGTTCCTGGAGGTCATTGCCCAAGAATGCGGGTATCAATTGTAAATTTTTCGATTGTGACTCTGCTACTTATTTAATAATATTATTATTGTTTCTTGGGGGACCATTGTATGTTTTGAGTTAAGAGCTTTCAAACTATAAATTATGTTGCTATGTATATATGGATATTGTTGAGGAAGTAATTTGTCTTATTAATTGGCTTCTTTCTGACATGCATTTTGGGGTTTGGAAGGATTATTAAGGTGTGGGAAGAGTTGCAGGCTGAGATGGATTAACTATTTGAGGGCTGACCTCAAACGAGGGAACATTTCTGCTGAAGAGGACTATACCATCGTAAAGCTACACGCTTCCTTTGGCAACAGGTCAGCTACTTAATTCTTTTTAAAAGATTGATTTTCATTCCTAATTAAGTACTGCAATTCAGTTTAATTACTTCTGTAAATATATCACAAGTCACTGTTTTAAAAAACAGATGTACCAAAAATATAAAAAAAGTAAACAGAAAACCTCAGTCATCTTCTTGCCAACAAAGCTCAGCTGATTTCTCTCTCTGTAATAATAGAGATCGAGACCTCTATCAACAACTTTTGTCTTTACTTAATTTTTTAATATATATATATATATAGGATAAAACTATTCTCAATTTTTATAGTTGATTTTACTTAAATTTAATGATTCTGATTTATTAAATGTTTGAACTCTTAAATGCAAACAAATTAATGATTAAAATTTAATGTAATACTTCTTATTCTTACATATATATATATATATATATATATATATATATATATATATATATATGTGTGAATTTAAGAAATAATAACATATTCTTTCTCAAAAATATCAAATATTTTACATGGACCTAGTTCATATAATTTATATATCTTATATATATTAATAAATATGAATTATTACTTCAACATTTTAAATAAGATATTTAGTTGACACAAGTATTTATGTAACTTTTAATTTCAAAATAATAATGTATCAGGAGTTACACAACAAATTCTTAAGTGTTATATCTATCAATGACTAATAAATATGTGCTATTTTAATTATGTTATTAATATATATAATTGAATTAGAAATGAGAGATGGAAATGATATAAAATAAAAGGGTAAAGTGTATTTCTTTTAAAGGATATAACTTGTCATTTTAGTTTTTAACACTATATTTTATCAGTAAAACATAATTATAATATAAAAAATTATTCTTTTTTTATCTATACATTAGCTGAAGTGACTAAAGAGAGAAAAAAAAAATTTATAATGTTAAATACTAAAAAAAATATAAAAGTATATAATTTAAAAGTATAAATTTTTTTCTCAAAATTGCTGAGAACACAAAAAAAGTCTAGAACATTTGCGTGACTGCGGAAAGAATTGAATACGACAGCTATAACCTTTTTTAAAGCTCCCCGGCTCCGCGAGGAAATATAAAAGGGAATGAATAGTGCTAAGATCCCTTTTCTCGCTTTTAGGTTAAAAAATCATCCACAAATGTCGGTGTTTTGCACGCACTCTAAATATAGTAATACAGTAGAAAAATATTTTTTCATGTATCAAAAAAAAAAAAAAATACAGTAGAATGCTATTATTAAACATATCTTTTTACACTCCTGTTTTATTCATTTTCCATTATGGAGTATGTTTTATGCTAATTTGTTATCTGACGTGACACAACAAACTTTCCTACACACACAATATTTTATGGGACCCACACTGTTTGAAGAAAAAAAAAATTACGGCTTGCAAAACGAATCTCTATAACATTACACAATCACTTATCCTACCACACGACTCTTATAAAATCATTTTTTTAAATAATTTAATCTGACTTTGTATTTAATAATAAAATAGAAGAGTGAAAGTTTCTGACTTTGCTGATTATAGGTGGTCCTTGATAGCAAGTCACTTGCCAGGAAGAACGGACAACGAGATAAAAAACTACTGGAATTCTCACCTTAGCAGGAAAATTTACAGTTTCGCGAGGACAGTTACTACAGACAACACCTTACAAGTGCAAGGAGTTATGGATACACCCAAAGTAGATATTCCGTTTCCACCTAAGGCTAAGAGGAAAGGTGGCAGAACTAGTCGTCGGGCCATGAAGAAGAACAACAGCTACACCCAAAGGCCTAAACAAAGTTTCACTCAACAGAAAAGTGAAGCTGCAGTTCCATTGCCACCCACACCGTCCCTAGAGAGTGAGGGTTTGTCTAGCGCCATCGTGGATTTCATGGTCTTGGAACCTCAAGTAGTTGACGAGAAAGTAGAGCTCATTGATGAGCCAAGTTCCTATGAAGAAACTCATGAAGGGAATTTGATGGAATTTGACAAGTGTCTTGGCGTTGATGACGACATCTTAGGACTGTGTGAAGTCGAAGGCATTAATGACGGTGGTGGGGCGTTGAGTTTTAATGAAATGATGGGTGCAAGTGGGGTTTTGACCTTAAGCGAAGAGAGAGAAAGGGAAAGCAATGATGTGAGGGCGAGTGTTGGTGATGAAAACGAAAGACGGAATGCGAGTCATGACAAAATGGGAACGAGGGAGGACCCAAGCTCGAATGGGGAAAGTGGAGGAGTATGCTATTCTTGTAATTCTCCGAAAGGATTGGGTTTGGATGATAACTGGGATTGGGAGAGCTTAATAGAGTTTAGTGATATTCATTCTAATGAGTCCGAATCTTCTAATTGGGAACACAAAGAAAACCTGCTGACTTGGCTTTGGAAAGACGATGATTGGGAAAGCGATTGCACCAAATTGGGAGAGATAGATATGGTTGCTTGGTTTCTCTCTTGAAGAATATACTCTCGACTGTTTTTCTTTGGGAATGTGGTACCGTTTTGTTTTAGACCAGACATGTAATTACCGTCACTGCGTCACTTTTGCTTTACTAGTTTGGAATATTGATTTGATATTTAAAAAAAAAAAAAATTTGATAGGGATAACCAGATATAATAATACAATTTGTGAATTGAAGTGATCTTTATTGTATGTGTGAAATTAATTAATAATAATATTAATAATAATACTAATTGATTGTTAGAATATTTTTTTTTTAATTTATTATTTTTATATTGATATAGGTTTCATTGTCAAATCTGTTTAGCACCGCCTTACTAGCAAAACAATTGAGCATCATCTAATGCTCACATTCTTCTCTTGGCTCACCGCAACACCAGGTGGCACGTGTTAAGCCACCATTGCGCATTCCACTCTGTCAACTGGGAGAAAAAATTTTATGCATCCGTTGTACTTATACCTTTGCTAATGAGAAAAATTTTAAGATTTAGAAGGATTAAATAAAAAAAAGTTTAAATTAAATAGAAAAAAAAAATCTCTATTCGAAAAAAAGACGTAACCATTTAAGTACATCAACTGTATTTAAGAAATTTCCGCCAACCGGGTCCCTAAAGTGCCTGACTACACTTTCCGCCAATCGCGATTATATTAGACAACATAAATACGTAACAACCTGACAAACAACGACTTTAAGAGAGGAGATATTTTTTTTATCCAAAAAAAATATATCTCTGGAAAAATGATAAAAAAAAAAAATTCACATAAGTTATGAAAAAATGTTTAGTGGGTCTAAATTTTTTTCAAGAATATTGGATTAATTCTATTGATACCTATGTAGCACCGATACGACACGCGACACGTGACACGACACTCCGACACGTCAATCTTAAAAAATTATGGATTTCGACACGTTGGGACACGTTTTAATATTAAATAATATTTTTAATTTATATAGTGTATATTTCATTTAATATTTAATATTTTAACAAAAAAATGAAACTAAATTAATAATACCCATCAACACGTTATAAAGATGGAAGCTTTAATAAAAAAAATACGAACTGGGATGAGAGAGAGATATAATATCAGATAGAGAGATCAAATCATATTAGAGAGAGATACAACAAGAGCGTGATGGGAATTGACAACAATGATGCTGAGATGATCTCTTATCTACTTAAGTGGAAAAAAGACAAAAAGATAAAATTGATATGATCAGGTGGAAGTTTTATTAATATATTTTAACTTTTTAAAAAAAAAAAATTTAAAAAAAAAATTAAAAAAAAATTACGAAAATGCCATTTGACCGTGTCGGACACGGTCAAATTCGCGTGTCGGAATAGTCAACGTGTCGGAAAAAGTCAACCGCGTGTCCGACACCGTGTCGGAGCGTGTCGGACCCGACTCTTCCTGTTTTTACAAGTGTCCGTGCTTCCTTGATTGATACTATGGAACAATAAAAATATCAAGTATCATATGATATTTTTTTTTAGAAATATGGTGTGTAAAATAAAATGATGGAAAAAAAAGTTTTGAAATTATTTTCAGCTTCCTCGTACCAAACATTAGAAACAAAATTGCCTCACCTCATTTTTTTAGAAATTTTAAGAAAATTCTTATACCAAACAGCCCCTAAGTGCTCAACGGAGAGATTTCTCATCAGCACAACTAAGCGACACAATACAAACACCATAAGAAAAAATCGTGTTCGACTTGATTTATTTTTAAATTTATATTGATAAAATTAAATAAATAAAATTTGAATCATGTCACGTATCAACTCATAAATTTAAAATTGATCAATTTTAATATTTTTATAGATTATTTGTGACGTGTCATATCATGTCATAAATGAGTTATTTGCGTCTTATCGTGTCGTGTCAATTCACATAATAAGCAAAACACTTTAATGTTTATAAGTAATTCATGTCATGTCATGTAAACTCACAAAATAAGAAACGCACTTTGAGGTCACGAATTATGTGTGTGTTGTGTCAACCAAAAAATAAATGAGTCACGTTCATATCAAAAGTTTAATTTGATTTTAAATTCATATCATGTTCACATTAAGTATGTTTATATTCGTGTAGAATTTGTATGGTGTGGTATCAATCCAAATTTCCACTCATACCTAAATGCTTGTAACGAGGAAAAAACATTTCACATCCCACAATGGGCACGTCCTCCTCTTATTAATAGTCAGTGCTTCCGAGGAGTTCAAGTATGTTCCGTTTCTCTTGATTATCACATGCTTACTGTAACTTAGCAATGTAGCATCAAAGTTTTTTATACGCACCCAGGTTTGAAAATTTTGATAACATTAAATTAGTAACAAAGCAACCACATAAATTATAAAAAAGAAATTACTATTAGGATTAGATATGTTTCGTTTTCCTCGAGATAAATGAGTATGATATCTCTTACAGGATGGTGAGATATTTATAAGGGAAAAGATTTTCGTATGTGAGAGAACGAGCCTAATCATTTTGTCATTACGGGTCCCACCAAGTGGGTGGCAACGCAGTTTGGGTGTCTAGAACTGATCCAAATCGATTCAAATTACGGTGATTGAATCGACAAACCAAAAATCGAAAATTAAAAAATCAAAAATAAAATAAAAATCACAAAATTTAATTGAATTGGATCAATTTTTAAATGGTTGATGAAGACCGAATCAATTCAAACCGATTCAATTATTCCTCAACCTTACCATCTATCTACTTGGACCTTTTCTCAATCATACCTCAAAAATCATATAGTAAAATTCTAAATCCAAGACCCATTAACTCATTATGTTGGAGAAAGTGAGTTGTGCTTGATCTATGTTATATTTTTTTTTGTAAGATACATATATATTTTTATTACATAGGTTATTGTTGTACAGCAGCTCCTCTATGATAAAAATTTGGGTTACTTCGTATCTCAGACAATCATATTATAAATTTTTTGTGGAAAGTAAAATATGATAATTTAACTTTTTTGTTGTACAATGCTTCTAGATTACACGATAATCATTAGACAAACTTTACAAAGCCGATACATATAAAAGATATGTTATTTGCCAAATAATAATCATACAAATCTTAGGCTTTCAAAAAACCGAAAATCGATCCAATCCAAAACCGAATAAAATTGGATTGGATTGGATCAGATTTGAAAAAAAAATTCAAACCGAATGGACGATTACATGATTAAACCGAAGGGATTAGATCAGATAATTTTTACTTCCAAAACCGATCAAATCCAGACTGTGAACACCCCTACAACGCAGCATGTATCCTTGAAGAATGAAATTATGGAGTGTTTGGTAGAGGGGGAAAAAATTTATCGGAAAAAAAATAATTTTTGAGAATATGATTAGAATTTTTTTTTTTTTTGATAAGTTACTAAAAAGTGTTTGGTATGCCAAATTTTTTCTGAAAATATTGAGTTAATTTTATTAATATTGTATGTTAATTTTCTAACCATTTGGGAAAAAAATAATTCTACCTCATCAATAGTAATCTTCCATAACCATTTTATATGGAAAAGCAAATGAGGAGAAAAAAAATTTCTTAGCCATACTTTTTCTTCACATCCTAATTAAATACAGGCAAATAATTTTCTCCATTCCATTTTTCTAGAAAAAGAAAATTTCACTTTCTACCGAACACCCGCTTAACTAAGGCGAGAGAATACTTGTTTCATTTTGGATGCAAGAGTTCAATACTCTATTATGAGCGTTAATGGCTGACCTAATAAACTAGACGTATATGCCCGTCTAGGATAATTATAATTAAAGAACGACCCAAAATCAACTGCAAACGAAAGAAAATATCTTATATACACACAAATTGAAAAAATATTATATTTACAATTTTTTTTTAATAAACTCTTATAAATTATATTATTCCTTACAGATAAGATATTCTTGAGTGAAGTCTTACCGATAAAACATAGTAGAGTTTGCAAATTTGTATAACAAAAATTTGTCAATATAATCCTCCTCCATAAATTGTTTACTAATATAAATTATGGACTTTCGTTTCGTCCTGTTGCAGCAAGAAATTTTTTTTTCTGCAACAAAAAATGACAAGTAAAATAATAATAAAGAAATTAAAAGAGACACTGTATTCAATAATTTTGTTTTGTTGGTAGTGTTGCATAATAGGAATCTTGTGCCTATAACATAATTGTTATTTATCCCATAAATTATACAAGTTTCATATTTCACAAGGGCGTGAATTCAAATCTCGCTAGCTAATATGAGGATATTATTGGTAGACAAACTATAATTTCTCCCAAAAATCCTCAAAAAAGTTGGAAGGTCTATCCTGCCCTGATGGAATAGCGCTGTCTAATCACACCTAAACATTTTACTTATTATATATATATATATATATATATATATATATATATATATATATATATATATATATATATGGTTATACTTAATAGTATTTTAAACTTATAACTCTTACTATTTATTTTGGTTACCGTTGGATCGATTTGAAATCAACGGTTGAAAAAAAAGAAAATTTAAATTTCAAATCGATTTAAAATAATCAAACAGATAGTAAGAATTATAAACATAAAATGATAATAACTATAATCTTCCTATATATGTAACATACAGACCTTTCAAAGTATTGTTAACAAATTTTCATTCATTAAATTTTGCGTAAATAAGAAAAATCTCAGCCACTTAAGACATATAATTTTCACCTTGTTGTTTTTCTTATTATTTTTTAGAGAAAGTCACCTTTATAATAAATAATCTTAATAAAAATTTAATCATAAGTTATTTTAAGTATAAAATAAATAATCAAATAAACGATAAAATAGTTTCCTCAGTTTCTTTATGGGTTCGTCTTCCATAAAAATGAATTTTTGAAGTATATGTTTGGGGTTTGGCTGCTTATGAGTTATGGGTGTATAATGATGTAGATTGTACAATTGTATTGCAACTTGTTAGTCAGGTAGAGTAGGTGCTGGAACGGTCCAAGATATTATGACAACGTAAATGTATGCGTCCTGTGTCTCGGGATGGAGGGATGCCTGTTCTTCGCAATTCAAATTAATTAATAAGAGTGTTCCAGTCTTCCAGACATTGAGCGAAGTCACTGTGGGCTTGCTAAACGAGCCAGGGGCTTTTGGTTCGGTTCGTGAAGGTGTGAGCTTACATGTTTAAAATTGATTGTTGGACTCAGGTTTGGACTTGTATAAAAGCTCGTTTAATAAAAAGGCATGCTCCAATTCAAAAGCTCGGCCTTAGAGCCTCTCAGACTTGCCTAATATATTATTTTATTTTTTTATTTTTTTTATTTTTTATACTACTTGTGATAGCCCTCTCTCTCTTCTTACTTCATTTCATTCCATTTTATTAATTAAACAGACTTTTTAAATGATTTTGTTTTATATTATGCTATTTGAATATACATTAAATGATTGTATATTTTGTTTGGATAAATTTTTGTTGTCTTATTTTTTTTAAACATGCTAAACAAGGCTTTTATTTTTTGTAGATGAGTCAGGCCACAGGCTGAAATTATATTCGTAACAGGTAACAGGCTAAGGAGGCCAGTCTGACACATTTGAACACAGACTCAGCTAGTTAAGACCAAAGTTCGGTTCGGCTCGGCTCGTTAACACCCCTATAAGCCAGGACCAAAAAAAATTGGGTGAGATTAAGACAAGAGAAAGAAAAGGTTGAAGAGAGAACAGATAGGAAAGAGGAAAATAAAAATAAAAATACAGGAGTCAATTTTCGAGTGAAAGAACCACCGTGATCCTAAAGCATATTAAAAAATTCTCCATGCATTGCCATTTGGCAATGATAACTTACTAAAATATGGTCTTTGTTTTTATCTAAATAAAATCAGATAATCAACCTGGTGTGCTATTCCAATATAAACCTTCAATTGAATCGAGAAAAGGTTGTCTTTTCTTGTGTTGATGAGGTATGTGGTCACTCCTATATGCAGCTGATGCGTCGGCTACTGCCCAACATTCATAATAAAACAGCAGTACTATAAAATAATAATAAATACACACTTAATTTCATATTCATTATATTTATATAATTTTCATTATTTAATTATACAGGCTTTTATTTTATTTATACATCTAGACTCTTATTTTATCACCAAACATATACATATATATGAAATTATATAATTTTAAGAGATGTGAATCAAGCAAATTTTTGTAGTAATCATATGCTTGCAAGTAAAAGTAGACATAAGAGTTTAATCATGCGTGTGCATGTTATTAAAAGAATTATAATATATATAGGAATAAGATCAACTTACACAGATATAAGAATAATAAGTTTTGCACTAAATCGTAACAGATGATTTTTGTATATTTAACGATTGTAATTTATTAGGAATTAATAATTACTTGATGAATGTGACCCAATAAATTATAACTATTAGATGCACAAAAATCAATAGTTAAAATTTGGTGTAAGACTTATTATTCTTATACTAGTATAAGTTGATCTTGCGCTATATATAAAGGATAAGATCCTTTGATATCAGTATCAAATTTTAAAAATGAGTAGTCTGTTTTGATGGAAAGTATTCTGAGGTTGACTCAGTTGTCCACCCAATCCTCATTCTTTTGAAAATGAGTTTATGACGGATACCAAAAGGAAGTGTATAGAAGATATTAAGAATTATAGGGAGGTATATTTTTATAACTGATGAATGCTTTCTCATATCTTTATTTGATTATATTAGTACTTTGTATTAGTTTTACAAAAAAAAATTAATTTTTAGGATCAAGCAGTATTTGGTAATTTTTGCAACACTGATATTGTATCAGCAGATTCAAAAAGAGTTGCGACATCTTTAAATTAAAATCAGATTTTATCAATTAAATGTTTTTTGTGTTATTTGTATAACGTTTCATAATTTTATACAATTTTAATGTCTTACCAAGATGATGAGAGTCAAACATGTGATAGTGCCGACGTTGCTGATGTTTCCCTAACTTTGTTGTAATCTTTAATTATAAAATATGATGCCGTCAAGGAAGTAGATTTTAATTGTTTAGTTAATCATCGTAACAAAAAGATTAAGATAGAGAAATAGTTAAGGAATTACCCTTATTTATGTGTATAAATTTTTTACTACATATTATTTCTATATTCTATATCATTACTACAATATAGTGACCCCAACAACAAAAATTTAATTAGTTATATTGCTGAAGTCGGAGACACCTTACTAGAGAAAGGGAAGTTATGTATGGATAGAGCTGCTGGGGAAGAAGTTCTGTAGCATCAACATTGTTCTGGCTGTTGTTGAACTAAAAATTTGATAACTATTAGAAAATTAAAATATATACAATGTCTTAATATTTATTTGATGTTTGATTGAACAATTGTAAATGATTGTCTAATGTTTAACATGAAGTTAAACATTAATTATTTGACGTTACGATATTTAATATAATCTAAATTTTTTGTGTTTTTTTCGTCTTCTTTATCTTCTGAAGTTAATTATTTGCAATAATTAATATACAATAATTCGCTTATTACTTGAAATTTTGAAATATTTATTCGTTGCTTGATTACTAAAAAAAAGCTTAACAAAATACATTTATGGTAAACCTTCTTCAACTAAAAAAATGAAGAGACACATTCTGTATCGTAAAACTATATTTGTCATTAATTTTTTTATTATTTATATGTCTACACTTCAATCGACTTCTTCTTCTTTTTTTGGTAAACAACCGACTTATTTTAATTTATATGTTTTAGGAATTTTATTTTATTTTATTTTTGTAAACTACATGTTAGTCTGTTTATTCTGATTATTTTCTGAAACCTTCTTATATTCATTTTTTTCTGAACCTTTTTTTAATGGCTGATTCTTCATCTTCTATAAAGCGATGAGCAATTGAGAAATAAAGATAGATGCCCTTTGAAATCTATTCTGAGGGATATATTATTGCATATTTTTTGAGTCACTAATATAACATTTTTAAATTCTATTATAGACACCATTCAATATTAAGTAGCAAATCTCTTATCTATTTTATCTTTTAATTATTTCTTTAATAATTGTGTCCTAGAAAGTTTTATTTATAAATTTATTTAAAATTTGCATTAATTTTTACGAGACAAAAAATTCGACTTCTTTTTTTCTCCATGCATCGCACGGATTAAAATACTAGTATATATATAGGTTCATTTTTTCTACAGTCAATGTAGATAACTTATCTACATTCACTATAGAAATATTAAAGCATGTATATATATATATGTTATGGACCTGACAAAAGCTCACATTCTAGAAGGCCCAAATAGGGCTAATAGATAAGAGTGATTTAAGGAAATATTCCTTAATTATACTAATACTACTACAGCAGTAATAGATCAACAATTGAACCCCCAATACTCCTAAGAGGCCCAGAAGTTCACTCCTGCCAGGTAACCCATATATAAATAAGGGGTTAAGCCAATAAGGTACACACACTAAAAACCCTATCTCTTAGCTTGTCACTGTGCACACGCCCCACACCTTGACTATGTCGTTTATAATATTGTGCACATTGCTCCGCTGATCTCTAGGGCACCTCTCTTATAGGTACCTTAGAGAGGACAAATAGATCCTATATTAACATACCAATCTCTGATTGGATATATATCGATCTATCAGATTGTATATATATATATATATATATATATATATATATATATATATAAATATATTTGAAAACATTAAATGTGGGGAATCATAATTATACAAAGGATAAAAGCATTAAATGTGAGAAATCATAACCATACATCTGTCGTTGTTGTACCTTGTACGTAAAGCGGCTGCAGAAATAATTTTTTTTTTTTTTTTGATAACAGCTGCAGAAATAATTTTACCATATATACTTATATACACGGGGTAGAATCATCTTACACCAATGTAAGAGTAATAAATCTTACACAAGATCTTAACCGTTGATATACGTGCAACTAACGATTAAGATTTATTGTTCTCATTAATTAATTAATTATTAATTCTCAATAAATTTTAACCATTAGATGAACGAAAATCAACGGTTAAGATTTGATGTAAGAATTATTTTTCTTACACCGGTGTAAGTTGATCTTATCCCCATATATATATGGGAAAAGCATTTCTCCGGCAACTTGAGATAAGTTTATTTCCGGCTACTCCAAAACTACGTCGTTTGGTTTATTTATTTCCTTATATTAATTTATTCGCCTTTGAATGGTTATGATTTCCTTTTTTCTCTCTCTTCCTTTATCACCATTGATCCATCTTTGTACGGTTATGATCTAGTAGCCGGAGATAAAATTATCTCCGACTGCTTGAGAAATGATAAGCCCTATATATATATATATATATATATATATATATATATATATATATATATATATATATCAAACCCGATCTCATAACACCCATTATTGTTGGTTTTGGGAAATAAATGTTTGATTTTAAGAGAAAAAAAGGAAACTATATAATAAAATATAAAAAAGGAGAACATAAAATGTATAAAAAAAATTATTTATTTAAATAAAATATTGATTAAGCTGCAACAACTTATTAATCTCAAAATAATTAAGATCACTTTAGTTGTGATAGCTCCAAACTCCTTTTTTTTTAAATAATCTTTTGATTATTTTGCTTTAATTTGAAAATTAAAATTTATTTTAATTAGGAAGAATTCATGCTAAAAAAATGCCGTTACAGTTTAGTACTAAATATTAGACATAATTGATTTTCTTTAGGTAATCTCATACTAAATCTTAAAAATCATAACATGGAATAAATAATAAAATAAATAAATAAAAACGAAAGTAAATGATTTTTTTTTAATTCTACCTAGTATATATAAATATATTTACTTAGTTCAACAATTATTTATATTATTATTACTGTTATTTTTAATCATTGAGATTATTCAAACTTGAGATAATAGAAAAATAAGAAATTAATTTTTAAACAGTAAAGTGAGTTTAGCTGAGTTATGATCACTGATTAATTTCCTAAATTTCATTTGAAGTAATTTTGGCCAAATTAAAATTATTCATTCTAGATCACTTTAGGAAATACAGCGTAAAAAATTAATTCACTTTTAATTAAAAAGGATAATTTAGCTATAACAACTTATTATCCTGTTATATTTTATTAAATGACATTTAAGATGCGATAACTCGGTGAATTGAAATTTTCCGAATTATTTTACACAAATTTCAAAAAAAAATATTATTTTACGAGAAAGAGAAAGAGTAACTGAGTTGTGATAGTTTGGTGAACTAAAATTCTCATAATTATTTAAGCAAATTTTAAAAATAAACATGATTGTTAGGGGTGCTAAACGGGGCCTTTCAGGCCCTTCGACCCGGCTTGTGAAGGTCTGCATTTATATGTCTAAAATTGATTGTTGAAATCAGGTTTGGACTTGTATAAAAGCTCGTTAAATAAAAAGGTCACAGACTCCAATTCAAAAGTCTGGCCTTAGAGCCTCTCAGGCTGGTCTAGTATACTAACTTTTATTTTTATTTTATATTTTTTATACTACTCATAATAACTCTCTCTCTTCTCAACCCATTTTATCTCATTTTATTCGTTAAACAGGCTTTTTTAAAGATTTTGTTATATATTATATTGTTTGGATATACATTGAATTTATGAATTTTTGTGGAATTATTAGTATCGTTGATCGTATATTCTGTTTAGACTTTAGATAATTTTTTGTTGTCTTATTATTTTTTAATAGGTTAAATCAAACTTTTATTTTTTGTAAATAAGACAGACTACATGTCGATAATTATATTCATAACAGGTAACAGTCTAGGTCAGGCTAATACATTTAAACACAGATTTAACCTTTTAATACCAAAGCTTGACCCGACTAGTCCCGTTAACACCTAACGATTGTACAAGAAAAGATCATGCGTCAACTTAATGATTCGATATTTCTAAATTTAACCAAGCGATTTTTTTAAACAAAATGATATTTTTAAGAAATATTAACCAAATAATTTCCTTTCTAAACAAATTATATTTTCCATAAATATTTTAAAATTGAAATTAATCAACCTGCAAATTACTTTTAAGAATGACATTATTTTGAGTTTTCTATTGTACGAGAAATATGTCGGAGCGGAAATTCTCCTATCGAGCTAAAATAAAATTTTAACAACTTATTTTTTCTTTATGAATAACAATCTCATTCATTTACTTATATTTTTTGAATTAATTAGATAACTTTTAAAGTTTAGTAATGATATACATAATTCACTAATATAACCATTCTCTAATGAATATATTAAAGGTGTAGTGGAATCAAGTTTCTATCATTCCTTATATATAATCAGATTTTTAGATAGCATTTTTCAAAATCCAGTTTTTTAATAAAACTTATTTTCAATTTTTCTTTAATTAAATAAATTTAATGACGAATTCATTATTTAATAATTTTGAATTTCGATTGACACATTTTATGCCAAGGTGATTCTCTAGCCTGAAGCATTTTGTTGAGATATATAGTCTCACATTGGTTAGATGTGCAACTAATGTAGCCTTTATAAGACCTTGGGCACTCCCACTCTTTGAGCTAGCTTTTGGGGTGGTGTATCCCAAAGTTCTTTACATGGTATCAGAGCCGACTCCTCACTTTCAAGTGGAATTAAAAATTAAAACAAAAAGCACAAAAGGTAAATCAAAAATTGGGCCTGTGCATAATCCACGCTTCAAGCCCAATGGGCTCTCGTGTGAGGAAGGTGTTGAGATATATAGTCTCACATTAATTATATGGACAACTAATGTGACTTTTATAAAGCCTTCGATACGTTATCTCAAGCGAAATTCCGTTGTTATGACTTATGCATGTGCTTGCTAGGAGAAACGACTGTGGACTTCGTCGACCTCAATTTTAATTGGCCCAGAACCCTAAAGCATCCTGCTTCTTTTTGTTCTTCTGTCTTTTTGGCATAAAAAAGGTATGTTTGTGTCACATGTCTAAGATGAAATAAGGTTAAACGAACAGGCCTAATCAATTTATTGATTAAAGGGAATAATTCTGGTATTATTTTTAAAGGATGCTGATATCATGGTAATTTCTAATTATTTATTACGTCAATTGTATTTTTTTTATTTGTATTTTATGTTAATCACATTTAATTAATTTTAAACTACTATAAAGCTAGTTATTTTAAAGTGTTAAGATCAAAACTGGCGTAACATTGTGTAGTAGATGTGTAATTTTTTACGAAACAGCATTAAATACGTAATTATTTAATTTAAATACATTATTTCAATTTTTTTTGCCTGTAGCTAAAATAGCAAATAATATACACATTCTGTAATTGTTACAATTTGAATTTAGATATGGATGAATTAATAATCCAATAACTACGCGTCTACGCCTATCTGACCTTTGAAATTCCTAAACAAATTGAATCTTTTCTGATTGGTGTTAGCTTTATGAGTTATTACATATTCGCCTAAATGACAAGAGGATGAATATGTGGCACATCTTGTTTCTACTTGTCCAATTTTTTCTCCACTTTTGCTCAACTGCTACAATTTTCAAGTTCTACTTTTGCTAAATAGTGACTAGTTGCGTGATTTCACACTTTCAAGTTCCAGCAGGATGTTCTTCAAACCAAGCTCGTTAATTTTATTTTACGTTTTTCAAAGACGTTGGACGGTCAGAGCTATTGAATTAATTAACTTAGATGCTTCATAAGATGATCCAATAAAGTCTATTTAAGTTAACTTATTTTGCTTAAAAAACATATAATTAAACTGCTAGCTTAACAGAAATTTTTTGGCTGAAAAGCTTTTCCATGCCATATTATTTACCTAGAAGGAAACCAATTTTCGAATTTTCAGATTAATCTTGGGGTTTCTCAGTAAACTAATTATTTTGTATTTTGTTTGGGACTTTCCTCCTCTTGACTTCTGAAGGGTGCTTTTCTGTTATGTTATCAGAGTTCTTCTGCATACAATTAATTTTCTTAAATACATAGTATTAATCTAGGATTTGTCTTTAATTAGATTGGAGAGGTAAATTAATTAAAGTATTCATAACTTGACTCAAATATAATCGTAGTTCATGTTATTAATGTGATACATTTTCAACAAATCATTCTACCACGTGTCCATGCTTTACACGTGGCTCGGATACTTTGTACATTGACACTGTGCACCTCTCATTGAATGCCACATCAACAACGAGACGTCATAGGTGGTAACAAGTGTGAAGTGCTGCCACATCAACAACGATGACTTTATTGAGAAGAGATGCAATGACACGATGCCACGTGACCGAAACGGAGGAACGAAACCGTACGCCATCATACACCAAATCACAACACTATAGCTTAATTTAATTGAACTGAAACAGCGTTTTCTATAAAATCCCTCACGTGCCGTAGCAGTTGAGCTGAAACCGAAAGGAAGAAGAAGGGGAAGAAGATGGAGATGTATCAGATCTGGAGCAGGAGAATAGCGTTGGGAGCATTCGCGTTTGCGTTGCTGTTCTTATCGGCATCAGCAGACGACGTCGTTGTGCTATCCGAAGAAAACTTCGAGAAGGAGGTTGGTCAGGACAGAGGAGCTCTCGTTGAGTTCTACGCCCCTTGGTAATTTCTCGATCCCTTCTTATCTGTTTCTATCAACTATTGCTTCCCTGATTACCTTGAGTTTCTCACAACGTTGAAATCGTTAGGGTAGGGTTTCGCTTTGCCTTTTTAATTAGCTGATTCCTCGCATTTGTTTTTGGCACTAAACGGTTCAACTTGTCGTTTTACTTTCTGTTGATTTTCAGTTATGACTTGTAGATGTTACGATGCCGATTTAGCTCCTCTAGGTTCAATTTAGAGCAATGATCAGTGTCCTCTAGTTTGTTAATCGGGACAATCTAGTCTCACTAGTTTAGTTTGTGCCTCTCATTTTTAACTTTCTTTTTTGATAAGGAAATTAAATTGAAAATAATATTATTCTTTACTTGTCTGCTGATTTAATACAGGATAGCAGTTAGCTATAGTCTAGTCTTTGATTACCTCTAATCCAATAATTAAGAGTATAATACACCCCTCTAATTTAATCTATACGAACTAACCGGTACAATTAAGCTTGAGATAATTTACCAGAATTGAACTGTCATCCTTATACGAAGCATTGAGAGAGGAAAAGAAACACACAAGACAAGACAACAGAAACTTTTCTACAAGTTGTGAACAAGAGTGACAATGTTTTATAATAAGCCTCTGTACTTTGGAGTACATTAATTGGCTGATAGCTAATCAGTGACTTCATAGTTCATAATAGAGATTATGTGTCTCAATGTGAAATATTTTCAGGTTAAAAATAAAGGCTGTTTAATTAAATAAAAAAGGAAATATTATTGAATAGAATGAAAATACGGGGAAGAGGAGAAGATATCTTCCAAAAAGAAAGGGGTGAAAAGAAAATAGAAAAAACCTCTAATTACTACTCTGCTAAATAAGTCAAGCACAAATGCTCCCAAACAACATATCCAGCAAGTCTTTGAAAACTTCATTAATAGCAATCCTGCCCAAAACCTCAAAACAAAAGTTACAATCATTCCACGTTTTAAGAACTTCTCGAGAATAACCTATTCATTGTACTAACAATTAAATAATCCTTTTTGTAATTTACTGTAAGTATTATCTCATACTTGGTGAAGGATTTTTTATTTTTATTTTTATTTTTTGAAGCCTTGTCTGCCTGTTTTATCATTTGTTATCCAGCTAAGTGAGATGCATATTTATATTATATTTATGTTCCCTCGTTTGTCATAATAGGTGTGGACATTGCAAAAAGCTTGCTCCAGAATATGAAAAGCTGGGTCTCAGCTTCAAGAAAGCCAAATCTGTTTTAATCGGCAAGGTGAGCATCCTGGTGTTTCCCTGCATTCATACCTTTAAATAATAATCTATTTTGCAGTATTTTTTAAGCTTCAAGCATTTCTATCTGTTTATGATTATCTCTGTATTTTAATGGTAATCCCATTCTTACTATGGAGCATGTTGGTGTTATATACCTGTTTTCATAACCAAAATGTCTAAGCTACAACTTTTAACATTTACTATGTTTCTCAGGGATTCTTTTTTCTTCACTGTTTTAACTCTTAGTTTTCTTCTTGCATCTTCAAAATCATATCTCCTTCCCCCTTTCCTTATATATATATATATATATATATATAGGAAAAACATTTCTCAGCCACCCCCCTATAACTATGTATTCCGGAGAGTATATAGTTATAATATTAAAGTTATTTTTTTTTCTTTCTCCACGTCAGCCGACAAGTTTCTGGAGAGAGAAAAAAAAGTAACTTTAATAATATAAGTTTATAAGGGTGGCCGGAGATAAGCTTATCTCAAGTAGCTGAAGAAATGTTATTCTCTCTCTCTCTCTATATATATATATATAAAAAAACTAGAGAGGGAGCATTGCATAGTGATATACTTTGTGAACATTCCTTGTACTTCTTTTACTTGTACCTTTTTATGGTTTCATTTTGGCCTTTCTCATTGATAATTCAATGAGTTTATTACACATTGAATTCACAAAGCTTACTTTTTAATGTGTTGTAGGTGGACTGTGATGAGCATAAGAGTCTGTGCAGCAAATATGGAGTGTCTGGGTACCCTACAATTCAGTGGTTTCCAAAAGGATCTCTGGAACCCAAAAAGTGAGGAGACCTTGGTGATTTGAAACATAATATTGATAAACTTTTATGCCTCAATTCATAGTTACTTGCATTTTCATATCTATCTTTCCTTTTGCATTTAATACTTGTTTTTGGGAAATTTGTAATTTTCTATAGGTATGAAGGCCCACGCAATGCAGAATCACTTACTGAGTTTGTAAATACAGAAGGAGGTACTGTATGAGCGCTTTTCAAGCCAATTTGCTTTAAAATCTATGAAGAAAATGGCATTGAGATATTAACTTGTTTGTGTAACTTCTACGGAAATGTAGTATCTTCTATCTTGACATGGACATATCACAAATTATCCAATTTGCACCAGCATTTTTTTTTTTCCAAAATTTGTGTGGGATAGACTTTTCTGAGATACTAAAGTTTAGGTTTTATGTCTTAGAATATCGCAGTTTGCACACATTCCCTAGATTTTTTAGGATTGTTTGATTCCATATTGAGGGACAACACAAACAGAAAAATGGCGCACAAACTGCATTTGATGATCAATGCACAGGAGCAAAATTTTTGTAATGTCCGTTGTTTAATAATTAATACACATAAGTACTACATTAAATAATGAAAAATTTATTGTAATATCCTTTGTATTGTGCATTCTTTCGTAGCCAATAGAGCTGGGAAAATGAAAGGGAAGAGATTATTCGTCTTTTTCTCTTTTTGTGCTATGGACAAAATTTTGAAATCTAGATCAGTGGATACCAAAAATTTAGAATTTTATGTTGTCCATTGAGCTACTTTTTGTCTAGTACACATACTATTTTAAAAAACAAACCAAAGATAATATTTTGTACTATGTTGTTCCTCATTTTTAGCAAATCAAAAAGACCCTTTGCTTCATGGTGATACTGAGAATATGCATCAGCACAATTTTGTATTCCTTTTTCCTTCTATTATGTTTTTCTTACTTGAAATTATAGTGGGATTTCCTGACCAGAGGATTGGCTTACAGGAACTAATGTGAAGATTGCTTCAGTTCCATCCAATGTAGTGGTGCTAACACCTGAAAATTTCAACGAGGTTGTCTTGGATGAAACCAAAGATGTATTGGTTGAGTTTTATGCACCATGGTACTCACTAATAATTTTTGTGTTGTTATTTTTCTCTATTTTTAATCTTTAATTCCATTTATTTATTTTGGACCAAATTTTGGTAGACTTCATTCACTCATCATGTATTGTGAAAACTCAGTTATTGCTAGATCTTATAAACTTTTTTTATTCTGCCAGGTGTGGACATTGCAAAAGTCTTGCTCCTGTAAGTGCATATCTTCGAGGTTTCCTCTTGTTATCAATTTAAGGTTAGGGCCTTTAGAAAGCAATAATGGGAAACTTGACTAAGTTCTTTTGTCCTTCAGACTTACGAGAAAGTTGCCTCTGCATTTAAATTGGAGGAAGATGTAGTGATTGCAAATCTGGATGCTGATAAATATAGGGATCTGGCTGAAAAGTAAGTTAGTTATCCAATCTATTTTGCTAAGAAATAGTTTTTGATCTAAATGAATCAAACTTTAGAGGTGAAGGCGAATAGAAGTAAAATTTAAGCACAGTGCATTTTCATATTTGTCTTTCTTGTCTTAATGTGATGGAATATATGAATCTTTACCTGTTCATGGACTATATTTCAATGTAATTCAGATATGGACTATAATATCATATAGCAGGAAGAAAAAATATATGGGAACTGAAACAGATAGACAAAGTGTTGGTACTGCTCATAAGATGATACTTAATTAAATTCTGCAGTTGTAGTGATTAACAACTGAAAAACAACAGCTAGTGAAGACTACGGAAGTGCAAGACTATAATATGATATACAATTGAGTTTTCTGGAACAATATTTATGCAGGTATGATGTGAGTGGATTTCCTACCTTGAAGTTCTTCCCCAAGGGCAATAAAGCCGGTGAAGAGTACGGAGGTGGAAGAGACTTAGATGACTTTGTGGCTTTTATCAATGAGAAATGTGGAACGAGTCGGGATGGACAAGGACAACTTACTCCCAAAGTTAGTGAGTTCAGATGAAAAATGAGAAGCAAGATTTATTTATTTTTTAACACTTTTTTTTATGGTAAAAAGTTAATAGTTGTTGCATTTGATATCTTGCTCATACATTTAATATTTTTGTATAGTCTGGTATAGTAGAAAGCTTGGATGTCTTGGTAAAGGAATTTGTAGCTGCCAGTGATGAAGAGAAGAAGGCTGTGTTTACCCGAATAGAAGAGGAAGTTGAGAAGCTTAAGGGTTCGTCTTCAAGGTAACTTAACATCGGCCATCTAAAATATTGTTATGGTCAATATTTTATCATTATGTCAATTACGAATAGCTCAATTTTGCATTTTTGTATTGCATATATTCTATACTACTTGCCCAATTGCCCAAAGTAAGAAACTAGATGCAATCAAGAAACTATTGTTTTTTATGATTAGGTACGGAAAGATTTACTTGAAAGCTGCCAAGAATTACATGGAGAAAGGTTCTGATTATGCTAAGAAAGAAATCGAGCGCCTACAGCGCATGCTTGAGAAGGTAAATATTCTCTTTCAGTCAAAGAAACCTTGAAAGTTTACTTATTCGTGAAATAATCATTACCATGATTGAACTTTCGAGTGTAACTTGAGATTCACTTTGGTTTCTCAAAATAATTATTTTGTGATAAATTTTAAGTATTTAGTTGTAAAATGAGATTAAGAGTTGAAGTGGACAAATTGTTGTAAATACCTGCAATATTGCGCTACTCATTGCCTGTGTTGATTGATGCAGTCTATCAGCCCTGTGAAGGCCGACGAGTTCACTCTTAAGAAAAATATCTTGTTGACATATGCTTGACTTGTTGGCGTGACTGTCAACCATCTCTCGGAAGCTAGTGTTCCACCTCAGCTCCTTCTGATGATTGTTTGACTTTGATATAGAAATTGCTGGGAGATTTTCAACGTGGAAACTTGTAATGCTTAATTTGAATATGTTAAAATGACCCTATCATGCATGGCGATTTTGGGGTCAAGAAGATTCATCTTCTTTCTTCCCCACTGTAGTTTACCTCTTGAGCGATTTTGGGACTAAATTTATAACGTGACGGTTATGTATTCGATACTTGTTTCCCTTTTGATTATATCTATTATAAGAAATGAAGACAATACAACAATTTCAACTTAATTGAATGAAAAACAAAATGAAATCAAAAGGTAAAATATCTCGAAGACAGGAATAAATACTAGGGAGAACACCTTCACATAAGAATGGGGTTAAGTGGGATAACAAATTCTCGTAAGATGGAAACCAACACTTTTTGGACAAAAATTAACAAGCGACTCTCATATTGGAGGCAGGTGGATACAAATGATTTCCAAATATAGCAACTAACCTCCGGGATCAGCTTCTTTCGCGTTCACATTTAAGAGCCTGCACGGCTTATTATCATGGTTAAACTCGGGTCTAGGAATACCCATTGATGAACACTCTTCAATTTGATACTCTCTCTCATCAACCAGAGATTTCATGTATGAGCATGACCTTTCCTCAGGATCCATGTTAGGAACAGACTCTTGGCCAGAACCAAATGGCAGCTCCAAAGATGCAGAACTAGGAGGCTGTGTTCTCATCTGCACGGATCTTAGAAGTGCAGCTCTTCTTAAGTCAGCCGAATGGCATATATCACTTGGAGATGATGGGAAACGGCCCTCAGAATCTGACCCCCGCTGACGTGGCTGGGAGCAGGTAATGGTGGAAACGGTAGAGCCATGAGAAGCATTTGAACTTGTGGAAGAAGGTGCTGAAGATAAAACATTCTGTGGTCTTTGATGTCTGTATGGAGAAACTGGACTACTGGGAAGGCTGTCAGGTTGGGATGAGCAACTGTGCACAGGGGTCTCACAATACCTCAAGTCATCTGAGTCTTCTGACATAGGTGAATACTGTAAAAACATATCATCCCTGAAAATAAAAAAAAATAAAAAAAATTGTTTGAAACATTTGCTAATTATTGGAAAATAGAACGAATTTATTTTAACAAACAGTTAACCGTTGGTGCTGGCAAATTATCATTTCATATCAAACAAAAAATGTCTAGTTATTTTTCACAAAAAAACATGTCTAGTTATATACCTCATCATTTAGAATAAAGCACAGTGAACGAAAATACACACAATGGGTACAACACTATAAAATAGAAAGATAGGATTTGAAGCATCAGGAAGATCGATTCCTTCTTCGAGTATTGATGCCATTATTCAAAGGCGGTCCGCAGCCTGAGTCACATTTATTATTAAATTTGAATAAAACTATAAACTAATACATACACCAAATGGAAATACATTTATGACCTTACACATAGGGGACGTTTGGTGCAGGAGAAATTTTTTTTTTATTTGGGAATCACAATTTTCAAGAATATTGTGGGAAAATGAAATTTCCGAGAATGTTACCAAAAAGTTTGTTGATAGGTTAAAATATTTTCGAGAAAGTTGGGTCAATTTTCCTGATGCTATGTTTAGTTAATTATAAAATATTGCCGGGAATATGCATCATTTTACAAAACTAACCCCTAAACTGACAAAAAAAAACACGGAAATCTGTCATCTAGTTCGAATTCAATTTCCAGAAACTTGAGAAGATTTGAGTTTTGTTGATTTACGAATATTGGGGTCAGTGTTCTTGCCAAAGCATTCCCAAAATAATTTCTCCACTTGCTTTAGACATGAGTTTCAATGATGCAACTATTGTCTTCTTCTTTTGCTCATTAGTGCAATAAGAGGTTTCTAGTATGAGTGGCGGAGGCTTCAATTCAAGGTGATCAAAGTGTGGTGCTAACTGAGTGTGGGAATTTGATTTGCTTGAATCTGGTGCTCATTGGGGTTGACAACACGTTAAGAAGAAAAAGAAGGTGAACAGGATGAAGATAGAAGGGCTAATTTTGTCCAAAAAAATTGTTAAATTTTCCCCTTGGATAGGATTTGTAAAATACTACATGTTGAATGATATTTTGAGGTTGGATTTTGGATACATTTTTGCACATAAGAGGGAAATCTGGAAAAAGTAGTTTCCCAGGATAATTTTCTTTTTTTGTTACCAAACATTGCAATCTAAGAATGTGAAGTTCAGAATCCTAGGTATTTCAAAATTTACCTCCTACCAAACACCATAAGGTAATATAGCAGTTTTTCAACATGTAGGATATGAAACAACAAATATGTAGAGTTAACAACTAAAATATGTCTATCATACATGTACAATTTTTGGTATGCATACATTTGAAGTTATTTATAAATGGATTTTAAATTATACCAAGCCAGGAAAAAATGCTTACGGTTTATATAAACATGACTGCAGAAGAAATCAGGCAACAAACATGTCTACGGATCAAAGCCACTTAACAGTTGGCAGAAAGCTGGGAATTTGCCCAAATTGTGAAAGAACTCTAGTCCAAGACAAACTATTTTGCTATATTCATGCTTCACAGGGAAACATTTCTATTGTTATTGGAGCTTGTTCAAAATAATTTTTTTATGTTAATATCCTCTCTACAAATCTTTTGGAGTAAACAGTGTCTATGGATGGAAAGTAACTGGTCTTGAATTCTAGTTCCTACTTCTCTTACTTTCCATTTTACATCAAATAGCCCACATAAGGGTAAACAAGAGGTACACTAGTAAGAGGGACTGTTCGACAATGAAAATGAAGGAATTCCCATGGTTTACAAGGTTAATATGACCAATTACCATATGCTATATGGCAGTTTAAACCCCGAAAGAATGAAGGTTGAGTTTTTTGTACTCTAGGACATATAACGCTATTGAATATTTGAAATAAGTTATCTTGTTGAAAAAAGGTGAATGCATGCGTTGGTGCGAAAATATGGAGTGTGGCCATTACCACACACAAGAAGGCCTTCTACCTAATTCAGGCTTGGAGTTGCTTTGCAAACAAAACCATAATGTGGAAAATTTTAGTGATTCTCTTTTATTATGGGATAGCAAAGGGATATCATTTTCAACACTTAAACACGTCAAATCTAGTTGATAGATTCAATAAAGAAAGAAAGAAAGAAAGAAAGCATAATGTCATGCAGCATTATGGTGAAAATAGTTTGCAAGTCCCATGTAGCTGCAATTAGAGCATCCCACAGAACTATTTGCCATATCTTTGAATGGCTAACTGAAGATTTAATTTTTTTTAACCAAACTCTGAAGCATGAAAGAGAAGGATCACACAAGAAAAAAAGAAGACGAGCAATAACTCATTTAATCAGCAATTAGAAGCTTGCCATATATTGTCCATGCTAAATTTAATACCCAATAGTCACTACTGAAATGCTAGAAGATAAACCTAATCTGAGGAAATAGCTGTTTATAAACTTTCAAACTGGGAATATTATAGTAGTGTACTAATATCAAAAAAGGTGGCCGTGATTTACCTGAGGGAAAATGTGCTTTCAGACCTTGCTGGAGAATCCATTAGATTATCAGGAAGTGAGTCTTCAACTGTCAATCCGTTAAGACTGGATGCCATTATCTGGGCAGGGAAACAATAGGTTAAGTGACTCTAATCTAGGCTTTTTGACCATACGGTCTTTCAGGAAAAAAAAAAATGTTTAATTAATTTTTGAAATAGTTATCCAAAATAATGCGGTCAATCCAACACGTCAACCATGCCATAGTTAATGTAAAGTCCTGTATATTTGTCATGAGGAACTTCCACAGTGACATTAAGTCCCATATGATTGATGTACGAGACTTACCCGTATGATCAATGCGTAGGATTCACCTCATTAGATCATTTCATTTGATTGTAAAAAAAGCATAGATGAAAATTCAAAATCAAGAGGTAGTAATTTAAACAAAGATGTACATGATCAAAGCATTCAAACAGAAAGTACCTTTTCATATAACAAGTGGTGTGTAATTTATAAAAGGCCTCAAGGTCAAGTCTCTCAAATTTGATTTGAAAAACAAGCGAAATATTCATAAATTAATATTGTGATTCACAAATATATATATATATATTTAGAAACCACTAATAATACAATCCTATATATCATTCAATGTAGAAACTGCAAAGGATCACCTTGACAAGTAAACTGAAACAAGCAATAAATAAACAACAGTTGGAAACCCCATCATAGCCCATTTCACATGAATGACTCACTACTACAAAAGGGTTAAAAATTAAAACTTCGAAAAGGAAAATAAAATAAAATTAGAAGCTATATTCTTTCTTTTAGTAAAACATGAAAATGAGAATAATGGGACAAAAGGGGCAAATTGGTAACCTCGCTTAAGTAACGCTTGTGAGAGCGAAGATTGTCGAGGTAAACTTCCTCTTCGGGATCTCTGGTACGCTTGCTACTGGGCGATGATGCTGAGGCTGAAGGTGACCCTCCCAAATTCGAATCAGAACCCATTGTTGTGTTCAACTCATCAAAACCAAAACTTTCTTTGAGGAAAAGGGGCTATTCAATGTTGCAACCTTAACACTTGTGTTAAACCACCAGAGAAGGATTGGGCTTCCCCTTCCGTTTTCCGCCATGGGCGACACTCTGTAACATAACAGTGTCAGATTTTACTTTTTTTATTTTTTATTTTTTGTGGCCTCAGAAACACGATCACAGAGATGTTCTCGTTGCTGTAGTCTTTTTATCGTACACCCGCGCCCTTATTGTTACACGTGTCGCCAAATTTTTTTGAAATTTAAATCATATTAATGGGAAACAACTACTCATTTTAAGCAAAATTATTATGAGATAGGATATTGGGTTTTATCCTTATATTTTTTTTCATGTCAATCTACTATTTAATAATAATGGTATTGGAAAGGAGTATGTAAAATAAATATGAAAAAAAAAAATAACGGTAGTTTAGTTGGCGCATAAAAATTGAGTAGATGGGGTGAGGATATGCGTTTAATCTTTTCTAGTATTATATTTAAAAGAAGTTTAAAACCTTAATCTTGAACCCGTTTCGAATAAAATTGCTTCATTTGAAAAGTACCTATGATTTATTAAAAAATAATAAAGATAAAAAAAGATATGTATAATATTTTATCACCAACAACACTACATATATAAAATAGATATTTAATGTACTAAAAAAGTGAATATTTAAGATGTGCAAGGCAATTATTTTATTTTATTTTACGGCTTAAGAAGGGTTTATAGAAAATAAATGTGTTTGATGATATCATGTATTTTATTTTTAACGCCAAAAAAATGTATTTAATAAATAATATTTTTAAAAAACAGTGTATATATAATATAATAATACTGATAATATTTTATGATGTGTGTATTCAATAAATAGTATGTGAAAAAAAAATTATTTTATTTCATATTAATTTATATTTTTGGATTATAATTTATTTTATATTATCATACTAAAAATAGGGGGGGGAATATTTTCAAAGTATACTCTTAATATTTTGGGCGTCTGCTTACCAAATAAGTTTAGGCTGTTTCAATAAGTTTTTTTAAAAGTTTTTCTTTTTAAAAAAAAAACTTGTGAGTCTATTAATAAAAAATAATCAAAATAGTATTTAATTTTTTACTAAAAAATACTTTCAATGTATCTAAATTGAAAACTAATATGACTTTTATAAAAGAAAAAATATTTACTATTTTAAAATATATAATTGTATATCATTTTAAGTGAAACTATTGTTTTTTAATAATATTTTACCTTTTTTTCATCCAAAAAATTAGAAGAACAGAGAAAAAAAATATTATGGAAGAGAAAATAAAATATCAACAAAATAAAGTTTTATCTCTTAGAATGGCAAATATTTTTTCATTTATAAGATGTTATAGTACCCGTTTGGTTGAGTTTTAATTCCTAAAAAAGTTATTTTTTTTAAATAAAAGTCCTTTTGAGAATTTTTAGATGTTTGGTTAACAACTTTTTAAAAAAGCAAAATTTAAAATAAAAGTTAAAATACTACTTTTTTTTTGTAGCCAGTAGTTGATTGCTTTTGGAAAAAAAACAGAAATTAAAAGATAATATAATTTTATTTTTTTGAAAAAAGATAATATAAATTTTTAAAATACATTTTTAACCTTACCCTATCATACCTATTTTATCTCTTCTTATCCTAAGATCATGCTATTTTATCTCTCTTTTATTGTAATTTTATATAAAAAAGTTATTTTTTTTATTTTAACATTCAAACAACTTTTTTATGTAAAAGTGATTTTCAGATTATACATCCAAACGTAAAATAATTTTATCTTTTAAAAAAATTTATTTAAAAAAAAGCAATACATAAAAACTCACCATCCAAACTCTTAAAAGCTAATCGAAGCAGATTCTTACTCATCTTGGATAAGGACTTGGTGACAGAGACGGCTATGCACGTATCATTATGGATATTTTTGTTTTTTGGAAAAATAAAAAAGAATTGATTATCGGTATATTATTTATCGACCGTTTGTTTATGCTTTGATTCTTGAGATAAAAAGGTTATATTATTCAAAGAGTGTGATATTATTCTTTTAAAAGAGATAAAATTACAGTACCACCTTTGGGAGGGGTTTAAAGTCTTAATCCTGGACCCGCCCCGAATCGGATTAGTTGCGAAGCGATGAACCGATTGAAATATTTCCAAAAAAAAAAAGGATAAAATTATGTCCTTTTAATTAAGAGAAAATGATATATAATAAAATATTTCCAAAAGAAAAAAAGATACGTAATAAAAATTATGAAAAAGAGAAAATAAAAAATTTTATTTAAATTTTAAACAAAAATAATAATTTTAACTAAAATAACCCTCTTTTAAAATGATAAATGTTTTTTCCTTATTCAAATCAATCTCTTTCACAGCTTTGGTTAAATCGATTTTTTCGTCAAGTATTTTTTTTGGAGTGAGGATATTCTTACTACTAGAAAAATTTAGAGTAAACACCATTCTTGGTCCCTAACAAAAGACACGGTCCCCACTTTAGTCCCTTATAAAAATAAATTAGTCAGTTAGTCCCTAACAAATTTAAAATGGACTCATTTTAGTCCTTTTTAGGGACTAATATGGGTCTTTTTTGAATTTGTGAGGGACCACGATTTCAACTAAATGAGTCCACTTTGAATTTGTTAGGGACTAACTGACTAATTTATTTTTGTAAGGGACTAAAATGAGGACCGTGTTTTTTTGTTAGGGATCAAAAAGGGTATTTACTCAAAAATTTATTACCAACCCACTACCTCCATAATCACTATTGGATAAATATTTTCTCTCTCTTCAAAAACTTTTTAACATTCCCTCTCTTTGATCCAATGGTAATTGTGAAGGTAGTGAGTTGGTAGTGAATATTTTTGGTAGTTAGAATATCTCCCCTCTTCTTTTGTAGGAGATTAATTAAGGGCCTGTTTGATGTGACGTATAAGGTCTAATAGTATAAGCTTATATTATACGTTATGACATTTTCAGTTGTTTGGTGTGACCATCGTATAGTATAAGCTTATACAGCAGGATCCCTTAATACATCAAAACGATGTATAACTTAATCCGGCCTAAGGGAGATGGATAAGGCCTGATAAGAGGTTGATGTATTAATTTCGTTGACTAGTGTAATTCTCAAAAATTAATATATTATTTTAATATTAATATATTAAAATAAAAAATAATTTTTCAATATATTAATTTTTAAAATATTGAATATTTTTATTTTTAGTTTTATAAAAATTAATTTATGTTTTGGACCCTTATCAATCAATTTTTATAAAAATTAATATTTTATGATATTTTTTGAAGAACTATATAAATTATTTATTAAAGGATATTTTTATTAAAAATGTATTTTTATCCTATATAGTATTATACAGTGCATTACCAAATACTAGATAATATTATGTTATACAATATCTTATTTTGTACAATACTGTACCAAACGCTGGATACTATTAAAATTCAATCAGGTCTTATACAATCAGGCCTTATACTATCAGGTCTTATACTATCAAGCCTTATCATATACTATGCACCAAACATGCCCTAAAGGGAAATAGATTTATCATGTTGTAGGAAATTATTGTGTCATGCTATAGACACAATCAATGTGGACCCCACAACTTTTAAAATAAAAAAAAAAAAGGTGGGGTCCACATTGGTTGTGTCTATAACATGACACAACCAATTTCCTACAACATAATTGATCTATTTCCCTTAATTAAATACCTTAACTATTTGCAATATAAATGTTTTATATTTTTTCAATTAAGTGGATACATAATTGAACATTAGTTATTGGGAAAAATGTTTCTGCAGTTAATGCAGATAAGTTATCTGCATTTACTCCCAAAACGACGCCGTTTTGGCATTGAAATCTTAAAATATTATAAATATAAAGACTATTATAACCCTGAAATAAATTAAAATTACAAAATACCATGATTTCTGTCCCAAAACGACGTTGTATTGGGCTTACTGCAAATAATCTATCTGCAGTAACTGCAGAAAAAGCGAACCTTAGTTATTACTATAAAAAAATACGGACATCTTAAAAAATATAATCTTTTTTCAATACGCTCACAAAAAATTAGCATAAAATCTCAAACAAAAACATCATCTAATGTATGTAAACAAATAATTACTTGACGATTTTAAATTATAAAGTACTTAAAAATTTATATAGAACAACAACAAATTGAATCATAATCATCTTATATGCATGTAAGTTATTAAAAAAATCACGAACACATATAATTCTACGAGTTCGTTTTGGTTTTGTTCATTAATTTTTTAAGTGAAAACAACAACTCAAATTTTACAATTAATTTTTATAAAAAGAGAATCAAACAAAACGAGTTAATTAATTTTCTTCCATTTCAAATTCTTGATTGGAATTCGGTTAAAATTGTTTTAATTTGACGATAAACAACTTTAAGGATCATTTTGATAGGCTTTTGAAAAAAATGGTTTTTGTGAGTTGTTTTTTTTTAAATAATTTTTTTTAAAGCCAAAGTTATTTTTCGTTTGGATGCAATAATTGAAAAGTGCTAAGGAAAGTGTATACAAATGACACTCTACTAGGGTTTCTGTGCAAAATCATGCAGCAGCTTATCAATTGTAAACTGGCTTTTGATGAGGTTGATAATCTGCAGAGGACAAAGAAAAAATACAAGAGTGAATGTACCTTTTCCAATGATCATATGCTGACTCAAAGAGAAGAGCCATGGATGGAGGGCAATACAAGCTTCAAGGAGGTCCTGATGAGACACAATGGGGAATGAGAATCAGGAAGATGATGACATCGAAAAGGAAGCTGAGATGCAAATGGATGGAAAAGGCGAAGGAGATAGAGAGATTGATCTAGTGTTGGAGGATGTGACTGTTGAGATGCGTGAAGACGATAAAACAAATTCCAAGCTTTCAGATGAATTCAAAAAGTAAGGCTTGGAAACCATGAAAAAAATCTCTTATCGTTAAACTTTTGGGGAAGGGGATATCGATCAATATCGTAAGGAAGAGACTTGAGAATATGTGGGAGAGAGATGAGAAAATCTTTGTTACTGATATAGAGAATGATTTTTTCTTGGTGCGTTTTGAGAAGAAGTCTAACATGGATTTTGTGATGGCTACGAGTCCATGGATTATTTTTTATCATTATCATGCCATTAGATTGTGGGAACTTGATTTCCAAGCTTTTCAGTCATCGATAAATAGGATCATTGCTTGGGTTAGGTTGCCTGGCTTTCCTCTTGAGTATGTTATTACTCCACCTATAAAAAAAGGTGGGAAACTGGCTTGGTAGTTTCATTCGTCTTAATGCTGCTACTACAAATCTAGCGAGAGGGAAATTCGTGAGAATTTGCGTTGAACTTGATCTGAATCAACCTCTGAAAGCAAAATACTTAATCAAATATAAATACAAGCAAGTTGAATATGAAGGTCTGCATCTGATATGCTACATTTGTGGAAAGTAAGGACATAGGGTTGATCTCTGTCCAAACGTTCCTAAGATGACCAGTCAAGAAAGTGTAGTTAAGGAAGCCCAATCTGGTACGATTGATATTAGGGAGGTACAACCTAATTATGATATGGAGGAGAACACCCAATCCAACTTTGGCCCTTGGATGGCGATGTCGAGAGCTAGAAAAAGAAGGCATGTGAATGGGAAAGGTGTTGTGATAGCCGAGAAGGATAGGGGAGATGATATCAAAATTAAATGACAAGGTTAACGGCCCGAATGTTGTGAATGACACAAGTAGTAATGAGAACCTTAATGCTGGAAACCTTAATGAAGAGAAGCAGGCTAATCAAGGGGAACAAGTTGTACCTCAGAATCCTGTAAAAGACAATATTAAAGGTAAGAAAAATAAGGTTCATGTAGTAGAGACAGAGAACGCCTTTGAGCTGGTATGTGATGAGTTAGTATGTTCACAGACAGATGAGGAACTCGCTTGAGTTAGTATGTTCACGGACAGATGAGGAACTCGTTGTATCTGATGAAGTGCAGATTCTTAGGAAAATCCATCATGCAGTGAAATCCAGGTTGGGGACAAAGACAACTCAAGATGATGAAGTGGATCAAATGGTCATAGACAACAAAGAGAAGTTGGAGAATTCGGAGACCTAAGTAAAAATGCAGAATCATATGATGAGTGGTAATCTCAATGCCAAGAGCCAAAGCCCCCTGACCCGAAATCTAGCAGGCTAAAACAGATACGTACAAGAATAAACTAGATAATGCCCATCATGGAGTAGGAAGAAATATTATAGGTTGACAGCTCTTGGGTCTTGCTCAACCTGCAACTCCCCTTAGACCTGTTTAATGTCAATTTTATTTTGGAATTGCAGAGGTGCTGCTAAACCTAGTTTAAGTTGCACCCTAAGGATGATTGTGGATAAGAATGCAATTTGCATGGTGATATTGATGGAAACCAGAACTGGAAGTGGAAAGAGTAGGAATATAATGAAGAAGATCAGATTTGACCAAGTTATTTCTGAGGAAGTTGTTGGTTATTCTGGTGGTATTTGGGCCTTTTGGGACTCAAAACGTGCCAAGGTGCAACTTGTATCAAAGACAAAACAATTTCTTCAAACAACTTGTAAATTACCATGTTAGCACCAAAAACTTTCCTCTAAAGTGGCCAGTTATTTGAGAATCATTGAATTATATATATAAAAGAAAAAAAAGTTGTTTGAGAAACTCTTCTTTTAAACATTACGAAATTGAGAAACTCTTTTCCACCAACAAGAGACACCTCCAACATGCAGAAAGCTAGGGGTTTGGAAATGGAATTTGGGATTGAGCTTCTATTGATCATATAGATCTAACGATGGTTGAATGTGGCTTTTCTCTATGATCCACTAAAATAAGGAGATATTATATCAACAGATACTGTTTGATGCTCAAATCAATACTTGCAAAAGATGATATGTCACAACGAGTGTGAACTTGTGGAGTGTAATCCCTGAGGATGAAGATCCATGTATATTTATAACAAGTGACGGCCTTTGAGAGTTCATAAGGAGGTTACAGTTTTGTTCCCTAGAGAATGGGCCAAATAAATAGTGAATCTAGGCCACATAATAAATAGTGTATAAGCCCCATAACTAGGTGTTTCATTTGTTATAGATTGTCGAATTTATAAGATATGTTGACCCCAAACAATGAGGTCCATGGTGGACTCAGGGTACTTGCTAGATTGCATGTGCAATTTGCATATCACACAATTGGGTGGGTTCGAGATCTAGAAGTTTTCTTCAAGGTTTGAAGCTGGGAGACTCAATACCTCAGAATGTTAGCTTGAACATGTAACATAGAACATTAATAATGTGCCTAAATGGGTTAGGAATTCAGAGTGCCTTGATGAGTAAGGACTTCATAATGACTAAACAAACACTTTGTCAATGTGCCTAAACAAATTAAAAAATAATGTTTAAAACTTGATCCATTTATTTATAAGGACAAAATTATTTTATACTGGTGTAAATTTTATTCTCCATTTTGGTTATTGATTTTATTTTTATCCAACGACTATAATTTCTTAATATTTTTTAATTATGTGAGTCACTTGATACAAGTGGATTAATGACCAAAAATAGGTGTAAAACTTTTTATTCTTAGTGTAAGAATAATGTGTCCCTTATTTAAATGAGTCAAATTTATTTAAAAATATGAAATTCAAGTTGAACTTGTTGAACTCATTTATAACTTAATTATTTTGTTTTCTGTTGTATTTATTATTTTTTTAAAGTTTATTGATTTAATATTTAATAAAAATATATTTAATTTAGAAGATAAAGTAAAATTTTAAAAGTAAGATTGCAATATATTTATAAGTTGGAAACTTCAAGTGATTTACACATTAATGAGCAGGACAACATCAATATCATAAATCTAATTAATCAGACATTAAGAAAAAGCACTAGTGTTCCCAGCATATTGAATCTAGTCTCCAAAACAAATAGAGAAACTGATCCAGATAAAATATAGGCCCAATCAAAGTCCCATAAGGAAAACCCAAATCCTTCCGAAGCACAAGGAACAAGCATTGACGCGATGCCCACATCGCGGCGTTCCAGACACGATATCCCCATCGCGACATACAGGACGCGATGATCTCATCGCGGCACACAAGACTCGATTCTTGTATCGCGCATGAAACCTTCTAAGAGAGGTAAACGTAAGGCTCAAGATTGTTGGGTTAAATTTTAATGAGATAAAAATAGAAAATAGAAAATAGAAATGTGAAGAGTTTTCCGGTGAAGAGTCATGTCCTTAGGTTTGTGTTAGTGGACATTAATGAGTCAGTTATGTCAGTTAGAATATTAATGAGTCAGTTATGTCAGTTATAAAGTAATTGGGTGTTATGTGTGGAGTTATGTTGGTCAGTTTTATAGCTTATAAATAGCCTTTGATAGTTTGTATGAAATGTAGATCAAGAGAAAAAGAGAAAGAGCAAGAAAGCAAGAATAGAAAAGAAAAGTTTTTTTAGTAGATACACAAGTATGGT
The DNA here is from genome assembly GCF_033153095.1 of Gastrolobium bilobum. Classification (NCBI taxonomy): domain Eukaryota; kingdom Viridiplantae; phylum Streptophyta; class Magnoliopsida; order Fabales; family Fabaceae; genus Gastrolobium; species Gastrolobium bilobum. Next base: position 118,196 of record NW_026898901.1, on the reverse strand, counting down.
TGTCTCTTGCATCTGTGTGGATATTCAATTCTAACAAATTGGTATCAGAGCTTGGGCTATGGAGGAAAAGAACGAGATAGAAGTGCCACTCTTTTATGGAGATAAAGATGAAGCATTGGTCTTCTTACTCTGTCTAAAAGAATATTTTCGGAGAAAAAAAACCTTTGAAGAGGACAAATGGCATGAAGCTTTGAGAAGACTCAGAGGAAGCGCAATCAAATGGTTCCGTACATGGAACTGCTGCGACTTTAATAATATGTGGAAGGATTTTCTAATGGCCTTCATAACAAAATACTTGCCTGGACGTTTTGAACTGATTAATGAAGAAGATGAAATCTTCAATGATGATGATGAAGATGAGGAGAATCTTGCAGATGAAGAAGAGACCGAGATGGCGGAATCCGAGGTTACCAACTGCAACGCATCCGCGGAGGAGATTGACGTGTCGGAGCGCGTAAGAGACGACTCGGAGAAGAAGACGATGGAGATGACTGCGGCAGAAGGAGCCGAGATAGAAGAGGAGGAGAACAAGGGAGCCGAGATAGAAGAGGAGAACAAGGGAGCCGAGATAGAAGATGAGGACAACGAAGGAGCCGAGATCGAAGCGGAGAAGGATGGGAACGACGAGTCCATTGTCGAGGTAGAAGACTTCGCGGAACCTGAGTGTTTGGAGACAGAGTCGAAAATCGGAAAGGAGATTGAGAAGCCGAGGTGCTTGATGGAGACCGGCATGGAGGAGACCGCGAATCCGAGTTCCGTGTTGATAACCAGGATGGGGGAGATCCTGGCTAAATCACCGAGTTCATGTTTTGGAGAAGAGCTCGACCCCGGCGTGATGAGGTTGATGTCGGAGACCGACATAGACGCAGTTCGGGTTGGAAGTCAGAAGTCGGAGACTGCATTGAATTTATGGTGGAAGTGGAAGATGTTGACACCACGGAAAAGAGACCATTTCCCTGGAGGACGGTTGTCTGAGATTCCATTGATGAGGCGCGTGGAAGCTGGACTCGATGAAGAAGAACCCGACGATGAAGAAACTGAGAGCGGAAAAATGGAAAGTGTGATTGTGGATAGGGAACCCGGCGATGAGGAGCCTAAAGTTACTTTTATGGTGGAATCATTTTGGCTCAAGCGTAAACCAGAAGAAGATCGTGGGGCGGAATCAGAAAATGATGCGTTGAGTTATTTGCTTGATGATGGGAATCAACGGTCCTCAATGAGTGATGGGGTTACTGTGGTTAAAGAGGCCCAACGTGCTATTAATGTAGCACATGTTGAATCTGAAAGTATTAAAATTGGCATAGGTGTTGTAAAACTAATGGGACGTTATAGTGATACAGATACTGATAAGTATGATGACTTGTGTGAAGATCATACGTGTAAGAATGGATGTGGAAGTATATTGGAGGATGAGGTCGACAGAGGAAAATTCAAGACTGTCTATCTTCCACCAATGAAGGAACCGCCGGACAAAAAAAAAAAATTGAAGAAAGGAGTGCAACATGGAAGCAGCGCAGCAGCGCGAAAAAAATCAACCGGTGGAAAATTAAAAAAAAAAAAAGAATTAAAATTTAAGGGGGAGTTTTGTTGGGTTAAATTTTAATGAGATAAAAATAGAAAATAGAAAATAGAAATGTGAAGAGTTTTCCGGTGAAGAGTCATGTCCTTAGGTTTGTGTTAGTGGACATTAATGAGTCAGTTATGTCAGTTATAAAATAATGGGGTGTTAAGTGTGGAGTTATGTTGGTCAGTTTTATAGCTTATAAATAGCCTTTGATAGTTTGTATGAAATGTAGATCAAGAGAAAAAGAGAAAGAGCAAGAAAGCAAGAATAGAAAAGAAAAGTTTTTTAGTAGATACACAAGTATGGTTGTCTCTTGCATCTGTGTGGATATTCAATTCTAACAAAGATAACTCCACCGCGTCTTAGCTCTAGTAAACAAAGAACAACTCCAGCTTGCCTCTAATCTACTACTAGACCCTTTGGAAGATAAGGCTATATAGGTCCCTTAAATAACTTGCAGCCCAAGGCTGGTCACTCAGAAGCCAAGCCGCCTTAACTAAGGCGGCATCCCAGTTACTATATAAACACACGATATACCACCAAGGTACGATCATCCTTTACTTTAACAAGATAACACACCTGCCTCTGATACTAACTTAAGCATCGGAGTGTCTTCGCAGGTACCCCATTTGGTGCAACGTGCCAACGTGAAGGACAAAAGCTCAAGATCAGTCCGACAGCAATACTTGGCCCAAGCCAACAACGACGTAAGGTGATTCAATCGTGTGTGATTGAGCTCTATACCTATACGCAGTCCATACTGGTTCGATCAGAAAGCAAAAAGATGACAATAAAGTACCTTTTCTTTTCTTTTCTGATGCGGGGAAAAAGTATTACATGTTAAGGATAATGAATGGTTATTAATCATGATTCCCAATAAAAATGCTGGAATACACTTTTCCTGATTTCATCCTATGAGCGGTTAAGAGGATCTAAGGATACAAAGGGAATATAATGACCATTTCCGCATAAAATAAAAGGAAAGCGAATCCTTCTAAACTAACTGAAAGTCATCATTATTAATATCATTATTTTGATTCGATTCATTTTGGATTTTATATATTAGTAAGTAGTATGCGTAATATATGTTTTCTTTTTCTGTAAATTTTAATATGTTTTTAAGTTAATTCATGTAAATTATCATAATTATGTATTGATTAACACAAATAAGATACTTAGTTTTATTTATATTAAATTAAATTATCATATTTTTTAAAAATCTCGTTGCTCCACTCTTATAAATTAATTTAGTGTATATTATGTTTATAGTGACTTAAATTTTTAATCAACTTATTAAAGAATAATATATATAATTATTTACTTGTTTTTTATTTTAATTTTAAATTCAAGTTTATTGATTAATTATGCATATATTTTTTATTATTTTTATCTTTCTCTTTAGTTTTCTTAGATTATTCCTGAATTAATATAGTTAAGGGACCTTATGATTTTAATTTTCTTAATTTATTCTTTTAACTCTTACTTGAATTTAAAACATCCATATGGGATATTTGTTAATTTTATTATACAAGGTGGACTAGTTCATGAAAGAAAAGGAGATGCTTTTATCCATAGATATTTTTAAATTAGTTCATGGAGAAGTAGGTTTTGTGGAGTTTTAAGAGCCAAAACGAGTTAAAAAACAAAACAATATTTGCCATTTAAGGGAAATTGAGTACTTCAGGAGTTAAGGTAAGGACGACTTTAGACTGTGCTGGTAAGTATTGTATCATTGGGAGCAAAAGCAGCGTTGTGGACCGTAGTGTGGCACTAGCCACTAGGCAGGTAGAGAAAGTCCAAAATCCAAGACGATGAGAACTTTTTAGTTCTAGGCTTTTTAAATTGCATTGGAAAAGGACCACAATCAACACCCTCTCATGCTTATTGCTTATTTAGTGCTCAACACTAAAAACACAACTTTCTCTCTCTATTACTATATATATCAACCTTACCTTCCCGCTCGGATATAAACACAAACACTTAGCCTACCAATTTAACCAAACTTCCCCAAATCACAACGACACAAAGCCAAATGAAGTACGTGTTGGTCACCGGAGGAGTCGTTAGTGGCCTCGGCAAAGGCGTCACCGCCAGCAGCGTAGGCGTCGTGCTCAAGGCTTGTGGCCTTCGCGTCACTTCCATCAAAATCGGTTAGCCTCAACTACTTCTCTCTCTCTCTCTCTCTCTCTCTCTCTCTTTGCAACTCAAGTAACCTTATGCACCTCTTCTCTAAAATTTTTGCAGATCCCTACTTGAACATAGACGCTGGCACCATGTCTCCTTTTGAGCACGGAGAGGTTTTTGTTCTTGATGACGGTGGAGAGGTTTTGTTTCATTCTTTCTTTTCATATTTATACTTCTGCGTGCTTGACTTTGAATGTCTTATGGTCATGGAGGTGGTGAATTGATTTATACATATTTTTTTTTTTAATTGGCTTTTGACTTGGAAAGGTTGATTTGGATTTGGGAAATTATGAGCGCTTCTTAGATGTCACGCTCACAAAGGATAACAACATCACCACTGGGAAAATATACCAGGTGCGTGCATGCTTGTTTTTTTGTTTTTAATGGAACTAATATTGTACACTTGAAATTGATTCCGTTTGGTTGGTATTGGTGGCTTAACCGTTGTGTTTGTTTGTTTGGTTTGGTTTCTTCTTATCAGTCTGTTCTTGAGAAGGAACGTAAAGGGGATTATCTTGGGAAAACTGTTCAGGTGATGAACCGCGCGTATGCCATTTACCTGTTGCTTGCTAGATACTTGTGTCTCTGTGGATAAAGAGAAGTTTAATGAGTTACTGCCATTTTAAAATAGGTGGTTCCGCACATTACTGATGCTATTAAAGATTGGATTGAATCGGTTGCTGTGATTCCCGTGGATGGAAATGAAGGGCCTGCAGATGTTTGTGTGATTGAGCTGGGAGGCACTGTGGGTAAGATTTTTTGCAAAGAATGATGCCTCTGTTGAAGCTGCTGCATTATCTACTTCAGTCAATTATGTGAGAACATGTTTTTCTTTCTATAGGTGACATTGAATCTATGCCATTTATTGAGGCTCTACGGCAATTGTCCTTTCAAGTGGGTATGGCAATAATATTTTGCTTTTAACATAACATTACTCAATATAGCACTTGACATAGTTATTATCCCATACGCATGCAATTCTTAGCCATGATTATTTTGTCAAACTCAATTATTCTCATTTTTCCTTCTCAGGGCCTGACAACTTCTGTCTTATCCATGTTAGCCTGATACCAGTGTTGGGTGTAGTGGGAGAGCAAGTAATACTTAATTACTTGTGCATTACTGTTGCATACTTTTGGTTTAAGTTGATACTTTTTTTCTCATGTTAAGTGCAATATTCTGCTTCCAGAAAACAAAGCCCACACAACATAGTGTCAGGGAACTGAGAGCATTGGGCTTGACACCTCATCTTTTAGCATCTCGCTCTGCTCAGGTATATCATTCGAACATTTGGTTCCTAGACACATTTAAAAATGTAAGTTTGTGTAACAAACTAACAATGTTTGCTCCAGTCGATAGGTAGTAGTAGTACATAAAAAATCTTGCTTGCTCACTTAATTTTAGCATGCAAATTGTACTATTTGCTTCTTTCTTTTAGCCAAGGCAATTATTGATGTGAACTACTAATTAAAAATTTCAAGTTCCACTTTTGGCAATGCATAAAATTATGATGATTATTTTGCACCTGGCAATCGATTTATCTTTGCTGTATTTTTCATCTTAAATAGAAGTCTATTTGATCTTCAAAGTTGTTGATTCTTTCATTAAGTAGTAAATGTGTGGCTGCATGTCATCAACAAAATTGGTTTTTCCTAATTCTCTAGTGATAATATTCGATAATCCAATTAATGACGATGGTAGCATTTTTGTTGAATATGATTGGCACTTTTATCCTTTCTTGTTCTGGATTTAGACATGCTGGAAAGTGCTTATATTATTTTGTTTTTACCAAATCATTAATCTGTTATTCAGTGGATAAAAAATGTAACGACATTTCCATTTCAGATCAACCTTTAATACAGTCTTTATGAAGGCCTTCACATACACACTAATGCACATGCATACAAAAACAAACCTTTTACTTTGGTTTTCAAAATTGTTGCTTGTGCACTGTTTATAAATTGACCGGAAGGTAAAATAATACTTGGTTTGGGTGATTGTACTAGAACTAGTGCATTGGATCCCATCTGAATTCTGTAGTTTAGTATGCTTTAGTGATGTTAATGCTTGGATGGGTATTGTTAGAGTTCGTGTCTGTGATATTGGCCTGACCATATGCTTACTTTTCACTATCATATTGTATATTTAATATAGATACATGGAGCCTAATGGCTTAAACTAGTGCCTCAAAACTTGTGCACTCTCTCTCTCCTTCCATTCTTTCATTCCACTGGCTACTGTGTCTTTGTTGGAGGAAATATGATTTCTTGGTAACACAAGAAACAGGTTGTGGTTGTCAAGATCAGGTGCTGAAGCTGAGTGCTGTGACACAAGTTACTTATTTGGACTTGGCATTTATTATGTGACATTGGTTTTACTCTTGCTTTCCCAATGAAATTATGGTGTGACAATCATGCAGCTATGCTAAAAAGTACTCTTGCTTCAGTAATTCTATATTTAGGAGAATGCAGTGATTACTTAAATTTTCTTATGTTCATCTTTTCTTCTCACTGAAGTCAATAGGAAATCTTCAGTGTTTTTTTCGAAATTTTCCTTATGTTTTGACAATTGTCTTTGATGTTAGTTTTGCTATATTTGTAGCTGAAATAGTTTGTTATTGATTATGGCAGCCTCTTCTGGAAAGTACCAAGGAAAAACTCTCACAGTTTTGCCATGTTCCAGTAAGTTGTTGGTGAACCTAACTTGGTTGTTCTCTGAGCATGCTTTGTTTTATTAGTTATTGATCTATATTTTCGGTTTTATTTTTCACAGGTTGATAATATTCTGAATATTCATGATGTACCAAACATTTGGCACATTCCCCTCTTACTTAGAGTAGGTCTCTAATAAATTTTTGGTTCCATTGAAGCTTGGCTGCTTTGGTTTATTTTTTGTATATATTTTTTTCCTTTATGATTGGCTGCTATTTTTCAGAGCCAAAACGCTTACCATTCAATTCTGCAGCAGCTTAACTTACTCAGGTAATTTTTTTATTTGTCCTTTTATTTCTGTGACTGCCACACACTTAAGCAGTGTCACATGTAAAATTTATCACGGACACAGCTTGATATAGGATAAAAGCCTAAGTTTAATATCTGTAGCACTCCTGTTATATTAGCTGAGAAAAGAACGGGCAAAAGAGATCTGAGAACATCTTAGAAAGTCCTTTTTCTGGTTAACAACTATGGAAAATAGAAGAAAACATATTATATAATTTGACTGATCATTTCTGGTGCAGTCTTCAAACTCTGTCAGGGATGAACCCTAAAACCATTCCCCATGAAACCCTGGCTTGCGAGGGTAGAGGTGAGAGGATCCTTGTATGCAACCTTACCTTTGCACTTTTACAAAGAGGTTGTATCTTGATTAAAAAAAGAAAAATCATAGCTCATTTTTTTAAAAAATAAATAGATAAATAATTGCCCTTAGAAGTCTAATCTTAGCTGTTGAAGGTAACTTGAAACAAAAGAAACTAAAGAACATAAATAGAATTTAAAATAATGCTGCTACAGCGCCATGCTACAGTAACCTAAACAGTACTTATGCTAGATTTACCTAAACAGTAATGCAACAAATAATTGTAATTTACCCCATTTGTCCTCTATATGTATGTTCCCCTTCACTTGAAAAACACTGCTCTTTTGGGTTTTAGGTTGATCTTAAAATTATCCCCTCCTTATAAGACGATACTTTAGAAATTTGAAGATCTTGAATTTCTTACCTATGTTAGTTATCCAAGTTTTTGAGAAATCAGATTCCATTTTGTTTGCATCTTTTAGTGGTTTGACTTTGAACTAACAATTAAATTTTGAACAAAACCTGAACGCAACAGATCAAACCTATGTGTTCAATATAGGGAAAGATTTTCAGTCTCAAAAAAATTGCTTCACTTTGAAAGCATCCATCACATAGATCTTTTGGAATATTGTTAATTTAGCTCTCTCGGTCTACCATAACCGGTTCTGTCGATCAGGTAGTATCTTGATTAACCAAATGAGGATAATTGTCTTTTGCTATTCTCTTCAACCAGTTACGATAATCAACTTGAATATCTTCATCTTTTCTTCCTCAATAATTCCGGCTTGCCTATCTTCTTGAATGTCATCTGTGTTCGCATCGTGGATTGGTGGAGAATTCCAATTTACAATTTTTATCCTCTAGACCACCTTCCCATTGGCTATGGGATTGGGGTCACCTTTTGGAATCTTCTCATGAGCTCTGACTTGATCTCTATACTGGTTTCTACCTCTGGTGTAAGCTTCTCCGTCATTTGTTGTATCTAAGCTATTTCTTGAGCTTGGGTAATTCCAGGAACTCTTGCACTAAGTGCTGCCATAACGGATATGTAGTGAACCTAGCTCTGGCCTAGTTGATGTTGGACTGAAACCTTGCGATTAAATCTGTAACGCTTGAGATATTGGGAGAGAAAGCTGTTACGAACCAGAAAATAAGAAGAGAGAAAACATATGCAAGTTAGAAAGAAAAAGGAACAATTCTATTATTGATGAATGAGACACAAACAGAGAAAAGGGGAGAATTCTCCTTCCAAGGGTTTCCTTTCACAAAGAGTTGCCTTTTTCACAACAGAGTTGTTGCTCAGTTCTCACATCTAAATTCCTGAATCCATATCTCCTATCGAATTTCTTCTATTTATCCCCCTAACTACCTGATTGCCATCCTAGTTAGCTAACCGTCTTCCTAACTTCCCTAACTACTCTAACAGTTTCTCTTAATTCTCTAATATGCACCTTCCAATATCTTGCCCTAACACTTGTGAGTCTCGTCCCTAACAAAAGCATGAGCAAGAAATTGGAAACAAAATGAAAAGGGTGGTCTTTTGTTTAAACAATCAGGGAAAAGTGAAGAAAATTTCTTTTACTAAAAAACTGATTGATATTTTCTTTTGCAGCCTTCAAAATCAAACCCCCTTATAAGGTCTTGTTGTGCAGTAGTGTGAAGTGTGAACAGCTATTGCACTTTGGTAGCATGAGCAGTGCTGATGCTACTGTAGCTTTAACTGTACTCTAGCATATGATTAAATCATTAAATGACCCTCCTCATGTTCTAGACTATAACTGGAGGGAGACAGGAGATATTCATCATTCTGAGTATACTGGATCATACTTGTGCACTTCATGCTGGATATGTTGCTACTTGTCTTCCATTTTTTTGGAAAAATATAGTGAGAATAGGAAACATTAATCTACTTCACTTTTGAATTATTTTTCAGCATTGCTACGACTCCTGATTTACAGCAATGGACAGAGATGGCTGAGAGTTATGATAATCTCACTGAATCTGTTAGTACTATATGTTCAGTTTGCAATGTTCTTTCTAAATTTATCATAATATTATGACAAGAATTGTGCGTGGGAATGAGAGCATTTTAAAATTTACAGGTGAGGATTGCGATGGTGGGAAAGTATGTTGGTCTAACAGACTCGTATTTATCTGTTGTAAAGGTGTGTTCTATCTTTCATTGAACGTTTATAACAAGACTAGCAGGATGACATCATATTTTAGAGAAAATTTGATTAAAAAATAGTATATTTACTATTAGCTATCAACTTGGTTTTGATAATGAGGAATCTATGAACTACTTGATAATAACATTTAATTTGTTTATATTTTTGCTTTAAGTCTGGTTCTTTCCATATATCTTATCCATGTTCATTAGCAATCATCTGAATTTCACATTCTCACTCATTCTTATAACTGCCATTTCCTATTGTTTTCTCTTTGCATTATTGTTTTATATAATCTAAAGCGATAACAACAGTATAGAGTATCAACCCACTTGGATTGTAGCATGGTGGTTTTTTATTTATTTATAATTTAATAAATGAGTTTTTTTTGGGGTTTTCCATGCCTGATTTGTTCACAGGCCCTTCTGCATGCTTGCGTTGCACGCTCATTGAAGCCTTCAATTGACTGGATTGCAGCTTCTGACCTTGAAGATGACAGTGCAAAATCTGTAACGATTCTTTCAAATTGCAATTGATGAAAATTGTGTCACTGTGCGCCTACTCAGGCTAATTTTATTTTATTTTTTTGGGGTTCTACTTTTCAGACACCTGAAGCATATGCTGTGGCGTGGGAGACTCTGAAAGTAAGTGCACCAGAGGCGCATGCAGTTTATGGAAATGAAGTTATTATATTTGGGAAGTATGGTGGGAAAATGCTGTTGCCTTGGATTTTTAGATTATGTGGTCCTGCTAGATTTAGGCTTTTTTTTAGTTGGGGGATGCAATAATGACATGTTTTCTCTTTGCGTTTGTTATCTATGATGGAACTGTTGGACTTTCTTTAAAATGGATCATACAATTCAGAGAAAGATCTTTTGCTTTTGAATCTGTAGTCACAGACTCAGCCATTTTTGGGTGACACTTGCAGAGTGCAGCTTGTGTCTTGGTTCCTGGGGGATTTGGAGATCGTGGTGTGAGAGGTATGATGCTAGCTGCCAAATATGCCAGAGAGAACAATGTTCCTTACCTGGGAATTTGCTTGGGAATGCAAATTTCTGTGATTGAGTTTGCTAGATCAGTAAGTAATATATCTGATTATGTCATGTTTGGTTCTTTATGACTGCGTGCTTCTATCGTTGTAATTTTACATTCACTCTTAGGTTTTGGGTTGGGAAAGAGCAAACAGTGTAGAGTTTGATGCCCAAACACCGCATCCTGTTGTGATTTTCATGCCAGAGGTATACATGTCTTTCTCCCCTCCCTTTTTATTTTGTGTGTGTGTGTGTGTGTATGTAACGTCTCCTTGTCCCAAACAGGGTTCACGAACGCATATGGGAAGTACCATGAGGCTTGGATCTCGAAGAACTCTCTTACAGACACCTGATTGTATCTCTTCCAAGTTGTATGTGATGTAGCTATCTCACTATTTAGTATTTTGATGATAAATGCAATAATGAGTAAAGAACAAGCCATATATCCCTTTAATGAAATATCTTATCTTTCTTTTCCATAACATTGCTTTTTCTGGCAGTATCAGCATATATTAAATCTCAGACTGCCTGTTTGATAGTGTTATGGTTTTTTTGTTTTTAAAACTGTTTTGTAGAATAGTTATGGAAACAAGTGTTTTCTGTATTTTTTTTTTGTTTTGAAAGTTTTAAAACTCAAAACACAAAACAAAAACAACTTAGACATGTTCTCCAAATTTGATTCTAAAAACTAAAAAACGGTTATAATTTTTAGAACTATTTTTACAAAACAGGCTTTATCAAACATGTTTTTTTGTTTTGAAAATAAAAAAACTGGTTTTGAAAACAAAGTTTAAACAGGCCCTAGTTTCTGACCCTGTCTGATAGTTCTGAAGGACGTGTAAATAATGAGGTTTGGTTGTTGATCAAGTGCTTGATCATCAAGGAATGGTTCGGTGTAAGTGAATTTTAGGACTGATTCAGAATTTTCTTGGTTACATTCTAATTTCAAAGGGCTTGGATTCAATTGTACCATTACTTTAGATGAGGGTTTCAAAGGGGAAGGGGTAGCGCATATTGCATGGCCCATTGGCCAGACAACATGTTGCCCCCTCTCTTCCCTTTCCCAACAAAAAGGGAAAGAAAGACATAGAATAATAGGAATCGCAGTAAATTCCTGAAGGACTATAACTGGTTTTGAATATCCAGCAGCAGGGTTATTTGTAGTTTCCTTTAAGAATATCTATATGGATATGAAATAGTCACCTTTGATAATCTAGTATGTATTGTATTCTTACTTGCATCCACGTCTTTTTTTTTTAATTTATTGATCCTTCTATGTGCTTTATTATGCTGTTCGGTTGGAACCAGACTCCGATATGTAGCTGCTGGACAATTTTATGATTAGATTATGATCTCCACACTCACTTTATGCATTGTAACACTGTTCATGTTCCTAATTGCTAGATACGGGAATTCAGAGTACATTGATGAACGGCATAGACATAGATATGAGGTTTGGCTGTGAACCTCCTTTTTAGTGACTGGACAATCTTTCAAGAGGCACGTGTAGTGCATGTCCTGTAATTTAGCATTGACTTCTGCAGGTAAATCCAGATGTTATTGTAACTTTAGAAGAAGCTGGGCTACAATTTGTTGGGAAGGATGAAAGTGGAAAACGAATGGAGGTAAGTTTTCTGCATGGGTAATGTTTTCATGCGAAGAAATATTAACTAGAATCAAAGTTGAGAATCTGTCAGTTTCAATTTGATATGGTTGCATTTGTTATCCTGCTTTCGTGTTCCCATATTTTACTGTTACACAGAATTCATTTCTTTTATCACTTGTTTTTCTGAATGGAGAGTGCGACTACTTTCTGGATTTTCACAAATTTTCTCTCTTGTGCAGATCTTAGAGCTTCCTAGTCATCCATTCTATGTAGGTGTGCAATTTCATCCAGAATTCAAATCACGGCCAGGGAGACCCTCTGCTTTGTTTTTAGGTACTTGCCACTCACAAATTAGCCTTTCATCTCTGATGAACCACAAAGTGTAAACCGAGAGCCATTTAGACCATCTGTGTTGAGTTAATATTAGTTTATTGTTATATGGGAATGGTCTGTTTGGATCTTTACAGCACGCATGTTACTTGTGGTTGCTTATCTTCCCGACATCACATAATTGCCTACATAAGCTTGAATACCCCTTGCAATTCCCATGTAAATTGATACTTGAAATTTGGGAAGTAAGGAGTGAAAGAAACCTCATGTCAAATTACTATTAATTACCATCTTCAATTAGTTTTTTGATTACTTTTGTTCTCTAAATATTTTATTATGCTGCAATTGTAGGTCTCATATTGGCAGCAACGGGGAAGTTGGAAGCACATATTAGTAGGCATCAGAATGGAAGTTGATGTACGATTCGTTACTATAGGACACACACAATCTCATATCATATTTTTTTGAGGTAAGCTGGTTCTCAAAAGGGAAAATAATTGGGAGAGGGAAGGGAATGGGAACTGAAGGAGATAAGGGAAACCCTGAAGTATAGTATGTGGCCATCTGCCCCATGTTTCTCTAGGTTGGTTCTCATTCATATTAGTTGCGGAGTAATATTACTTGCACCCTCACATTCACTTTTTTTCATCAGAGTCACTTACATTAATAATTTTTTTTTATCAAATTATCTTAATGGTAAGGAGAAGATGCTTAAAGGTTACAAATACTAGTATATCTTTGGCTGTGACTTGATGAAATCAAGCATGGCCGCTACAATAGTAGCTTTGTAGTGCTCGAGAGGTCTTGTCTTTCCTTTGCTGAAATCAGCATGTCTTGGCGACGCTTTTTTAAAAAAATTTGGGGTATGGCCAAATCTTTACCTGTGGGTGCAGCTTGCTCTGGATGTAATACCAGGTCTTCTAATTTCATTCTTGTCATCTTTTTCGACCTTTATTGCAGAACAGAATGTATTGATGATTATTCGAAATGCATAGAGTTCTGAAGCAGAGCTAGCTCTTTTTTGTGCTACACTATGAGCAATTTACTTTCCATTTTAAAGCTGACCATTAACCTTGAAATTTACGGGCTTCTTTATTATTGTTTAAATTTCCTTGTTGAGTTCACCATGCCCCAAATGTGCGTGATGCTGTTCATCATTTTGAAGGTTTATTACTGACAACTTTTTGAAGCGATAAAATCGTGTAAGAATAAAATTATAATTACGGGTTATGATGGTTAATTCGATTATAGTTTTTACTTTTTAGTTTCACTAGGGTGTATATTTTTATCTTAGACTGGACTGTACAGTATGTATAGTTCAGAGGAAATTTAATCAACTTCCTTTACCTATCATAACCGTTATAGTAGCATGCACTGACACGAAACACGACACGATACGTCAACACGTTAATTTTAAAAAATGTCATATTTTGACACGTTAAGACACGTTTTGATATTAAATAATATTTTTAATATATATAATATAATTTATATTCAATACATATAATAGTTCATAATAAGTCTTATAACTAATAAAATATTCAAATTTCATAATATAAATATAAATAAAAATATTTTTTCGTACCTTGTTAATTTTTCATGTCAAATTTTATAACAAAAAATTGATTTATAAATTATTTTTCTATGTTTAGTTAATAAAATAAAATTTAGACTTTAAAAGAAAAAAAATGTGTCAGATGCGTGTCGGAGAATTGATCGCGTGTCGAAAAAAGTTAACTGTGTGTCAAAAAAATGTGTTGGATTGTTGATTGCGTGTCTTAAAATGTTGACCTAAAATGTTGACCGCGTGTCGGTGTCCGACACGCACATTTTCAAATTTTTTGCGTGTGGGTGCCATGGAGGTAGCAGTAGCATATTCTTTATGAGTTTATACTTTTTATGCAATATAAGAAGAGTCTCTTAATGCTACACTTACATTGTTTTGCGTGTTAATGTTTTTAATTTTATTTTGTCTAATGGGCCCACCTGAATATGTGTTACAAAAATTTTCATCAGATGTTGCATAAAAAGTATAAACCTCTTCTTTTAAACAATGGATAGTAAGAAATATGTAAATAATAGAACTAGTGGGTAGCTCCCGGTAATTACAACATCCCGCAGTACATGTATAGATTTCTCACTCTGTATTTGATAATTCATGAAACTAAAAAGTTCTACCATCGACCATAGCATCAAAACTCAAATTAAAAGAGAAGGAAAATTGAGGTTGACATGCAGAAAATAAAAGAAAGTGAATCCGCACTATAAGAAGCATGTTCAACTTCTGTTTCTGTTGGTTGTTTCGTTGTACTGTAGAAGAGAAATTTGACGTTGGAGCTTCATTTGCTGATAGAATTGAGCAATGAACTCCTCGGCTCGCTTATCTATTCCTTGTGCATCTTCATCGGAAGCCATCTCTTGGCATCCTCCTTCATAACCATAATAAACTTCTTCGTCTTGGTCTCCTGCATCCATAAGGGCACTCTTTCTCCCGTTGCCATATTCAACAATATTGTCGTCGTCATCATTAAAATCATAGTCAAAATCAACATGTGGGTTTATACATGGAATGTGAGGCAAGTGGAAGCGCATAGAAGATGGACGGGACATCTTGACATGGAAGATGGGAGTCTCGTCGAATGAGAGCTCGCGCTCAAAGTAGTGAATCTGGCTAGGTGGGGTTGTGTGGCCAAGGCGCTTCAAGTACTTTGGTACTAGACGCAGCTCCATAGCCAGCTTGCGTCTGAACACCCCACCTTTACGTGCCCACAGCAATGAGAGCCGCAGGAGGTTCCATGCTCTATGACCAACGCCGCCACGGTTCTTCAAAGACATGATGTTATCTGTTACTGAATGCCAAATATGCTTGATTTAATGTTGTTGTAACAAATGTGAGGAGGAGTGTTGTACTTGTAGTATGTAAAGCAAGTAATGTGATAAATGCTGATGATGGAAGATGGTGGTTGCTCTTTACATATATAGTATTGGGAATTTTGGACGCGTAGCGTGGTTGGAGAAAGAGACAGATGTTAGTTTTCACTTTTTTTTTCAAGTTTAATTCAACACATCAGATGTGAACTGTGGGCGGTGTCAAGGACAAACTGCCAACTCGTTAGGGACACGGTTGTACTGTACGCGGTTGGAATCAAGCTGGACACACTCCACATAATATAATTTGTTTACTTACTATTCTGCCCTTGTATTAATTATCATTCAATATTCACCAACCTTACACGCCAAAGTAAGTGTCTATTGACTATGAAAGCAATTGATCATTTAATTAGTATTAATACATAATTTGAAATTTAGAATGATTCTCATAATCAAACGGGAGTGGATCATCTCATGTGAAAAAGTAGTCATGTGGTCATGTTATTTGATTATAACCACTCATTTAAAAATTATACATTTTTCTCTTTCTTATCAAAACATGATCACTTTTTCACATGAGAGGATCCACTCCCTAATCAAACGTTATTCAAGAGAGAATCAGTTCTAATATTATTACTAATACTTTTTTTTTATGTAACTATTTGCTGTAAATGAGAAGTTTAGATTCTAATTCTTAACATTAATTACAAATAAAATTCATCTATACGATCAATTTCTATTGAGTTAAATATTACTAACACTTTGATTAGTCCTTCTTGGAGCAAAGGTTTCCAAATCTAAACATATTTTCTATTCTAAGGGAAACAAAAATACTTCTAAGAGAACAATTGATTTGCTATGGTTTGCATCTTTTCGTAACTGGTAAATGATAAGTGATTACCACAAGTTAGAAAAAGAACCATTTTCGGAAAGCCATTAACCCTTTAGTAAAGGTCACTTTGGTCATATGACTTGATATGCAATAATAGGGAGAGCCCACACCACATGAAATGTAGGCTGCTTTTAATTGGATTTTGTTGGAATATACTTGAACGCCGTTCATGCAGAAAATTATAAATATTGATATTTAAGACATAAAGTTTAGGAACTTTGTGCAAGTAAACGTTTGCTTAATGGTCTTTATAAACTATTTTCCCAATCAAAGAGCGGATCCAAAGCTCCAACAACTATTTGTTCGTTGAAACTTTTAAAGGAACTTTCTGTTGCTTTGCGCTTGCGTTCATTTTTACCTAATGCATGTCTCTCCACACTGTGTCTTGCCCCTTTCCACTTTTAAAGTATTGAATGTTTCGAACCTTAACTTCAGTACATATTGAGCACCAGAGCACGTATATGTTGTAAATGAAAGAGAAGCAACACATTTGAAGAATGAAATGAAAGTAAAATAATCATGATTTGTAATATCTATGAAATCACTGAAATATCAAACCTAGAGATATTTCAACATTGTACTAATTCTTTTTTTTCTTGGTGAGCTAAGTTGTACTAATTATTAATGTGACTTGAGTTCCCTTTTCTTGTTTTGTTTATAATCATCCCCTAATTTAAAATTCTTCATCTCAACAAAATTATAATAATAATAATAATAATAATGATAATAATAATAATAATTATTATTATTTTATTTTAGTTTGAGATCTAACAAAGTTCTAGTCTTACATTGATTTCACATTCCTTATGATGAAAGAAATAATTGGCGATCATGCATACAGCAGACGTTGACGTTGAGAAGTCAACGAAAATAAACCACAGAAAACTGGCATGTAAGGGTATGATTGAATGGGTAGTTGGGTACATTGAGCTATAAACTGACTTGAACACCGTGCAGTCCCTCTATATTATTCAGATTCTAGTGAATCAATTTCCGAAGGTTCAGGCAATGATCACAACATTAATCGATAGAGTTAGAGCCCGTTGTTTCACATTTATAAAATCAAATTTAATTTCTAATTTTTGGGTAAAAAATGTTTATCTTTAGTGGTTTGTTAAAATTCTGGAAGCATAAATTATTAGAGTAATGACATATATAAGAAAATCTTAATACATACTTCACAAAATAATTTATAATCACCATTCATTATTCTCATGAAAATCATGCCGGTGCGCTTTATTTCTGTATTTGAATGTCAGTGTAAGTATTATTTTTTTTCTCCATATTATTAATATATGAAGGGTAGTATATTTTTATCGTAGGCATGATGGTTGCAGGTTAGACCGAGGAAGGAATACTCCAATATGTGTAATATATTGTATATAGGTAAGTTAAAGAAATCAATTGAATTAGGGAAACGGGGATTTTTTGTAATGGAAAATCTGCCGCGTGTCCATAAAATTAAACATGATCAGTGTCAAAATGATACATTTTATATATTTTGTTGCGTCATCCGCGGAAGTTTTATAAATCCCTTTTGTTCCTTCCTACAAGACATGCAGACAACTAATAAGAGCCCCACAAAAAAAGCGGGTCAGCAGGGCAAGAAATATGTGTTCATTCTGTTTTAAAAATTGAGAGACCCTGCGCGCTTAATTTACAACTATGTGAAACTTTATGTCATACTCTTAGGTGCAGACCCCAAACTTTCAAACCTTCCAGCTGGCTTTTGTCCTCATGGGATGGAAACAGTGGAACTGCAAATGGGGTGGTTGAATAAAACAAAACACGGTAGAAACACAACTCCTAAGTGAATCAATTACTAGCTGACATGCAACGGATCCAGAAAATTAATGAAAGGTGGATACTCAATAAGTTTAAGTATATATAGATTTGAGTCTAGTCTGAAACGCAACTTGCGAGCAGTTGCCGGCTGGTTGGGTTTGATTGAGATCTAGATCTGGACGGATTGCGACTCAACTAGACCTATGATGGACGAAGAAGTAAATGTTCCAACTTCTAATAACGGAGATTGAGGTTTGAGAGGAGATGAGTCAGTATGTAGATGCAAACGATGGGTCTGAAATAGAGCTCTTTGCTGCTGTTAGGTTTGGATAATGAAGATGAAGGAGAAAAAAAAACTCACGTGAAAATAAGAGAAGGAGAAAAATTAAAGGGGTACGATATCGTAACAACCAACTAGGATTACTAGTTACTACCAATCAATTTCACTGTTAGATCGATTATGTGGATCTAACAGTTATATTTATTTCTATCTTTGTATGGTTATAATTCCCATATTTAATGTAAAAGCATTAAATATGAAAAATCATAACCATACAAAGGTGAAAATAAATATAAAGTATTAAATATGGGAAATCATAACAATACAAAGTTGAAAAAAATATAATCGTTGGATCAACATAATCGATATAACGGTGAAATTAACTGGTAGTAATATTGGCAGTAATCCTAATTGGTTGTTACAATATCCTACCCCAAAATTAAATTGAAAAAACTTGAATTTTAAGAGAAGGGTATTTTTATATTTTTGCATCATATTTTAAGGGTGGGCACTTGCCCCCCTTCTCCTTAACCTAGATCTGCCTCTGGCTACATATATATATTTTTTTTTCAGAAAAGTGTTTGTCCTTTTAAATGACACAACTTATGTCATTTCACTCTTACAAAAAGGTGAGACTCACACCTTTATTTTTTTATCCATTCTCTCTCCTCCATAATCTATCTCTTTCTCTCACTTAAAATGACACAACTTTACATCCTTTAAAATGACACATTTTTTTTTTTTGGTCAGTCCCCCAATCACATTGCTTGCTTTTACCACATTTGCCAAATTGCCGCAATTGATTGTAAATAAATTAAGTACCTCTGGATACTCTTAATTAGGGGTGTAAATGGGCCAGGCTGGCCCAGCCCAGCCTACGGCCCGGCCTACATTAAGCCCAGCCTAGGCCCGGCCTTTCAGAAAAGTAGAGTAGGCTTAGGCTTATAAAAAAGTTTTTTTAATAAATAGGCCATAGGCCAATTTTGTCAAGCCCGGCCTACAGCCTTGTAGGCTGGCCTATTTAATTTATTAAAATAAAATAATAAAATAATATTTATTTTATGTGGCAAAGACACAAAGTACCAAATACCAATATCTCTTACTTTTTGTGCTATTTTATTTTATGAAAGGAAAACTTGTCTAATGTCTCCAAATTTTACATGCTGTTGCAGCTTAATACCATGGAGCAATGGGTACCTTGCTGGATTATGATGTTACTGATGAAGATCTTTCAATAATACTCTTCTTTCCCTTGTCTTGATGGTGGTTTAAAGATTTTTAGATGAATGACATTTTCTTGTAGACTTTATTTCAGCATCCAGTAATTGTATTTTTCTTATTTTTCCCATTTCTTTGACTCTATTTTCTCTATGATATACATTCTAGAGCTGAGGTATTATGTTGACTCTTTCTTGTTTGTCATTTTTTTCTTATGAGAAATACTAGTGCATGCATGAATGGAACTTTCTTTGCTCTATACAATTTTTTTTTTTGCTTAGTATATATAGTGGGAGGCCTACAAGGCCTGTAGGCCATGTCAGGCTTTCTAATTTTTGAAAATGGGCCGGGCTTGACCTACAAATAAAGCCTTAAATAGGCCAGTAGGCCAGATAGGCTAAATTTTTTTCGATGTAGGCTTGGGCCAGGATGGCCAAAGCCCAGCCCATTTACACCCCTACTCTTAATCCTATTTGATTTCACAATTTTACAAATGAGCTGCAAATGTTAGAGACTTTGAGGAGAGCTTAAAATCTCGTTACATTTTAAGAAGAAAATTCAAGTAAACTGTATATATCTAGTTGGATGGATTAATTATAAGCAATAAAGTTTATATAAATTTGTAAAATTAATCTAAGTATGTCACGTTTAAAGAAGAATTTTTAAGTAAACTGTATCTATCTCGTTAGATGGATTATATAATCAGTAAAATTTATATAAAAGTCACACAGACTCTTATTATATAAAACACATTTAGACAATACTTATTTTATGCAAAACTGTTCCCGCTAGTTGCATGCATGCATGTTTCCAGCTATGGTCGAATGTTAGCACTAATATTAGCGATTGCACACAGAATAAATTCTTGAATATACCGTATAAGTAGTCGGCAACGGGACAACATATATTCTTGAAGTTCAGAAAACAGAGAGAAAAGAGCGAAAGAATTGGAGAAAACTTCATTTCTGTATTGACTGAATGATAACTGAACAAGACGAGTTTATATATTATACATCAGGAGGAGGGAGAAGATAAGTAGCTATTACTAATTACTAACTGCATAACTAATCTGCATAACCAATTCTTTAACTAAAACTAACTCAGCTGCTGACGTGGCTAATTATCTGTCATGATTAGTTCCTTGCATGTGTGATGCACGCAGTAGATTTCTCTTCTGAACATGAGCTGCAGTGCTTTGGACTTGGGCTTCATCATTCTGGTTTTGGACTTGGGCCACAACATCTTTGTTCCCTTGTACGAACACCCCCGGGCAAGTGGGACTATGCAAGTTGAATAGACCCAACTTGAAAATAGCATAAGCAAACACCTTGGAGGGGAGATGCTTTGTGAATATATCAGCCAACTGAGCGTTGGTAGGGACAGGATGCAAGTGGATTAAACCATATCATATCTTCTCTCTCGTCATATGACAATCAATTTCAATATGCTTAGATCTTTTATAAATGCAAGATTATGAGCGACGTATATGGCAGACTTGTCATAGTAAACCGAAGCTGGTTTGGGCCATGGAATGTGCAAATCATGGAACAGATGCTAAAACCACTGAAGTTCGCAACCTAAGCTAGCCAAAGCTCTGTATTCCGCTTCAGACGATGATTTGAAAACAGTGGGCTGCTTCTTGGAGCGACAATCCAACAGAAATACATATCCCAGTAATAGAATGTTTGGTACCTGGGCATATGAGGCCCAATCCGAATCACTGAATGCTTTGACATGAAAGTCAGAAGTCGAGGGAAAGAACAAGCCATTGGAAGGAGCCCCTTTCAGATAACGAAGAATGCGAGTAATTGCTGCCATACAGGTTTCTAGTGGATGAGAAAGAAACTGGCTAAGTTGTTGCATTGTGAAAGCGATCTTAGGGCGTGTGGTCGTAAAATATAAGAGCCTTCTAACAAATCTACGATATGGTGTAGTATAAGTAAGTGGAGTACCATCTGTATGACTTAAATGAAGATTAGAGTCCATAGGTATGACACATGATTTTGCTTCAAGGAGACCTGCATCTGAAAGAATCTCAAGCGTGAATTTGCGTTGATTTAAATGAATGCCCTTTTGAGAACGAGAAACTTCGAGTCCCAAAAAATAACGCAGAGACCCTAAGTCTTTTATGCGAAACTGATCATGAAGAAATGATTTGACACGCTAACACGCTAAATTCACTACTAGAAAAAACTTGTATAGCGACGGAATTGCTATGGAAATTCCGTCGCTAATTTCATCCTCGCTACTACTTTCCGTCACAAATTCCCTCGCAAACGATTTTGCGAGGAAATTTGCGACGGAAAGTAGTATAGAGGATGAAATTAGCGACAGAATTTTCATAGCAATTCCGTCGCTATAGAGATTTTTTCTAGTAGTGATTTTGGAAGAAGAGTTACCATATAAGACAATGTCATCCACGTAAACAAGTAACACACTGAATGAATATCCAACTTTAAGAGTAAACATGGAGTGATCACAATGAGTCTGGGTGTAGCCAAGAGAGAGTAAGGCAGAGGACAACTTGCTATATCACTGACGATTATATGTTTACTTATTTAATATAGGATTAACTGTTAAAATTGAGAGTATTATAACTTATACGGGATAAAATAATAATTTATATATATATAGGGGAAAAGAATTCTCATGTTATAGGAGATTTCTTTCTCCTACTAGTGATACATTGAAATGTGTGCAACACCTTTTTTTATTTTTGTTTTTTAATGGGAGGTGGGAGCCATCACACTTTGTGTCTATAGTAGGAGAAAGAATTCTCCTACAACATGAGAAAAGAGGGACCCATATATATATATATTAAATTTAATTTTAATATGCTCTCTTAGTTAGAAAAAATTATGACATTTTTTTTTCATCCTAAAAAATTGAACTTTGTATTTGTAAGAAAAAAAACTAATTACATAGGTAAATAAATTTGGATCCATAGGTATTATATTATTAATAGAGGGTTTACTTTTTTTGCAGTTATTGCAGAAAAGTTATCTGCAGTAAGCTCAATACGACGTCGTTTTGGGACGGAAATTATGGTGTTTTTGTAATTTTAATTTGTTTGAGGGTTATAATAGTCTTTATATTTATAATTTTTTAAGATTTCAATACCAAAACGACATCGTTTTGGGAATAAATGCAGATAACTTATCTGCAGAAATATTTTTTCCATTAATAGATATGATAAATATATCCTTTTTTGTTTTTGGATACAAGTGAAAATTGACCATATAACTTAATACAACCTACCCAAACCCCTCACTACTAGATCAATCCTAATACATATTCATTACATATTATTATGTAATGAATATGTATTACTGTTTTATTTAATTACAATTAAATGATCACTACCAGCTGGAGTTTACCTGCATACATTACTGGAAATGTTTATTGCATAAGTTAAGGAAAGGTTTTTTGTTATTACTTATTTATTTTTTTGGAAATATTCCAATCGGTTCATTGCTTCACAACTAATTCGATTCGGGGTGGGCCCATGATTAAGGCTTTAAACCCTTCCCAAAGGTGGTACTGGAGAGATTCGAACACATGCTCTCACCCCCACCTGCTTAGCTCCCATGCGCCAACTGAGCTACCACCATTTGGTTGTTATTACTTATTTAGTTAAAGGGGTAGGATATTGTAACAACCAATTAGTGTTACTACCAATCAATTTCACCATTAGATCGATTATACGAATCCAACGGTTATATTTATTTCGATCTTTGTATGATTATGATTTTCCATATTTAAACATTAAATATGGAAAATCATAACCATACAAAAGGTGAAAATAAGTATAAAGTATTAAACAAGAGAAATCATAACCATACAAAGATGGAAATAAATATAACCGTTGGATTAACATAATCGATCTAACAGTGAAACTGATTGATAGTAACATTGGTAGTAACATTAATTGGTTGTTACAATATCCTTCCCCTTAGTTAAAAATGTCAAATTTTAAATCATCAGCCTCATAAGTTATAAACATGACAAGCCAACTTCTTTAATAATAATAATAATTATTATTATTATTATTATTATTATTATAGTTTAAATAGTGACCTCGAGTTTATATTTTGGTTACGTTGCTATCTTAAAAACTTGATAAAAAGGAAGAGCTTTTTTCTTATGGGGTGTTTGATACAGGAGATATTTTTTATTATCGGGAAAAAAAGATTTTCGAGAATATGATAGAAATTTTTTTTTCTCAGGTAAGCTACAAAAAAGTGTTTGGTAGGCCAAAATTTTTCCAAAAAAGTTGAGTTAATTTTACTGATACTATGTTTGGTTGATTGTAAAATATTAATGGGAATCTGTCCTGAAATTACAAAATTACCCACGATTTTGACTATTAAATCTCCTTTTGTTTCTGACCGCCCTCTCTATCTCTCACTGCTGTGTGCGATATCACCCTTCTGTGCACCAAAACAAAAGTATATAATGACATACTACCATGAACCAATGTCGTCCTGCAACTGTTGGAAATAATCAAGTATGAGTTATAAAGAAGTACCACATAGACTAGACATAGACCAAGTGATGACCATATAAGTATGAAAGACCCATAAACCTGCAGCCTTAAGGTTTTGGGTTGAGATGTGGTGTCGGCCCGCTTATTATGGTTTGTCATTTGGCCCATTGGTGGATGTACCCTTTGCAAAGGGTTTCGGGCTCCCTCGTTCCATGCCCAACAGTGGTATCAGAGCCAACGATCTGGGCCAAGTGTTTGGAAGGCCTCTGCAGAAGGCTAGTGTGACCCTAATATTTGAAAGAGAAAAAAAAAAGACTTCCGCAGAAGTTGACCTTAGAGTAAGAATGATATTGGGCCTCACACTTGAGGGAAGATGTTGGAAATAATCAAGTATGAGTTATAAAGAAGTACCACATAGACTAGACATAGACCAAGTGATGACCATATAAGTATGAAAGACCCATAAACCTGCAGCCTTAAGGTTTTGGGTTGAGATGTGGTGTCGGCCCGCTTATTATGGTTTGTCATTTGGCCCATTGGTGGATGTACCCTTTGCAAAGGGTTTCGGGCTCCCTCGTTCCATGCCCAACAGTGGTATCAGAGCCAACGATCTGGGCCAAGTGTTTGGAAGGCCTCTGCAGAAGGCTAGTGTGACCCTAATATTTGAAAGAGAAAAAAAAAAAAGACTTCCGCAGAAGTTGACCTTAGAGTAAGAATGATATTGGGCCTCACACTTGAGGGAAGATGTTGGAAATAATCAAGTATGAGTTATAAAGAAGTACCACATAGACTAGACATAGACCAAGTGATGACCATATAAGTATGAAAGACCCATAAACCTGCAGCCTTAAGGTTTTGGGTTGAGATGTGGTGTCGGCCCGCTTATTATGGTTTGTCATTTGGCCCATTGGTGGATGTACCCTTTGCAAAGGGTTTCGGGCTCCCTCGTTCCATGCCCAACAGTGGTATCAGAGCCAACGATCTGGGCCAAGTGTTTGGAAGGCCTCTGCAGAAGGCTAGTGTGACCCTAATATTTGAAAGAGAAAAAAAAAAAAAGACTTCCGCAGAAGTTGACCTTAGAGTAAGAATGATATTGGGCCTCACACTTGAGGGAAGATGTTGGAAATAATCAAGTATGAGTTATAAAGAAGTACCACATAGACTAGACATAGACCAAGTGATGACCATATAAGTATGAAAGACCCATAAACCTGCAGCCTTAAGGTTTTGGGTTGAGATGTGGTGTCGGCCCGCTTATTATGGTTTGTCATTTGGCCCATTGGTGGATGTATCCTTTGCAAAGGGTTTCGGGCTCCCTCGTTCCATGCCAATAGGGTTTATGGGTCTTTTGCAAAAAGACCCATAAACCTTGTTGGGATATCAAGTGTGATGAGTCCCACATTGGTTGGTAATGAGCTAAGTGAAGAGTATATAAGTGAAAGGACCCATGAACCCAATGCCTTAAGGTCTTGGGTTGAGACATGGTGTCAGATCCACTTGCTACGGTTGGTGTAGCCTTAGCTCATTGGTGGTGGTTCCCCGCCACGGGCTTCCCTTAGACCCGCTTGACATTGGAGTTTGAGGGAACGAATTCCTAACAGTGGTATCAGAGCCGGATTGGGCTCGAGCTAGCCTAGTGATTGGCTAGGAGGCGGGTCGTGTACTTTACGCTTCGGGTACTCGGTTGAGGGGGAGCATACCAATGGTGGGTTTCACACTTGAGGGGGAGATTGTTGGGATATCAAGTGTGATGAGTCCCACATTGGTTGGTAATGAGCTAAGTGAAGAGTATATAAGTGAAAGGACCCATGAACCCAATGCCTTAAGGTCTTGGGTTGAGACATGGTGTCGGATCCACTTGCTACGGTTGGTGTAGCCTTAGCTCATTGGTGGTGGTTCCCCGCCACGGGCTTCCCTTAGACCCGCTTGACATTGGAGTTTGAGGGAACGAATTTCCTAACAGCAACTCCAATGAATATAATCTGCATAAGCAGCCAAAGCGTCCTTCCTCGTAGAATCGAGCTACCTGAGAATCCACGAAAAATAGAAGGTATTACTGCAGGATATGTTTCCAAATTTATACCTGTCAAAAAACAATAAAATCCATGTACAATACCTGGTGGCAAGTTCCACAGCAAATCGTGTGAACCACACAAGGCAAAAAGTTTTTGTGGAAATCATTTCAATTCAGACCAACTATATGTTTCTATGCAATGATGTGTTTCCAGATCAATTCGAGTTTTTCACACAACCAAAGCTAGAGCTGGGCGTATTTTCGTCTGAAACATGGCTGATTACTTTCTCGCCTCCCAGAAAAAAATAATACCATGCCATCGATGGCTTTCTCCATTGAGAATTGACAGTGTAATACAAAATGTTGGGGAAAAAATTTTGTTGGAATTTTTTTCACTTCCCTCCTACCAAATATGGGAAATTTATTTTTCCCACCTCACTTTCCCAAGATTCCCAAAATAATCCATATACCAAACATCCCCTATTGTAATTAATTCTGCTAGATTTGAATTAGATTAATTGAATAATCGGTGAAGCAAGGGAGAAATTAAAAAGAATATTGAGTTCATCGGCATAGAGGTTCTCTTGGCCTAATTTAGGGGTTTGTTACAAAATAAGCCTTAGTCAGGCTAAACTTTTGAAATAGTCATGTCTTCAAAAAAATTATATTAGTTAAATATGTTAGGTATAAGTTTTATATTTGAGAAATAAGATAGACTTATTTAAAATAAGAAGTGTGATCAGACCCGTGTTCATCCTTAACCAAAAGAAAATACAAGAAAAACAACTAAGATGTTTTCTACTAATCTATATAACTAAAACAAATTTGTGAAGGATAAAATAAAAAATACTACCTGAACATATTTTTTGTTCGTTTATTTTAAAAAACGGAAAGTTGTTTTTTTGCTTAAAAAAAATAAAAAGTGAATAACAAGCCAGGGGCTATTTGTAACTGTAAACAATTCTGGCTCTGAGAGAACGCGTCTCCTTTTCATAGTAATTCATAATTTTGTTTCTTCCAGCTGAGTTTCATTTCTTGCAAACCTATTTGTTGTTCGTTGTATGAGAGAGAGAGAGAGGGGAACATTATCTTCTTTGGTCAAGAAAGACCAGTTCAATACATAGGTAAAATGAAATAAAAAAAAAAAAAAATTGTTTTAGTCTCTAGACTGGACATGCTTATTACATAAGTTAAGTTTTTTTTTTTTTTTTTTTTTTAACTAATTTAGTTGAAAAGCTAGATCTTAGGTCATCAAAAAGATATTTTAATTAAACCTGACTAGCCGATTTAAGTAAGTGTGTCAGTGTGTATTATTATTATTATTATTATTATGTCTTAAGATTATATATTTATTCATCCATTTTTTTGGTATAAATTTATTCATCCGTTTAAAGACTTAGTTTCATTTAGGGGTATTCATCAACCGATTCAAACCGCAGTAACCGAACCGAAAAACTGATAACCGAATAAACTGAAAATCGAAAAATCGAAAACCGAATAATTGGATTGGATCGAATTTTGGATGGGTTGATGAAAATCGATCCAATCCAAACTGATCCAATATATTAATTTCCCTCTACCTACTTGGGTCTTTCCCTAATCATAGCCTAAAAATTTCTAAATCCAAGACCCATTAACTCATCAACTAAACTCAAGAAAAAATTAAGTCACATATCTTATTAACAAAATCTTATCTTTGTAGAGCTTCATATCTCATTGCCAAAAAAAAAAAACTATATTATAGTTTACTAATGCTTTTGTATTTCAATTTTTTTTTTTACAAAGCCAATATATATAAAAGATGTTATTTGCACAATAATCATGAAATAAATTTTAGAATTTTCAAAAAATCGAAAATTGATCCAATCCAAACCGAAAAAAATTGGATTGGATCGGATCGGATTTGAAAAAAAAATCCAAACCGAATGGATTATTATATGATAAAATCGAAGGGATTGGATCGGATGATTTTTCTTCCAAAATCGATTCAATCCAGACCGCGAACACCTCTAATTTCATTGGCTTAGAAAACAATTAGCTTATCTAGAAGTAAACTTCATATTAGCCTATATGTATTGTTATAAAATAGATATTACGCTAAGCTTTAAAAAAAAAAAAAAAAAAGTCAGGCCTTAAAACACAAGACTTGAGCTTGTTTGGATATTCTCTTTTTTAAGTTAGAAGTTACTTTTGAGCTAAAGTTAAAAATAAAAAAATCTAAAAAAAAAACCTAAAAACTATTTGATGATTACATAAAAAATTTAGTTTAAAAAACACATAATTCAAAAAAAGCACATAATTCAAGAAAAGCTGATAAGAACATAAAAAAAATTTCTCCTAAGAACTTTTGACTTTTGATTTTTTTATTATATAAAAAATATTTTTATTATAAGAGCTTTTCTCAAAACTTATTCGACCTTACTTCTATTTATAGAAAAAAGAAAAGCTAAAAATAAGAAAATTCAGACACTAGATAAGGTAAACAAATCAAGCTTTGGCTTTGTATTTGATAAACAGACCAGACTTATTTAACGCAAGACCTAGCTTGACTTGATCGGACTTCACCTCTAATATGGAGAAAGAAAGAAAAAAAGACAAGCAAAACAACTAAGATGTTCCATAAAATTATTATGCTCCTAAAACAAATTTGAGAGGGAAAAAAAAACCTACTACTCAGAGCATTTTTTTTATTCGTTTGTTTTAAAAATGGAAAACTGTTTTTTATTTAAAAAAAAAGTAACTAACAAAGCTGAAAATGGATCCTTTTATTAGTTTATATGTTATTTAATTATTAATAATCAAATCAATAATGATGGCCGTGTAACTTTCTATTCTTATATTTATTTTTTGAGTAAAGCCCTTTTTGGATCCCTAATAAAAAATATAGTTTCTACTTTTGTCCCTGACAAAAAAAAAAAAGAGTTAATTTTTGATCCCTCTATAATTCTAATTCTTTGAAAGTGTGATCCTTTAAAAATTCACTAAAGATCCAATTTAGTCCTTAAAAAAGGATTAATATAGATATTTCTTTTATAAGAGACGAAAATGATGACTGTATTTTTTTATTAAAGATCCAAAATAACTTTACTCTTATTTTTTTCTTTCATCCGTTATCACCGTAAATTTACTATTGTATGATTAGAATTCTGCACCTGATCATATTAATAAACATATGAAAGGATCCATTATTTACTAGAGCTGTTAGTTACTACAAACAACAATTCGTCGCTGGTTGTAAGAGAGAGAAGAACAGCTTCTTTTTTTGTCAACGAGAGAGGACCAGCTCAAATGACAACAACAAAAATTAACGGGAAACCCGCATTCTCTCTCACACCCGAATCCTTTGCCTCAAAAGCCGCATCACATGTTCGCCCTTTATAATTACCATTCTGTCCTTCCTTCTCTATCCTAATATTAAGAGGGGGCTATTTTCGTAATTTAAAAGTGCCATGCCACGCCACTGGCAAACCGCTTTGTAAGTAGGTTACAAGACACAACAACAACAACAACAAACACTTGACCTCACACGATTACTCCTGCGCTGTCCCTTCCTGTCTATGCACAATTACAAAAATTTATTATTAGTATTTAAACTTTGTTTGTTTCCTAAATTTCCCAAAAACACAACACTGATCTCAACCACCCTCTCTATTCTCCCCTGCTTGTCGCAGGGCGAGATCAATTATCATTTTCATTCCTTTCATCTTCCTCGTTCTCTTTCTCCATACACACGTACCCATTAGTTAATGGAGAAAAACGGTGAAAACTCAATCGTTATAAGCGTTGATCCAAAACCAACCACTGATCATGAAACAGTTAAAATCCCACGAAATCGCTCCCTTGAGAAGAGGAATGGATCCAAGAACATTTTCAAGATGGCGCTTGTCATGATGCGAGGTCGTAACCGGAAATCAAAAGTGCTCCCTGAAAATGATGATGATGATGATGAGTCTAGAAGCGTCTGGAAGAAGCTTGTGGGGTCCATGCGACCGTTGCATCTACAATCTGGAAGTCCTCGACACAATGGCGGCCAGACACCAAAAAAGATGAACACAACTGCACCGTCTGAAAGCGGTGACGATGGATTTGACTCTGCATCTGAGTATGCGTATTCTCCATCTGCTACCAGTAGCCGTTACGCTTCTGCCGTTGGGCTAAACGAAATGGTGCAGGATGAGGAGAACCAGAAGGATGAGGAGATTATTGTGAAGGAGGATAACGGTAATGGTGATGGTGATGACATGATTGATGCAAAGGCTGATGAGTTCATTGCTCAGTTTTATCAACAAATGAGGTTGCAGCGAATGGATACCATGGATCGTCGTTACAGAGAGATAAGTCTGAGATCCTTAGGCTTATGATTCGCTCCAACATCATGCTCTAAGCTGTTGTTCATTCGCATGTCTTATTGCACTGCATGCATGCGTGCTTGCATGGAAACGGGAAATCCTTCTGTTTGTTTGTTTGTTTGTTTTTTTTTTTTTTTTGTTTTTTTTCTGTTTCTATTTTTTCCGTAGAAAGACGGGGATTGTAAAAACATTATATTATTACCCAAAAATAAAAAATAATAATAAATCCCTGATAGGATTTCATGTTTAACTTCACTTAAACTTTTTATATACCAAAAAAAAAGATAATAATAATAAATAGTATACATACATAAAGTGTTGTACTTTTGAAAGAATTTTTTTTTTTATTGTTGGTGGGAAAGATTACTAAATGTATTATGTATACTGTTTGTTCATCTCTATTTCTCAGTTAATGCATACTATTTCTTCATCTCTACTTCTCCGTAGATTTATTTCTTTCATCTCTGCATCTTCCCAAATTCGCCCTCTTCATAAATGTATATTATTTCTTCATCTCTACTTCGCCATTTTATATCTGAATGCAGAAGTAAAGGTAATCTGTATTGTATGGCGGTATTATGATGTTGGGGAGAAGAATAAAGTTAAATTTGATACATATTTGTTTTTTGGGGAATGCATATACATTGTTATAGGAAAAAAAAATATTGTCCTGCGGAGACAATATTTTAAGAGAGAGAAAATAATTTTAAGAGAGAGAAAAAATAATGCACGGGTCCTACGATAAGTTGTCTCTGCACGAAAAACGAAAAAAATTCCTATAACGTTACCGATTGATTACTCTTGTTTTTTAGGTTAGTTTTATTTAAAATAAATTAGTTTTAAGAAATTGTCATGAGTTTGTACACCTTTTGACTTTTTTATTTTTGGTTTTAGATTATTATTTTGTGTGAATTCAATTTGATGATCTTTAGTTATTTGCTGAATGCATATCTTTTTAATCATCAATTGTTCGTGGATGGCAAGTTTGAGGGCTTGGTTAGTCTAGTATCTTTTTATTTAAAAATGATTCTTTTCAATATTGAGATGAGTGACAAGTAGGGGTATAAATGAGTTAGTTAGGCTCACCTACAGTGACCTATGACCTAGCCTATATCAGACCAGACTTGACCGATTATATATAGTCAAATAGAGGAGATTAGGCTTTTAAAAAACTTATTTAAAAAGTAGATCATAAGCGTTATTTTATACGTCGAGCTTATAAGCTTACAGACCGACCGATATTATATTACTTATTTTAAATAAAATAAATAAAATTATTATTTTATTAATTTTTAATATTAAAGTAATATCATTTTAATTATTTTTTAATTTTTGAATATTTAGTAAGCTTAACCAGGCTAAAAGGTCTAAGTCTAGGTTTTTATTTTTTAAATATAGATCAAAGAAGACTTATAATTTAGGCTTATATAAGGGTAACAAGTCACGTCAAGTCTAATGTATTTTACACAAATCTAGGTTATTTAAGTCAAAGTCTAATTTAGCCTAATTTATTTACACTCCTAGCGATAAGGGATTGGTTCTTTTTAAGTAATGTCATGAATTCGAGTATTCGTGAATATAAAAGAAATATATATCAATACAGTTTTATCTCCTTTCAATATGTCCACCCAATTTGAGTTAAAAATAGATATCAATCTTC
Source organism: Gastrolobium bilobum (assembly GCF_033153095.1). Taxonomy (NCBI): domain Eukaryota; kingdom Viridiplantae; phylum Streptophyta; class Magnoliopsida; order Fabales; family Fabaceae; genus Gastrolobium; species Gastrolobium bilobum. The sequence goes on along the minus strand of NW_026898901.1, from coordinate 86,461 downwards.
GATGTTTGAAATCTTTGATAACTTTTTTTCTTGAAAATGGTTTCATTTTTTTGGATGCATTAATTTGGAGTTGTATTACAACTTGAAAAAATAACAGTAATTTTGACTACTTTCTTACTGGCTCCACCATATGTGCTAAGCTTAAATGGATTGTATGTACTTTTATCTTGAGATTTGAGACAATAAGATTTATCTCACTACAAGATCCAATGATTTATATGGCATTTTTTATCCCCTTCTTAGACTGGGAGGTGTTTCATTTTGAATATGAGACCAATACTGTTTTGAACATCGATCTAATTTAGTCCTAACTATACTTGCTTACGCTGAGTTGTGAAATCTAGCATCACAAGTAAAATTCATTTACATAGAAGTTCAATCATCAATTGGGTCCAACTTTTGTAATCAAATTAACTACTTTAATTCAATGGAAACTTAAAACCAACCAAGCTAAAAAATAAGGTTGTAGGAGATAAAACTATTTCTTATACACACATAAAAATATATGGGATTTATATTATTTTTTTCTCCCTTCTCTTCACATGACTCTACACATATTTTATGTGTGTAGAAAATAATCCTACAACAAGATACATCCAACCCAGAAAACAAATATATAATCGTGTTTAGCTGTACAATGAGCAAATATAATTAATTAAAAAGTGAAATTTGTCGAGATCAAATTTTTAACGGATAAATTAATGGCAATACTTTCATGGATGCCCCTTGATTCCTACAAATAGCATGATAAAGCCCAATATAATGCACGGAAAACAAGCCACAAAATAAAAAATCACTGAAAGAAAAAATATAGGATGAAAATAAAAAAATAAACTTATTGTGATGTGTTGACTGTTGAGTGTTGCAGATGTTGGTTGCCGCATAACGAATGAATGTTGAGACGTTAATATGGGTGGGTTAGTACCCATGGACGATCCGAGAACACGTATGTTTGATCCATCGGAGCCCATTCCGGATCGTGGTCTTAACCTTGCCCTCTACGGCGTAAACCTTATACTTTGCGATCCTCTTCCTCCTCTTTGTCTCCGGATCCCCGAAGCTCCAAGGCTTCACCACCGACGCCGCCCCACTGTGACTCGCCCGGGTCACCTCACCTGGAATCGGCGCTGGATCGGGTGTCCGAACCCGACCCGCGTAATTCTGACCACAACCGTAGCTTTTCCCGCTCACAATCTCGAAGCTCCTGTCCCCGCCGTACGGACGGTGGCTGGACCCGTAACCGTACCCGTCCATGGACCCTGTGGAGAAGGAAACCGGAGAGGTGTGGTGGTTACGGTTGAGGAGCTTTTTAAGTGAAGTTAGGGTTTCGAGAAGGAAATGAGGAAGTGTGTGTGTGCGTATATATAAATAGAAATATATATATATATATATAGTGAAACACGGAAACGCGTCTTTGGGGTGGAATGTGCAATGTTTTGATCTTAGTGAAGTGGTCTCTGATCTGGGAATCTAGGATCGTGCTTTCTCTTATTAAACTAATATGAAACCTTGTAATTTTTCTTTCTTTGAATTGAAAACTTGAAAGAATCTAGACTTTCAGAGAGGAATCAGTTTTTTTTTTCTTCTAAACTATATATATATTTCATGGGAGATAATTTTATTAAAGACGAGTATAGGATTAAGGCTTTGAATCTCTTCCAAAATAATACTAAAGAAAATCAAAATACATATATACTATTGCTCTCTCCTTTATTTGCTCAGCTCCCGTGCGCATAGATGAATCAATTTTCTAATGCTGCAAATTTGGGAAAGGCCTTGTGTTCCTGCAGTTGTATGGGAGGTAAGTAGGCCAAGTTTGGAGTAGCCAACTGGAAAGTGGAAAGTATGATCAATGATATCATGAGATGCAATGATAAGTTCAAATGGAGGATTTCGAGGGGAAAGAAAAGGGACAGCTAAAAGCTACTAATTGGTTAATATTCTATGATGACTGAATATTAATTTCTTCCAACTTTTTAATTAAATAGCAAAAAAAAAAGTTCATGGATTTGCATATTCTTTGCTTTGCACTAGAAATGAATTGCATTCATAATGTTCCGCACTTTTCCTGTCCACGTTGTTTCACAAAAGCTTTGTTGCTAATCATTGGTTCTCCTCACCCTTGAAAATTTGAAATAAAACCCTATAAACAAGGAAACAGTTTTTGCTGAGACCGACTTATTTATTGTGCCCTCTTTTCCTGAGAGTTTACTATCCAATCCAATTAGTTAATAATTTTTACCATTAATGAATAGTGAGTCAGTATAAACCCCACTATCTTACATGTTGACTTCATTGTCATTCTTTGTCCCGTTTCTTTCACATTCACTTATACGGCTTCATTGTTATCGCATGCCATGGCTATAGTCTATAGAAGGAACAGGTCCTGTCATCATTAAACCTATTAATGGTTGTTAAGCTTGTAAAAGCAACAGTTAATGAGTCAACTCAAACTCAAGTTGCCCCACCAAAAAAATGACACATCTTGCTTTTAGATTATAATTGCCAGTATTATTTAATCTTCTCCTTTTGCATTTATCACTACTAGGAGGCCTCTTCTGTCCCATTGATTTTTTTGCTGAAAAGATGCATATCAGGATGGATCGGAACTAAAATAATTACCCACCAGAAATCAATCTATACTAACCACTTGTTGGAAGGGGAAAGTGGTGAACTTACAATTAATCACTAGTACGTTGCATTTGGAAATCTATTTCGAATACAAAAATATTTGCACAAACCTGGATACATCTTCTATGTTGTTTCATCTATGGATGATAGAAAATCACTATGAAAAAGGGGGCTTTTTTATCCTTTTGCCCCTCATTAATTATTTAATAATCATTTTAACCCTTATTCAGAACTATCTACCAATCTATCCCTCTTTAATCGAACTATTCGTATGTTGTTCAATAGAAATATGGAATAAATAATTAATAAAATTAAAAGATATACTCGAATTCCAATTAAGAATTCGCCAGGACCCTTGGGAGTCGCCCTTCAAGTTAGAAATTTTTATTCATTTTACCAATTAATAACTCATACTCATATCTCAATAACTAAAATTTTGGAAATTGACAAGTTAAAGGAAACTTTTCAACTATTTAAATATTATTTAATGGACGAAAACGAGAAAATGTATAAGCCCAATCTACGCAGTAAGATCTTTTTTAATCCATTCCATTTGAATTGGTATTTTCTTCATCATATTTCTTGCGAAAAAGCGTTTACAATAATTAGTATCGGGCAATTTATTTGTGAAAATGTATGTATAGCTCAAATGAAAAATGGACCACACCAAAAACCCGGCCAAATTATAACTGTTCACATTGACTCTGTAGTAATAAGATCAGCAAGCCCCTATTTGGCGATTCCAGGCGCAACTGTTCACGGACATTATGGAGAAATCCTTTCAAAAGGAGATATATTAGTTACGTTTATATATGAAAAATCGAGATCGGGTGATATAACACAAGGTCTCCCAAAAGTGGAACAGGTATTAGAAGTGCGTTCGATTGATTCAATATCGATGAACCTAGAAAAAAGAGTTGATGCTTGGAACGGACGTATAACAAGAATTCTAGGCATTCCTTGGGGATTCTTTATTGGTGCTGGGCTAGATCGAGTTTCATATCTGAAGCGAGTTTTCAAGAAACTGTTAGGGTTTTAGCAAAATTCGCTTTCTGAGATCGTATTAATTGGTTGAAAGGTCATAAAAAGATATTTTGTTCCCAAAAAATGTTTCAAACAATTTGCAAAATATATATTTTGCTCATGATGTGTTCAAAATACAGTACTGTTGAGTGCTGGGCCACATTATACGGATCAAACCCAAAATGATTTTTTTTCCCCCACGCATTATCAGTTATCACTCAAGATAACAAATAATGAAGATGGCCAATTCCAATAATATGGGCATAAAAGCCCATCATTGATACTGACAGAAAATAGAAAATAGAAATGTGAAGAGTTTTCTGGTGAAGAGTCATGTCCTTAGGTTTGTGTTAGTGGACATTAATGAGTTTGAAGTTATGTCAGTTAGAATATTAATGAGTCAGTTATGTCAGTTAGAATATTAATGAGTCAGTTATGTCAGTTATAAAGTAAGGAGGGTGTTATGTGTGGAGTTATGTTGGTCAGTTTTATAGCTTATAAATAGCCTTTGATAGTTTGTATGAAATGTAGATCAAGTAGATCAAATAGATCAAGAGATCAAGAGAATAGATTTGACAACAGAAAGTTCTTCATAGATATACTTGTGTGGTTGTCACTTGCATCTGTGTGGATATCCAAATTCTAACAAATTGGTATCAGAGCTTGGGCTTTGGAGGAAAAGAACGAGATGGAAGTGCCACTCTTCCATGGAGATAAGGATGAAGCATTAGATTGGCTTCTCTGTTTGAAGGAACATTTTCGGAAAGAAAAAATCTGGACGGAGGACAAATGGCAGGTAGCCATGAGAAGACTCAGAGGAAGCGCAATCAAATGGTTCCGTACATGGAACTGCCGCGACTTTAATAATATGTGGAAGGATTTTCTAATGGCCTTCGTAACAAAATACTTGCCTGGACGTTTTGATCTGATTAATGAAGAAGATGAAATCTTCAATGATGATGATGAAGATGAGGAAAATGATGCGGATGAAGAAGAGACCGAGATGGTGGAATCCGAGGTTGCCAACGGCAACGCATCCGCGGAGGAGATTGACGTGTCAGAATGCGTAAGAGACGACTCGGAGAAGAAGACGATGGAGATGACTGCGGCCGAAGGAGCCGAGATAGAAGAGGAGAAGAACGAAGGAGCTGAGATAGAAGATGAGGAGAACGAAGGAGCCGAGATCGAAGCGGAGAAGGACGGGAACGACGAGTCTATTGTCGAGGTAGAAGACTTCGTGGAACCTGAGTGTCTGGAGACAGAGTCGAAAATCGGAAAGGAGATTGAGAAGCCGAGGTGCTTGATGGAGACCGGCATGGAGGAGACCGCGAATCCGAGTTCCGTGTTGATAACCGGGTTGGGTGAGATCCCGGCTAAATCACCGAGTTCATGTTTTGGAGAAGAGCTCGACCCCGGCGTGATGAGGTTGATGTCGGAGACCGGCATAGGTGCGGTTCGGGTTGGAAGTCAGAAGTCGAAGACTGCATTGAATTTATGGTGGAAGTGGAAGATGTGGACACCACCGAAAAGAGACCATTTCCCTGGAGGACGGTGGTCTGAGATTCCATTGTTGAGGCGCGTGGAAGCTGGACTCGATGAAGAAGAACCCGACGATGAAGAAACTGAAAGCGGAAAGATGGAAAGTGTGATTGTGGATAGGGAACCCGGCGATGAGGAGCCTAGATTTACTTTTATGGTGGAATCATTTTGGCTCAAGCGTAAACCAGAAGAAGATCGTGGGGCGGAATCAGAAAATGATGAGTTGAGTTATTTGCTTGATGATGGGAATCAACGGTCCTCAATGAGTGATGGGGTTACTATGGTTGAAGAGGCCCAACGTGCTATTAATGTAGCACATGTTGAATCTGAAATTATTAAAATTGGCATAGGTGTTGTAAAACTAATGGGACGTTATAGTGATACAGATACTTATCAGTATGATGACTTGTGTGAAGATCATACATGTAAGAATGGATGTGGAAGTATATTGGAGGATGAGGTCGACAGAGGAACATTCAAGACTGTCTATCTTCCACCAATGAAGGAACCGCCGGACAAAAAAAAAAAATTTGAAGAAAGGAGTGCAACATGGAAGCAGCGCGAAAAAAATTAACCGGTGGAAAATTCAAAAAAAAAGAATTAAAATTTAAGGGGGAGTTTTGTTGGGTTAAATTTTAATGAGATAAAACAGAAAATAGAAAATAGAAATGTGAAGAGTTTTCTGGTGAAGAGTCATGTCCTTAGGTTTGTGTTAGTGGACATTAATGAGTTTGAAGTTATGTCAGTTAGAATATTAATGAGTCAGTTATGTCAGTTAGAATATTAATGAGTCAGTTATGTCAGTTATAAAGTAACGAGGGTGTTATGTGTGGAGTTATGTTGGTCAGTTTTATAGCTTATAAATAGCCTTTGATAGTTTGTATGAAATGTAGATCAAGAGATCAAGTAGATCAAATAGATCAAGAGATCAAGAGAATAGATTTGACAACAGAAAGTTCTTCATAGATATACTTATGTGGTTGTCACTTGCATCTGTGTGGATATCCAAATTCTAACAACTTATGCTGTAGTGTTGAGACGATGAGATGATTCATAAACTTCATTCCGTGAATTCGATTTAACTAACTAACCGAAACTGTTTAATATAGATTACAATAAATTATAGGTGAGCTTAACGGTAGTGAAAATGAAGTAAACAAGTACAATACTAATCTGCAACCCTTGTTTCTCTGCCTTCAAGTTTCAGAGTATCAATAATTTTAGGCTAAAACATTTCAGTTTCAGCAGACAAAAAATGAAAAATTAACGTCCTTGTTTCATTCTGAAAGATACGAAAAACATAATTTGAATAAATCTTGACTCTGACTTAAACAAATCTAATGAAATATTGCCAGATTACAATTTAGAATAGCAATGTATATTTAAAACTGTAAATAACCAATTCAACCCAAAAACTTAGCTGTTGGGTGAGGCTACATTAATGGTTTTATATATCTTAACTCGCCCCCTCACACGAGAGCCCAATGGACTTGAAGGGTAGACAATGCACAGGTCCACCTACCTGTACGAACAAAGAAATTCCACTAGAAAGAAAGTGGGGGGCGGTGAGGATCGAACCCGGTACACCGAGGCTCTGATACCATGTAAAGAACCAATTCAACCCAAAAGCTTAAGCTGTTGGGTGAGGCTACATTAATAGTTTTATATATCTCAACTAAAACTAAGGCATTTAATCCTCTAAGGCTGGAGATGACCAGGATAAGCTCTCTTTATCTTTTTGCCCCTACATTTCCTTGATGGTAACTACCAAAAAACGTTGCAATATAGTATATGATCGATGTACTTAACTATTCAGCTTCAATTTGAATCATTTGATAGCACGCAAAGTATCAAATGCTGTGTATTACAATTTGGATGGATAACATGTGACATTTTCTCATTACAATTGATGATTCATTCTGCACAAGTTGTTGCATTTTACGGTCAAAACTTTTTTCCATAGAAAATAGTTAGATGAATTTGCTCTTGCCAGAGTATCTTAACCTAACACTCAACTATATTAAATCTTATCATTTTGAAGATTCCATTTATTCCGTACTTATACATAATGCCCTTTCCCCTATAATGGTCATGCCAAATGGTGTGGTGTTACAGTTACTGCAAAGCAAAGCAAAAGGGAACAAAATAGATATATTTCTGCTATGCACAACAGGATATTACAATCACTTTAACGCATCACATTAGGTGCAGTTTTCTGTTCTAAATTATACATATAATTAAAATGGTTTACTAGTGGAACAGATAGTACACTAAATCATACATAGCTACTAGAAGTAGAATAGTAAGTAAGAGTATTTTTTCAAGCTAGTTAATTATCTGTATTATCTGCAGCCACTGTGACCTTGCTGAGCCTGCTTGGGGATGTTTTGGCATCATTACCTCTGGCTTTTTTGCTTCCACTGCGTTGAGTACCACTATAACCATAAACTGCTCTATATGCCAGTGCTTTTCCGAAGTGACAGTATTCAAGATGTTTGATGCTCGATGATGGTTGAACAGAATCCTCCTTGATGTTGAAAAGGGTATCTGAAGCCTCAGCATTGCCTTTCTCAGTAGCCATTCTTTTCTTTCCTGAATAATGTAGGACACCAAATGGAGCGTTGAGGAGGGGTGCAGATAAATGACATTAGCTTATATAATTTGGAAAAGAAGAAACCGGAAACAAAATTACTGGGGCACATTAATTCTTTCTTTGATGAGTTTACTTTTGGAAATGACAAGACCAGAGTTAAAGATGTCAGAAGACCAAAAAAAGAGAGAACTAATACTTCATTGGAGCCCTTTACTACTTGTGACTCTTTAATATCTTATCTTCGGTTAGAAGAAACCAAATATACCATAGTAGGTCCTTACAAGATATGAACATAAAGCCTGAAAGTTTCCAAGCATATTTTAATTTTGTAGCACATAAAGTAGTAGCACACTGGGATCGGATTGCTTTTGTTTGTTTCTTTTTCTTTGGCCCTGCTGTTTTTTCTTTTTTTCTATCTTGGAGAACAAAGGGAGGAATTGTCTTTGTGGTAGTCCATTTCTTCTATTTTGTGTGTGCTCTTGCTTGCTTTTTTCCCCCTCTCTCTCTCTCTGGATTGTATATTAATCGAGACAATGTTATGAGCGGAATTGTAAGTTAAAACTCATTACCTTACAGTTCTGAAATGTAATTCATATATGTTCTTTATTCATCTAAATATGATGTATACTTCAATCTGATCAGTAGTAGGAATATATTTAGGAGTGAGGATATTCTAACTACAAAAAATTCTCAGTATTAACTTACTACCCATCACATCACTATTGGATCAAAGAGAGAGAATGTTAAAAAGTGTTTGAAGAGAGAGAAAATGTTAATCTAATGGTGATTAAATAGGTAGTAAGTTAGTAGTAGAAAATTTTGGTAGTGAGAATATCTCTCCTCTATATTTAGTTACCTTTTTACGTTCTCAATGTTTTAATATTTTATCATTTAGAGAAGTGACTTCCTGCACAGACTTTCTTGTACTGTCTCTATCTTAAACACACTTTTCAGTGAAAGCAAATGGTAAGATTCAAAGGAAAAAACAGATTGCTTGATGCAGAAACAATGTTATCTCAACTCCTCGTGCCACTTTCGTACAACTTGAAACTAACTTTGCGTTCATCAACCAAAAGCCTAAGCAGAATATAGGGAACTTTGATACCATCACCCACAAGAGCTAGTTTAAAAGACCGGAATACCCAAAACCTTATAAACCTCACATTTGGTTGTATAGGTAAATAACGTGGAACTCATAACATTGCCAACCTCTTTTAAGGAGCCGACATACACCACGGCTTTCACTCACACTTACAACACCTTAGGTATAACACTTTAATCCAGTTTATAAATAGCCCTTTTCATAAACTCAACTTTCAATGAAAGCATCAATTGTTACAGATCTTGAAGTTACCACCTCAAAAACTAGTTCAAAGAGTAAAAATGTCAAAGATCTTATAAATCCCACATTAATTATATAGATAACCAATACGAGAGATTCGTAACACAGAATAACTGTGGAATAAATAATGTATCTATCACCGCACAACCGTTAAAAAAAGGTATGATTAGGCCACTCGAGCAACCCCGTCACCTTTACATTACTTAGTAATGGCTAATAGCTGTAATGATCTTGGTTTTGGGACGGGGGTAAAAAAACAAAATCACATTACTTTTATTTAAGCTTTAATTCAGTCCCCTGCTGAATTCTGTTCGCCTTAAGATTGTCAAGACACATAGTGGAAATGCCTTTGAGATATTCCTAAGGTAAAGTTCAGAAGAAAATTTTGGCAGTATAGGAGAACCAGCAAAGATAACCAACAAGATATTAACTTGCTATAAAACATTGCTGGTTTCTAATGGAAGATATCTACAAGGAACATAAATGTACACGTCATCATCTCTCGTATGATGGCATCATCCGTTACATTTTTATATATATCCCTTTCTTGTGGAGGAAACCAGCAAAAAGACCCCAGAACAATATCTCAACTATTACAAAGGCTAGTGTACCCCACTTTTCGGAATGAAATATGCTCTGTATTAAAGCTTCACTGGCGTCAACCTGCATATTGCATAATAAATTCCCAATTAACCAAATTGAACAATCAAGTATAGGTCTACAAATTGACATCAATGCCTCCCTCCCCCAAAAAAATCGCAATTGTTGTGACAAATTTGGGTATGCTTGGAAAATGAGAAGTAGAGAAAAAGAGGGGGGAAAGGAGTTCCAAGAATCGAATAAAATAAACCACGTCTACACCTGTTCTAGTAGGGTGAAAAAAAAGAACGGAGTGAATATGGAGTGGGATAGAACAGTTAAAGGGTGAGAAAACTCTTTCTATTATTGGAGTGACCAAAATATGTGGGGCGGAATGTTAACTTCGATTTGGTAATAAATTACTCTTCAAATTCCAGCTTAAATATTTTATAATGAAAGAGGACATGAGATGTAAAGATCTAGCCCATTGGAAAAGAAGCATTACCAAGTTATTTTCTGGAGAACGCCAATAGAAACCTTGGATAACTGCTGAGAATATGTCACAAGCAGCCAATGCATATACTATAAGAGCATTCATTCCCATCCATTGTAGTAAAACTGTAGGCTTTCTGAGATGTTCTATGTCAACCTGCAAGAAACTATGTTTTGGTGAAGTAGCAGGTTTTTAATCATTCATCAGTGACTGCAGTCACTAACTTCACTCAAAACAACTACGAATAGAACCGGGAAATACGTTTCAGCCCAACCTATACATCACTACGTCATTATCATCTCATAGAAAGCTAAGACAGTAATTTACAAACTTCGAAGCACTTTTAACAAGCACATACAACTTAGAGGAGATATGCCACAAATACCAAAAAGAATAAATCATCATGGTCTAAAGTCTAAACCAAACAAGAACCCAGCTTCTTTTTCGTTCCTAGTGCCATCAAGAAAACAGTAGGGTTTAAGAATTTCTTGTTTTTCTCTACTCTTGAAGTTTTCCACCTCTTCAGTAAACATTTTTCATCACTTTAACTAAAGGGACTTGAAGAGTCAGTCAAGGTCTTGACTATCCAAAATTAATTCAAGGGGAGGGATTGACAAGAAGAAAGCAGAGGAAGCCTCCTGAGAGTAATCTTCATGGACCTATTATAGCTAGCTATTTAGAGAGAAAGAGAGAGAGGACAAAAACAATAACATTAAGAAGAGAAAAAAGAGTTGGCTTTGACTTGCATTTATAAGAAACAAGAAAATGCAATATTTTGACTTCAACTTGCTTTCATCACAAACAGAAATAGTAAAACATAGCTAGGAAAAGAATTTAAGGATTAATCACACATAATGATATCAAATATAGTCTCAAATGTTCTGCTTTACTATTGAGGGCGAGCTTTGGAGCAAGTAATTACTTGCTCCTTTGTGACTGGAAGGTCACAAGTTCGAGTTTAAGAAATAGTATTTTTGCAAAATGCAAAGATAAGGCTGCATACAATTGACTCTCATCTCTACCGTTGCAAAGTCAGAGAGCTTTTGTGCACTGGGGGAGGGCGTTTGCTCAAGCTCTGCAATTGAGATAAAATGTCACTATTTTTTGGCTGTTTTGGGGAGAGAGCTGTGTGGGTTGACAAAGAGGCACCAACAATTAGTGGCTTAATACCTATAGGTGCATACGAGTGCACCAAGTAAGTCTAACTTGGGCTGTATGAGGCGCTCTCCACTCTCATGAGAATCAAACCAAGTAAGTCTATCTTCCGATTTCTCTTTTTCCCCTAGGGATATAAATTATCTCTATTTATGACACAAGGATGAACTTACAATGTAATAGATAGCAGTCAAGACCAAGCCTGATGCTCCTGCAGTGATGCACATGTAGCTTAATGTGTACAGTGCTTTTGATAAAGGAATTCCTGAAAAACTTACATTTGTTAGTTGGAGTATAGTGCATTTTTTATCTTCAGAAATTAAAATTAGATAGTACCTAAAATCTCCAGAATGTATCCTATTAGCAATAGAGAGAAGGAAAACACAGACCAAAGAAATACCCTCTGCTTGTGGTCCTGAATGGAGAAGACACTAATTGATATCATAAAATCTATATATATATATATATATCAGAGATAAATTTTACATCTTCCGCCTCTATATCATAAGAAAGACACCAGTATTAGATTTTTATACATTGTGCAAGAGTCATAATCCGGACCTGTAAGAGTACAAGTATGTGCCCAAATTGCAATCCCACAAAACATGTAATGGCAGCCATCAGTGAACTGGAAGATTCAAGAAAATAAATTAGCAACCAATGTATTAATAAGAATTTAAGGCTGTCAAAATGGGCCTAACCTTATGGTCAGCCCAAATAGTCCAATATAAAATATCGGATGGACCAACTAATGTTGGCCCAACCTAAATCTGAGCCGGTCTGGGTCCAGTCTGAATTTAGACTAGCCCACACAAAATTCAAGAAGACCCAGCCAGGCCCAGGATGTGAACCCTATTTCCAAAAATCACTAAAACTTTATCTGTGTTAATCAATTGAAGATAGTTAATGGAATAATTTAATCATTAATTAGGCTGTCTATAGTATAGCACATCAATGCCAATATAATTTCAAAGATATAAATAGCCCTACATGAGAGAACAGCAAAAAAAGATGAACATAACATAAACCAAATACTTTGCAGTTTGCACAACTCAAAAAAATATCTTGATTACTGGCGATTCAAATTGTAAGATGTAACCATAGATTTTCAATGCCACTATAAATCTATAATGATCATAAAAGAAAAGATAAAAGGAGAGAGCAGGGAATGCTTTTTGACCTCAAAATACCCTCTGGGTCAAATGGTGCAAGGCACCATGCAGGTGAATCTCGAGGCAAGGGTCCATAGTCGGGAGAATTAACACTACACTCCTAAAAATGAAAAGGTGGTCAGGAATAAGATCTTTATGGATAAAATACATGAAGTTTGAGTGACAGTAGATTCAACACAGGAGTTATCCGGGAAGGTAATAACCTTTGTTCTTCTATACACAGGACGCTGGTACATATGATGTTCACCAAGAATTGATCTATCTATAAATCCCACTGCATTACAAGGAGGTTCAAGACTGCCCCACACTTCACAATGAACCTGGCAAATAAATATTGTATGTTGAGTTTATTCTCATATAAAAATGAAAATATAAAACAACAATAACCAAAGCCTTTTCCCACAAGGGAGGGAGAATCATGAAAATGAAAATACAAACACAAAATTTAAAATAATAATAGTAATCAGGAAAACTAAGCCATCATAATACATCAAGCATGAGAAGAAATATTAATCATCATAATGTGTCACTACATACATCCATGATTATCACTCTCTTTACATTATTATTTTCTCAGTCCAGAAAGTACATTCATCATTCTTAAATAGCATGATCGTTAAAGCCACTAGTGTTGGTCTAGCGGTGAAGGGTTTGTGTAGTTTGCATGAGGTCACAGGTTCAAACCTAAATGTCACCATTGTATCCAAAAAAAAATAGCATGATGCGTTAATGCTAGTCTATAAGGTGTCATCATTTTATGAAATGCAAACCTAAAGTTCCATTTTTTAAAAAGTGAAGTTATGGATCAATTAAAGAGATGTTTCGTGATTTTTGGAACTACAAAGATGAAGCTCGCAGGTCATCCAACATTACAGAACTATTTGATAGTGTAAGCAAACTGTGCACAAGAAAGTGCAAATCAAAACTTCAGCCAAAAAATTCACTAAATATCTTTCAGCATGCAATGGCACAGAGTGACAGAACTATGCCAACTCACATCTTGAATAATTGATACATGACCAGACCAAAGCAAGTTAGAATATCTGAACTTCCAACTTGGAACATAGAGGCCGTAGAGCAAGCAAAGGTACACTGAGCAAAGTAAGATAGAAAACATCCTGCAGAAAGAAACAGGCAGTTAGCAACAAAGAATATCATAAGCCAGCAAAAATGATGTCCACAGAAATTTAATTTAGACAATTAGATGTGCGGAGCTAGTATCATGATTCAGTTCCGAGAATTTTGGACAGAATCTGCAGGAATATGTGATGTGTTGAGATATATATTCTCACATTAGTTGTATGTGCAACTAATGTGGAGTTTATAAGGTCTTGGGCACTCCCACCCTTTGAGCTAGCTTTTGGGGTGGTGTATCCCAAGGTTCTTTACATGGTATCAGAGCCTGGCCCTGGACCGGTGTGTACAGCGGGGACGCTGTATTCCCAGTGGGGGAGGATGTAATGTCCCACATCGGTTGGAGAGGGGAACGAAGCATGCCTTACAAGGGTGTGGATACCTCTTCTAGTGTGAGGCCTTTTGTGGGGTGTCCCAAGAAACAAAACCGTGAGCTCGACGGTGCTTGTGCGCGGGGCAAAGCGGACAATATCATGCTACAGGGTTTGGGGCTGTTACATATGGTATCAGAGCACAACAATGCAAACCATGATATCAGAAAATGACAAAGAAACATGGCATTGGTAGGTATATCTTATAGTAACAGTCAACATAGAAATAGAAATTTTTAAGTGCCACACTTAGCCCCTTTAAAGCACTAAACACCAGAAAAGTAAACTAACCACTGAATGGAGTATTTCCTCACAAAAGCTACTGGTGAGTCTACCAAAGTATTTTTGTTCACTAGCCAAATCTCTGATATTGAGGCCAAGAAATATCCAATAGATATCCTCTGCATACCATACAAGGAAATTATGTATCAAATTGAAAACACATTTATAAAACTAAAGCAAAAGGAAATTTTTAGTTTCTTAATTGTCACTTTTTTCTCTGTCATGATTCTTATCCATAACAGAACAACCAATTTCAACGACTATTTTTTTTTTTAATAAAACAATTTCTATGAAAAAATGACTCTTGTACTTACTGCAAATCAGCAACCACCCTTAAGTTAAAGCTTATTAGGGAGAAACTTTGTATTCACTTCCTCAATACAATACACCAAGCATTGACATTAACAGTCATGAAGTGGCACTATGAAGAAACTCAGTGCATTTCACTTGTTATCCATACATCAAACAAGTAAGTGATTTCAGAAAGCATCATTGAAACTGTTAATTATCAGCGGCACAAAGTAAATCACAGAGAAAATAATATGTACAACAATAATATCAAACCTACTGAATCATAAAAAAAGAAAAATAAAATAAACCCTAATAATTAGATAGCAAGGATAACAACTTCGCTAGTTGTAGCTACCTGAAGTACACCAAGCCAGCGAATCTTGATCAAATCAACTCCATATGTTAAATTGCCACGCCCATGGAAATACCCACCTATGTATGTTTCAGAAAGAAACATTAAAGCAATGCCTATCAATTGTACACACACACACACACACATATATATATATGTAGTAAAGCAACATTATCAGCCCACTAACAAAAAAATGAGTGAGTTATGCATACTGCAATTACAAAGAAACAAATTTGATGTCATTACTATGAACAAAAGAAGTGCAAAAGAATACGGGGAGAATTTTGTTTAACAAGTTTCAGCTGGTTGGAAAGGTAATCTCGGTGTGTTGAACAAGAAGTGTCTAGCAATGCAGCCAGTGTTTCAATCTAAGGAGTAATGGGAGAGAGACAACTGATAAGGGAAGCTCAGTATCTCCTGCCAACAGTCCAATGGTAAAAATCAAGGGGGGGGGGAACACCTGGGAATAGTGTAATCTCAGGATTCTGATGATTAGCAAATGCTCGATGCACAAGCTAGCTTCCTCTGTCACTGTTCTAGCCTATTATAAGGCCTTGGTGGCAGTTAAGAGGGTGTAAGACGAGCCAGAGCGAGAGTCCCGCAGGTGGTGATCATGGGTGCAGTAGTGGTGATCAAGAGGTCATGGGGCATAATCCCATGACCCGGGTTAAGGGGCTATGGCAGAGTAGCAGACTACATATTGAGCCGAGTGACAAACTGGCTTCCTACAACTTCCTAAGCTCGCGATACCTTACCCTTAGGTCGAGCAGGTCTTCCGGGATCTCATCCAGGAAGCCCTTCATCGGGGAACTCTCCCCGGAACAGTAGCAAAGCAGGAGAACATACCTTGTAGTAACAGCCCCAAAAGGAAAAGCTTAATTGTCCTGAACATGACTTTTTTTGTGGCATTTGGTTTGCTAGATACTTTCTGAAAGGTTATCCAAGAATTAGAACAGTGTTCAAAATTTCAGTTTTTTTCTAATTATTTGTATTTATATAAGAAAGCCACTATACTATACAAGTTACAACGTCCAAAGTCCAAAGTCCAAACCATCACTTTCCAAGTGTTGTACACAACTACAGCATTGACAGTTGAGAGAGAGAGAGAGGCGAGAACAGGGTTTGTAGAAGCAAGATGATTTCGTACCTTGAATACAAGACCGATGGAAACGCCGACGCCAAAGAGAAAAAACGGCATAACAAAATCGGCAAGTGTCACACCAAACCATGGAGAATGATTCAAGGAGGGGAAAGCACTTCCCACATCATCAACTAAAATCATCAACTGCGTCGAAATTTGAGATATTTTAATGCAACCAGATTCCAGATATTGGTAAGCATGACTGAATCTTTATCTAATTGACAATCAAGTTAAAAAAAGTATATTCAAATAATGATTTATTGCTGGTAGGTGAATATTATTTATTGAATAATAAAAAGAAAGATCTTCAATAAACAGGAAACAATTGAGGAAATAGTTGAGAAGTGAGGACGAACCGCAACAGTTAGACCGCGGAAGACATCGAGAGAAGCAAGGCGTTGATTAGGAACAGAAAGGGAGGGTAAAGATTTATCTGGCAAAGGAAATATAGTGTCTTCATCTTGATGAACAATGAGATTTGAGGAATCAACAAGAGGTCTTCGTTCTTCTTCTTCTTCTTCTTCTGCAACATCTTCTATCTGACTTGACATTTCTGAAGAATCTGAACTCCACACTAGATTGACCCAGTTCGCCCTCCAGGTAAGGCTATTTCAGTATTTTCGTAATCACTCGACGTGCACTCTCCTTTTGGGCTAAAGCCAATATTGTAGTTGGTTTTGACTTGTCTCCCGTATAATTAATTAGACCAAATTTGTTGTAACTCAATAGCACACAATACATCAATAGATGTAAGATTTATTAATCTTACCGATATAATTATCTTATCCCAATTATATATGGATTAATATTTTTTATATTTTAGGAGATAAAATTTATCTCCTATATACACGTAAAAGTATATGAAATCCATAATTTCTTTTTCTTTCTCTTTTCTTTAGATAGCTTCACACGGGTCTCATACACTTTTATGTATGTGGGAGATAAAATTATCTTCTACAACATAAAAAACATTAATCTCATTATATATATATAGGGTAAGATATTTCCAGTATAAGAATAAGAAAATTTACACCAAATCTTATTATTGATTTACTTACATCTGACGGCTCAAATATCTAATAAATAAGAATAGTTAGATATAAATAAAATTAACGATCAAGATTGAGAGTGTAACTTATACCCGTATAAAATGATCCTGACCCTATATATATATATATATATATATATATATATATAAGGATGAAGAAATTTAGGGTTATTGATAAAAATATTCACCATTAAAAAAATAATATATATATATATATATATATATATATATATATATATATATATATATATATATATATATATATAGAGAGAGGTGTGCTGGTGCTAGATTTGCAATTCATTGCTTGTGATCTTTTATTAGTAATCATTTACGGTTATAAAGCCAAATATTCACCTCTAAAGCTTCCTGGTATTGTTTCTCAGCAGCCTGAGATGTTCTTCATTCTTGGACTAAAGATATACCTTTAAGAAGAGGTGCCAAGGAAATTTCAAAAAAAAAAATATTGGTAATATAATGTGCTTGTATCTCCAGTATGTTTAATAGCTTCGACAAAACAATACAGCTTGATCCTGTTAAACCAATTATACAAGACAGTCAGACATAAGTATTGCATGATTTTTGTTAGGACCCAAAGTACAGGGTTGGATATAATTGCTGGATGATTGGATTTCTGCCACAGGTAAAAGGTCGAAAGCCGTGGGCAGAGGAAGATGGTACAGCAATTGTCAGAATGCAATACAGGTGAATAATGATGCTTTTTCATTCATATATCATCTTCCTCTTTAATGAGGTATATATACAAGTGTACAAAACAACTATCTGAATAATAATAGGAAAAATATCCTAACAACTCTACATCCTATTCAATCTGATCACAGTGGTTTTAAAATATAAACAACTTTGTAACAGTAATTTTAAAACAACTTTGTAACAGTAATTTAAATTTACAAACTTCCTTTCAACACTCTCCCTCAAGTTGGTGCATGTATGTCAATCATGCCCAACTTGTTAGTCATTTCTTCAAAGGCTCTTCCTGATACGGCTTTAGTTAGTACATCTGCAATCTGTTCTTCAGACCGTAAATAGGGAGTTTGAATAATCTTTCCATCCAACTTTTCTTTAATGAAATGCCTATCTATTTCAACATGTTTTGTTCTATCATGTTGTACAGAGTTGTGGGCAATGTCTATTGCAGCTTTATTATCACAGTATAAGTTCATAGGTTCTTCATACATAATTCCCAGATCCATAAGAATGCTTTTAATCCATAGGAGTTCACAAACACCTTGAGTCATCCCTCTGTATTCGGCCTCTGCACTAGATCTTGCAATCACTTTTTGTTTCTTGCTTTTCCAAGTGACTAGGTTGCCTTCTACAAAAGTAAAGTATCCTGAAGTTGATTGCCTAGTAGTTTTATCTCCAGCCCAGTCTGAATCAGTGTACCCTTCTATGCTGGTTTTATTACCTTTTTTGGAGTATAAAAGACCTTTTCCTGGTGAACCCTTGAGGTATCTGAGAATGCGATATACTGCATTCATGTGTTCTTCACTAGGAGAGTGCATGAACCTACTTACCACACTAACTGAATAGGCAATATCAGGTCTAGTGTGTGACAGATAAATTAACTTCCCTACTAACCTTTGATATCTGTCCTTGTCTGCTTTAATCTGATTTGGGTATATAGCCAGTGAGTGGTTCATCTCAATTGGTGTATCAGTTGGCTTACAAGCCATCATTCCTGTTTCGGCTAGGAGGTCCAAGATGTACTTTCTTTGAGATAAAAATATGCCTTGTTTGGATCTTGCAATTTCTATCCCAAGGAAGTATTTTAATTGGCCTAGATCCTTCATTTCGAATTCAGAGGCTAATCTTTTTTCAAGTAACTTCATTTCTTCCACATCATCCCCTGTTAGTACCATATCATCCACATAGACAATGAGTATAGCTACCTTCCTATTGTTATGTTTTATGAACAATGTATGATCTGAGTTACTTTGTTTATATCCAAACTTCTTCATTGCCACAGTGAACCTTCCAAACCATGCCCTAGGTGATTGTTTGAGACCATACAAAGCCTTCTTCAATTTGCAGACTACATTATCTTTTGAAGGTGCTAGCTTTACTCCTGGTGGAACCTCCATGTATACCTCTTCTTCTAAATCACCATTCAAGAAGGCATTTTTTACGTCAAATTGTTTTAGGGGCCAGTCTCTGTTGGCTGCTATGGATATGAGGATCCGAATTGTGTTAAGTTTAGCCACGGGAGCAAATGTGTCTTGATAGTCCACACCATACTTTTGTGTTTATCCTTTTGCCACAAGTCTCGCTTTGTATCTATCAATACTTCCATCTGCCTTGAGCTTTACGGTGTACACCCACTTGCATCCAATTTTTCTTTTGCCATTAGGTAAGGAAGTTAACATCCATGTTTCATTCTTTTGGAGTGCTTCCATTTCGATGTTCATTGCTTGTTTCCATTTTGGGTCCTCCAACGCTTCCTGCACACTATTAGAAAGAGATACAGTGGATAATTGATTGAGTGTTAGAGCATATGATCCGGATAGCTTGTGAGAGGAAACATAATTGCTTATGGGATACTTGACTTTTGCTTTTGGATCTGCTTCATAAAAAGGTTTTGGTATACCTTTGGTTGGTCTATCTGACCTTCTGACTTGTGGGGATGGGATGCTAGGAGTAGTAATTGAAAGTTCTATATTACGGACAGGACTTACCTCAGTAGTGGTTTCTGCTTGTGCTTCAGTGTTGTCCTCTGCAGGTGACTCAGCTATGTGTGGTAAACTTGGAATCTCATGCGGTGAAGGAGGGTCTGTACTATGATGGATTGTTTCAGGTGGTTCAGAGATTGGAACTTGAGGAGGAATTTGATTTGTAGGAAGAGGGGGTGCCGGAATAGGGGTCACATGGGATGATAACCAAAATTCTCCTTCTCTAATATGCTGAATCTCCCCCTGAGAAGGAGAAGAAGGGGCTCCCCCTGAATAGAAGGGTTCGGTTTCTCTAAAGGAAACTTCAAGGGTGACAAACATTTTATGGGACTTGGGATCAAAACATCTGTATCCTTTTTGGAGATCAGAATAGCCTACAAAAATGCATTTTCGAGCACAAGGATCAAGTTTATTTCGAAGAGGTTTGGGAATGTGAACATAAGTAATGCAGCCAAATATTCGGGGTTCAAGATTCATTTTATGGGGAATAGAGAAAAAAGTCTCCAATTTTTGTTGGGGGGTGAGAAAATTGATGGCACTAGAAGGAGTACGATTCACCAAATATGCAGCGGAGAGAACAGCCTCACCCCAATAATGAGAAGGTACATTCATATCAAAAAGGGAAGCGCGTACTATTTCTAAGAGTTGTCTATTTTTCCGTTCTGCCAACCCATTTTGTTGAGGTGTATACGTACAGGAGGTTTGATGTTTAATACCACAGGAGGTTAAGAACTCAGAGAAGGAACCATTCTTGTATTCTAGGCCATTATCCGATTGAAGAACTTGAATGGTACTGTTGAATTGGGTATGAACCATGCTATGAAATTTTTTAAAGGCAGAGAAGACTTCATTTTTATGTTTGAGTAAGGAAATCCACACCATACGGGTACACTCATCAATGAAAGATACATAATAATAAGCTTGAGAGAAAGATGGGATCTTAGCAGGTCCCCAAACATCAGAATGGACAACTTGAAAAGGAATGCAACTTTTATTCATACTTGGATAAAATGGAATTCGATGGCTTTTAGCCATTTCACAAATAGAGCATTGAAATTTAGAAGAATTAAAATTGGAAAATAAATTTGGAAGCAATCTTTTAAGATAACTGAAGGAGAGATGTCCGAGTCTTCTATGCCAAAGCCAAGCAGTAGAGTGGGAAGAACCTGGAGATGTAGTCACAGAGGCTCTTCCATGTGGATCTGGTTCATCAACAGAGAGGTCCAAGAAGTAGAGATTTCCTCGTCTAACACCATAGCCAATCACCTAGTTCTGGACGTCCTGAAAGACACAAAACGTGGGATAAAAAATAACATTACAGTTAATGTGAGAGGTAAGACGACTGACTGAGAGTAAATTAAAGTCTAGAGAGGGAACAAGAAGCACAGAGTGAAGAGTAATGTGGGGGGTAAGAACAACGGTACCCTGACCAGTAACAGAAGCAGAACCACCATTAGCAGTGGTGATAGTGGTTGTTGGGCAAGGAAAGCAATTTTGTAGGGCGGAGGCATCACGAATCATATGATCTGACGCCCCAGTGTCAATTATCCATGAAGAATTCCGAGAGTGAGCAGAAAGAGTAAGAGAGTTACCTAAAATTCCTTCATACACAGCATTAGCACGAGGGTGTGGAGAGGATTCACCTTCGGTGGAAGACTGGAGGGCTTTGGATAGTACCTTTCTGCGAGGACGCTTGTTAAAATCCCACCACTCAGGATATCCAACAATTTTATAGCAACGAGTCTTTGAATGTCCAGATTCACCACAGTGTGAACAAACAAGGGTTTTCCCAGAAGAACCCTCTTTGCGAAATTTAGGAGGAACAGGGGAAGGTCGAGGAACCTGTGACAGTAGGGCCGAAGAATCTGATGTGAGTGAAGGACGGCCCATGGTAATACGCTGCTGATATTCTCGCCGAACATATGCATACGAGTTTTCCAAATCCAATTTGGGATCTTTTCGAAGGATTTCACCACGGACTTGGTCGAAATCAGAGTCCAGTCCACTAAGGAAGATGTGGACACGCATACGAGACAGGGATGAGTGTGTTTGAAGTATTTCGTTCACGGTGGTGGCAGGGGAGGTCATTCGGTGATCAATTTCTTGAAATATGGAGAGGAGTTCATTGTAGTATGTAGACAGAGGACGACCGTTTTGCTTGGTTGAGAAGGAGCGTTGGTTGAGTTCGAAAAGGCAAGTTTCATCTGAACCATCATAAAAGGTCCGGCGAGCCGCATCCCAGATTTCATGAGCGGAGTCGAGGCGGATGAAGCGTTGCATCAGTTGAGGAGTCATCGAGTCGATCAACCAACTTTTCACCCGCTTGTTGTCGGTGATCCAGGATTCATACGTCGGATCAGTGGTTGCTGGTTTCGTTGTGGTTCCAGTGAGAAATCCCGACTTGTTCCGAGCTCCGATCCTCATGTCCATTAGTTGGGACCAAAGAGGATAGTTGTTATCATCAAGGACAACAGTAATGGGGAACGAGGAGGTGTCTTGTTGAATAACAATATTAGAGGGTACAGGGGAAGTGACGGTGGCTGGGGGATTTGAGAGAGGGTTGGAGTCATTGGAGTCATTTGGAGGGTTGACGGTGGCCATTGAATTTGGGAATTAGGAATTTAGATCGATTGGGTTACGGATGAGTTACGGGTGGGGTACAGGTTGGTTAACAAAAAAGAGAGGAGGAAATGGGTCGGGTTGTATAAAAGAAGGAGGAAGAGGGTGTGGTGTACGGGTGTTGGAAAAAAAATTGAGGCGGGAATGATTCCCAAGATCAAAAGGCTGATACCATGTCAGAATGCAATACAGGTGAATAATGATGCTTTTTCATTCATATATCATCTTCCTCTTTAATGAGGTATATATACAAGTGTACAAAACAACTCTCTGAATAATAATAGGAAAAATATCCTAACAACTCTATCCTATTCAATCTGATCACAGTGGTTTTAAAATATAAACAACTTTGTAACAGTAATTTTAAAACAACTTTGTAACAGTAATTTAAATTTACAAACTTCCTTTCAACAGCAATGAATCAAATACAAGCTATATTTCACATAGTCTTCAGGTCAAAAATTAATCTTTAGTACAAGCTTTATTAATTCGAACAAAACTTTTGTACCCTCGATCTCTAGTTGTTCCTGTCATCCATTACTCTTTCTGCCAATTTAATGTAGTGAAAGATGCCCTGCCGCATCCAAAAGCTTACCAAGTCTTTCTGAAACCGCAGCCAAAGTTGCATCGCTCTTGCAGAATGCGAACCTGATGTATCTCTTTTGGTAATAACAATTTACGTTAGAAACTTCATTCGATGATGAGTTTGTACGAAAAAATCCTTGTCCCGGCACAGCCACCACCCCTGCTTCTAGTATTAGTTTCTTAACAAATTCTACCTGCGAACAAAAAACATTTAATGCTATAAAGTAAGGGTTTGGTGTTTGTCATTTTAAATGACATAAGTTATGTCATTTTAGGAGAGAGATAGATACAGAAAAAATGGAAATCATGGGAGAGAGAAAGTTATGACATAATGTACTGCAGAATAATCCAAACTCAAATGGACTACGACAATTAAAATAGTTCCTAAACTAATATAGTAATATCCAGTAGAAGAGAGTAAAGAGTGCACATACATCAGAAAGGGAGCAATTGTCAGGAAGCTCAGCAAATAAGAAGAAGGAACCCTGAGGTATAAACTGTATCTTAAAACCTACTCCTGCAAGCAACTTGATGATATAGTCTCTTTTTGATTGATAGTCCTGTATAGATAGAAACATAGCATTGCATGAGTTGTTCTTTTTTTTTTTTTGTGGGGAGGGGGGTGAATAATGACATCAAAGTTCTGCTTTTTCTAGTTATATAAGATAAACAGTTGTACGATGTCTCCTCAAATGTACTTTTAATCTCTTACTCTTCTCAGTTTTTCAAAGTATTCTGGGGGGCTTCTCAAAGCAGTCAACGCGGCTTCTTGAAAAGGTGCTGGAGCAGAATCTGTAACTTTAGTGTGAATATTTCTGATAGCAGATGCAAGAAAAGCTGGTGCAATCGCCCATCCAACCCTCCAACCTGATAGAAGACAGACCAACAGTGAGTAAATGCCATTCTTATTAGCAAGGATGAGAGCACTTAAAAAACTTCCAGTGCAGTTTGGTTTCATGCAGCTTTGTTACCTGTGACACTAAATGTTTTAGACAAAGAAGATGTTATAATAGTCCGCTCTTGCATTCCTGGAAATGAGGCAAGGGAAATATGTTTTTCGTTGTCATATGTTATATGCTCGTACACCTGCATAAAAAATCCAAAAGTTAAAATTCCAAGTAATTTTTCTTGTGCATATGCAAATTCATAGAGATGATAATCCAAATAAAAAGCAAATAAGAAGCATGAAACCTATTTGTCTATGAAAAGTGAAAACTAATTAATAGGAAAAAAAAGTCACTGTCATCAGAGATAGTTAACATGTATAAGTTGATAACACACTTATGCAAAAATTGTGGCACCGTAAAACAACATATATGTGCTCTAGCCTCTAGGGCCCATATTTCCTCTCATTACACTTAATAGTAGTACCGGCAGGAGATTCACATGGAACATGAGTATCAATTTTAATTCATCACATAAATATATTGTTTAAATCCTAAAACTAATCTCTATCAGTGCATAGTAAGGGAGTATCATACTTCATCTGTTATAGCGAAGCAATTTCGGCTGCAGCATGCTCCAGCAATAGTCTCAAGTTCATCTTGTGTGAAGACTTTGCCAGTTGGATTGTGAGGGCTGTTTAAACCTCATGTCAGCATTTTGTAATTCATAATGTGAGACTGACTCCACTGAGCATCTCTTTCAAACATTTTGATGCATAACAAAAAACATTTTTTAGTAAGTGATTGTTATTATTATAATATAGTCATTTCAAGCATCCGAAACAATGAGAGAAAATAAAAGCATTTCCTTAATACTTTACTCTTTTCACAGTGCAAGCCGTGTGAAAGACTAAAATTTTGAACCAGGGGAAAATGAAACATAAATAACACACCAAACTTCTTCATGAATTGCAATTGCCCTCACAAAATTTGGGATATCAGACTACACAGAATGGATACTATGAAACACTTGTAACATTCATAATTTCATATGGTTACTAACTTAAACCATAAATTGATAGTACTGGTATTTCTTATTCACTTTTTTTATTAAATATATATATATATATATATATATATATATATATATATATATATATATATATATCACTCAAGTCGCTATTCTGTTGGTTGTAGGATAAATCTGAAGCTTACAAAGATGAGATTCAGTCTATCTAAAGTCGAGAAAATTATGAATGTGTGTAATTTCTAGCCTGTTCAGTATTATGGCTTTAGTTCTCTCAGTAAATGATCTCAGCAATTTGCTTGGATCCAGCGTCCACTGAGGCGGGTCAAGTGGCACGTATATCTGTCCAATTAAGTTCACAAAAATCAAGAGGACATTAGACAAAGGACAAAATGATAAAAATGTCAAATCAAAAACACTTGAAAGAGACAACAAACATCAAGGATCATTAGATTGTATATAGATTAGCTGCAGAAAAGTTTTGGAAAGAACACTAGATACTAGATAGATCTACCCCCAAGATAAAAATAGTTAAAAACCATAGAGCTAAGGTAGTTTGTAACAGCAAGCTTACTTACAGGGACTCCACCGGCCATGGTAACACATCCTTCATATGTTTCATACGAAGGGTCAAACAGTATGACTTGATCACCCGGGTCAATTGCTGTTACCAAACAGAACATGCGATGTTAATGATATCTAACT
Organism: Gastrolobium bilobum; assembly: GCF_033153095.1. Taxonomy (NCBI): domain Eukaryota; kingdom Viridiplantae; phylum Streptophyta; class Magnoliopsida; order Fabales; family Fabaceae; genus Gastrolobium; species Gastrolobium bilobum. Next base: position 60,808 of record NW_026898901.1, on the reverse strand, counting down.
AACTCATAATACTGAAGCTCATGAACTAACAAGAACAAGAGAGCATACTTGCAAAGATTGCAGCTGCAAATGCCTCAGTTTGACCACAGCAAATAGCTACGTCCGTAAGAGGGTCGATATTTAAACCATGCATTTCCTTCACCATCTTTGTCAGGTGATCACAAATACCTTGCACGTGCCTCAAGTTAAAAAGGGTAGATTCCATCAATTGTTGAAAAAGAGAGAGCACATATATATATATAAGCTTATGTCACTATTGTTTCTAGTTTTGTGAAGTGAATGAACCTGTACTGGTTGAAGTCGGAATTGATGGCTGAAACGGCAGCGTTTTTGATGTGGGGAGGCGCGGGGAAGTCGGGGAAGCCTTCAGCGAGGTTGATGGCGTTGCATCTCTGAGCAAGGTGAGAGAGTTCTTGAATGGGAGATGATGTAAGCTTCTTTGCTGCACGTGACAACTTTCCTTCCATTATTTCCTCTGTTTTTCTTTCTTCCTTCATTTCATTTCATGCCCTTATCTTTATCTCTGCCCTCTCTCTCGGAAAGCATAAATTGTTGTTGCGTTGCGTTGGACTCACACCTGGTTGGAATGCCCAAAGCTGAACCCGCTTTTCAAACGTTAGTACTGTGTCTTAATTCAAATTAAAAAAAAAAAAAATCCCACGTCATATTCGCATTTAAATGGAAAAGGTGTAAGAAATCTTATCAATCAAATGCTTTTCGAGAAAAAAGAGAAAACACTTTTTTTTTTTAAATTCTTAAAATTATAATTATAATTCAAAAAAAATTAACAAAATTCGATTTTAATTTTAACTGTATTATTCAAACCGTATATAAAATCTGAATATGGAGTTATAAGTTCAGGCCCATCTAAGACTCTAACTATGTGTCAAACGTCATGAGCTAAAAATAGAGATTAAGGACATGTTTGAATTCTATTTTTTTTTTAAAAATTATTTATAGAACCAAAAAATAAATAAAATATATATTTAATAAGGATTGTTTTATAAAAATTATTCTGAAATTTATAACTGTTTTTTAGTTTTTAGAATTAAATTTATAGAACATATTTAAATTATTATTTTTTTGTGTTTTGATTTTTAATTTTTAAACAAAATATAAAAAATATTTATTTCATTAATTATCATATAACATAATTTAAAAAAACATTATTTTATAGAATAATTAGTGAGCTGGTTTTGTTGAGCCCGATGAACTGCCCTGCTCCATAGAAGTTGTTTTGTGAGTCTGAATCATGGTAGTTACTTCTCAAAATATAAAAAAAAAAAATGAAAAATTGTGGAGGAAAAAATAAAAATAAAAAGGATAGAAATGAAAAAAAAATCCGTTTATAACAAAAGGACCACATATTAAATTTTTCCCTCTGCTCCATAAATGACTGACTGACACTTCATTTCACGAATCCAAAGTTTGTAGCATCGAATTTCGTCCCCATATATATATGGATTATAGAGTTTCACATACCTAGCTAGCCAGAATCGGTGCATAAATTCATATATATATATATGGTTCTCTAGATTCAGCTAATAGATCTATCATATATCTATATGCATATATTAACAGGACTAGATAAGTCTGATAGAATCAGCCTTTAGCATTGTCCATCTCTTGTCCTAGATTACCGACCAGAAAATGGTCCCCAAATAAGAGTATATACATAGAACAATTAATATTAAGATTATTTTCTCTAAAAATTTGAACTATTGTGTAAATTTATCAAATATGGAAAACTAATCCTTCATAGAAGTAGATACATTCTATGTATAAAAAATAAAAAAAGAGTAGATACAATAAATAAATAAAAAAGTTAACTTGTGATGAAGCCTGTATCAGGTAAACTATATTGTGTCTGTGTGTATATCAGTGAAACATTTGAAATTGTGTGTTTCACATGCTTTGGTTCTAGATTTGATGATGCTCAGATGAGACAATATCGTAGACGATAAAACACCGACAAATGGTGAGGTCACCGAAGCACAATCATATTCGTGCTCTCTCTTTTTCTTGTACACTTCTTTCCATATAGCTTCTCCTTCCATCTCTCTGGAACACACAATTCCCAACTCATCAAAAACATGGCTAATTCGCCTCTGCTGCTCACCTTTTCCATTATCATGTTTGTATCAACACTACCATCAAATGTTTCAGCCATCACCCAACCAACTTCAACAGTGGCAAAAGACCAAGTTCCTTGCACAATGTGCTCGGAGTGCGAGAATCCATGCCAACCCCTGCAGCCACCTCCACCACCTCCCATTATGATAGAGTGCCCACCACCTCAGCCTCCATCGCCACCGCCACCATCACCTCCACCTCCACCGCCACCTGCAGTTGTTGAATGCCCACCGCCGCCAAAACCAACATGTGGCCCTTGCGAGACGCTTCCGCCACCAAAACCACCATGTGAAGATAATAATACCTGCTTACCATCACCAGTACCACCTATGCCGTCGACACCAGGACCACCACGACCTCAATATCCACCGGACCAACCTTACTTCCCACCAGGAACGCCATTTCCTCCAGGCTATGAACCAGATGATAACGACGGTGGAAAGATGATGCTAACGCTGCACTTCTCGAGAATATTACTTGTTCATTTGGTAGATGCATTATTTTGGTAATTCTTGTCCGCTGTGTTATTACTTCAGTATGTGTACTGGTGGACTAAAACATTTGCACGAAGAAATGAACGAAAAGTGAGAGCACTCATGGTGGGAGGTACTGAAGAAAGGACAACATTTCAGTAAACAAAAAGAAGGAAGAAAGGACAACAATTAGGCTTGGCTGATGAATGATGTTAGTGTGTCTCTTTTGATGTATTTGTGGCACTTTGTCAAATGTTGTTTAACTTTGTATCATTGATTACTGTTTAATGATCAAATAATTGGTGTAATTTCATTAATGTTGCTGAGGAATTGTGAGTGAAGTCATAAGTTGGTTAACAATGGAAAAGTGACTATTATATAACTGGAAGAATTTATATATTTAATATCTTAAGATTTTTGATTTGATTGTGGTGTATAAACTCATTTAATGTCGTTGTTCTATCATCCCATAGATGGCATAACCTCCAATTCAACTCAATAAATGATGGATTTTCAATGGTTTTTTTTTTTTTTGATAACATTCAATGGTTTTATATTATTCTTTGGGCTTGAAGCACGAACCCATTTTTTTATATTTTACGTAAAGGTGTTTATCAACCGATTCAAATCGTGGTGACCAAACTGAAAAATCGAAAACCGAAAATAAATAAAAAAACCGCAAATTTAAATTGGATTGGATCGGATTTTGGATTGGTAGATGAAAACTGATCCAATCGAAACTGATTCAATATATTAATTTTCCTCTACCTACTTGGGTATTTCCTCAATCATAGCCCAAAAATTTCTAAACCCAAGATCCATTAATCCATCAACTAAACCCAAGAAAAAATTTAATCATATCTCATCAACAAAATTTCATCTATGTAGAGCTTCGTATCTCATTGTAAAAAAAAAAATATTATCGTTTACTGATGCTTTGTATTTAAAAAATAAAAATACAAAGCCAATATATACAAAAGATGTTATTTGCACAACAATAATGAAACAAATTTTAGGATTTTCAAAAACCGAAACAAATTCGATTGGATCGGATCGGATTTGAAAAAAATCCAAACCGAATGGACGATTACATGATCAAACCGAAGGGATTGGATCAGATGATTTTTGCCTCCAAAACCGATCCAATCCAGACCGCGAACATCCCTAATTTTACCTTATGTTGTTCCATTACAAAGTGATAGCATGAGCATCGAACTTATGACTAAAGTGAAGTTTTTTATATTTCTTTAATACATCTTCCTATGTAAGAGTCTTTTGAGTTCGAAACATGAATTATTGCAAATGCTTATTTTTTTTACTTTGGCTAATTTAATTCCATTAGAAAGTGGAAGTTGAATATCGAACAAGTAATTCCGTGGTTAGGTAGATTTAACTATTATGTAAAACAACTAATTTAACCAAAAGCTTAAGCCAATGAATGAATGTTTATCTATATGATTTTTTTATATTTCTCTGACAATTAATATTTACGTTTTACCATATTGATGGCTCCTTTTTTTTTTTGTTTCTTATATCTTGCATAAACAAAGCTTTACTTAATATGCTACTTAATGAGACGATGAGTGACTTAAGTTTTTTTGTTCAGTACGAGGTTGTGGTTTATTACCCATGTATCATTCATCCCGGAGCTCTATGCCGTACTGAAATTAAGGATAGCAAAAATGAGTCAACCCATAACAATATAAAATGAGTCGGATTGGGTCCGTAAAAAATGAGTTGACAATCTCGAGAAAAATCGAGCCAACCCGTGGGTTAAATGGGTCAACTCACAGGTTATCCTTTTTATTAAAAAAATACAAAAGAATTATAAAGGGGCCAGATCTATTCCAAAAAAACTAAAGGCTAAATCCCAAATGCATACGTACGTTGGCTTTGCTGTTGTCGTTGTCATTCCCTAAAAACTCATGAAACTTGATTTGGTTTAGCATTATGTCTTGTTGGACTTGGAATATTTTGTTTGGAAACTTTTAATGAAGTATTAGACCTTATGTGATGTATTTTGAGTTCTTGTTTTGGTCGTGTAACTTGTTAATTTAATTATACTCAACGACTAAGTATCTTATATTAAGTGTTTTTCTTTGCAGTAAATATCTTATATCAAATTAAAACAATTTCCTTAGTTTTCCCACCACATGTACTCGATAAGTGTGACAAAGACTATTTTTTTGCCATTTTTTCGAGTCAACCCTAACATAGCTCAAGTTGGATTGGGTTGGATTTTCTAACTCGTTTTTTTTTCGAGTCAACCTTAACCCGGCTCGTTTTTTTCAGATCGCAAACGGGTTAAGCCGGGTTAGACCGTTTTGCCAACTCTAACTGAAATGGATCCTCGCTTATCAAATGGTGGTAGAGTGATGAATCGATTGGAATATTTTCAAAAAAAAAAATGAAGCCACTTATGTGGAGAAAAATATGATATAGTTATGTGAAAAGATTACAACCATGTAAAAGTAAATCAATGAATATAATTTTATAACCACCTATTGTAATATTTTTTATATCTCTTACTTTATTATTATTCATCCATTATGATTCCCATATGATTATTATTACTAATCCAATATTTTTTTTTGAGTAAATAACTTTTTTAGTCCCTGACAATATCCACGAAGCCCTTTTCAGTCCCTAGCAATAAAAAAGGGACAAATTGGTCCCTGAAATAACAAAAAAAAGGCCGCGTTCATCCTTCTGTTAACTCCCACCTAACGGCCCAACTAACGGTGCACAATTGGCATGTTAGTTTGCTGACGCGACTTGGATGTAGGACACCGTGGAAGACGAGACGACGACGTTTTGGTCCCTATCAAAACCACGAGGGCCATTTTGGTCCCTGTCAAAATGCACGAGGACGTTTTTAGTCCCTGACAAAAAGCACGGGGCCCTTATTGGTCCCTAACCAGAGAAAAATAGGCACATGACTTCATTGCTTTTTTATGCAGTCCAATTTTGTAAAACAGAAGTGCATTACATCAGAAACAGGAGTGCAATCCATTTGTTCATCACGAAGTAATTAAACTAAATTTCATCACAAAGTAAAATACTCCTTCTTGGCATTTTATTCCAATGAAGTTTGTGTTTCTAACTGAAGTTTCGACCTTATTAACGATTATTCATTTCTTTTTCAATGCTAATTAAGTTTCCCACTTTGTTAAAAGAGATTCTTGACTCTTGCAAACAGCTTTTACGATCCCTAGAATACTATGAACTGCTTTAATTCTCTTAGTCTGTATAAGACATAGCGTTTTGCGATTTACGAACAATAACTTCAGTAGTGTAGCATTACAATTATACTATTTATTTTTCTATAAAAGATAATTGCATGATAGTTGATATTTAAATACAGAGAAAAATCAGAGAAGAAGCCAGGTAAATTATTGTTAATAATTACAATGCATGGCAGTTGACTGGACTGCAGCAGTTGGTACTTCTCGGCCACATGAAGGCAACTAGAGAGGAAGCAGCCCACCTCCATTAAATCCACAACAAACAAATGAGCTGTTGAGTAATGAAACAATGAATGCAACAACCAGTGGCACACGAAGCAGATTATTGGCCTTCTTGAGCACACCTGGTTTTAGGCCACCAAGGTCTGCCTCAAGAAAATGACTTGCTGTTGTATATGACCTGAGGGTAGTGCATGAGCCAACTGAGAAGGGTTTATTATTATGTGACTGACTTTTTTTGAAAATTTTGGCCATTATGTATTTGGAGGCCTTATTATGTCAATGTTTTTTTTGTAAATTCTGGCCATATTGTATTAAAGGCCTTTTTTTTAATTCCTGGCAGTTGGCTTTATTTTGTAATGCACTACTGTACATCCATGTCTTCAAATATAATGATACTCAAATCATGTTCCAGCTATTATGTTTCACAGGGTTGATGAATGTTTAAGTTTACCATTTTTGATGTTTTTTAACTAATATACGTAGTTGTAGTTCTTGTACATCCATGTCTTCTGGTTTAACAAATTGGACTGCATACAAATTCAATTTAATGTCATGTTTCTGTTTTGCAAAATTGGATTACACTCCTGTTTCTGATGTAATGCACTTCTATTTTGCAAAATTGGACTGCATAGAAAAGCAATGAAGTTATGTTCCTATTTTTCTCTGGTTAGGGACCAATAAGGGCCCCATGCTTTTTGTCAGGGACTAAAAACGTCCTTGTGCATTTTGACAGGGACCAAAATGGTCTCGTGGTTTTGACAGGGACCAAACGTCGTCGTTTCATCTTTCACGGTGTCCCACATCCAAGCCACGCCAACAAACTAACGTGCCAACTGTGCACCGTTAGTTGGGCCGTTAGGTGGGAGTTAACAGAAGGATGAACGTGACCTCTTTTTTGTTATTTAACGGACCAATTTGTCTCTTTTTTATTGCTAGCGACTGAAAAGGGCTTCGTGGATATTTCCAGGGACTAAATAGGGTATTTACTCAATTTTTTTCCAGAAGAGGCGATTCGGATACATGCAGTACATAGATCGAGACGATCCTGGATGAACTACAGAACTAGTGGTACGTTATTGGTAAGTGGTCAGAGATGTGATGAGGAATGTTGTCAAATTTTGTAAAGGAGTGTTTGGTAAAAGAAGAGGAAAATGATTTTCTCCTGTAGTTGGGGAGAAGTCATCTCCTGTTTTCTCACAATGATTTTTTTTCTTTAATATTTTTTTTTGTTTTCAAGAAAATGGTGGGATCCATCCTAACAATGTTTCTAAGATATGAGAGAAAAAATTGCCTACAACATAAAAAAAAGATTTTGCCAAAGAAAAAATACCAAAATCCTAGAAAAATGAGATGAGAATTTCATTTATACTTATTTAGTACAAGAATTAAAAAAAAAAAATTAAAAAAAGTTGAATTCATGTTTATAAAGAAAAATTCTACCTTAAAATATCACCAAATGATGATATTTTGAGAATCTCATATAATGAGAATATTTAATAATTTTTTTGAAACGTAATTAACCTCAATCCACATTCCAGCAATATTTTACCGTCAATTAAATATAACATCAAGAAAAATAATCTAACATTCTTGTGAATATTATGACTTGTCAAGAAACTTTTTGATAACTTTTTCAAAAAGTTTATTTTTTTTACCATATTTCTGAAAGAGAAAAACATCTATCCTATTAAAGGATATAAGCTTATATCTTTTTAAATCCTAACCGTTGATTTCCGTCCATCAACGGTTATAATCTATTGGGTCAAATTTAATGGGCCAAATTTATTATTAATTAATTAATAATTTTGATCTAATAAATTATAACCGTTGATGGACGGAAATCAACGATTAGGATCTAAAAAGATATAAGCTTATATCTTTTAAAATGACAGATGTTATTCTTTTTCTGAAAATCATAATTTTTGAATTTAAAAAAAAAATCTCTACCAAAAATCTCCTTATAAAAATGGGTTTGAACTAAACAGAGGGGAAATTCGTAGGGTGATTCTGCCGCCTGTGCACCTAAACGAGCAATACGCGGAAGTCTTGTTTGTTTTTTTATTTTGAACAATTGTTTTATTGGTTATGGAAGTGGGATTTAATTCTTTGTCCCCTTCTATTAGAAAGCGAGTAAAAACATATCTACTTTTACATTTAGGGGAAGGATATTATGACAATCAAGTTGTGTTACTATCAAGTGACTACCAATCAATCTCGCCGTTAGATCGATTATGTTGATCCAACGGTTATATTTATTTTCATCTTTGTATGGTCATGATTCTCCATATTTAAAGTGAAAGCATTAAATATGTGAAATCGTAATCATACAAAGGTGAAAATAAATATAAAGTATTAAATTTGGAGAATCATGACCATACAAAGATGAAAATAAATATAACCGTTGGGTCAATATAACGATAAGATTGATTGGTACTCACTTAGTAGTAACATCATTTGGTTGTCACAATATTCTTCCCTTTAAATTTAATTGATTAAGATCACAATATATATTTTTTAGCATATTTGATTGAGAATTTGACATGAGGTTCGACCAGTTTACTGTAGATGAGTCTCGCCCCCCTTCCCTGATCCTTTAATTGAAAAATAATAACTCAACAAAAAAATCTCTCTAATTTAAATGAAAATATTTTCTTAATTCTCTCTTCTTCTTTTTGGCTTAGGCTTCATTGTTTGATCGTAGATAGCATATAAAATTCCAATGGAAGTGATAAAGCCTGTGGGAAATGAATGGAGATTGGAATTTGAAAAGGACTGAGGAATACGTGGCTTATGGTATGGGGCGACAAAATGGCCTTATGCATGCCCATTCAGGTCCACCATAAGCCTGTCATCAGTTTTTTCAAAAAGAACTGGTTTCCGTAGTCCACTTGTCCTATCCTTCTGTCGCGATAAGACCTTATTTGTGTGTGATTTTTGTAAGCATTAAACTAAGGGATTTATTAATTTTATATTAAAGAAGATAGTTATCTCATGTCATAGAAATAAATTTTAAATTTCACCACTTAAAAAAAAAAGTGACACAGTTATCGAATAGTGTGCAGAAAAAAAAATATTTTATACAACATAAAAATAGTTTTTCCCTTAAACTAACATGTATGTTCACTTCCCCTTAATGATTATTCCATTAGTGACGAGAGATTCAATTAATTTCATTCATCCAAGACAGTTCTATTAGATTTTTGTTCATATTAAAAATAATGCCAAATATATTAACGACTAAGGAAGAAAATTTCGGATTCGATATCATCTTGAGAGAAGGGTTCAGAGTCTTCAGACGTGTATATTTATTTTCTTTATCATTTTGAGCTCGATAAGACGTATTGGTCTCATGCTCGAATTCTATGTAACATTTATGTTCCTCATCACAGTACAAAGTTTTATTACACTAATTATACTACTAACATCTAACATGTAACAATCGAAGAAATGATACTAACACTAACAAGGTCGAAAAAAAGAATACTCTATTGTCCCACGACGGCCACGATTGCGTGATAAGGTTGTAAGTTCCAGAAAAATCGGAAAGACCAGGAACATGGTTAAAGTTTAGACGGTTGTTTATTTTATTTTTGTGGCCCAACAGGCCAACACCACACCACCAGTGGTAAGCCGCCAAAATCTAATTGAAAATTGAAATTCAAATTCAGTTTTGGCGATGAATTAATCTAAAATCTAAATAAATCTTATTTTGTGGCACTGGCAGTTTCCCTTCCATCACATCCCAATCCCCTAACAGGGTAAAAAAAAAATAACAAACATTCTATGTAGTCACCAGTCACCACTTTACTTATCTCTATCCTTTTATAACAGTGCCCTAAAGATATTTTTTGCTTTCTCATACTGAAATCCCAAAATTCTCATTTCTCAATCTTCATCACATCAGAGTCTCAAAAAATGGCAAAAGGGAAAAAATCCCCCTCCGCCAGCCTCCACCCTCCCTACTTCGAAGTCTCTCTCTCTCTCTCTCTCTCTCATCATATTTTCCTTTCTCTACTCTGTCCCGTCTCATTTATTTGAGATTTTTAATGATGGGGTTTTGTTTTGTTTTTGTTTTTGTTTTTGTTTGCAGATGATAGCGGATGCTATTTCCACGTTGAAAGAGCGCACTGGTTCGAGCCATCAAGCAATAGCAAAGTTCATCGAAGACAAACACAAGAAAGTGCTGCCTCCAAACTTCAGGAAAATGCTCTCCCTCCAGTTGAAGAACTTCGTCAAATCGGAGAGGCTTTACAAGGTGAAGAACTCCTACAAGATCTCTTCAAAGGACCATGAAACCCAGAAGAGCAAAACCGCCTCCAAAGCCACCAAAAAGACCACTCCGCCGCCGAAGCAGAAGGGTGGCAAGAAGATCGCAGAGAAAACCAAGAAACTGAGTCAGGTGAAGACACCCGAGGCTCTCAAGAAAAAAACCTCCACCACCACCAACACCAACAAGGATGCAACTAAGAAGAAAACTGTGGCAACCTCAGGAGGGAAAAAAGTGAAGCGTCTGAGTCAGGTGAAGACCCCTGAAGCCGTGAAGAAGAAGCCCAACTTGACCCCTATGAAGCGCAAGAGTACTCCCAAACCCATTAATTCTTCGAGGCCCACCAAGAAAGCTAGGAAATGAAAGCATCGTGGTGCTTCTTTTTATGGGATGGAGCCGAATCAAAATCTTTATTGTGCTTCTGTTTATGTGTTAGATTTAATTTCGTTGTTCCATTTCCCTGCATTGGATTATTGTTAATATATATAGTGTTGTGATCAACTTATGGCTGTCCACGATGGCAGTAAGTAAATGTGCTAGCTTTCTATGTTTGTGCTTTTTCTTTTTCTTTTTTATACCAACCCGTGTGTTTAGTATTACTCTACTACCCTTTAATAAGTCAAATCCTAGGATTGTGTTAGTTTTAACTTTGAGCACTGATAGAAGTTCCTGTAGGTCTTGATTAAATTTAAGGGTTTAATGTCTATCGTAGAAAATTTTTTTTTTTTGCTAAATTCACATAAAAGGAAGTGGGTTTTATATGTGGGTGTGACAGAATTTTGTTTTATAGAAAAAGTAGAAATATATTTTCCTAAATTTAAATACATGAATGGTTAAGGATTATTTTTATTTTTTAATAAACATTTGATTATAAAATATTTCAAATATAAAATAAGAATTGTTGATTTCTGTACAGAATGAGACAACATCCTCACAAAAAAATAAAATAAAGAATGAGACAACATTGAAATATAATAATTGAAAATAGATTCTCTCATGGTTTACTTAACATATGGTCACGTCATGTGTAGAATTATAACCATATAAAAGTGAATTTATAACTACTTATTTTAATATATTTTCTCTTTTTCTTTATCATCATTAATCAACTTATATGATTATATTATATTAAATAAAATAAGAGAGGATTTACTTCGAGAGAGTAAAAATTTCAGCTTACCCAAAAAAAAAAAAAAAGTAAAAATTTGAATAGGCCCTTAAATTGGCTGCAACAATCTAGTTCACATGCTAACCAATCCTGAATTGCCTGGTTTGGTACAAGGAGATCGGCAAACAATAAACATGTAGCATAACATAACAAATTACTAACAAGTTCGTATTCTCCCACCCACATAGCAGTTTATTTCTTCAGTCAGTTCAATGTTGAAACCTTTACCTTATTGATTTACCTATAATCATTTCATTTTCTACACACCAACAATAAATGTAAATGACTTAATACATGCAATTCATTTTATGCGTTTCTTAAATAAATTGCACAGAAATTAATCGTTAATAGAAAACGATAGGAGCATAAAGCGGTCTTATCAAAAATCCAAAATCAACATGGCGGTTTAATTAGGTGAAACGGATAATGGAAACCAACTAATTTTGACAGAGTGGAGTAAAACAAGCGGGAATTTGTTGAGTTTAATTAGTATTCACTGTAGGTGACTTAGGTCTGAGGCCAGCCTAAGGATTCGGTCCATGATCATAAAGGTTCAGCCGTGACCGGAGAGTATACAGATAAGAACTTTGTACAAGTTATAAATGTGAGGAATTGGGCCGATGTATAAAGGTAGAATATTGGGCTAAGTTGATTTCTTTATGCATGAACCATAATGTGTTTGAAGTAATGGTCCACATCCACCCAAGGCTTGAGCTTTATGAGCATAATTATGATCATTTTTATTTTATTTTTTTGGTAGTATAAGTATGATCATTTAACCAAAAAATTGCGCGGAGTATTGTCCTATACTAAAAAATAAATGATTATTTTTTTTAGTAAAGTAATAATCAAAATAAATGGCTTCATCGTTTTGGTAAAATTAAATTTTTAATGTCTAACATCACTCGTTTTTCACAGAGTAGCGTTATCTGTACATACAAAAATTTTATTGAGCAAGTTTTACATATACCTCGCAAGTTGAATTGTTTAGCTCTCCCTTTTCTTTTTACCCCTGTTCAAAATAATTGAGACATTAAGAAAAAATATTATACACATTTTGCCGGTGTCTGTAAACTTTATTTCATTTCAATGTTTTAAAATTTGGATCGATTATCGATTCGGTCAAGGTATTAGTTTACTGGATCATTAATTTAACCGGGTTTAGTCGGATATACTGTTCACATATTAAAAAAAGGAAAAGCATATACTTATCACCAGAAAAATTTACAACTAATTTAATCACAGTTGATTTCTGTCAATTTAACGGTTAAAATTTATTATGAATTATTGGGTCATTTTTTTTAATTAATTATTAATTTTCAATAAATGCAATAAATTATAATCGTTTGATTGACGAAAATCAACGATGATTAGATTGGTTGTAAAAGTGAAAAACTTTTATGGTAATAAATATATCTTGCCTCTTCAAAAAATATAAATATATTATTTGTATTAAAAATTCACAGAAGAAAACTATTAATAATAAATACTTCTCAATATTACAATGATGAATAAAGTGACAATCCATTATGCAGCAAGCAAGCAAAAGGTTATACTGCTACACTGTAAAAAGCCAAAAACGATTCTAGTTTTGGTTGGATAAGACCAAAGTTTATGTAGAGGTTTATCTAATCACTATTGCATGATGTAGGCTTTCAAACAAATGATGAGGTACACCACGTTAATAAAAGGAAAAGGTCCCATAATACCTTTTTGGATACCAGAAACGACCATAGTCGTTTTCAACCTACCAAAAAAATGTCCAAATTCCTTATCATCGACATCAAAGTAAAAGCAAGTAATAATTTCACACGAACTAAAATAGAGTGGCACCAAGATTTATAACTTGAGCTAAAAATATAACCCAAAAAAAAAGGTTGATTATGACCGGTCCAAACCAGGTTTTGTATAACTCATTAGGTCACCGAGACTCGACCGAGTCCACCGAAACAATCCAAGTTGATTATATGAACGATCCAAATGACCGCTTGAATCAGAGAACTCGTTGAGTCACCGAAACCCGAATTGACCCGGCCGGTTCAATCCAGGTTTTAAAACTCTGCTTTATTTGTCTTCAAATAATGTCACCACTTGTCTCATGTATAATTAAAAAACTGCTATTGATAGAGAAATTTTTATATGCATTTAGTATGCATAAGATATATGAATTAAGTCAATTAATATTAAATAGTTATATAATTTTATGTATTTTGTGAATATTTTATATTTTGAAGTGAAAATATATTATAATTGTTTTAGTGCATAAAATATGGGAAATATTATACTTACTACATTTTTTCTTATTATCTTTTATTATCAAATCTTAATCGTTAGGTGATATTTATTAATTAATTATTAATTTTCAATAAATTATAGTTATTAGATTGACAAAAATTAACAGTTAAGATTTGATATTAAGAGGTAATAAGAATAAACAGTAGTAAATATAACCTACCTATAAAATATATGTTTGATTTTTTTTAAGTTTAAAAAGCCCAGATTATAATTTGGACAAAAATCTGTATGATATAATTTTACAGAAAAATATTTCTGTAGTTACTGCAGATAAGTTATCTGCATTTATTTATAAAACGACGTCGTTTTAGATTAAAAGATTAAAAAATTAAATTATAAAGACTATAATAACCATGAAATAAATTAAAATTACAAAAACACCATGATTTCTGTCCCAAATCGATGTCGTATTGGACTTACTGCAGATAATTTATCTGTAGTAACTGCAGAAAATACGAACCTATAATTTTAAACAACAATTGAAATGCACTTAAAATTATGTACTGAATAATCTATCTTAAATGATAATAGATTCTTTATGTCACAATTAATATGACCAGGTGATATAAGATGATATTAGTCATATATTTATAAAGGGAAATTGAACCTGGAACATAAAATTGTCTTCCTACAAATGTATAGAAAACAATGCTAGCTTTTAAAAAAAATAAAAAATAAAATACAACAGACCCCACAGACATTGTGTCTGCGGAAAATTGAGGGTCTTGTCCTGTAATATTACAGACATAAACCTCATTTATAAATCAATGTTCATTTTTTATCTTAATAATTTATCTCTCTCATCTATCATCATTAATAATTTGTCTATAAACAGCTAAAATCATTTTATATATTAAAGGAGAATATTACTCTCATGTTACATGAAAGTAGTTCTCGCATACTATAGAGAGAATTTAAGTGGGGCCATCAATAAAAAGAAAAAGAAAAAAGAGAGATTGCGATTTTCGAAATAAGAGAACATAAAATAACTATTTCATATAAAATGAGAGTGATATTTTCCTTAAATGATACACGATAGTGGGATTAGTATCGTACTATGAAGTCTAATCTTCCTTGTTTTAGTATATAGCAAAATAAAAGAAGTTGGTGGTGTCATGGTGTGGTCTTAAATTTCACATAAAAAGGATCCGGTCTGTGACATGAGGTCATGAGCATCTCAACTTATAGTTAAATCATTGATTATTAAAAGACAATATAAAATAAACCGTTAATTTAATTGAAACCATCTTTTATAATCTCCGAAAGGTTCTGTAAGAGTTATGTTATAAGAAAAATAATTGTGTAATATTATAGAGATTTATTTTACATGACTTAATTTTTTTTTTTTTTTTTCAAAAAATATGAATCCCACAAAATATTGTGTATGTAAAAAAATTTATTGTATTATGTTAAATGAAAAATGCAAACTCATATCTAAAAATCAATTCATATGATCTTCTTACGATTTTGTGGCAGACAAATCGAGTATGACGTGGTAACCAAAGCGTGAGTCATGCAAGCCACACAAAATAATTATAATAAAAAAATAAAAAATAGGAGGCTTAGCCAATGGCTAATCCCAACCAAAGTAATGACAGCGAATGCTGGAAGCATGTCTACTGAATATTGTTCGTAACAACATAACATTGATAGACATACATAGCTGGCTTGCCATTACCTGAAGGCAGAAATAATACACATCTTTGGGTATCGGAAAATGTTTATTTGCATGTTTTTATAAAAGACATAATTTACATTTGAGGTATGTCACAGAAATAGAATATAGATATATAAAAAACAATAGAAAATCAGTTATTATCAAGTAATAAAAATTATATAAATATAACATAATATATATATATGTGTGTGTGTGAATAATGTATTTTTACACATTTGTGATTTTACTTATATAAGATTATAAATCTGTTCAACTATTTTTTAACTATTTTTAGTTAATTATTCTATAATACAACAGAAAGAGTTAACTAATTATTTTTCAAATAATTTAATTAACATTAATTATATAACAAATAAAAATAGTTAGAAATTTTAAAAATTCAAATTAAGAACAATATAAGGATACTATTAACCGCACATGTATAAGTTTTTTTAACAAAGACACGTACAAAATATCAGTGGTGGAATAAGAGAACGGCCGGGACATTCATCCCTTTACATTTGTATAAACTTTTAAAATTAAGCATTATTTTTAATTTTTTTGTCATATATTTAATACTTATCCCCTTCAAAATAACTATTATTTTATATAAATAATTATAAATTTCAAAAAAATTAAGTTATATATTTATCCCCTTTAAAAAAAATTCTAACTCTGTCATATAGAAAAATATTTTCTATAATTCAGAATTATCCAATAATTTGATATTCTCTCTCGTAATATTAATTTTTTCTTTTTTTTTATCACTGTTATCCCCCCCCCCCCCCCCCCCCCCCAATTTTATCTTCCATTTACACTAAATGACCATCCAAAAAATGATATTCCTTAGCATAATAATTGCTCTCCGTGTAGGTGTCATTTTCAATTCAATAAGACCCAACCAAATATAGTTAATAATCTATTTGTTGATATAACTGACTAATTTAAACCTAATATTGTGAACAGTATAATATCAATTCATTGAATTGATGTTAAACTACTTGAAAAAAATCAATAATGCCTAAGCTTCAACACAATCAGTGGGAAAAGATGCAACAATAATGCCATCAAATAATAAAAACAAGATGAAAATCCAAATTTATCATTCTCCAGAAAAAAAGGAAAGGGAAAAAAAAAGCATCCAGCTTGTGTTGTTTGTTTCCATGATCTCACCTCACTCGCCTTCCTCGTCTACCAACCAACGTGCATAGCTGATCAACGTTTGCGTTATTATTCCTCGCATATCCAATATTGCTGTTAGTCTCTTAATTATTACTCTTCCAAAAGTCAAGTCAAACTTTAATGCTACACCAGCTCGAGTTGGGGTCCAATCACAGTTCTTCAAAATTGTCACAATTTGTTAATCAATAACTAATTTTTTTTTTCTTACAAAGGATGCATATATCTTACTTTTTGCTCTTTCGGTTTGCCGACCTATTAATTAAGATTTAAGACTCATCTCCTAATCGTACCCTCATCAGTTTTATGCGAGCAAGGTATACATGGTTCCAACTTCCAAGCCACACCTCATCCATTTTAGGTGTGCGATCAATAACTCTATAAACAAACTACGACATATGTAGCACTAATATCGATATGAAATATGACATAATATCTTGACACGTTAATTTTAAAAAATATTAAATTTTAACATGTTACATCACATTTTGTATTAAATAATATTTTTAATTTATGTAATATATATTATATTTAATATTCAATAATTTAACAAAAAAATAAAACTAAACTTATTAATATTCATCAATTTTACAAATAAACATAAAATATCTCAAATATTTATATTAAACTCAATAAAATGGTAATTGTAATACAACGAATCTAATAGTTGAAACTAAAAACTCAACGCAACATAACCTTTGAACCTTTTTTTGAATTTCTATAACGTGTGTTAGAGTGTCAGAGATTGTCGAAGTATCAGAGAGTGTCAGACATGACACGTCAAGGTTTTTGAAGTGTCGGTGCTCTATAGGCTACGACAAAATTAATTAAGAAAAAAATGTGTATCATTTTAAAGATGTAAAATTGTGTCATTTTAAGTAGAGAAATAAATAAATAAAGGAGGAGAGAGAGTGGACAAAAAAATATAAAAGTGTGAGTCTCACTCTTTTTGAGAGTGAAATGACATAAGTTGTGTCATTCAAAAAGACAAACATTTTTTCCATTAATTAATTGTCATCTAAGCTTAATTTGGAGTATTTAAACAGCGACGCAAATATTTAAAAAATAATTTAAATGGAAGATCATATGCTGTAATAGACGTTATTTCATCGAATACTTTATTCTATTCACCCTTGATAATTTTCACGTTATTTTGATCCTTTTTTTACTTTGTATTTTTATTTTACATTTTAATGTTAAATAAATATTATTTAAAATATGAAGTAATGAAGTGAACATTTTAATGTATGAATATTAGATTTATTTTAATTTATTTATTTTTTACAGGCTTTGGTAGTTGATGAAAAAGGGAATTACAGCGAGTAATAACCATTTCCAGTGAACAGATGTTGCTTGTTTTTTGTTAATTAAACTCATATTTACGTATATCTCGAAAATAAATGTTCAGATTTATTATATAATATATATATAGACAAAACATGACATCATATTCTTATTATTTTCAGTATTAGAAATATTAAAAACTTCTTTTATTTGAAATTCCGCTTTAGTTGGTAATGACATTTCTGTTTGTTTTTAGGTTCATGATCAGACCATTTTAAAACAAAACACAATAGTCGATGGAATGTGGAGGGTTATACTTATGAATAAAAAAGTTTACTACACTTATAATTAATTTAAGGGTTCACTTTTTCTGCAGTTACTGCATATAAGTTATTTGCAGTAACCTCAATACGACATCGTTTTGGGACGGAAATCATAGTATTTTTATAATTTTTATTTATTTCAGAGTTATTATAGTCTTTATAATTATAATTTTTTAATATTTCAATATCAAAACTACGTCGTTTTGGAAATAAATGCAGATAACTTATATGCAGCAGAAATAATTTTTTGTTAATTTAATTACTATTAGATTGAAATTAAATTTAATGGTTCACAATCAATCTTTATAAATCTAATTACCACTCTTGATTCTTTCTCACCTTCTCTCATCGTTTGACAACTCTCTCTCTCTCTCGGTCTTCCATATTTCATATAAAAAACTGATAAATTTGTCTCTCGCATTTTCTTAAAATTGCAGGTTTGTTCTTTTTCTATTTCCTTATTAGAAAAAAAAATACTCCCCACTGTATATGAAAATTATAGATGGAGGTGTAGATTTATCAAATTGTTATTGTAAAACTCCGGGAGTTATGACCTGATATTGGAAAATCAATGAGCAGATTTTGGGGTTTTGACAAAAAAAAAGCAAATTTTAAAAAAATTTATTCTTGACCAAATGTTTTATCGGACTAATGCAGGAAGACACGTTTCAGGTGGTTACGCGTTTAGTCGCGCACCTGACACATGCCTGTTTTTGACAAATCTGAACACGTCTAGGTACGTGTCTAAACACGTCGTTACCAGGTGCACGTTTCTGACTGTGACGCGACATGCGTGCCTGAATATGACACATCTTGGTATTGTGCTCATCAGACTTGTCAGAAACACACACCTGGTACAGACGTGTTCAGACACGTACCTGGTACAGACGTGTTCAGATTTATCAGAAACGCGCTTGTGTCAGTTGCGCGACTAAACGCGTAACTACCTGAAACGTGTCTTTCTGCATTAGTCCGGTAAAACATTTAGTCAACGAACTAAGGTGAATTTTTTTAAAATTTGCATTTTTTTGGTCAAAACCCGCCGATTTTAACTTCATTGATTCAACAATTGTGATGATCGATCATTGCTTCAACAATTGTTTTCAGTATGATTCCACTGTTCATTCATATTTTAATATTACAATGAACCAAAGAGTCTCTAGAAATAATAAAACTATAATAAATAAGTTTGTTTTAACTTAATAAATGTATTTGTGTTTTCCTTAAATATAGTTTTTGTGCAAAACAATTCTCGATGAATACCTGTGTTCTTTGCTTCATTTTCTTTCTACGCTTTAGTAAATTCATATATTGGTGAGGTATCGTAAAAACGAAATGAAAAAATAATGGATTCAGCAAGAGAGCGTTGAAAACCCTATAAAAAAAAGGGAAGAAATCAGGGAATTGAGAGCAATGCGCGCAAGAGCTTCGGGTGAGGTCGCGAGAGAGGGTGGAGCATACTTGTTAAAATCTCGATTTATCACTATGATTTTATGTTTTTACGATTTTTTTTTATCAAAATAATTTTACCAATATTTCAAATGCTTTTACATTTTTACAATTTTTTAATCCCCTTCTGATTTTACTTAAAATCTCAATTTTAACAATCTTGACGCAGAGAGAGTTATCATACGATGAGAGAATGTGAGAGAGAATTAGGTTTATAATGATTGATTGTGAGCCACTAGATTCAATTATAATCTAATAGTAATTAAGTTGGTTATACGGGTGGTAAATTTTTTTAGTGGTAAGTATAATCATCCCATAGTTGATGGAAACTTTGTCATTTGTGTAATCTTTTAGTTATTTTTTTATTTATTAAAAAGAGCTGTTATGGACCTACATGAGAGACCCATATTCTAGAAAGCTTGAGAAAAGGTTATGGAAAGAGGAAAAAAAATTAAGACAAATACAGGAAAGCTCCAATCAAGGATGCTAATCCTAATGTGACAGCTATGAACCTGGACATGGGCCCCTATAAGAGCGCTTAAGGATCCAGAATTTCACTCCCAACAGGTAAACTCTATAAATAAGAGGTAAAATCTACATGTATCAGTACATTTTCTCTCTACTATTATGTTGTTACTGTACACATAACACTCCTTTGACTAGCATTATTACTCCTAGTATACAATGATCTTCTATAGTCAAAGGCATTTACCCGGGAGAGCATCTAGATTCAAGATAAATATATTAGTCTTGGACTAGACATCTCTGTCTTTATGAAAGAACAAGATAAATGTCATACGTATAAGTATATAATTTTAAAAGTAAATGAAAAATTGATTTGAAAAGACTTAGGGGTACATTTGATTAGGATTTTAAAACACTTTTTTGAGATAAAAAATCTCATAGATTTTAAAAAATCATTTAGAATTGGAGGAACTTTAAATACCTTTTTAAAAGACTTTTTCTACAATCAAGATTTCATAAGATTGGATTTTAATATAATTTATAAGATTTGAAAGGACAATATGGATTTATAAGATTTTAAAAACTCATATGAATTTTTAACAAACATTCAAAATTAAAAGAGTTAATAAAAAAAATAACAAAGAAATGCAATGATATTAATAAAAAAATAAAATCTAATATAATTTTCTCAATCAGTAAAACATAACATAATTTTTAGCAAACATTCAAAATTACTAAGCAATAGCTCTTAACATATCTAAAGCTATACTAGTCCTCCACGCATTAGCATTTTCTCATTCCTGCTCTTGGATTTGACCAAGTGGTTAAAAATTATCTTTGTCATTTGGTATTAGAGCTATGCATATATGATTATAAGACTCAATTTATTTTTTTTATTAAAATAATTTTAAATTTTCATATAGAACCTAAAGTTCTTGATATAATTTTGTTTGGAATTTTTTATAAATGATCTTGAAAACCTTGGGGGTTTTGTTCTACGTGATGAGAGTTTTCTAACCATATATTATAAGCATGTTTTTATTGAGTATTCTAATTGAATTTGAATTTTTGGGTTTTATTATATAAAAGTTTAGAAAATTTCTCAAATTATTTTCAATCGATACGTTGAAACCTTGAATTGCTTTAGGGCTTTTGAAAAACAAGTTTTTAAATATCTATTGACACAAAAATTATTTGAAATCATTTCCTATAGCGAAGGAATTTCGTTCATGAATGTATTTTTATGAAATATAGGATTCATATTATGAAAGTTTCAATCTTTCTTTAAATCGATATTGTTTCATTGATGTAAACCGAAAATTAGTTTGAGAGTTTTAGTTCCCCTATTGTTTTCTTATTATTTTATGTTGTTTTTAATATAAATATCACACCTTTTTGTGTTAAGAAAAATCACAACCCATAGCTTGAAAAATTATTTTTTAAACTTCCAAAAGCTCTAAAAAATCGCTTAAAAATGTGCTATTTTTGAGATGGACAATATTATAATGTTGTTGATTTGTTGTTTCTGGGTTGTTTTGTGATAAAAATCGCTCAAAAATATGCTATTTTTGAGCTTTGACGAAACTCCGATTTCGAATGGGTCAACCAGCCAAAGGAAGAAGAAGACACTGCAATAGAGAAATTTTAAGAAATCCTTAGGGTTAGAGTGAGATTGTTTGAGAGACATCCTATTTATATTTCTCACTAAAAAGTCTCACAAAATTTACACCAGTAGAAAATCCATTAAAATAATCAGATTTTTTAATACCACAAAACTGTTTTTCCTTTGTTTAAAATCCTGATTGAATATCAACGAATTTGGATAGACTCTAAAATAATCTTTTAAAATCTTAATCGAATAACACATGACATTATTTCAATCATTTAAAATTCTAATTGAATACCAAAAGAGTTTTTATCCAAAAAAAAATCCATTAAAATCTTTTGAAATCGCAAAGTAATTGTAATTGTTAAGAATTAATGAAAAACGGGATTTATTTTCCAAAAAAAAAAAAAAAAAGTGTGAGTAGTAGAATTCATTTGTAATTGCATGAATGTTTTTTTACAAATTTAAATTCAATTTTAATAATCCTACAGTGCATTATAAACAATATAATATTCTACACTCTTATAGATAAAGATGTGTAAAATAACCAAAAAACTGAACCGAACCGAGCCGCCCCTTAAAAAAACCGATTTTTAAAAATCAGTTCATGAATCGAACAGGTTTTTAAAGAACCAGTTCATGAACCGAACCGATTTTAAGAATCAATTTAAGAACCGAACCATTTTCAAACCGAACCAAATTTGATTTTTATAACTTTATTTTTTAAATTTTAAATTTTTTTTTTTTCAAAAGAGGGTCGACCCGAATCGGTTCCGAACTGAACCGAACCGTTTTCAACTGAACCGAATCACTCTCGAACCGAATCATTTAAACCAATTCAATTCAATTTTTCAAAAATTCCGGTTTAATTCGATGCATGCACGTCTCTACTTATATATAAGCAAGTTCGCAATCGAAAACTGAAAAGGACAGATCGCTAGCTGAGTCTTAACAAAGATTATTGTGGATTCCTAATGACCCAAAAAGTAAAAAGACTTTTAATGGAAGGGCGAAAGTAGCATAAACGTGTGAGAACCTTGACACGTGCGACATCTACATTATTTATTAGGCACAGCGACGTCCTTGCCAACGTACCTGTCACATTTAATATACCACCTTCCACCTCACTCTTCTATACATATATTCATCATGATAATATTAATATATAACGTTGTTTTTAATTAGAGAAGCATATTAAAAAAACTACATACAAATATACAATACAAGTCCAGGCCCTTAAGTTATTTGTCTGCATTTACCGAACTTAATTATATTATCTCTCATCTTCACTCTCTCACCCACCTCGAAACCCAAACCCCATTTTCTTACATTCAGCGAAAGAGAACATGAAAGAAGAGATGGAGGGAATCACAGCCAGCGTGTGCAAGGGTTTGAAGGAGTACTGGAGGAGAAGGGGATACCAAAGGATAAATGGGTCGGGTCGGAGAAGGATGAATCGGGTGAAGCTAGGAAGCACGGGGACCCGAAAGGGTCGGTTCTGGAGGTGGAGGATTAAGCTGTCACCCAAGATCCGAATCCACAAAATCCCTTCGCCGAAGAAGTTGCTGGTGTGGGTGAGGGACGCGTACGTGAGGATGATGCTGGGTTTGGCGAACTCGCAGGTCATGACGATGAGTGCCTCGGCCTCCGGCTTCGGTGGCGGCGGAGACACCGCCATGGGTGTGTTCGGGAGGGCTCCACCTAAGGAGTATGATGAGAAGACGATCGTCCAGATCTACAAGTCCCTGTTAATCGCACATGGACACTTGGTGCCACTCGACGAAGCCAAAATCGCCTCTGTAATCGATTGCCGACGGTGACTGTAAGTATCATAACTGGCAAGTATCATAACTGAAATTCACTTACCGTCGTCACCTTCCTACAGTTGTCGTGTGTTACTTTCTTTCTATCCAATTTTTTTTTCATTTTTTTTTCTTTTTAGTATTATGTCTTGGACCGGTTTTATTTTTAATGTAATTCTATCAACTAGATTCTTCTAGCTTCCTATAAATTACATGTCAACATCACCGCAAAATATTGGCAAAAACTGTCTTCTACCAAAACAGCACTCTTTACTTTTCTTTTGCCAATCATGTAGACCCATGTAAAAAAAATAAATAAGAAATAAATAAATAAAACTTAATATTGGCTAGTGGTGTGATGATGTGATCAGTTTGATTTGGTTATATATTCAATTCTTATTATTTTATAAAAACACAAAACTATATTATGCTATATTAGACTCGACCACAGCGGGATTGATAATTTTACATTTATTTCCCTTTCCTGTTCTTATATTTACTTCTTCCAAAAAAAATTTATCATTTAATGCCTAATACTGCCAATATGTCCTTAGTGTCTAGTTTGAAGCAATCTTTTAAAAAATATATTAAAGCATTAGAAGATTAAGAAATAATAGTATCATTCATAATTAACTGTGGTCTTACGAAAGATTAAGTTTTTGAGTTGTGGTTCACGAGTGACTTTATAACTACCGATTATATAAAATTCCTTCAAATAATTTCAGTATTTTAATATATCCAGTGGTATATTAATTATCTGACAATTTTGATTCAAGAAGAGCTGCTCTTCTAATATTAATTTTTTTTTTCATTTTCAATACTCGAATAAGTTACTTCAAATAATTTCATCTACTTCTATTCTCTTGCGTACGTAACAAAGTACTTAGAAGTTAAGAAAGTCAAGTTGTAATCTATTAATGGTTCGTTTGGCACACCGTACTGAAAGTAATACAATAACTTAATACAAGACTTTATTTTATCAGCTATTTGATGCAAATATTGTCTTATATAAGCTTCTTTAGCAAAAAATAAAATAAAATATTATATATTAAAATAATAAATAACTTAATCAAATCTTTAAAGATGAAACTACACTTAATTGGATTTTAATGCATAAGTTCATTTAAATTTACATTACAATCCTAAACAACCTAATATCAGAAAGAAAAAGAAAAAGAAAAAGAAATAATTTTAAACTACTTTTATTCTTTACCATAACAAAGTACTCGAAAGTTGAGCAAGCCAAGCTGTAATCTCTTAACTTTCACATCTTGACTTTATTCTATGTGATAAACCCCTTGCGGGGTCTTCAATATTCTTACTCCTGCTGATTTGTTTTTTTTTTTTTCAAACCAACATGGTGCTACTTATCATCCTATTGTAATCTTTATTTGGGGTAATGTTCATATATTTTAATAATTAAGTTTATGTAAAATTATGTATTATTAATTTAATATTTATTTATTCATTTAAATATCGTGCATTTAATATTGCTGGTCATTTATTTAATACAAAATTAATTTATTTATCACACAACAAATTATTTTGTTGAAACTCAAGTCTATCGAGTTGATAATTCTTTTTTAAAACGAGTACCACCAAAAAAAAAAAAGCTTTAGAAAAAAGTTATGTGGAACTTTTCATTCGTTTTCTTATCATTTCGAGTTCTTACCCAATTTCAGACGATACTATACAACGTCAATCGGATTCAAGACACAGAATCAAATACTTTTTTTTTTTTTTTTTTGTAATAAGAATCAAATACTTTGTGTGCGTACAATCTATATTCTAAAAATCAATAAGAATGGTTTCAAAAAATAATAATTCAATAACAATTTTAATATACAATAAAATGGCTATAAAAAAAAAGGCTATAAAAAAAAATTACAATAAAACTACAACATTAGCCCGACAAAAATGGGATAGTCCGAAAGGGCAATTAAACACAATAAGATAAGTTCTTATACCGTCCCTTTCACCACTCACTTTGTCTTATGTGGAATTTCTTTTCATAAGGTATGATATTTTTACTATCAAATATTCCTATTATTAATCTACTATCATTTTTCAGTATTCCACTTTTTAGAAATTGAATCCCACTTTTTAGTAGATAATCTCTGAAAAATTTCTGAAAAAAAAAGATAAAAAAAAACAGCTTTGGATGTATTATAGGTAATACATAGTTATATTAGATTGATAGTAGATTAGTAATAGAAATATTTGGTAATAAGAATATTTTTTTTTTTATCTCCTTTATCTTCAACTAACTTCATTCATCACACTACACAAGAATTCTTACACGGAATACATGATGCCATCCTGTAGGTATTCAATCGCAGATACGATGATTTAAAGTTGTTAGTCCATAATATTCATTTCAATCAAACGAAAGATATATTACTAATTTTATACTATATTTTTTTAACATGCTCTCTCACATAAAAATTTATTGGATTTTAATGATAGACAATACATAGCCTTACCTACTTGTACTAAAAAATTTAATTAAATTATTTATTAATAGAATGGAAAGAAACAATAAGTAAAGTGTAGTGTAAATGTGTTTAGTCAAACTAGATTTTGATCTATATAAACCAAATCTATGTAAAATATTTGAGTCGGGCCTAAACTACTTGTCCATTATAAGTTAAATTATATACTTGCACTACAACAAAAATGCTCTTTAGCCACGGCAAAAGCTGTGGCAGAATATGATAAAAATCGTGGCTAAATGAGTTGTCCATTGTTTGAAAAACCGTGGCTAAAACAGGCGTTGCATTATTTTAACCACGGTGTTGTTTGCATTTAAGCACGGTCGGAATGAGTGTGGTAACATTGAATTAGCCACGGTTTGTGTTACATTAGCCACGTTATATTTGTGGCTAAACGATTTGGATCACTATAATCAGAAGTTTTATTTTGCCACAAACTGAACCGTGGCTAATTATAAGGAGTTTTTTAAAAAAATTATTACAAATTCTCCAATCATATAAAAAGAAAATAATAAAAATTACATTTGATGAAAGAACCAAAAACCAAATTAAGGAAGATACTAAAATAAAGTGGAGTATACAATTTTACAAATACAATTTTTTTTTCTACTTCATATAAGTAAATCATGTTTTCTATACAATTTCTCAAAATTCATATTTTTTTTTTTCATTCCATAGAAGCTGAAGGAGTTTCCTTTACCAACAGAAGGAGTTAATCAAGTTTTCCACTTAAATCATTTAAGAGAAATAATTCCCAAATAAAGCTAAAATTATAAGTTTGTGATTGTCACAAGTCATCTATACAAAATATTAACTCCATTGTTCAACTAAACAAAATATGACGACATATTTTTTAAATCTATCTTCCAATAATTGTTGTATGCATCCTATCCTTTTAAAAGGCTTATCAGCAAATCATACCTGTATAAAAAAAAAATTAAATAAGATATGCTAAAATATCACATAACTTTTCAATGTCAAGAAATTACTACTTTTTTTTTTGGGTGAGGATATTCTAACTACCAAAATTTCTTACTACTAACTTACTACCCATCACATCACCATTGGATCAAAGAGAGAGAATGTTAAAAAGCTTTTGAAGAGAGAGAAAATGTTAATCTAATAGTGATTAGATAGGTAGTAAGTTGGTAGTGTAAAATTTTGATAGTGAGAATATCCCTCATCTTTTTTTTTTAGATAAAATATGAACAAACCTTAAAAGCATTAATTCTGGTAAGAGGAGAATTATAAACCTCCATGCCAACCTATTAAAAAGTAAACCATCAAACAACAAAGTTGAAGGTGAAAGAACAACCTTGATATTGTTCTCCTTAGAAGATAACTAAAAACCGTAGATTTTCTGTGTAGATCTGATGAAACTAACTTCTTGCAGCACAAATTCACAGGATCAATATATATATATATATATATGTATATATATATATGCTAAAATAAAAAAGAAAATTTTATAAGAATATCATCAAATCCAACCAAAAAGCAAAAAATAAAATAAAAAATGACAAACACAGTGGGGAAAAAGAGGTAAGATATATACGAGGTAGAACAAGGTGGGATAAATTCTAATAGTTTCAAAAATTGGATAAAAAAATCCATCCTTAAAATTGGATAACACTTTCCAATAGAATTAATTACAGCTCACAACACCATTAGCATCATGTTTATTGCATAAAGTTTCATTAACTTGAGCATATTCAATCAATGGATTTATCATAAAGTAAAAAGTAGGCTAATAAATTCTAGAGTAAATACCCTTTTTAGTCCTCAGCAAATTTTATGAGACCCGTTTTAGTCCCTAGCAAGTAAAAAGGCCAATTGTGGTCCCTAAAAAATTCAAAATGGACCCATTTAATTAAAATCGTGATCCCTCACAAATTCAAAAAAGACCCATTTTAGTCCCTAAAAGGACTAAAATGGATCCATTTTGAATTTCTTAGGGACTACGATGGGCTTTTTTATTTGCTAGGGACTAAAGCGGGCAACATGAAATTTGTTGAGGACCAAAAATGATATTTACTCTAAATTCTATTGAAAAGAACAGGTAGAACAAGGAAGATATTTTTCTAAAGTGTACGATGCTTTTTGCATAATAATGATAACATGAGTTTGATAATTCTTTTTTAACTTGCTTTTTGCATTTTTAATATTATTTTATTCAACTCAAACAATACACCTAACATGCTAACAAAGATGACAACAGTACCATATTTCATTTAATCTCTATCTAAAACATGTATACTTCAAAATGGTCTGCAAGTGATATTGAATAATAATAATAATAAGAGTAAATACCCTTTTTCGTCCCTGGAAATATTTGCGAAGCACAATTTAGTCCCTCGGTTTAAAAAAGTCACATTTCAGTGTTTCATCTTTGAAAAAAAGGGCCACGTTCGTCCTTCCGTTAGTTGGCATCTAACGGCCCAACTAACGGTGCACACGTGGACCGTTACTTTGCTGAGTCACCGTTAAGTATGCCAGCTTGGAAGTAAAACGACGCCGTTTTGAAGGTGCCTTATGTCTTGTTGGAGTTTTGAACAGCTGAAAGTCCTATTTGGTCCTTAACACTAAAAAGTCACCATTGCAGCAAACCTTTCAAACCACCATTGCAGCAAACCAAGGCTTATGCTATTGGCAAGGCTTATGCTATTCGATCAGATTTCCCATTGGCCAAGGCTTATGCTCTGATTCAATAAAAAATGATGATGATAAAATGAAACTAAAGTCGAATAGAGTATTTGGTGAAGGAGAATTGCATTTTATCGCAGGAAAATCACATTGACTCAAATTATTGTACTTTTTCGTTAATGATTTGAACATCACAATCCACCACTAGCTGTTTGTGTCCAAAGAGGACGGGGAGCTCATCATATCGTGTACTCAACTTGCTCAAGTTTTGCATTGGCTGTGTAATAATGACAATAATATAAGAACCCACAATGAAACTTTTTTCCTCTATGAAGCAATATATTGTTTCATGCATCAGGGTTTAATTACAAAGGTTTCACTCTTACGACCTTTTAGAGGTATCACTTCTAAAGGAGTTCCTTGCAATTGCAAACAATGCATTAAATGAAAAGGGAAGAATGAGTTCTTTTTTTTTTCTTTTCTTTTTTCATGTGTTCTCCTTTTTCATTAGACAACACTTTTATTGTTACTCAAGACAGTTGCCATGATTTTGGAAAGTGGTATTTTGTAAAAAAGAATGGTAAAAGTTATTTATTTATTATTTTTTCATAGATCGTTGCATCTGTTATCATCATTACAAAGCTTGAACATCCATGAAATTTGTGGGATTGTTTGCCTCGTGTTTTAGTTTTGTGCCAATATTATTGATGGTTGCTTGGATATATGAAGTATGAACTAGATATTAGATTGATACTTGAACAAGATTGTATATATTAAGGTACATAGACTGGACAGAGACTGCTCTGGCATTCTGGTGATGGGAAGGACACAGACAAGTGCTGCAGTTTTGCATTCCATCTTCCGCGAGAAAACTTCCAGGGTGTCAGATGATGTGAGTGATAATTGTACTTTTTCATCAAATGCTTCATGCTGGCTGACCTGGATGATATAACCTCCAGAGCATTGGTCTATTATGGTCACAATCTCAAGTTGCTATATCTGTTTCATTTTTTTCTGACCTTGTTCCATTTGATCCTTGTTCCATTTGATATAACCTCCTAGACGTTCAAAGGGGTTGGTTACTGCTTCATTGGGTAAGGTTGTATCCATATTGGCACTTCATATGTACTGTAGAAAGCTCGTTATATATTGTAAAAGATTGTTGTAATCCTATTTTTGGTTTCAGGTGGTTGTTGACAATGGGAAATCTGATCGAATAGCATAAGTCTTGGCCAATAGCATAAGCCTTGGTTTGCTGCAATGGTGGTTTGAAAGGTTTGCTGCAATGGTGATTTTTTAGTGTTAAGGACCAAATAGGGCCTCGATAAATTTGTCAGGGACTAAATAGGGCCTTCAGCTGTTCAAAACTCCAACAAGACATAAGGCACCTTCAAAACGGCGTCGTTTTACTTCCATGCTGGCATACTTAACAGTGACTCAGCAAAGTAATGGTCCACATGTGCACCGTTAGTTGGGTCGTTAGATGCCAACTAACGGAAGGACGAATGTGGCCCTTTTTTTCAAAAATGAAACACTGAAATGTGACTTTTTTAAACCGAGGGACTAAATTGTGCTTCACAAATATTTCCAGGGACGAAAAAGGGTATTTACTCTAATAATAAAAAGAAAATTAAAACCAATGGATTAGTGGGAGACAACAATAAGTAAAGAGTTTTATTGTGCATGCAAGAAGACAACCCAATTTCTTTAAAAACCTGTTTAAGCACGTTGTGAGCTGATGTATTCGGCCAAGAAGAAAAAAATATTCATCTTACATCGATATGTGACAAACAATTATATAATATTTGGAATCTAGACTAAGACAAAGTGGCCTACAAAAGCTAATCAACACAAAATAATATTAGGAATCTACATTAGCCACGTACAGGTGTTGGGTGAGATACATGTAACATATCAAGAGGATAACCAATAAAATAGAAAAGAAGTAAGCATGAATAAAAACTACATGGAAAAGTAAATAAACAGTGAAATGTGCATTTTACGATGCAAGGAAAAATAAAGGAGGGACTTCAAGTTTTCTTTTTTCTAGTAACAAAGGGACTTTAAGTTTCTATTGACAAAGATGAAACAACGTAAGTAGGGGGTATAGTAGCGTGACAATAAGGTAAGGACCGCTGACTTGACTATGGGCTACATGGAGAAGAGAGGACTCAGTGTCACCACGAAGACAACAATAGATAAATAATCAACTAATTTCTTTGAATTTGGCTGCAGAGCAAGAGAAAACTACCATGCACCTGAACTCTTGAGATTGCAGTTTTGAATGCTCAGAAGAGCTTGGTAAGATTGCAAATATGTCAGGGGCTTGGTGAGTTACGATTGCTATTATTATTACTATTATGAGTAACAATTTTATTAAAAAATATTAGGGAAAATCTCCTATTTATTTGTATAGAAACTTACAGACAAGAGGCACCACATCAATTTTACTAAAAAATATTAGGAAAAATCTCCTATTGAAGGCTAAGTCTGTCGGAGTCACCTTAAGACTTGAGAGAGATAGAGAGAGACAAGGGATTTCTTGGTAAGCATGAGAAGTTTACGTGAAGGAACAAAATTATTGTTGGCTGTAAAATTATTTAGTGTGCAGCTCAAGGCAGAATTACCAATGAAGTTAAGCATAGAAATTTTTAGTCAAGAGAAATTACTAAAATCTGATATTTTGACAGAAAGGAAATTATATAAGTAACCAATTTGACCCCAAATGTACAAAAACACTAATTTTATGTGAGAAGCACTATCTCCGGATAGTTGTAGTGTCACTTCTTTATTGTAACTTGTTATTTATACAAACAATGCCACTCACACTGAGATCAGAATATTTGAACAGAGATCTGAGATAGCTAGTGACCAAGAATGGATCACCTTATAATTATAAGGCAGAAGAAAAATAAGAAAATGCTTTGAAATGACTTCACTCAAGACAAGTAAATATAACAGGTTTAGGAACTGGACTCTGATCAGAGTAACACTCAAACTTTACAATATTTATGGATTTCAGACCATGACACTAAGATATGCAAATTCGACACTTCTTATGCAGAGATATGGATCAAGAACAGGTCAACTTAAGGTCTATTTTTGAATCAATTTTAAAGTTAGATAAGAGACACAATATAAACTATTTTTTTTACATAATGATCGGTCCAAAATCAAATATTTGTATAGTTTGATGTCACAGAGAATATTATATCAATTTAACCCCCAAAATAGGCTGAATTTGTGAAGCAAATCAGAAGCAATAGCAAGTTAAGAATATTGTTTTAGTTCAGTCACACCGTTAGCACTATTGTCGGCAATTTAGGCCAAGAATTAAAAGTAAAAAAAGCACAATACACACTGAAATGATCAAGCCACACCCAAAGACAGAACGCTACACAATAAAGAATTCACTACTATCACAGAATTACTAAAATATAAAGAGATGTGATAAGGAAGATTAAAACCAAAATTTCCACTGGATCAGATTGACAATTACATACTTGACACTATATCAGCGACCAGATTAACCTCCAGTGCAAAATGGTAAATTAAACCAGCTCCACCACAGCCTTATGAATCAATGATATTAGAAAATAAAAATGGATAATCCCAATAGTGCAATCTAAACTCAAAATATTCCTTACACACACTTTTCAAAGCACAAGCTTCACAAAATTGTCACTTGAAGTAACAATGCAACATTTGAGTAGCACTAAACTAATGCGGCCTCTGTAAAAAGAAAACTATGAAAGATGCAATCCACACTAATTTCACTCCAAAAACAACAAAATAAAATAGGTTATATACTGTTTCTCTTGATCACTGCCTACTGTAAAATAAGTAAAGTGTTATGGACCATTTAAATGGTCCCCATTTTTATCTCCACTATATGAAGCACTTCACTCCCCTATTTTCTCTCAACTACATATAACCACCCATTATGAGCACCACTTCTCTAACTGCTAGTGCACTTCATCTATATATAGCTCTCTATAGCAAAGGATTAAGCAGGTTCTACAACACCTTTACCACATATTAATGTTCATTCCAGAACATAAAGCATTGAAAACAAAGAGAGGCATTGGGAAATAACAGATTGAAAATCCAAATGCAAAGGGATAACTATGAAAAGATTATAGAACAACTGAATATTGATAGCAGAGACGGAATTAAAAAAAATGAAAAAAAGAGAAAAAAAACCAAAATTTACAGAAGCTTAAGCATACTTACGGGTGTTGTTGCTTCTTCTGAGATAGCTTCTTCTGTTGCTTCGGCATAGCCATATCCTCGTCCTTAATCGAAAAACGATGTCTCTAAATGTCGGTCCGAGGGCGAGAACTAAAAAGTATCAATGAATCATTGTCTGCACTTAGCCAAGAAGATTGAAAATGGTTAATTGGCAAAATTGTAGAACATATAATATTGAATAATAACTAGGAACATAGGTTACCTTAAAAGTCATCATATTGAACATGGACAGAGCAAAGCACGGTACGACATCCTCAGGATTGCTATCAGCAATGTCATTAGTCATCAGAATGCCACTTGATGGTTGCCACAACTGAGGTTGCATGGTGGCAGTGGCCTACAGAATGAAATATAAACATAAAAAAATAGTATAATTCCTATTTCCAAATTCTGAATATAGAAAGTAGTAATCTGGCAGAAGTAACTACACATGGTCTCATACCTTGCCAGATGAGTTACGGTCATTTTGCTGCCATTTTCAGAGCAGGTGAATGGCATTTGATGCTAGTGCCAGAATAGCATTGCCTGAATTTGTATATATCAACCTTGATATCTGTCATTAGAAAGATCAGAACAATTTCATTCTTGGAGAGGGGTGAGGCAGAGAAACCTTGAAAGTTCTCTACTTTACTATTTTATTTTATTTTATTTTTGAGCAATATTAGGGGTTAAAATAATTTTATGTAAAATGATTGAAGATTCATAAATTTTTCACTATTTTATGCTTAAACACTTCCATGAGACAATGTAAAATAATGTTGGCGTAAATGACTAATAAATTACTATAAGACAGAAAGAATTATATAAAAAAGCATGCTAATTGAATACTCATCAACTTCAGCTCCTACGTTTATGCACAAAGACACACAAACCATGTGTTATCTAAGTGGAATACAAACTGAAATCATGCGTTATGCTAATAAGAGATTTTACATAGGACAAATAGAAGTAGGAAAATCTCCAATTCTCCAAACAGTTGCATAAAGTTAAGTCTATAAAATACTTGTTTTACCAGATAATTGGAAAAGGCTCCTCTAAGAGCGTAAGTAATCTATCATATGTAAACGATGTCTCTAATTACCAATTCATATGTAAAGGAAGTAGAGCCATTATTAGTCAAATAACAAATTAAGTCAATTTA
The DNA here is from genome assembly GCF_033153095.1 of Gastrolobium bilobum. Taxonomy (NCBI): domain Eukaryota; kingdom Viridiplantae; phylum Streptophyta; class Magnoliopsida; order Fabales; family Fabaceae; genus Gastrolobium; species Gastrolobium bilobum. The sequence continues at coordinate 26,713 of NW_026898901.1, read as the reverse complement.
AGCTAATCCCTCATTAGAATAGTGTGTATAACAGTAATCTTTAGTCAAATAACAAAGTCGTTCCTGCACATTAACATCTATGAAATCTAAACAAAAAAATTGAAGAGTTTGAAAGGCTAAACTTGCGATTGGTAAAAAAACCTGCAAATGGCGAAGGAGAGAAGCGCAGGAGATTGAGAGATAATGAGACACGACCATCATTTTTGCAAATGAAACACAGATCCAAAACCTAACAAAGAAAGAGGAAAAACAAGAAATTAGAACGAAGCATAAATTGGAATAAAGCAAAGATGAAATCTAAATAAAAAATGGCATGTGTTTATTATGAACGGAGTGAGTGCGAGACTGAGAATTTGAGATAGAAAAAATTGGACTGAGAATTTGAAGGAAGAACGAGTGAGAGAAACAATGTTGTGGTGGCTTTTGGCGATAGCTACTTTTTTTTATTTGCATAGTAAAATTTTTTATTTTATAATTTTTTAAAGAATATTAACTGACCGTGGTTAAAAAGTCATGGGTAAAAGCCGTTTTTCTTGTAGTGTTGACCTTACTTATATTTAAAAAATAAAAGGGGAGACCTACACCTATTAGTTTATTTAAACCTATTTAGACTTTCAATATCTATCAAGAATTTAAAATATATATATATATATATATTTCTAATGGCTATCAGATGAGGTGTCAAATTTCAAATTTGACACCAGTGTCAAAGGATCCAACCTCTATATGAGGTAGGATCCTTTGACACGAGTGTCAAATTTGAAATTTGACACTGGTGTCAAAGGATCTTACCATATATATATATATATATATATATATATATATATATATATATATATATATATATATTTTTTAATAATTTAAATAATTTAAATAAGAAAAATAGAAATGTCATATTATATGACAATTTTTTTTTCTACACATTCAAAAAAGTATGAGACTGATAATGGATATTTTATTACACTTATTTAGCACTCTTGATTAGAACTTTAGGAGTATTTGGAATGAAAATAATGGTCTTTTGAGTTAAGTTAGATTTTTAGTTACTTATTGGGTTTAATTTATTTTCGTCATTAATTTCAACTTTACGTTACTTTAGTATTTTGACCATATCCCACTTCACAGGTGTTTGATTGACTCCTTTCTTGTTGCGTTTTGTAGATAACTCAGTGGGCTACAAATGCTATGAAGACAAAAAATCCCAATTCGGACATGAAAAAGGTAGAAATTAGAGCCCAAGTTGGACGTTAATTGTTGAAGATTTATTGATTTAAGTTTGTAATAAGAACCCAATGTTGTTTAGGTCCAAGACTATTTTTTAGTTTTTGCTAAAACTCAATCCATAGAACTATACATCTGTTTCATTTATCTGTTACCTCTTAAAAGAGGTGTATTTATACAAGTATTAATAACAACCTATCAGAGAAATAGGAAACTGAATTACAAAGAAATCTCTAATCTAAACAACTTCTTCCTATCTAATAATAATAGTATTTCAAAACATAATTTTAATCTCCAACACTCCCCCTCAAGTCAGTGCATGGATATCAATCATACCCAACTTGTCAATGATTTCTTTAAACACTTTTCCTGAGACAACTTTTGTTAAAACATCAGCAAGTTGCTCTTGAGACCGAACATGAGGAATCTGAATTATCTGATTATCAAGTTTTTCCTTTATAAAATGTCTATCCACTTCAACATGCTTGGTCCTATCATGTTAAGCTGGATTATGTGCTATTTCCACAGCTGCTTTGTTATCACAAAAGAGACTCATTGGTTTATCATATGAAATGCCCAAGTCAGCCAGAATGTTTCTCACCCATAACAATTCGCAAACACCATAGGCTATACCTCTGAATTCAGCCTCAGCACTGGATCTTGCCACTACCTTTTGTTTCTTGCTCCTTCATGTAACCAGATTTCCCTCTATGAAAGTGAAATACCTTGAAGTTGATTGCCTTGTGGTTTTATCACCAGCCGAGTCTGAGTCCGTGTATCCTTCAATGCAGGCTCTGTTATTTTTTGAAAATAAAATACCTTTCCCTAGAGATCCTTTAAGACACCTCAAAATACGATATACTGCTTTCATATGTTCTTCACTAGGAGAGTACATGAATCTACTAACCATACTAACAGAATATGCAATATCAGGACTAGTATGTGATAAATAAATTAATTTTCCTACTAACCTTTGATATCTGCCTTTATCAACCTCAACCTGATCCGGATAAATACCCAAAGAATGATTCACTTCCATTGGAGTATCATCAGGCTTGCAAGCCATTAGCCCAATCTCGGATAGAAGATCTAAAATGTATTTCCTTTGAGACAGAAAAATACCTTGTTCAGATCTTGCAATTTCTATTCCAAGAAAATATTTTAGACAACCCAAATCCTTCATTTCGAATTCAGCAGCTAATTTCTTCTCAAGTAACTTCATTTCTTCTACATTATCCCCTGTTAGTACCATATCATCTACATAAACAATGAGTATTGTTACCTTCCCTTTGTTATGCTTTATGAACAATGTATGATCCAAGTTGCTTTGCTTATAACCAAACTTCTTCATTGCTAAAGAGAGCCTTCCAAACCACGCCCTAGGTGATTGTTTAAGGCCATAAAGAGCATTTTCTAGTTTGCAAACAACATTTTCCTTTGAAGAAGTTAGCTTCACTCCAGGTGGAACCTCCATGTAGATTTCCTCTTCTAAGTAACCATTCAAAAAGGCGTTCTTCACATCAAACTGTTTCAATGGCCAGTCTCTATTTGCAGCAATGGATATTAAGATTCTGATTGTATTAAGTTTAGCCACAGGAGCAAACGTGTCTTGATAGTCTACTCCATACCTTTGTGTGTATCCCTTTGCTACAAGCCTTGCCTTGTATCTATCAATACTCCCATATGCTTTTAGTTTCACGGTGTATACCCATTTGCACCCAATTGTCTTTTTCCCACTTAGTAGAGAGGTTAATCTCCAAGTTTTATTGCTCTGAAGTGCTTCCATCTCAGTATTCATTGCTCGCTTCCATCTAGGATCTTCTAAAGCTTCCTGCACACTATTAGGAATATATACAATAGATAATTGATCAATTGTTAGAGCATATGATCCAGACAGCCTATGAGATGAAACATAATTACTAATAGGATACTTCACTTTTACTTTCGGGTCTGGTTCATAAACAATTTTGGGTTTTCCTTTATTTGGTCTCTCTGACTTTCTAACTTGAATACTATTAGGAGCAGCAGAAATTGAAAAATCTGTATTAAGGACAGAAAGCAATTCTATTTTGGATTCAAAATATGGTTTAGAATTATGTTCAACTGCGGAGTCTGTTAGGCATGGTGTGTCATAGGTTAAAGGAGGACTTGCATCGTTGAGATCTGCTTCTGGAGGATCAAGGATTAATTCAGGTGAAGATCTTTGAGGAGAATTAGTGTTGATGAGCTAATCATTTCTGTTGGAAAGCATTGGAGTATGAACTATAGAAGTAGATAACCAGAACTCTTCTTCTCTATTGTTTTGGATCTCCCCCTGAGAAGAAGAAGAAGAAACTCCCCCTGCATAAAAAGCTTCGATTTCTCTAAAAGATACCTTAAGAGTAACATGCATTTTGTGAGTGTTAGGATCAAAACAGCGGTATCCCTTTTGAAGTTCAGAATATCCAACAAAATACATTTTTTAGCACAAGGATCAAGCTTATTTCGTAGAGGTTTGGGAACATGGACATAGGCAGTACAACTAAAGACTATAGGTTCAAGATTCATTACATGAGGTATAGAAAAGAAAGTTTCAAGTTTTTGTTGGGGAGTAAGAAAATTTAGTGAACTAGATAGAGTACGATTTATTAAATAGGCTGCTGAAAGGACTGCCTCCCCCCAATAATGGGAAGGTACATTCATCTCAAATAAAGATGCCCTGGTTACTTCCAACAAGTGCCTGTTCTTTCGCTCAGCTAATCCATTTTGCTGAGGGGTGTAAGTGAAAGATGTCTGATGTTTGATACCTTTAGATTCCAGAAATTCATAAAAAAATTTATTCTTATATTCAAGTCCATTATCTGATTGAAGGATTTGAATTGAACTTTGAATTTGGGTTTGAACCATATTATAGAATTTCTAAAAGACAAAGAAGACTTCATTCTTATGTTTCAGTAAAGATATCCACATCATTCGCGTACACTCATCAATAAAAGACACATAATAATAAGCATGAGAAAAAGAAGGAACTTTAGAGGGGCCCCGGACATCAGAATGAATGACTTGAAATAGAATACAACTTTTATTCAAGCTGGGATAAAAGGGAATTGGATGGATCTTAGCCATTTCACAAGTTGAACAATGAAATTAAGAAAGATTACATTTAGAAAATAAGAGGGAAAACAACTTTTGCGGATAAGTAAAAGAGGGATGTCTTAGTCTTTTATGCCAAAGCCAAATGTCAGAATGAAGAGGAGTATGAGTAGCAGATGCTCTACAATGCAAGTCAGGTCCATGATTATAGACTTCAAAGAAATAAAGGTTGTTATGTTTAACACCGTAGCCAAGATTTTCCTGGGTTTGGACGTCTTGAAAGACACAAAATGTCGGCCAGAAAATAACTTTACAATTAAGTTCAGAAGCAAGCTTACTAACAGACAACAAATTGAAATCAAGAGAAGGATCCACAAGATTAGAATGAAGAACAATTTTTTTTGAGAGATTAAGGGTGCCCTGACCAGTGATTGAAGCCGAGCCACCATTAGCAGTAGTAATAGATGTTTTAATACAAGAAGAAACATGCGTTAAAACCGAGGCATCACGAATCATATGATCTGACGCTCCAGAATCAATTATCCAAGATAAATTCCTAGAGTGAGTAGAGAGAGCAAGAGGGTTACCTAGAATACCTTCATACACAGCATTGGTGTGAGAAGCAGAAGAAGAATCACCATCAGCAGAGGTTTGGAGAGTGCAATAAGAGGATTTCCAGAAGATTTATCTCAACAGTGAGTGCACATGAGAGTGACAGGGAAGGAAGAGCTGTCTTGCTGGATAATAATGATGGACTGTGGAGCAAAGGAAGCGGTCAGTGGAGGGGTGGGAGGGACAACATGTTCGGTGGTTTCCATTGTGGTGAGATAGGGATTGAAAACGATGGAAAAAAAATTCGAAAAGTAAAAAAAGAAAGAAGGTACGGGTTGGTAAAGAACAATCGGAAAAAGAATAGGGATGGGAGATGGTGTAAAAGGTAAAGAAGTACGGCGTGGGTAAAAAAATGCAGGAAAAACGGGTACCTTTCTAAAATGAAAAAAAAGGATTTCTTTTTCTTTTTCTTTTTGAGTTCTTTGGATTAAATTTCTTCTGATACCATGTTAAAACTCAATCCATAGAACTATACATCTGTTTCATTTATCTATTACCTCTTAAAAGAGGTGTATTTATACAAGTATTAATAACAACCTATCAGAGAAATAGGAAACTGAATTACAAAGAAATCTCTAATCTAAACAACTTCTTCCTATCTAATAATAACAGTATTTCAAAATATAATTTCAATCTCCAACAGTTTTAATTCTATTTTTTTTATTATTATTATGGGCCAACATTAGTTGAACCCTAACCCGGTTTGGATGGGTTTAAAAGGGTTCGTTAGGAAACTTGTTGGCAGACTTCATTTTGGGAATTTTGTACGATTGGCAATTCTCTCTACAGAGTTCTTAATTCACGTTTCTGTTCTTCATCTTTTCTTCTTCTTCTATTGAAGTTTTAATTATGTTCACCTTAGTCATGCGAGACTAAGAAACTTTTAATCAACCTAAGGGTAATGGATTTCATGGAAGAGTTTAGAGGATCTGCGTTTTTTTCTCCTTTAAATCAGATTCGTTTCTCTTCCAAACTCATATCGATATCGTGCGATTGTGAATATTCAATCTGAGATTCGTGATTACGATTATGGAAATAGATTAATCATCAGATTTGATGATTAGATTGATTAACCCTATGACCTTAAGTAAAACGGGCTAATACTCTGCGATTGTATTAATAGAAGCACCGTATTTGTCCAAACGCTTGACCATCGCTTATAGAGGGTTCTTAATTGAATACAAGGATTCTGATTCAATTGAGATCAATCATGATTTTAGTATCTTTTTATCCGAGGAAAGACGTCCTAGGAATCCTACCCTTAGCTTGGTTATTTTAATTACAAATTTCAATTTCAATTTTTACATTCTGTTTACTTTTAATTAAAGCGAACAAAAATCTCCCCTTTTTAGTTTTTGTTTTTTTAATATGCGATTTAAACCCTTGAAATTTTCTTGAGAAACGACTCAGGTTTGCACTATATTACAAAATTTTTATAAATCTGATTTACTTTAATTTACACGAGTTCAACATCTCGTGCCAGGGACCCACTCTAATTTTTTGCTCTTTATCTATGTAGTGGGACCCACAATATTTATGTGTATATGACATGACACAAAAAGTGTCATGCAACATTATATTCATAAAATCTTTTAAATAACTATTCTATTTTATCATAATTAGAATAATAATAAGATATAGGTCATCCTCAAGGTTTATAGGTCAAACCTTGTAAAAATAAATTTATGAGATACTTTCTAAATGTTTCTAAATGAGTTTGTTTCAAGGCCTAAACTTATTCTAATTTTCTAAATAAATTAGGCTGGCCTAACGTAGGTCATTAATAGGTCGCTTAACACATTTATATCCTTAGTGGTGAGGATCAAATTTGTTACCACTTGATGACCAACTCAATAATTTATGCTGTTAACTGCAAATTATTTTTTGTTATATTACTCTAATATTATTAATTTTGACTAATTTAGCAAACATGCGCCTTTGAAATTGTACTTTAATCTTTAGTCATGTATTGATAGATCCAATCATTATTGAACACAAATATTTCATTATCTTACCTTTCATAATGAATCGGCGTCTCTTATAATTATATATATCAAGATTAAGATTGTCAAAAAAATAAGAAAAATAAAAATTATTCCAACTTAAATAATGATATGGAATGACTAATCAGATAACTGATGAAACACGGAGAAACAAAAAGATAGCAAAAAATAAAAGCGAATACATTAAATTCAACACGTCATGCAGAGGACAGATTAAGTAGGAGGTGCTGGCCTCCCTTCGTTTTGATTTTGTCATAACTTCATAAGCATGGTATCTTCTTAGTAGGATAGAGTTGAAAATTAAAGTTGATATTTTTTATATTCATTTTTAATAGTATATATGCTGTAACATCCAAATCACTAATAATGCTTAAAATAATTTACTTTGAAAAATAATTAGAAGGACAATATTAATATAAAAAAATTCCCACATTTTTTTCCCACAATTATTAAAAAAAGAAGTGAAAAAGACCTGAGTCCTAAATACTGAATTCCTGAATATGGGAGCAAGAAGCAGTTTATTATTTATACGACTTTTTCAAATAAATCATGCAGAGAATAATACATCTTCACTACTAAAAAACAATGTTTAAAAACTCGGCCCGGCCATCGACCCGGCCGAGGTCAGGGGTCACGGGGTTATGGGTTCAACCGGGGAGTCACGGGGTCACTTCGCTGATCCGGTTTTATACATTAAAAAAATATAAATATATATGCTATATGAAAATTTCAAAAAAATCAAACCACCAATCATTAAAGATTCAAAATATACTTAACATAATTCAACCAATTACATCTACAAATCAATATTCACAAGCTAATCATACTATCAAAGTATAAAACACATATTTCAATGGAGTTAATGAAAAGTTATATCATCAAACTCAAGCCCTTCATGTTCTTCTCATCCACCTATAATAGTATGTAAAAGGAGATCCCTTACCAAATAGATAATAGAGGAGGGAAAGCGGCGACACGACAAATTAACGATGGGAAAAGAAGAGGCAGTACAGTGGAGGAGATCACTGGAACAGGAAGACTGAGTCTGTGTCAGGGAGAGAAGATCGGAAGAGAAAAAGAAGAAGAATGATTCATACTACAGATCTAGCTCTAAATCTATGCAACAATGAGTTTTTGTTATTTTTCTTTGTTTTACACATCAAATGACGTCATTTTGTGTATAATTTTCTTTTTCTTTTTTAAATGCAGTGACCCCTTTGACCCGGGAGTCAAGGGTTCAACCGGGGGGTTTCGGGGGTTAGTGGGGTCAACTTGCAAGTATGGTCTAACTACTAACCTGAACCCTTAGAGAGAGAGGGTCAGTGACCCGAAGGGGTCAACTCCGGGGTGGGGCGGGGTTTTAAAACACTACTAAAAAAGTAATATCATAGGGATGGATTTATACATCACTATCAGGGAGAAAAATATTTTTGTCTCTAATAATGACATGATTTTTTCCGTTTCAGAAGACGGATTTATTCCGTCCTAAAATTCGTCTTTATTAGAGACAGATTCATAAATCCGTCTCCACCTGTTAGTGACGAGCCATAATGTAACGAATTTTTGTCCGTCCCTAATTCCATCACTAATCTACTTAGTGACAAAGATATTTCACTTAGTGACAGAATTATTTCGTCTCTAATAGATATTTTTTTAGTAGTACTTGAGCTGTCAACCAATGTATTCTCCTTTTAGTCTCTACAACTACAATGATGTTTGGATCCTCTTATTTTTAAGCTAGAAGCTACTTATAAGTTAAAGCTAAAAAAAAGAGCTTAAAAAAATAAGCTAAAAGCTGTTTGGAAATTACATAAAAGTTTTAGCTTAAAAATTACTTAAAAGTACATATTTCAAGAAAATTATCTCTTTCTATCTTTATCACTCTTCATTTTAAAAAAAAGCACATAATTCAAGAAAAACAGATAAGAGCTTAAAAAAAAGCTCCTCCTAGGAGCTTTTAATTTTCAGCTTTTTTTTTCATTATAAAAAAAAGAACTTTTCGTTGTAAGAGCTTTTCCCAAAACCTGTTTGGCCTAGCTTATGTTTATAAGTAGCTTGTAGCTTAAAAAAAAGAGGATCCAAACAGGCAGTTAGAATGCAAGGAAACCTGTGACTATCCTCTTCCATTCCATGAGTTGAATAACCTAAAAAGCATGTGTATAATCACATGATGAGACAAAAACAAAGCCACACGCTAAATTTTATTGTCCCATCCCAAGGATCTTGTTTGGTGAACTATGAACAGCCCAACTTGAAGGCAAATCCACTTTGACCATACTTTTTAAACAGAAAGCTTTGATGCATCACAAATTGGGCTTCCACAACCTTATTTTCGTTTGGGCAAACTCTAGGACACCTCTGGATATACGGAGTTGTGCATTCATAGCAAGGTTTTTCTCTTCTTTCCTTTACTTAAAGCCCCCACAGTTTCGCAACGGTGAAGTACAAGACATTATTATTTAATTATATTAACAGTGCTAGCAATCGAGTAAGGGAAGAAAATAGATAGACTGGTGGAAGATCAAACTCCAACATTATGTTACACTTGAAAATATAAGCACACCCATACATAAAAATGACAATGAGACTACAACATTTTAAATATTTTAAATTACTTTTTAAGCGTGTGTTTTGTATCATTGGTCCCTCAACTGGGAGGGGTAACTTTGCTATTAGCTGACAGCATGGGATTATTTTTTAGGAATTTAATATTCCCGTTGTTTCTGTCGCACAAGAAAATTTGTAATATGAATGTAAGTCCATTGTATGAGAGCCAAGCACTGCCCAAAATTGCCGTTTGGGCCTGACATAATTAAGCCCAGCATGACATAAATGTAAACTCTCCTCTATGTAACTGGACACAAAAGAAGCATAATTCATATTTTTTTTTCTGAGAAAAGTTTAAAAATCTTTTATGGTTTTGTTTTGAATCATTTATATCATTATATATATATTTTAATTACTTATCCCACTATGATTTTTTTTTTTATCAAAGTTCATCGTTAACACTTTTAGAAACTTAACTACTTAACCTATTTTGCCCTTATTAAAATAAGAGAATAAACTGATGAAAAAAAATAAGATTAAATATGGGGAAAACTTATAACACTTACAAAAAAGACTGAAAAAAATCATAGAAAAAACATAGATTAAGGATAAAAAATAGAAGAAAAATAAGATAAAAAATAAGACATAAAAGAAATATGTAAGTTTCCAATATATTTTGGCTTTATTTTATTTTTTCTATTTTTTTCTCTTTGTCCTTATATTATTTTCTTCTTTTTGATTTTTTCTTATATTTTTATTTTTTTTTACTTTTAGTCTTTTCTATCACTGTTAAAAGAAAAAAAAATCAGTTTGTAAATTTCTAATATATTTAGTGTTATTTTTTTTCTAATTTTTTGTCCTAAATCAATTTTTTATTTAGACATATTTGGTTTATTTTTTTGTCTTCAATTTAATTTTTTAGACTATCTTTTTTTACTTTTAGTCTTTTTTGCTACAGTCATAAATTTTTAAAATATTTGATTTTTTTATTTAAACATATTTAAATTTTTTTTAATCTTTTCTATAAGTATTATAAATTTTTAACATATTTAATCTTATTTAACCCTCTTACAGAATCAAAAATATATATGAGTAAAGTCTTTTTTGAATACGAGACAAAAAATACGGTCTTCATTTTAGTACCTTATAAAAAAATTAGTAGCCTGGTCCTAATGAAATTCAAAATGGACTCATTTTAGTCTTTTTAGGAGACTAATGTGAATTTTCTTTTGAATTAGTTTGGCACCACGATTTCAACTAAATGAGTCCATTTTGAATTTCTTAGAGATCTCGGGACTAATTTTTTTTTAGGGACTAAAATAAGGACCGTATTTTTTATTAGGGACCCAAAAAGAACTTTACTCAAAAAGTTTAAGAGTCTCTTTGTTTGACCTTCTCAAAAAAGTAACTTTTATCTCTTCCTTATTTTAGAAGTGATTTTTATCAAAGTTAAAGTTATTTTTATTTTTATTTTTGAAAAAATATTTGGCTTTTGACTTTTGCTTTTATTAGAAGTTAAAATTTTTAGCTTATGGAAAAATAAATTTTTTGTTTTTTTTGTGACTTCTGCTTTTTTTTAAAACAGACATCCAAACAAACTAAAAAACGAAAAGTGTTTTTTTTTTCTTGAAAAAAAAATAGCTTTTGAAAAAGAAAAAACTCATCCAAACAGGCCCTAAATCCCACTAGTGCGACTATGTCGATAACACATAACTGTTATAATATATACCTTTAAATTCTTACATATTTCTTTATAAAAGATATCTACATTTTTTGTTGATTTTAAATATCCATTTATTTAAACCTTAATATTTTTGTGTTATCAACAATGTACGAACATGAACCAACAAATGTATGTAAAAAGGTTCCTCTACAACAAATTTTAAAATAGAGAAATGTTAGTCATATATCTTTTTAAATTGTTGGATTTTTTATTTAAAACAATGTTAAAATATCTCCTATTGTTGGAGAATAATACAAACCATTAAAAATTTCTCGCCCAACCTCGACGCCTTTACTTGTGAAATTAAATAAGCATAAGGTAAACTAACAAAAAAAAAATTAGACCTATGTAATATCCACGCTTCAAGCCCAAAGAGCTTTTACTTGAGGATATGTGTTAGAGAATAATATAAATCATTAATAAACTCTCGCCCAACCTTAAGGTTTTGAGTTGAATTGATTCTTTACACATATCTTTAAATGATGTGGCAAAATTAAAAAAATATAAATTTCTTAGTGGTATAATGACTATAATCTCATAACACCAATGTAACTTAAATATATAATTTTTTTTGGGTGCACAATCGTCATATATTATGTCGTTGAATTATACCTTACGTAATTTTATTTTATGACTCAAAATATAAATTAATACCCCTATACACGTCCAAAAATTATCATCCAATTTGAAGGAAAAAACAATTATTCATTAATACACTATTTGCTGTTTTGGCGCAAATCCACCTCATAGTTAAAAGGACAAAAAAAATAATTACCAAAAAAAAAAAAAAAAAGGACACAAATTTTTCGAAAATTTGAGTCCCTATAGAGTTTTCGAGTGAAGTGGACTACACCGTAAAGCTCGTTCAAAGCAACTGAGCCAAACCGCTGCGGTGGAAACTCCTGAGTACTGATACCATTGCAATGAGCTCAGTCACTGTCAAGCTGCGGGCCCCTCTTGTTACTCATGTTGCTTATTTTTTTTTTTAATTAACTCAATTTTAATTATTTTACTGAGATAAGTTGGCTATTTTTATTTCTGATATTTTCATAAATTTTAATTTTTTTGAGTCGACTATAAAATTAATTCAGAATATGAGATGAGACAGAATAAGATATTTAAAACTCTCATAAAAATAAGAATCAAATCAAATTTTTTTTCTTTCTATTTATTCAATTTTCTTATTACCAACTAATCTAGGAGAATTTAGTACTAATATTGCTTTCTTGTACCTTGAATTAAAGTTGTAAATCAGTGGTATCCAAAATAAAAAAATATATAAACTTCTGGGCTTAAGCCACTTCTGATTATTAATAAAAAATAAAATAAAATTGTAAATCACTTGAGTCAAACAGAGAAGCTTGGCACGAAAAAGATTAATATATAAAGTAAACTTATTATTATTTTAACATTAATTCTATAAGTAAATATGTTATTTCATGTAATATATTAAATACATTAGGTACGTGACCTCACACATAATAAAGTAAAGAAATGCGAGCAACGTGTCGTTTGGGAGAACACTGGAGAATATTAAATAAATATCTTATATTTAGTTTTACAATCATATCCTTATCATGATATTTTTCTTATTATTTTTTTTGGAGACTATTTTTCTTTTGTTTTTTAGTTTTTCAAACAACGTGGCGTTTGGTAGAACATTGAAGAGAAGTGACGTTTGATGGAGACGAAGAACTCAAGAAGGACATACACAAAATGCGAGCAGTAAGCAGCTCGAAAAACCAAATACAAAGGCACGCACGCGCCTTTTGAATAATTCAAGCAAAACGATAACATATTTGTGGTTAAATAACATTCAGAAATTTAATCTATTATTACATATTTCAAAGAAAAAGACAAATAATACGAGACGTCGAATATGGTGAAACATGTGAAATTTATAAAATATAAGAGAAAAATTATATTTATAAATTTTTTGTTTGTAAATTCTTATAAATTACATTATATTTGACTGATTATATTTTAATCAAGAGTGTATGACCAGTCATACTTAATATAATTTATAAAAAAAATTTGTAAATAAATTCCGTAATATAATATGAAAACGACAAAAAAGTTTCCTTTTGACGGGGCACCAATGCTTAAGGAGTAAGGAGTCAGAAGTAACATATCAACTACTCTAGGATTTGGTGGAAGACTTAAACAAGTTATATATTTCATGTCTTCGAGCTCGATGCATCATTCAAACCTCACATTTGACATCCGGTTCAAAATAAGCATGTAAATTACGAAGGAGGTTGTTCAATTTAATCAATAATATCAAATTTATATACAATTGTATGTAAATCTGATAGGAATTATTTTATTGCCCGACTCAAATCGAATAATCGATAAAAAATCTTCATAAATATTAATTATCAGTCGTTGTTACTATCAATAAAAACTAAAGGCATGTTTAATACATAATATAGAATAAGACCTGATAGTATAAGATTTGATAGTATAAAACATGATATATAAGACTTGATTAAATTTTAATACTATTCAGCATTTGGCATGATATTGTATAAGACAATATTATCCAATATTTGATAATACACTGTATAATATTAAATAGATTAAAAATAAATATTTTTGTCAAAAATACCTTTTAATAATGAATTTACATAATTCTTTCAAATATATCAGATGATATTATTTTTTATAGAAATTCGTTGATCAATGTGTTCAAAAAATAAATATTTTTTATAAAAATAAAAATCTCCAATATTTTAAAAAATTATATATTGAATTTTTATTTTATTTTAATATACTAATATTAAAATAATATATTAATTCTTGAGAATTACATTGGTTAATACATCAACCCTTAACATGTTTTATCCTACCTTTCTAGACCTGATTAAGTTATACATCATTTTGATGTATAAGGAGATTTTGCTGTATAAACTTATACTATATGATGATTATACCAAACAACTAAAATATCTTAACGATGATATAAGCTTATATTATCAGGCCTTATACATCACACTAAACTGACCCTAAAAAGAAATGTAATCTTACAAATACAGTTTTTTATTTTTAATAAACAGGAGTTTAGTTTGAGGTGATGGTTGTCATGGTCAGGTAAGATTTCAAATTAAGTTAAATTTAGTGTCAAAGAGTTTAATTTGTAAAGTTTTTAATCAGAATTTATAATAGTGAAATTAAATTACCCTTGATAAATAAAATATGATAATTAATGATAACTTAGTACTCTGGCCTCAAACCTGTTTGCAAGTCATACTTTTGTTATTAGTTGTCTCCTATACATATATACAAACTAAAAGGGCGTTGGCGCTACCTGTTTTGGCCACGTAATTAATGGATGGGGGATGTTCAGCTTCAGGACCTCGAATCCTCTCGGTTCTATTCTTAACAAAGTGATAATGGCCTCAAAAAGTAACTAGCACGAATGGCCAATGGATTGCTGCTGACTATGCAGAACTTCACTTTATTTTCATCAAAATTAAAAGGGATGTAGATAAGGTTGGATACCCCTTTGATGCCTTAACTTTTTAATGTCGAACGTATTAAAACATAAAGTCTGATAAATTACATAAAGCGTAGCCAATTGTTCGATTCCAGACTTTTCTGTCCAGAACCAGATGAATAAATCTCAAGATTAACCGGGTCAGAATTGTTTTGTCAACGTTATTAATGTTATCTTGGAGTATGATTATTGTGATCATTTTCCTTCTTTAATCTCTGTCAAGTATCCTTTTTCAATTGGTTAACGCAAAATCTTCTTTTGTAACTTAATTACAACCTTGCCTAGTGCAAACTCGTTATTATTTTTGTGCCCTTTTTCTTAGTTTTTTTCAACTTTGTACCCAAAACACGAGGAGTCACACTAACCTAAGTATCTAGAAATTCAGGTCATAGTTGAAAATCAAACGGAGATGCAATCAGTGCCACTCCACGTGGAGACAGTATAACCCAATTTTTTAGATCACAATTTTTAGCAAATCCTTTCAAGTCAAAAAAATTCGACCAAATATAACAATATCATATTATGATATGCAATAATAAATTGGGTAATGTTTTCCTCTTTTTACATGACATAAGCAATTTTCCTACACAAACACAAAAGTGAGCCCATCAATTTTTTTTACTTTTTTTAATTTTAAAATTAATGGACCCCACAATTAATTATCTCTATGACATGACCTAAGAATTTTTTCTACAACATAATATTTGTTTTTCCCTAATAAATTTTTATTCAATCCAAATATAAGTGTTCTCACATCGCATAGAATTTGATTATGATCTCTATACTTGTAAGGCGAATCCAGGGAAAAGTTTATGGCGGAAGATCATTATTAATGGATTAAGTTAGACTAATTATATCAAATGCGTCTAACATCATATTTTAATCCAAAATCTTAAAGTATGGGTTCATGAGTCCTCCACTTATATACACTTCACTTAGTCCATTACCAACTAATGTGAGACTCATCATATTTGAATATCTCAACAATCTCTCCTTCAAGTGTGAAACCTACCATTTGTATGCTCCTTCTCAAACGACTACTCCAGGGCCCAGGTATTCAACTCGCCTTCTAGCGGAACACTTGCCCAACTCTGATTCCACTGTCAGACGGGTCCAAGGGAAGCCCGTGACGGAGAATCACCACTATTGGTATGCTCCCCCTCAACCGAGTACCCCAGGGCCTAGGTACTCAACTCGCATCCTAGCGGAACACTTGACTAGTCCGAGCTCAACTCGACTTTGATACCAATGTCAGGCGGGTCCAAGGGAAAGCTCGTGGCAAAAGACTACCATCAATGGACTAAGCTAGGCCAACTACACTAAATGAATCCGACACCATATCTCAACTCAAAATCTTAAGGCATTGGGTTCATGGGTCCCCTCACTTGAATATCCCAACAATACTTCCTAAAAATCTATGCCTATCTGATCAGATGCACAATTACAAACCCCATGTGTCAGTTTATTCTTGATGCTAACATAACCTAAATGTAAACGAACATGATCTGGACACTATGTAGAATATCATGGAAGTCAACAGAAAAAATGTGGATTTATTGATGGATATATGTTTCGATTGTTCTTTGAACCCTCTCAAGCGCGAGCATAAAGTAACACTCTTTTCTTCTTCATTTGCTTTAAGCTTTATCTCTTCCAACCTGGATTCTCTTCAAACTTGTGATTTATTATACTAAACCTGAAAACAATATAAAAAGATATCAGAATCGTATCCTTGCATAAAATCTCTTTAATTTTATGCTTTTATTATATTACTCTAGGTTCTTTGCCATATTCACCATTATATAATCTATTTTTGATATGAAAAAACATAAGATATTTGATACTCATCACTCATCAGTAAGTAATGTAGAATGTTGAATGTACTTTGTTGTATACATATGCGAAAGTTAACAAATTCTAACTTTTGAGCTTTGGAACTGTCATTTGAGGTCTTCCGATAGGGGTTGTACATAACATAGGAGCAAAATTAAATCGTGTTTGAAATGGGTGAAGAAAACTCAGATCTCAATCTCTGTCTACAAAACCCTATCCTGGTTGGATAACTGACCAAAATGTCACTGTTCACCAACTTTTTTACCTAAATGCCACGCGAACAGTGTTATTTCCCAATCTGCCACGGGGACAAGTTCGCTTCTGACACAGGCGAACTCGGTTTGCTGACGTGTCACATTTTTAGTGGATAACAAGTATCAAATTTAAAAAAAAAAAAAAAAATGAAGGTCGCCTACATGGTAAGCGAACTTAGTTAAAAACATAGGTCGCCTGTGTCAGAAGCGAATTCTGATACCACCAGCTTCCTGACACATCATCATGCATAGTTCGCTATTGCTGCAAGCGACCTTGCCTGCGTGGCAGTTTGGAAAATTAGTTCAGGAGCGTGGCATTTAGGTAAATTCATGTGGGAACAGTGGCACAATGGTCACTGTTCCATCGTGGTTGAAGAAAATATCAAAGTGGGGATATATTTGTAATATCACACCAAATTTTCAGTAATATTTTATAATCAACCAAATATAAACTCATTAAATTTGACCTAATATCCTTGGTAAAATTTTGGCTTATCAAACAATTTTTTTGTCACATTTTCAAAAAATTTATTTTTTCATCACATTCTTGATAATCATGATTCTTAAATAAAAAAAAATATTTTCTACCAAACACCCGCTTAAGGGATTGTGGAGCTATTAAGATATGAGCTTATAAGTAAGTTCATAATAATATATATTTTTTAGTACTCAATATATATATATATATATATATATATATATATATATATATATATATATATATATGTATATTCCATCTAAGCCCACACGTTGAGCATTCCTAATTTTCAATAACCCTCTGCATTCATATTTTCCCAGGTGTTTACACATACACACACTTAATTTTCCTTATGGATTGTTGGCTATAGAGTTATTGAGCTTACCCGGTTAGCTGTCCCTTCCACATATCCGTAGACAAAAATGTCAGGCGGATCCAGGAAAGCCCGTGGCAGGGGGCTACCACCAATGAGCTAAGGCTATATCAATCGTAGCAAGTGGATTTGACTCCATGTCTCAACCCAAAACCTTAAGGCATTGGGTTCATGGATCCCTTCCACTTATATTCTCTTCACTTAGCCCATTACCAACCAATATGAGACTTATCACACTTGAATGTCCCAACAATCTCCCCCTCAAGTGTGAAACCCACAATTGGTATGCTCCCCTTCAACCAAGTACCCCAAGCGCAAAGTACTCGACTCGTCACCAGGCTAGCTCGAGCCCAACCCGGCTCTGATACCAATGTCAGGCGGGTCCAGGGAAAGCTCGTGGCGGGAGGCTACCACCAATGAGCTAAGGCTACACCAACCGTAGCGAGTGGATCCGACTCCATGTCTCAACCCAAAACTTTAAGGCATTAGGTTCATGGGTCCCTTCCACTTATATACTCTTCACTTAGCTCGTTACCAATCAATGTAGGACTCATCACACTTGAATCCCAACAAAAAAACACCAATTTAACCTTGCTGAACATCCCCTGTTAAACACTACCGAACAATTATAACATCAAGCATACATTGACGTCATTAATCCTTTAATTGATTTGAAAACAGAAAAGTTTGTATAATAGAATCATCCCAAAGATGAGTGTGTCTTTTACCTTTATATTTTCGTAAGAATACTGTTTCGGTAAATCTATTAATTAGCTTTTGCAAATCCTTGGTTTAAAAAATAAAATCGAACCATGGCTTAATCTTGTTTTATAAATAACTAATTATAATAATTTTTGTCATTGTTATATATAATATTATTCTTATGGTGCAGAAAATTAGATTGTGAATCATTTTCACGAGGTAAGTCAGTCGACGTACTCATTCATATATGACATAATATGAAGGAAAAAAAATTCTTGATATGGTCGTCTTTAAAATTATCTACGTTTTAATTTTATAAGACTATTAAGTATTAACGTAGGCAATATGTGAAAAAATAATATATTTGTTTTCACAAACAGAATTTTTTTTTTTCAAATAATTTATTCTTGACATGACATGGGTGATGATGGGTTTGCAATCATTCTAATTCATTTTTGATAAAGGATATACCTTCGCCTTATAAGATCTTACGCAACCCAGAGGTGCTTAACTACAAACACCATGTGCTAGTTAATTGCTGTTCACACAGCCTCACTGTAAACGAAACATGACCGGGTCAGTATGTATTATGAAGTCAACCGCAAAAAGAAAAGTATATAATGAGATTTACATCTATCATTTAACACGATCATAACAATTTTCTTACACACTTAATATTTTATGGGACCCATAATTTTTGAAGCAAAAAAAAAAAAATTTCAGCACGCAAAACAAATTTCTATAACATAACACAATCATTTTTCCTACAACATAACTCTTATAAAACTCTATTATCTATCGTCGATGAATAATGTTTGATTGCTTGCTGAACCCAACGGCTATTTTCTATTAATAAGCGTGGGAAATGGAAATGTCAGTTGCTTAATGGCTAAGGTAGATTAGGTTTCGAAAAAGGAAAGTTTATTTGGGTTGCGAGGTCAATGCAAAAATTAGTGCCAACGGCTATTTAACGTCTAAGTTATACCTTCTTCCGCTCGTACACTATTTTTTATATTAAAATGTAGATTTATGTTAGTAATGCTTGAATTGACCGTATCAACTTTGTTTATCTTATCACATTTTATATATGCAACTAGCACGGTCGCACATTCATGTTGGTCGCAGTTTTTTCTAATGATAAATTAAAAAAAATATCGAATTTCATGTTTAGCATATATTTATGTATAAATATTGAGCTTTACTTTACTTGTAGAAAATATAATTTTTTTAACATTACTTGTTGCCGAAAACATGATGGTTTAAAGTAGAATGCCGTTTGAGTTATACAAAAAAAAAAAAAAAAAAAGTAGAATGCCGTTTGATGAATGCAATTTACAAATTGAGTTGTGGGCGACTCCAAGTTCTGGTGACACAAAATAACAGTGTATATTCATGTCTTTGTCAAATTGAATACTTCATAACATTTTATATGACTTTGAACTTTATATTTAATATCAATATAAAAATTTTACATCACCATTTTAATAATACGTTAATACATTATTGAGTTGAATTCCCTTATTTGTAATAGTTAAAATCCTTTGATAATTTCAGAATACATATTTAAATGATATTGTAAAAAAAAAGTTTTATATTTAATTTAATCCTATCTACAATTTATTGTGTGGATGCAGTATATCGTGCGTGAGAAAGTTTTTCAGCTTCTTAAACTAAAACTTAGATATTGTAGATTATAAAAAAAGTATCCATGAGCTGTAAATTTATAATTATAAAAATTATTTTTTTTATTGTTAGATAAAAATTAAATTAAATTATTTAGATAAAAAAGTATCTACAAATTATTTTTTTCATGGTTAGATAAAAATTAAATTATCCATGAGCTGTAAACTTATATTTTAAAGCTATGGTAAGAGTTTTGCGATATTTGAAGCACACTCAAAACTTTGTTTTGCACTACGAGAAGTATTGTGCAGTTATAAAAGAGTATTGTGATGTAAACTGGATCACTGACTCTAATGACACTAGATTCACAAGTGGATATGTGTTCACCATTGGTGGGAGTGTTGTGTCTTGGAAGTCGTCTAAGCAGACTTGCATTGCAAGATCAACTATGGAATCAGAATTTATTGCATTAGATAAAGCGGATGAGGAAGTCGAATGACTTCGTAATTTTATCGAGAATGTTCTCAATTGGCCAAAGCTGGTATCAGTTGTATACATACATTACGATAGCCAAGCTGCTATTGGAATGGCCAAGAGCGTCATGTATAATAGTAAGTCTAGATATATACATCGTAGGCATGATACCGTGAGATAACTACTATAGAGTGGAATCATTACAATTGACTATATGAAGTCTAAAGAGAATATAATGGATTCGTTGACTAAAGGGATTCCTAAAGAGTTGGTTAAGAATTTGTCAGAAGGAATGTGTTTAAGACCTAAAAATTGTTGATCATTACGGTAACTCTACCTTGATAAGTGGAGATCCCACGAATTAGGTTTAAAGAGACAACTAAGGATGATCGAATGTTGACACTGTGGAGTTTCTAAACTTATACTCATTCTTATAACAAGACTGTGTATATATGAGGGTAAGTGTAACGCCCAGCCGCTTCAAGAATCACTGGATATCTCTACATAACCGTGTATATAAGAGGGTAAGTGTAACTTCCGGCCGCTTCAAGAACCAATGACTATCCCCACATACTAACACGAAACTTTTAAGTGTGCTTTTTCCTCACTCACACACTTTCTGACAAAATTTTCCAGTAGGTCACCCATCCCAGAATTACTGCAAGTCAAGCACGCTTAACTATGGAGTTCTTCTGTTCTGTGCTACCGAAAAATAGATGCATCTTGTTAGTACAGGTAGTACCAATTAATTCTTATAAGTTATCCCCAACTGTGCAGTCTTATACTTGCACAGTCTTTGGAATCTCTCTCTTTCGGGTGTCGATTCGATTCATTCATGTAACCTCCACTGCAAGCCTTTCAGGAGCCGCTCCTTATCCATGCCTTTTCGCACTGGCGATCACTCCCCGACCTCGTCAGCGGTCGGGATGTTACATGCCCACCAGCTTCCGCCTGGTTCATCCTCGAACCACACCGTACTGGAAGAGAGACCATGCTCTGATACCACTTGTAATGCCCGGCCGCTTCAAGAATCAATAACTATCCCCACATACAAACACGAGTCTTTTCAGTGTGCTTTTTTTTCACTCGCACACTTCATGAGAAAACTTCCCAGGAGGCCACCTGTAACACCCCAAATTCTAACAATTTATAATAGCATAAATAATTTCAATAATTTTTGTAAATAACAGCGGAAGTTCAAAATAATCAAATTTGGAAAGTGTTACCGCCGCACTTGTACTATGGACAGGTGCAAGGCTAAATTTATTACATTAAAAATAAAACCAAAGACTAAAGTTTAAATAAAGGAAATATGTCTTATGCATTTATTTAAATCTCATAAAATTTCTAAACTTAGAAACTAGCTAGAAATATAATATCCGAGTCGTGATCCTCACTGCCCACAGCTAGCCCCATCCTTTGCAACATGCTTCACTGAAAATCTGCTCCCCCGTGAAGGATCATTGCAGTTAAACAAACACAAAAGTCACAAACCTTCTATAATAACCTGCCAAACCGAGAAAACTCCTGACTTCCGCAATATTTGTAGGCCTAGGCCATTCAGTGATAGCTTTAATCTTCGCTGGATCAACAGAAACTCCTTCTTGAGATATTACATGACCCAAAAAGGCAACCTTCTCCAGCCAAAACTCACATTTTGAGAGTTTTGCATACCATTTATTCTCTCTTAGAATATCCAATACAATCCTCAGATGTTGCTCATGTTCTTCCCTCGTCATGGAATACACCAAAATATCATCTATGAAGACCACCACGAATTGATCTAAGTATTGCTTGAAGGTTCTATTCATCTGATCCATAAAAGCTGCCGGAGCATTCGTTAAGCCAAAAGGCATGACCGTAAACTCATAGTGCCCATATCTGGTACGATAGGCCGTCTTTGGGATGTCGTCTTCCTTGATTCGTACTTGATGATATCCAGTCCTCAAATCTATCTTTGAGAACATACCTGCTCCTTTCAATTGATCAAACAAGTCTTCAATCCTTGGCAATGGGTATTTGTTCTTTATGGTCACCATGTTCAGATCCCTATAATCAATACACAACCTCATACTCCCATCTTTCTTTCGCACAAACAAAACTGGAGCTCCCCACGGCGAAACACTCGGCCTTATGTACCCCTTGTTTAACAGTTCTTCAAGTTGGGTTTTTAACTCCTTCAATTCTGCCGGAGCCATCCTATATGGCACTTTTGATATCGGAGCAGTACCGGGCATAAGATCGACAGCAAACTCTACTTCTCTAATAGGTGGCATACCAGGAATCTCTTCGGGAAAAACATCTGCATACTCTTTGACCACGGGTATTTGTTCAATCTTCTCCTCGAGAGTTAAGTCGCGTACGTTGCACAAATAAACTGGGTGTCCCTTTATAAGTAAACTCTTAATAGTCATAGCAGAGACTATTTGAATGGAAGGTTTGGGTACAACACATTTATAAGAGAGGTACTTCCCCTTTGGTCCCTTAAAAGATATCTTTTGCTCCCTACAATCTAGCTTAGCCCTATACTTGCTAAGCCAATCCATTCCCAAAATAACATCGAAATCCGCCAAGTCAAACTGGACTAGATCAGCTGGTAGCTCAGAACCAGCTATACTAATCGGAATATTTTCATAAACATTGGAGCAAGAGACAACAGCTCGAGAGGGTAAAGTAATATTGGTTGAGAAGGTAGAAGATGGTACCATTCTCGTTTTCTCCACAAAAGAGGATGAAATAAAGGAGAACGATGCACCAGTGTCAAACAATATATAAGCAGGTACAGACTGCAGTAAGAAAGTACCTGTAATAACATCTGGGTTTGCCGCAGCCTCAGTGTGATTCATGACATAGATCCTTCCTTGACTCCCTATGGTTTGATTAATAGCAGCATTCTGACCTGTTGCTCGATCTGCTCCAGCTCCATTGTTGGGATTTCCAATAGTGGCATGTTGCCGATTTCCTCCATTTCCATTTTGAAAGTTCTGCTGGTAGCGGGGCTGATTGTCATTGTTCCTACCCCCTTGGTTGTTGTTCCCATTTCGTCCTCCATCTGGTTTTGGTTGTCCTCCTTGAGAGCCTGATTGCTGATTGAATCCCCTGGCAGTACACTGGTGAGCCTTGTGCCCCTTGCCACCACACTGAAAACAAGTTATAAGTTCTCCATTGCACCTCTTCCCAGGGTGTGCCTGCTTGCCGCATCCTTTACAAGAGTATGGTTTTGTTCCTTGAACTTGGATCTTGAGTTGATTCTCGCCATAATTACCTCTGTCAGCATACCTCTGTCCATGTGGTTGTTTGTCACTCCAATTATTGCCCCTGTCATCAAAACGAAGCTTCTTATCACCACTAACTTGCTGAGGACCACTGCCAAATTGCTTTCTCTTGTTCCTCTCCATGACTTCCTCTTCAGTTTGTAAGATGTCAAAAATGTTCAAAGCTCGTTCATAAGCTTCCTGGAAGGTCTGTGATGGTATACCTCCCAAGGACTTCTGAATTTTGAATGTCAGCCATTTTTCATACTTACGTGCCATGTCCCTCTCGTAGGAATAAGATTTGAAGCAAAACGCGAGAGCTCAATGAACTTGTCAGTGTACTCCTGCACTGTCATCTTTCCTGCCATCCTGAACCTTGCAAACTCTTCTTGTTTCTGCCACTTAATTGCGTCGGGGTAGAATCTATTGCGGACTCGTTCCTTGAAAATCTCCCAGTTAAATCCCTCTTCAGCTATGTAGCCTGTCTTCACCGTGGACCACCAACTATCCGCCTCCTCTTTCAGATAAAATGAGCCAATGCTAATCTTCATGTTCTCGGGACAATTTGTCACTTCATACAACTTTTCCATGTCGCGAATCCAATTTTCAAGAGCAACTGGATCGATAGTCCCTTTGTAAGTGGGTGGATGATGAGATGCCACTCTCTTAAAAATGGTATTCTCGGCATTAGCCTGATGGGCGTTTTGTTGTCCAAGTGCTAATGCAAGATCTTCGATAGCCCTCAGACGTCGGTCCATTTCTTCAGCAACAGCGTTGTTTGTAGCCATTCTAGTGTTACGACGGGTATAATACCTGATCGTATGTTTTTTTTTTTTAAATTCTAAGTTTTTGAATTTGTTCTCATAGTCAACTCTAACTATCACTTTCCTCATCTCATATATTTGTATTATGTATCAGATAATGCAATTTAAATTCAAACAATAAACCAATTTATTTAAATAAATAAATAATAAGAATTTCATTATTCATCATTACTCAAAGAAAGAAAAAAAAAATTACATCTAGAAGAAACCCTTTTAGCCTATAGAAAATTCTATTCATTTGCTAAAATAAAATTTACTAGTCAATAAATCACATAACAAGTCACAAAATAATTTCAAACATGCAATTATTAGAATTTCAAATAAATCTTATTTAAAGGACAAGAAAATAACCCTTCACTACCCATCTCTCACGTTTAATTTTTTTTTATTTCAATTTATTTTATTATTTATGTTCTTATTTATTTATTTAACTGTGGGATCTTTGATCCCTTGAGTTAGTATCAAAAGTGAACCCAAGTTAAACTCAGGGCTCTGATACCATTTTGTAACACCCCAAATTCTAACAATTTATAATAGCATAAATAATTTCAATAATTTTTGTAAATAACAGCGGAAGTTCAAAATAATCAAATTTGGAAAGTGTTACCGCCGCACTTGTACTATGGACAGGTGCAAGGCTAAATTTATTACATTAAAAATAAAACCAAAGACTAAAGTTTAAATACAGGAAATATGTCTTATACATTTATTTAAATCTCATAAAATTTCTAAACTTAGAAACTAGCTAGAAATATAATATCCGAGTCGTGATCCTCAC
This sequence comes from Gastrolobium bilobum, assembly GCF_033153095.1. Taxonomy (NCBI): domain Eukaryota; kingdom Viridiplantae; phylum Streptophyta; class Magnoliopsida; order Fabales; family Fabaceae; genus Gastrolobium; species Gastrolobium bilobum. The sequence continues at coordinate 1,446 of NW_026898901.1, read as the reverse complement.
TGCCCACAACTCGCCCCATCCTTTGCAACATGCTTCACTGAAAATCTGCTCCCCCGTGAAGGATCATTGCAGTTAAACAAACACAAAAGTCAGCAAAGCTGGTAATCCAAATCCGATATACAAAAATAAATAAATAAATAAACAAAAAGAATGTAACTCATGATAATCCAATAAAATAATATAACTCAAAAATTCGAATCAAATGTCAACTTGTTATTAATTATATTAATATTTATTTAATCCATTTAGTCTATTTAGTGGGAAGAGAACCATGGTAGACCCGGGGAACCCTGCCAGTCTACCCTGTGACCCGGGAAACCCTGCCAGTCACAAACAAATCACTTTGGCCATAATCAATTCACATCTTCCTAGTGTGCACACCTCTTCCCAAAGTTGCTACTAGTATCCCGGGGAACCCTGCCAGACACTACTTTGGGAAGAACGGATATAATCATTTTCACATCAGTTTCACATCGGAGGCATAAAGCCCAAAAGTTGTGTTCATCACTTTGGGAGGTACCATCCCAAAGCTATCCTCCCACTATTAATTTTTTTTTATACAAACATAACAAAATTCCTCAATTTATTTCAAATATATGTAATATCTATTTTCTGCAACTAACAATTAATTTCTAATTTATCAAAACATATATATATTTTAGTGCCTCAATTTATAAAATAAAGCACAGGATTCAAAAGAAACAATTGTAACTAACAACATATACTGAAAGCATGTATTTGAAATAGGTTGATCACGTAAACCGAGAAAAATATCATTGCAAATATATGCGTATAAGCAAAAGTGAAGGTCATATTAATTTGCAAATTGAAAGAAACCAATCAGGCATCTAATTTAATGAAAGTGACGCACAAAAATCGAGAAGGAGAGTTTTTTTTTGTTTTGTTTACATATATAAAAGCAACGACAATTTGAATTCAATTTAAAGAATTGCACAGAAACCGAAAGAAATTTGACATGCAGTTCCGATTTGAGAAGCAAATTGAGAAAACATTGCAGATAGTAATTATTAACAAAATTATTTATAACGGAACGTAATTATATATACAGGTCAACACAATTATCTGGGATTAGGATTACATGCAATATATTTCATATAAGATAGCCCTATGATATATTTAGGATCATAATTATCCTATCAAAATTCATATAAAATTAACATAACACTTCTAAGGATTAGGATTACACATACCAAATTTGACATAAAATATAATCTAAAAATACCTAGGGATTAGGATTACCTGGTCTCCGTTTTCGCTAACTTTTAGAAGAAAAGAGTAATTTGGGGCAGAGAACCGGTTGATAAAAAAAAATATAAAGATTGAAAATAATTAAAATAAACTTTTTGGAGTGAGAAGAGAAAGAGAGAGTAGTAGAGAAGAGTGAATTGGTTTGGTTAGGCTAGGTCTCTATTTATAGTTGAAGTT